>NC_090447.1:331862787-332486381 GCF_031143425.1 Pleurodeles waltl
AGCCCAACTTACCTGTATTTAGGGGGTCTTCCATCAGGGAACGGGATAGGGGGGCAGCTACCACCAGCAGCGCCCGCCAGCAGAACACCACCTTGCCGTATCAAATGTCATGGTATGGCTGGCGGTGGTCTACTGACGTGGCGGTGCTGGTGGTAGCAGCACCACCTTAGCACCATCCGCCTGAATGGTCACAGCCAGATTTCTGCCATTCTTGAGGCAGAAGTGTGGCTGTGGTCATAATCTGGCCGACGGACCGTAGCCGCAGCGACGGTCTTTTGGCGGCTGTCGCCGCAGCAGTAGGCAGCTTATACCGTCATTGTCATAATGTGGGCCATAGTCACCACACAATCATTCAATACACAAATATATACCAACACATGAACATCATAACCCTATGGATACTCACACCTCCACTAATGTAACTGCCTTCAAAACTGCACCTCGCCAGTCCTCAAAATGTGTTCCTTGGAATATGGAACATGAGCGTTACTCTAGGTTAGGGTAATCAATTACAGCTCTTCTTTCTCATAACTTAAACCTTCCCTCTGCTGGAGTGGGGATTCTTTCCATTAAGTTTTCAGTTTATTGTAATCAAGGCTAAACCCCTGCTGTCTTAGGTCATTGGATCTTTGCCACTGAGTGAGAATTAATCAAGAGCTGTACATCATATGTAATTTTCACAATATCTAGTCTCTTGCAGTCAATAAAGAGATTTTGGCATAAGTTAAAGTGTTTTATTAATTAGAAATTCATCTTTATTAGAATCCCCATATGAATTCATCAATATCAGTCATTAGTTTTGTCAATAATCTAAATGAGTAATCAATTAATCACAATTAATGCATTAAGTGTGTACCATAAAGGAAAGAATCCCTATTCAAGCAATGAGAAGGTAAAGGTGGCAGTCCAGAAAACCGCAAAGAGTTAAGAGTTTGAGAGAAATCAATGTGCATAAAGCTTCAGCATCAAATATCAGCTTAATAAATCAATAATTAATCAGAGCAGAACTTCTCATGAAGAGAGGTTTAAGAAACTCAGTAGAGTCTTATGCAAATGGTTAATAGGATAGGAAAGAGAGGGAGTAATAAGTGATGAAGTGAGGGAAACATACTCTAGGAACATGCACTATTAGAGACAGACAAAGTCAATGTTGCAAATTCGGGTGGTTTCTTCTTTCTTTAGTTGACCACTCAGCTTTCGATGCACCCTTGTGAATATGTTCACTCCCCAACTTCTTGCAGGAACACAATATTCTTCAGACAGCAACTTCTAACACTGGAACTATGGCCCTCATTACGACCCTGGCGGTCGGTGATAAAGCAGGCCGGCGGTAACTACCGCCAAATTATGACCACCATTGGAGACACAGGGAAGAACCATGCCTCGATGGAACCTGAAATGCATGTCTTCCCGATGATATTCTATGTTCTGCTCCTCCACTAACACCAACACCGGCGAAGACGACGACGGTGAGTACAGCTGTCTAGCATTCAAGGGAGGGGGGAGGAAAACAAGAGTGGCACACACACGCACAACACACACCCCATACACACAACCATATGCATTACAAAAACAAGTTCACCCTGTAACTCAGCTGAATAATGCAAGGACAAACAATTTTGCAAAAGTGAATGTAATGAGATCAACACAGTATGAAAAATAAGTTAGGCAAGATCATAGATAAATACATATGTACAGAAAAAGGGACACAGCCCAGTCCACAAGTTGCGTAGGCCACATGGCCACAGGCCAAAGTCCAGGGCCACACATGTCACCTGCTTCAACACTGAGAGAACACTGCAGGGGCTTCAGTTGGTAAATAGACAGGCACCTCAGGGGTATGGGATACGGGAGTCACCTCAGCCGGGAGATGTTACAAGACCACTGGTTCTGGAGGGGACAACATGCCCTGTGCTTGATCCTGGGGAGTGATGGGCCAGAGTCTCTCAGGTGGGGGTTATTCCCTCTGGTTCTGGAGGGGTCAACCTGCCCTGTGCTTGATCCTGAGGAGTGATGGACCACAGTCTCTCAGGTGAGTGTCTTGCCCACTGGTTTTGGAGGGGGCAGGCCGCACAGCAACCCATGGAGGAAGGATTACATACCGTCCACCGGCGGTGATTACTGCACAGTGGTGGTGCAGGTGGGGGGAGACTCCTTCCCATTCCCTGCAACCTCAGATGGCTGCACAGTGGTGGTGCTGCTGCTTGGGGGAGGCTCCTGCCCATCCCCGGCAACCTCAGACGGATGCACAACCATGGTTGGTTGTGGGGGCTCCGCCACAGTTCCTGGTCCAGGACCCTTGCTCTTCCTGCCTGCTGGTGCAGGCTCCTTGCTCTTCCTGCCTGCTGGTGCAGGCTCCTTGGCCTTTTGGGTGGCAGCTGCAGGCTCCTTTCCCTTCTTGCCTGCTGGGCCGTCTCCTTTCCCTTTAGGCTGGCTGGTGCAGGCTCCTTCCCCTTCAGGACATGTGACCTGGATCCCTTACCACCACAAGTGGGTGCGGTGAGGACTGGGCCCGTGGACTGTGTGGCTGAAGTGCCTGGCTGGGTACTTCCTACCCTGGCCATATGTGCAGGTCGGGGGGGATAGGGAAGAGGTCAATGGTGGATAGGAACAGTTTTTTAGGGACATTGGGGCGGGAAGAGGGAGAAGGAATGGGAGTGGAGGATGAGGGAGTGGTTGTTGGAGGTGTCTGTCTGCTGCTTTTGGGCGCAGGTGCATGGGCTGTATGCTGTAGTGAGGTGGATGGCTGTTGGGTGTCTGAGTACTTGCGTTTGTGTATTTTAGGCTGGGGGCAGACACAGTGGGAGAGGACACAGGGGATATGTGCAGCGCTGTTGTGGAGGTGTCTACCAGTCAGGTCTGTGTTCTGCTTGGTTTGCTGATGCTGGTAGTGGATGATGATGTAGTGCATGCAGGTGTGAGTGTGTATGTAACTGGGCGGGAGTTGGAGAAGGAGGAGGAGGAGGGGGAGACAGTGGAAATAATGAACGTTGTTGGGTCCGCAACTGGATGGTGTTTGTGTGAGTACCTGTGGGATGACGGGTGGTGCTTGTGTTTGCCTGTGACACTCTGGGGTGTTGTCTTGTGTTCATGCTCATCTGCGTGTGTGCTTGGGATAGGTTGGTGTTGAGGGGAATGGGACTGGGCAGTGAAAGTTGGAGGGGGGATGGTAGGAACAGGGACAATGGCTGCCATCAGAGAGGAGGCCAGAGTGTGAATTGATCTCTGTTGGGCCGCCAATCCAGTGTGAATGCCCTCCAGGAATGCATTAGATTGTTGCTTCTGGGTTGCCAGCCCCTGGATGGCATTCACAACGGTTGACTGCCCTACTGAGATGGATCTCAGGAGGTCAATAGCCTCCTCACTCAGGGCAGCAGGGCTCACTGGGGCAGGGCCCGAGGTGCCTGGGGAGAAGGAGATGCCCACCCTCCTGGGTGAGTGGACACGGGCAACTCAAAGAAGGGGTTGCTGGGAGGGCGGTGCTGGTACGGGGGTGGAGACTGTACCTGTAGCTGGGGGGTGTCACAGAGGTGTCCTTCACCACCAGGGAGCTTCCATCGGAGGTGGTAACTGTGTCAGAACTGTCCCCTCCAGTCTCCGCTGTAGTGCTCCCCTCGCCCTCCGTCCCACTGGTGCCATCACCGTCGGTGGACACTGCCTCCTGGGTCCTGTGGGATGCAGCTCTCTCCGTCGCCGAAATCTCTGCTCCTCCGCCAGATGATGCTAATGCACATAAGGACAGGATGGCAAAAACAAAAACAGGGGGGAAAGAGACAAAGGATACACTTGGTCAAAGGCTGCACCAACACCACTGTTGGCGTACACAGCACCATCACACACAGGGAACAGCCCTATGCAATAGCATTGCACTACCAGAGAAACAGTTAGCAGCAAAGGCCCGGGGAGGGGCACACACCACCAAATGCAGCACACCTGAGACCCACGCAGCCCTGATCAGTGGTGGATGCCTATGAGCTAGGTTGCAAGATTTTCCCTTCTCAACCCTAGCCACCAGGGGACCTACGCTGCAATGTCAGGCCTGGTCTAGGGGCACCCACTGACACACATCCCCCACCCGGATACCACCCTGCCATGCGTAAGTTGTAATGATGGGCACTGTACTCACCACCTTGTGGCTGCTGTGATGCCCTCAAGCTCCCATCCAGCTCAGCATAGGCCACCGGCAGTATGTGGGCCATCAGGGGGGTCAGGGTTCGACGGGCACCCCTTCCTCATTGGGAAGCCATCCCCTGCTGGGCCTCCGCTGTCTTCCGTGCCCAGCGTCTCAGGTCCTTCCACTGTTTCAGACAGTATGTGCTCTGCCTGCCATAGACCCCCAGGGTCAGCACGTCCTTGGCGATGGCACGCCATATATCCTTCTTTTGATGGGCGCTGACCTGCAGAGGCAATATTCACAGGAAAATAGATTTAGACAAACAGTCCTGCCTGTTACACATATGGCCAACCATACCTGTTTCCATCACCATTCACACACACACATGGCCCAGCACACAACCTGTACGCCGCCCAGAGGACATCCACCCACACTCCTTACACAAGGCCTTCACACCTCACAACTTCATGTATTCATGCCACATGCATCGTGCTCACAGTGTACTCACCTGTTGGTCTGGAGGCCCATACAGCAGTCCATACTGGGGTAGGACCCCATCCACCAGTCTCTCCAACTCCTCTGAAGTGAAGGCTGGGGCCCTTTCCCCGGTCACACGGGCCATGGTAGGTTCCAGACACAGGTCACAGCAGCACATGCAGTGTAGGTCCTCTCCTACGGAAGGTCAGGTAGCAAGTGAGGAATATGATAGAAAATGGCAGTCACATCCGCAGCGGTGCATACCGTCACCGCCTGCGTTGATCACCATTGGCCACTGTACTCATAGAGCCCAATGTTAACCTTGAGGAGCTGCTCAGCGGTTCCTGACCGCCTCCTGCAACGGCACACAAAGTCAGCGGAATTACCTCATTTCCACCTGTCCCTCCACACAGGACAGGCGGATGCCATTTCAGGGGGGGGGCAGGCCCTGGAATAATGCTGTGTCACAGGAGATATTAGGACATACTGGACAGATCACAATGACCCATTAAATTTTTACAGTATGCATAGTTCTGTTGTAGCTCCGTTGTTCAGTTTGTGATTGGATCCTCACTCTTTTGTCCCTTAGATTGCAACTGCTGTGGATGAATAGGATATGGAGACATACCCCCGTGTACAGACCCCTGGTGGACATGGCAATACTGGAGGACAGGCACATCACCTCACCTATGGACTGGACAGGGCCACAATCACAGAGCTGTGTGCCCAATTGGAGCCTGACCTGATATCTGCAATCCGTCACCCCACTGGGATCCCCCCTCTTGTGCAAGTGCTATCTGTACTCCATTTCCTGGCAACTGGTTCTTTCCAAGTGGCAGTGGGCTTGGCAGCAGGAATGTCACAGCCAATGTTCTCAATAGTGCTGACAAGAGTGTTGTCTGCCCTGATTAAACACATGTGCAGCTACATTGCTTTCCCCCAGGTTGAAGATTTGGCCACAGTGAAGGCCGACTTCTATGCAATTGGACATATCCCCAACATAATTGGCATGATTGAAGGAACACATATTGCATTTGTCCCTCCCCCAGCAGAATGAACAGGTGTTCAGGAATCGGAAGAGTTTCCACTCTATGAATGTACAGATGGTGTGCCTTGTGGACCAATACATCCATCACGTCAGTGCTAAGTATCCTGGGTCAGTGCATGATGCCTTTGCCCTGAGGAATAGCAGTATCCCAAATGTGATGGCCCAACTACAGAGGGACAGGGTGTGGCTAATAGGTGAGTCCTGGTTCCCACCCAGTATATGTTGGTATATGGGTATGGTGTGGGCCATATGGGATAGTGTGTAGCTGAATATTGTCCCTCAATATTTCAGGTGACTCTGGCTACCCAACCTATCATGGCTACTGACCCCTGTGAAGAATGGCAGCACAAGGGCAGAAGAACGCTATAATGAGGACAATGGGTGAACCAGAAGGATAATTGAAAGGACCTTTGGCCTCCTTAAGGTCGGGTTCTGGTGCCTCCATCTAACAGGTGCTACTCACCAAAGAAGGTCTGCCAGATAGTGGTGGCATGCTGCATGTTGCATAACCTGGCCCTCAGACGCCATGTCCCATTCCTGCAGGAGAAGGAGGTTGGAAATGCCTGTATGCCAGCATTGGACCCTGTGGACAGTGAGGATGAGGTGGCAGAGGATGAGGATGAGGACAACAGAACATCTGTGATCCGTCAATACTTCCAATGACACACAGGTAGGAGAGTGTTACTTCCATTTCAATTACATTTGTTTGAATTTGTGTGGCAATGGCATGCTGATATTTCCCACTTCTATGCCCACTTACTGTTCCCTCTGGCAATTCATTTTGCCGATGTTAGTGATGTGACATTTACTCCTGGTGTGATCACTGCAGGCAGCTACAGGCCATTAATCTATTCTCATTTCCTGTACAGTTGATTTGCAATGTTTGTACCTGTTTCAATTAATACATATTTGATATACATGACATACTCCAAACTTCTTTTTTTCCCAAGGGTGTTTATTGAAGTTCTAAAATATGTAGAGGCAAGGGCAATGGGATGGGGTGATGATGAAGGAAAGTCCAGGGTATTGTTCCAGTCTGTTTGTAGCACAGGTGCATTGTTCCAGGGGACATAGGAAGGGCAGCAATGGCAGTTCGAGGTGGACAGGGTAACAGGGTGGGGCATAAGGGTGACAATCAGGAGAGTCTCATTTCCTGGCGTGGTCTTGGCAAGTGTCTCTGGCTTCTGTCTGGATCACAGAGAACATTTGCGGGTGGTTCACCTTCTGCAGGGGGAGGAGTGATGGCGTCCTGTGAGTTCTGTGGTGGGGCACCCTGGCCACTAGCAGCAGCGGAAGTGCAAAACTGTTCAGATGTCTGGCTAGCGGCAGGGGACTGCTCGTGTGAGACTGCCTTCCTCATAATATTGGCCATGTCTTCCAGCACCCCTGCTATGGAGAGCAGGGTCTTGTTGATGACCTGCAAGTCCTCCCTGATCCCCTGGTACTGTCCCTCCTGCAGTCGCCTGTTCTCCTGCACATTGTCCAGGATCTGGCCCATCGTGTCCTGGGAATGTTGATAAGCTCCCAGGATCTCTGCAAGTGCCTCCTGGACAGTTGGTTCCCTGGGCCCGATCTCCCCGTCACGCAAAGGTCTCCTCCCATTTTCCCTGTTGGCCTGCGCCTCTGTCCCCTGAACAGTGTGCCCACTGACCCCAGGTCCCTAATTGTCTTGGGTATGAGGTGTGGCCTGGGGTCCCTGTAGAGGTGGACACACTACTGATTGACGTGTCTTGGGGACAGAGGTGTGGGTACGTTGGGTGGGTGCTGTGGTGGTGTTTCCTGGTGGGGGAGGCTTTGTGGTGGTGTGTGACTGGGCCTGGGTAACCGGCTGTCCAGTGGTACCTGATGGGCCAGGTAGATCATCCAGATCCTGAAGACCAGAGTTGCTGTCATCGTTTGGGCCACTTCAGTTGGGTGACTGGATAGTGCTGGCACCTCCTCTCCGCTGACATTGGCTTGGGTACCTGTGAGGATGTAAATGATGTGTTATGGTTTCTGTGTCTGACATATTGTGCATCCGTGGCTTGCCCTCTTTAGTTGGATTTGCCCTGGCAGCTTTCACTTGTGTACATTGGTGTATGGTATGATAGTTAGGGCCAGATGTAGCAAAGGGTTTTACCCATTCTGTGTCTATGGGAAAATATGTTCGTACATATGGCCCTTAGTTCTCTATAGTGTGCATGCTTTAGTGATGAGTGTCCATGCAGGACTGTGAGTGGTGTCCATGCATTGGTAGAGCATGCAGGGCTTGGCATTGGGATGAGTGAGATGTGATGGTGGGGAGTGTGGGAAGTGGTGTGCTAATGGGAGTGAGGGTAGGGGTTTGTGATGGCATGCAGGTAGGGAGGGTAGTAGTAGTAGAGAGTTGATTTAACAGAGTCCAGTCCTCCTCCTTTTCCGGCC
Source organism: Pleurodeles waltl (assembly GCF_031143425.1). Taxonomy (NCBI): domain Eukaryota; kingdom Metazoa; phylum Chordata; class Amphibia; order Caudata; family Salamandridae; genus Pleurodeles; species Pleurodeles waltl. Next base: position 331,870,830 of record NC_090447.1, read on the forward strand.
AGGCCCTCAGGATGCAGGATTGCCAAGACTTGCTCCTCCCATGCTGTTCGTTGTGGGGAAGGAGATGGGGGTCCACCGCCAGTCTTCTGGATGGTGAGCTGGTGTCTTGCTGCAATAGAACGTTCCTTCCCCCATAGGTCGTTCCACCTCTTCCTGATGTCATCCCTTGTTCTTGGGTGCTGTCACACGTGTTGACCCTGTCCACGATTCTCCGCCATAGCTCATCTTCCTAGCTATAGATATCTGCTGCACCTGTGTTCCAAATAACTGTGGCTCTACCCTGATAATTTCCTCCACCATGACTCTTAGCTCCTCCTCTGTGAAACGGGGATGTCTTTGTGGTGCCATGGGTGTTGTGTGAGGTGGGTTGGTGAGGGTGTGTTGGGTAATGTGTTGGGGTGTGTGATGTGGGGTGCGTGAGTGGTGTATAGGTGTGAATAGTGTGTGGCTCGAGCTGTGTCAGTGGTCTTGGGGTCTCTCTGCTGGCAATGGTTTGTAATGGTGAAGGATTGTAGGTAATATGTGTGTTTTATAGTGGTGTGGGTGTGGTATGTGTATGGGTGTCAGGTGTGTGTTGTTTGAATTGTCCAATGTGGTGTTGTTTTGTTTGTGTGTGTCCATTTTGAGCGCAACGGTATGTACCCCCAATGGTTTACCGCCGTTGAATGTCTGCAGTGGTGATTTGTGGGTCATAATGTGATGGGCGTTGTTCTGTTGGTGTAAAGGTGTGGGTTTTGATACCGCCAGTTTATCACTGACCTTTGGGCTGGCGGATTTGTGTATGTGGCTGAATACTGACGGATTGGTGTGTATGTGTCAGAATATGGTGAACGGATATCCGCTGCGGCGGTAAGTTGGCGATAGTCAGCGTGGCGGGAAGTGGGATTTACCGCCAATGTCATAATGAGAGCCTATGTCTTATTGTGTAATTAAGTGAGGGCTTGATTTGGAACTCAGAGGATGAGTTACTCCATCACAATGGTGACGGATATCCCATCTGCCATGATATAAATCCCATAGAACACAATAGAATTTAGATGTTTGTGGAAAGGATTTCTGTCACCATTGTCACAGAGTAACCTGTCCACTGAATCATCCTCCCATACAAGACTAATTTCTGTGTGTGATCGTCATATCTAACCTTCTAAATAAAAAATCTGTTCATTAGCTAAAAGCCTCTTTTTTCAGAAAAATCGATATACACGAAAAGAAAACATATTGCTTAGCAGTTATTCATTATGAAAAACAAGTCTTTCTAAAGGTCAAGATCAAGCCTTGTGTTTTCTCCACAATTTAGTTTACCTAACTATAAGATGTCAGTGTTGAAATATTTCAGAACTAGTGTGCTTAGGTATGATTGCCTACTACAATTTTTGCACTTATTCACCTTGTAAGCATTAATAGCTTTGCACGTTATTTCAACCATACATTTGTCTTTTTCTCGCCAAGTTAAGAATGCTCAGCCAGTACCATACTGTAAAGAAAAAACAACAAGTGATGGACGGAATGCTGAACATTGTCAAACACTCACCCCCAGTCATAGATCTGGGTTTAATCCATCGTTCTTTTGCTCACCATGCCACCCCAGTTTGGACCCAGCCATATGCAAATCAGTCTTGACCCTGTTCCTCATGGGAACAGTCCAGACCGAACTGCAGAGCCAGGTCCTCACTGGACCGGAAACAAGCATCCTGGGACCGGTTTCGGGGTTTACCCCCTCATCAACCAGGCTAGCTTGAATCCAGTGGCATGGGAAGCAAGGGACCCACGTCTGGGCATACCCTTCCCACTTAGGGCGACAAAGCAAAAACAAGTGATGGACGGAATGCTGAACATTGTCAAACACTCACCCCCAGTCATAGATCTGGGTTTAATCCATCATTCTTTTGCTCACCATGCCACCCCAGTTTGGACCCAGCCATATGCAAATCAGTCTTGACTCTGTTCCTCATGGGAACAGTCCAGACCGAACTGCCAAGCCAGGTCCTCCCTGGACCGGAAACAAGCATCCTGGGACCGGTTTCGGGGTTTACCCCCTCATCAGCCAGGCTAGCTTGAATTCAGTGGCATGGGAAGCAAGGGACCCACGTCTGGGCATACCCTTCCCACTTAGGGCAACAAAGCAAAAACAACAAGTGATGGACAGAATGCTGAACATTGTCAAACACTCACCCCCAGTCATAGATCTGGGTTTAATCCATCGTTCTTTTGCTCACCATGCCACCCCAGTTTGGACCCAGCCATATGCAAATCATTCTTGACCCTGTTCCTCATGGGAACAGTCCAGACCGAACTGCCAAGCCAGGTCCTCACTGGACCGGAAACAAGCATCCAGGGACCGGTTTCGGGGTTTACCCCCTCATCAGCCAGGCTAGCTTGAATCCAGTGGCATGGGAAGCAAGGGACCCACGTCTGGGCATACCCTTCCCACTTAGGGCGACAAAGCAAAAACAACAAGTGATGGACGGAATGCTGAACATTGTCAAACACTCACCCCCAGTCATAGATCTGGGTTTAATCCATCGTTCTTTTGCTCACCATGCCATTCCAGTTTGGACCCAGCCATATGCAAATCAGTCTTGACCCTGTTCCCCAGGGGAACAGTCCAGCCCGAACTGCTAGGCCAGGTCTTCCCTGGACTGGAAACAAGCATCCTGGGACCGGTTTCGGGGTTTCACCCCTCATCAGCCAGGCTAGCTTGAATCCAGTCCCGCCCTCTCCTGTGCGTCAAAATGACGCGGGAGTATAAATAAGGCGCACAGGCCTTAAAGTCATTTTTTGGATGGGAACGCCTACCTTGCATGTCATTAAGCAAGGCGGTTTCCTGCATCCAGAAAATGATGCACATGGAGGGATTTTGACGTTCGCTGGGACGGGCGTCATAGTATAAATATGGGGCAAGGTTTGCGCTGAATTGTTGACGCACATTCAGCGCAAACAGAGTATAAATATGCCCCTTAATCTATTATATTTATCTCTAAAGTTTTGAAGCAGGTGAATCAACTGCAGTTCTGCTTTATATACCATTTCCTAACGCAAAACAATACTCGACGTTGAGGCTCACACACTTTCTTCCTTCTAGTCTTGCGCCTTTAGCTTTTTAGTTCAAGCGTGCAAGTGCTCTGACGTGTTGTAATCTATCTGTGGGGTTTTAAACAAGCCCACCGGACGCCCATCACTATCACTCGTTCATGGACTTGCCTTTCAAAAATCTTTTGTTATCATTGGTAAATGCTTTACCTTTCTCCCTCCTTGGGGCAGTTTTGTTACCGCCTTGGCCATCGACGATGTTACATGGATAATTGCAAGTTTGTGAGACTGTGAGCGAACTTCTTTTTCCTTTTGTCTTTCTCCTTCGCGCTCATGCGCATGGCGGCCATGGCACTTTGAATTGACTTGCTTATGTCAACTGTTTTACTTTTCATTTTCAATCTATGTGGCAAGAAAAGCCCAGTTAGGAATTCACAACGCTAATAGCTCTAACTCAAGCAAACGCAAGACCCATTGCATTGCAAATGCTTGTTAGTTTTGCAAGCACCTGCTTCTGACATCATACTCGCTCCATCAACCCACCCTAGTCGTTGGTTCTTTTCAATGGGAAGTACTTCCCATCTGACATTTAAGCTCCAGACTGTCCGGTAGCTGTTGCTCACTGCTGTAAATGTCAGCTTTCTCCAATAATGATTTCCAGTTAATTAGTAAATACCAAATCCATCCATTATTGAACAACCATTTACAACAGATTCTACTATTCAAAGCAAAAAAATGTTAATGACTGCAACATATCATTACTTCGTGAAAAGGTCGAGGTAGAAAAACACTTGTGATTAGTCTAAACAAATTATAATAGTTATATACAATCAGCCATCTTTTATTATTAGAGCAAACTAACAATGATACTTTTCTCTTATATGTATGTATGATATCGCGTCATTCTTAAATATTACTTTTAAGCACATAATCACAGCAGGGTACCAATTTGGGTAATTCTATTATTTCCACTAATTTAAAATATTAATTTCATTGTGCAATCCAAATTCTGCACTTCATTCTTTTTTTTCCTTGTGATTGTGGTGAACCGGATTGCTTTTATGGACTAGCCACTATTTGCGACCCTTGTTCTCAGAGCTGTCGAAGTCAGTTGTCACCTGTCGAAGTCAAGAACACAGAGGGGACAACTCTCTCCTTAATTCCTGATGATTTTTCATTTAGGTAATAGTGAATACAATTCGATCATTCACTATTGTGGTAATTAAAAACTGAGCACATTTAGTTGGAATATGACTTTTGGTGGCAGCTGAGATACGTATAAATGATTTTGAATGTATTTTATGTGTTTGCTTTTGGGTGAAGATGTGTTTATATAAGAGAGAGCATGTGTATGTGGGCACATTTGTGTCTGTGTGAGTGAAAATGAGTGAGTGTCAGTGGCAGGTAGAGAGTGATGTTGTGTGAGAATAAGTGTCAGTAAATATGAGTGAGTGAGAATGCGCGAATGGGATTATGAGTGACTGCAAGAGAATGAGAATGAATAAGAATAAATGTGAGTGTAAGAGAGTGTGGGTAAGGGAGTATGAGTGAGAAAGACTGAGTGAAAATGGATGTAAATGAGAGAGAATGAGTGCGAGTGAGTGAATGTCAGTCTGAGTGAGAATGTGATGCTATGCTTGCAAGGTTGTTGCTGGCCTTGGCATACTGAACGCAAATATTGTCATATAGAGATACCCAGGTCAAAATACTGGCATACGAGAGTCAATTCTTAGCATATAAAGCATTGTGCAAACTATTGGCACTGACACACTGACAGTAATTCATGGCATAGAGGGCACCCTTTGTTACATACTGAAATTGACATAACAGAGTTAATTCTTGGTATATAGGGCACTCATGGAAAAATACTGGTATGTCTGAGGACATTTTTGGCATGTGCACACCACCGGCAAAATGCTGGTAGACACTGGAGATATTTATTGGCATAAAGGCAAACAACCGGACTTATGGAAGGGTTGCAACCATGACAAAATTCTGCCCATGACGTACTAAGATAATTTTTGACATAAGGGTCTCATATGGTATAAGGTTGGCATAAATGGCAATATTCTGGGACTGTCATTTTTTATATAAGGGGGTAGGCATTCATGGCATATTGGGGCTCCTATGACAAAATGTTGGTTCTGGCACAATTTAGGTCCTTTTTGGCATATGGGGCACCCATTACACAGTTTGAAAACAATGGGGTCAATTCTTGGGGAAAGGCAGGATCCATTGGCTTGGCTCACCATGAAAGGATATGAATATCTAATAAGTGCTGTTTAGGCGCCTATGGCATTTTAGCAAACTTATGCAAAAATTGTGCTTTAAAAAGCACTCGTTCATGGTGCAGATGGTAGGCAGGCTAAAGTTCTGTGCTGCAGAGAGGGCTCAATGGCAATTTCCTACTCTACAGAGCCATGCAGATGGCTCACCTGGCCCCCCTTGTCAGTTGAGTACCCCTCTACCCTAAAAGGCTGCAGAAACAGCTTGGGGCACTCTCCTCTACAGCAAGCAAAGATGGGTTGGGTGGTGACTCCCAAGATGGCACTGGGATCAAGGAGCACAGCCCCGGCTTGAAACCAGACTGCAGGGACCGAGAGGGAGCTGCTGCAGTGACAAAGCACTCACTCCCCCTGAGCTCCCTTTGATTGTTGGTTGTGGGGTCCCCTCTTCTCCCCACTTTGAGGAAGGACAGAGGCAGGCCAAGAAGCACTCCTACCTCTCCGAAAGGACAGCAGTGGTGAGTTGTCGTCTGGGGAACTGGGCGGAGTGCACTGCCCTGATATAGACACAGGACACAAGAACAGAATTGGAGCTACTGGGGCAGCGAGGAGTACAAGCACTTGATACTTGATGGGAGCTGAAGATGAGAAGGAGTGTAATCTGTGGTAGACTGAAGGTAGAGGCCAGAAGGGAGGACTCTGCATTATGCAATGGTAGCTGAGTAGCTTGGTGGCTCTTCTCACCCCCTTACTGATAGGAGTTGACGTGACAGCAACTAGTTTGCTGGACCTCTGTCCCCCCCCCATGCTATGATGTGACACATACATGTCTGTGCAGTTGGTGGTGTGCTCAAAATAACAAATATATCCCTGAAGAAGAACGAGACTGTAGGACATGGAGCCTGTAGAGATGATTCTAACTTTTCTTAGGTGCACTGACAGTGGGGCACTCTAAGGCAGCATAACCTGGGGTTAAGGAACAGAATGAACACAATGCTGAATCACAGCACCAAAGGCATGTGGAGGGCTCAGACCAAGGTGATAAACTGGACAACATTTACTTGCCATCAGAGATTCACGTGAGGCATAGGAGCAAAAAAAACTGATGCCCTAACTACAGACTTAACATTGCTGAGAGCTGACCAATTTAAGCAGAAAGAGTGACAGCGACTTAGCACACATTGGGCCTGATTACAACTTTGGAGGAGGTGTTAATCCGTCCCAAATGTGACGGATATACCACCAGCCGTATTACGAGTTCCATAGGATATAATGGACTTGTAATACGGCTGGTGGTACATCCGTCACATTTTGGACGGATTAACACCTTCCTCCAAAGTTGTAATCAGGCCCATTGACTGAAAGTCATCCAGCTGTAACAGAACTGACATCGGATGCTAGTGACCTGAGATTGAAAGTGAGGGAGCTTGTAGGTCAAGTGGAAGATGCAGCCAGCTGCTCCCATTGAAATGATGCCCGTGTTATAGGCATGCCAGAATTGGGCCAAGGGCCCAATATGACACTATTTATGGAACCCTGGATAAAATAAACAATGACACCTAACGACATACCATAATGCTAGGCGGTTGATTGGGCTCACAGGGTGCTGGCATGTCCACAAGGATGGGAGCACATCCGAGACCCTTAGGGGCACTTCAGTTAAATTATAAAGACAGTCACATGCTAGTTCAAAAGAAAAGAGACAGAGGCTTGATTCTGGTTGAAAACTAAAAAATATTCTTACTTCTGAGCTTTTCTGTCGCCGTGCAAATTAAGAGGCTCATGTTTCTTAGCACTGCAACAAATGGACCTAAAATACTCCTTGCTCTTTCTTGAAACACTGAACATAATAGCTGAAAGCAACACATAGGGCCATATTTATACTTTTTAATGCAGTTTCGCATAAAACAAATTTGCACCGGCTTGAACCATTCTTGAGCGCCAGCGGGCACCATATTTATCGAATGGTGCAAAGGGTAGGCTAGCGTAAAAAAATGACATTAGCCAGGTGGGGCTGGTGGTATGGAGGAAGGGGGTTTTGCAACAAAACAATTACTCTAGCCAGCCTAGCATCATTTTCTGACGCAAACCCATCCATACCACATGACTCCTGTCTTAGAAAAGCCAGGAATCATGCCCACCACCCCAGTGGCCAGCAGAGGGGACCAGGGTCCTCTGGGTTTGGCCATTGTACCCAGTGCCATGTAGGGGGTCCATTTCAGGGTTCCCAATGGCACTTACAAAACAAATACTTACCTGTACTTACCTATGCTTACCTGGGATACGGTCCCTCATTCTCTGCTGTCCCTCTGGTGTGGGTGGGGGTTTCCCTGGGGCCTGCAGAGGGCACCTGTGAGCTTATTCCCTGGTGTTCCACCATGGAAATAGGTTCACAGGTCCCCTAACACCTGCCCTGATCCAGGCGTTAAATAATCATGCAAAGCAAGCTTTATACCATTACTTGATCCCTCCTCCCCCCGTGTGTGATATTAGCTTGGGGATAAATATGGCGCTAAGGCCATAGAGTCATTTTTTGCACGTCAGCGTCTACGTGGCATCTCATTGACACAAAGTAGGTTTCCAGGTCCAAAAAATGACTTTAACTCCATTAATTTGGCGCTAGAGGTAAGTGATTTGTCTATAAATATGGAGTTAGTTTTGCACCGAATTTGCGTTAAAAAAAATGACGCAAATTCGGCGCAAAACAAGTATATATGCCCCATAGTTTATTATCCCCTCGTTGTGAAAGTTCTGCAGCTTCTCCTGCTGGCGGGGGGCGACGCTCCTCCGCCCTTACAGAGGAGCTGCCCCTGGTCTCAAATGTTACATCTAAATGGAACTTATTGAGAGGAACAAAAAGTTCCAGTTAACTGCATATTTGGCTCTAATTTTCCCTGATAAAAATATAATGTTTCCATGAATATACTGAAATCTTTAATCTCCATTTCACTCACAACCACATACAGAAATTGAACTATTCCTAACTCGTATTTCCTGTTTGCTGTAGATGATCAAGTCCTATAGTTTCAACTTGATGTCATGTTATGAGATATGATGTCAACTGCGAATTGAACATTTTTACTAGACTGATTTCACCGGTCATACAACTGCAATCCTCCATGAAAGTTTCCAAGAATTGATTGAGGTGATGGTTCTGAGAACATTACATTTGCATTCCTTCAAAGATACCTAATCTTATTATTTGAAAACATCCAGAAAAGATTTAGAATTGTGGATTATCTAAAAAGTCTAGTTTGTTCACTTCTTCATATTGCGACAAATACATAGCTATGTATACCCCCTTCTGCCCAACGGTCCCCACATGTACTAAAAACCCTCCTTCAGCCAAAAATAGTTCTAAACTACTGGTCCTAATTTCTCATCACAAAATCCAGTTTAGGACAAAAATCGATTGTTGCTCTATATCAGCATCTGAAAGAAAATCGCCCAGAAATATTAATAAGTCTCAAAAAGCATTGACAAACCCAACATATTTTGCTGTTTTCTAAGTGAATGTGCGTCTTTAACGATTTGCAACTTTGTGTGTAAGGTTGAGCGGATGAAGGTATGAATGTTTAAACACTTTGATGAACGAGGAAGCGCTTGGATGGATGAATGAGTGACTAGATGCAAGGATAACGAACGGATACGTGGGGTTTTAGGTGAATGGCTGAATAAGTGAGTGCATGGATGAATAAGTGAGTGCATGGATGGATGAAGACAAGCTACATCAATCTTACAGGCTGAGGCTGTAGTGGAAGTGATAATGTTATTCCAATCCCAAGAATTACAATTATTATGCCAGTGGAAGCATTGCACGAAAGTAGGATACCATTTTGCCAACAATAGTCACAATATAAGAAGGCTTAGCACAATTATCAAAGAGCAAGCATTACAAAGAAATAGCCACAATCTGCCACATTCTGTCAAGAATTAAAACCATTATGCAAAGAATGCCATCCTAATGCAGCTGGAGTTTGTTAGTATTTTACATTCGCTCTATAAAGGTGGCAAAGTGTTTCAGGGTCTGCAAAATCAAAAATAATTATAAATACATTTATTCTAATCTGGTTACAGAACTAATCACCTCTCCGTCCGATAAATAACACGATGTAGTCAATTAAAAAAAGAGATATAAAATCCAAATATTATCTCTGTATGTTAAAAATAAACCATTGTACGTTAACTATGGTACACAATAATCGAATGACAATTATTGCACCCCTTACTGCCCAATATGAGAACTTGCCTGGAGCAAACCATTCCAACAATATGTGTATATAGTATTCTTCCGTATACAACATTTTACCCATAAATACCATGCCAATGCATTGTAGATACAAGGAACTGCCGCTCTGTAGCATAGTGAAAATGTGTCACCATTTTGTGTTAACTGATGGAGCCTAAATAGTGGAATCAGCAGTATTTAATACTCTCAAGGAATTAGTTCAAAATTGTGCAGTATTACATTTGCGTAAATTTTTCTCATAGCACAGTAACATAATGCAAAGTAAAATAATAGCACAATAAAAACATGACAGAACACAGTGCAACCTAACAGTCAAACGCAATGCGACACAACAATCTAACAGTCAAAACACTATGCAACACAACCACCACAGTACAAAACAAAAATACTATATAACAATAATCCAGCACAAAATACAACAGCACAAAAACACAACACATCACAACCACAAAAAAATGCATCACAACAAACATGTACAAATACTGTTGTCTCGCATTAACACCACCACAAATCTGCTTTTATGATCCAGCTGTAAAGGGACATGCACTAAGCACTGCTTTATTTGCCTCCAAGGACATTCAATAGCGCCCATCAAAAATGTTTTGGGATTCATAATTTCTCATTTGTTGTTTCTCTCAAGTAGTACATTTTAAAGTAGTTGCTAGTCCAGGCAAAACCAAAAGTTCCAAAAGCAATCACATTTAGTCCAGAAAATAACTTGTATAAGAAAGAGCACAGCATTCCATATTGTTGGACTTGGCTCTCCTTAAAGAAAAATCCTGAAACTTTTCACTTTTATTCTATCTGTCTATGGTGTCTTCTGGTGCTGGGCCTTAAGACTCTGGACAGAGGGTCCCGATAGAGGGGTCGGACGACAAGATAGGGCCAGCCGAGTGCATCAAAAAGTATGTGCTCGGGTAGGGAAAGCCACCTCGAAGCCAGCCAGGACCACATGTGCGGAGCTGGTTCCCTACTAAGTAACTATGGACCATTGTGGCTGTATTGGTGGGGAGGAGGGGCAATCACGGGTGCTCCCCGAATGTGGAGACCGTGTTGCCCTCGTATGGTGCACTGGGCCCTGTTAGCCCTAGGAAGACCCCAGATAGGCTTCACCCATGCCTCAGTACAAGTGGGGACTCTCTATATGGGGAGGGACAGAGCAGTGACCCAGCAGATTCCTAAAACTGCATTGGGCACCATACAATTCAAGAGTCTAAGGCTTGGAGCTCTTTCCCTCTGTCAATGCAGAGTGGAAGTGCACAAGTTATCCATACGGGTTGAGACTGGCACTGGGTGCAGGGAAGGAGTACCCCACCAGAGCCAGTTATGAATGGGGGTTATCCTTTTCAACCACAGGCATATATGGTCATGGCCGGTTGGAGTGGTTCCTATTGCTGGGCGTACAAGGCCGTAGTGACCATAGTGTGCATATTTACACCTGCGTGGGTGCACAAGCACAATGTTAGTGGTTTAACTAAAGTGTCAACCGCATTAGCAGGCAGGTGCGTGTGCCAAGTGCATGCATTCCCGGGAAGTGCCAAACACCCACACGTAGTCACACTACTCATGAGAGTTACTTTTCCCATACGGTTATGTGGGAAGCAGAGGCTTGTTAAGACCAGATGCAATATTAGATTGCAAGGGGGTACCGCCCTCTAACTGTTCAGTATCGTTGAACTCAGGATGAAAAACCTGCACCATTGTTTTATCATCAGTGCCCAAGAAGTGCCACTTCGGGGAAGTGGCCATTTCCAGGTTGGAACTGGTTCTGGTGCCCCATAAATTAGGTTTCATTCTATTGGTCCCAGAGAAAAAACACATCTGCACATTCCCCACATGACTGCTATAAAAGTCAGGCATCTAGAACAAATGATCCTTGCCAATCAGGGCCTGATCAGATAGATAGGGGGAGAGCTTATGACACTTAGCCTCCAGGAGCTAAAAACTGATACTCATAAAGATACATAGCTACTTTCCAGAACCCCAGGCAGTCAGGGAGGAAATTTAGGGGAGACATCTGTGGTTCAAAGGAATAACCTTCAAACCAACCCTACTTAAAGCATTTACCTAATATAAATAGAGTGTTCAACCTCTGCAATTGTGAGAGTATCACCTGTGGATACGCTGGACCAGTGTGGCTGGACCATGTTGGTGCACTGTCAGAGGAATCTGGGTGCACAGGAGTATAACTGTCCGAGGGGGTGATCTGCACACCCTTCCAGATGAGAGGCTGGCCTGTGGCTGATTGCCTGCTGCTGTATGGCATCTGGAAAGTGACTCTACAAAGGCAGGTTGGCTTGCCCCCTATTCTCAGTGGAGGTCTCAGGGACATCAAAGACCTCTGGAGGAGGACTTGCGTCGTAATCAGTAATATCTAGAAAGCTGTGCCCTCTGTTGCATGTACACTGTGCCGGATTCCACCTGGCAGAAGAAGTGAGCATGTGGCCTAAGGAAGAAGTCTGGAAGACCGGGTGCAACAGGGACAGGGTAGCAAAGTACGACTCACAAGGCTGGTGTGTGGCCTGTCAAAGTGAGGACCACTGCACCCTCAGACGGCATGTGAAGTCAACAGATCACTATTGCGGGACCCCACTGAGGCTTCATGGAGGTCGAGTGGGAAGCATTTCTCTCATGTGGCCCTCGGCTGCATGCCTGTTTATAGGTTGCAACCCTCAGAGGTGTGGGTACAACCCAAGGAGTGGAGTATTTAGCCTAGTCCTGCACAACGGAACTTGTGTCTAGTGTGTTCATCCAGAGTGAGGGTCCAGTATGGTGAAGGTCATAGCGTACTGGACAGAGTACTTCAATCCAGAGGAGTACAAGAACCAGGAGTTGGTTGGAGCAAACTTGTGCCTTTAGGGAATCTCAAGTCAACGTATTCCTGACTAGTGTGCTCTTTTTTGCAGGGGCACAGCAGTGGCCATGTTCTACCTCAGATCAAAACTGTTTTGGGGGGACCCTTGGAAGTTCCTCGACACCATACAGGGTGTCTTCAGTCCAGGGGCACAGACCTGGTAACTTGTTGTGTGCAAACTGAGCTGTCTAGGGCAGATCGAGACAACACACCCTAACAGCACCTCTCCATTCCAGAGGTACAGACTTTGGTTGCAATTTTGCAACATTGGACTGTCTGGTGGGGCTGGGCATTCCGAGCCTGTCGCCTAGTTTTGGTGACCCTCTCCCTGTGTTTTACAGATCTCTGAGTGAACCTACTATTTGGAGCACGGATGTCTCTGCCTTGTTTGTCTGCTGGATGTTATTTTTCCTGTCCCCCACCATCACCCCAACACCTAGGTGGTGGTGACCAGGTCAGGAGCAACTAGGTGAAATGTGTTATAATCTGTGGGCTGCAGTGGGGTGAGGTTGACTAGAGTGCTGGGTGGAAGGTGGAGGGTGAATTGGGACCCAGGGTGTTTGAAAGCAGATGGGCATCCACTTGCTAGTTATCAGGGCACTACATTAGGGTGCAAGAAGTGAGTACGTACAAGAGTGCATGCATGTGCACTTGTGCCAACTGATAACCAGGCACCGTGCCTAGTCACGGGGTGGATGTGAGGAAGTGAGTCCGAGTGAAAATGGGTTAGTGCTGGGGCAGCACCGTGATATTGGTGGGAACTCAGGTTCTGCCAGGGAGGTCCGAAAGTTGACATAACATTTTACTAGTGCAGCTGAGGCTGTGGGTCTGGGTAGGAGAGTGTGAGTTCTGTGATATACATTTTTGCTGCTACTGCTAGCCCTGGGGCACACCCTGAATTACACCTCTTACATTGATTGTGGGGGAACGTGAGGGTGGGTCTTGTGCTGACAGCGGGCGGAAATCTTATGTGGATGTGGGGAGGGAATGAGCATTTTCTCCAATGTATATACAGTAATTGATGTTCAACGCAGTGGGGCCTATTATCATGTGTTGCTTTGTTCATTGAGATTCACACCCACGTTTACATTGTCTATTATTGTTCGTTGTGTGCTCATCGATTTTTGGGCTGAGATCACATTGTAATCGAACTGTGTTGATCATGTGTGTGTGTTGAATACAAGTTTTCTATACATAGAACCTGTGTAAAGTCTCTTTTTGGGGTTGTTCAGACAGGGTGTTGTGGGGGTATGCTGTGCTGTTGCTTTACACATTTCCTCTGAGATAAGCCTGCCTGCTCTGTGCAGACCACCCAAGGGTGAGCACAGGATATTTAGCAGGTGTGTCTGACCACCCTGAACAGGAGTAGCGTACTCCGCCTGGCTGGGCTCACGCTTTAGCCAACCGGACTGAGCTGCCTCCATCACATATGGATAGCCTTCACTCTCTGTATTAGAAAGTGATGTTTTCAACAGTGTAATGTTGGAGCACTGGGGAGCTCATTTGTCCAGCAAATGTGCAAATCTGTACAGATGTCTAATCAAATAAGATGGTGTCCAATGTTAACTTTCAGAAAGAGCAAGAGAACATCATTGGACGTCACCTGCATTTCATGACAACAGAAGAGAGTTTACTATATCTCCATGCTGTGGGTAGGTTCTACAGAGTGCCTAGATTGGTGCTCCCTGAGCTTTCCTCCCTCCAAGGGTCTGACACTGAAAGCCAAGTAACGGATGATCATATCTTGGCCTGCCACTTGCACTGTACTGCATCCACTTTCACAGACTTTGTGAACTGAGAGCACAGCAATACCTAATCCCTAGCACCTCTACTGATAGATAGATAGTGGGCACTTCCATGCCTAGCTGGCATACAAAAGCAGCACAGAAGAAGGGCAGCAACCAGCTGTTTTGACTCCTAGAGCACCACTGTGGGTTTTGAACTTTATTCTGTGTTGCCACATGGCTCCCTTAACCTTTGCGGTCAATCATCTGGAGCCTTACCACATAACACAAAGAGCTCACATAAGTATTCTCCTTTACCCAGATGCCCCTTGTTTGGTTGTATGCATTGTTATCACTCACCACTAGTTTCAGCAGATAATATAACATTTCATTTTTTCAAGGGACTTGAGTGGGCAGCTCAGCTCAGCTGAGATCGGCTGATTCATAGCCTGCTTTCATCAGACATATCTGAGGACATCTAGGAACCACTGAACCGAAGGCAGGTAAACTCCCTCCGACACAACCATTCTCAAGCATCACCAGTGAACGATACAGTGAGGACCAGGCCTCACTAAATACCAGAACAAACCCCTAACACACAGGCCAAGTATGTAGTGCAGTCATACTACTGCCCAAAGTCACAAGGCTAGTTAATAATGCATCTCAGAATAGTCCAGTTTATTTAGAATGTTTTGTTCGTTTTCCTCCTTGGTCAGCATGATTATTTACAATACAATATAAAGGAATTAATTCAGAAACATGTTGAGTCTGCCATTACATCTATGTTCCATCATAATACTTGTGCAGTTATCACTGGCAGACTCTCAGAGGTGAATCCGCTCAGAACCTATGTACTGTCATTAGAAGGAATCTAAAAATGGAGGAATGATGTAAAAAACCAGAGCTGTACAAAAGTACTGCAACTATTTTGTAATAATGAACATCACCAGCCACCTACACTAAGCCATCTTGCCTGAAGCATTATATTTTTATGGCTAAAGACATAATACACCCAATCCATATAAATGAAAAGTGTGACTAAAGATATCATTTAGAGTTTGGCAAAGTACTCCGCCACAGATGTGGCAGAGTACCCTCTCTGACAAGCTGACAGTCCAAATGCTCCGTTTAGATATGTACAGATCATTACGTTTCTTATGGTTGTACTACCAATGCCTCTTCCAGCGGAAACCCTACTCCCATGGCCAGATTAACTTGGGGCTGTAGCTATAAGTACATCAGACTGTCTGTCCCAACTATGGCTTTATGTCGACAAGGGAAGCTGATTTAAGCCGTATACTGCCCTGGTAGAACAGAATGCAGCATGTAAGGGTTTAAAGAACTCCCTAAAAACCATTGTCACCACACATTATTATTCTACTGGGCGAAATTGCACCAAGGAACTCCATGCAGTTACCATATATGTCACACCTTGAGCTGAATTATCTCTCTTTCCTGTTCATAACTATAGCAGGTGATGGATTTATGGCAGAGACATGCATATATATTTTTGGTTTCCAGCAACGCTTTGTGAAGATTCTTATTGGTAACAATAGTGAAGCTAGGGCAGTATATCTTTTCAACTGCGCCAAAGCAAAATTATTCACATGAACTGCTGCTTTAACAGGTAAAAATGTCCCCTAGAGTAGTTAAAATTATATGATAACACAATACGACAATTGAAATATCAATCTTCCTAAAAAGAATCATTCTGGTATTGACTTCCAAAACATCACAGTGGACTTATTAACAATGGGGGCGAGCCACAAAGGCATACATGTGTACATGAGGTATTACTCTTGCAGTTCTTTGTGTACTTATAATGCCTTTGTGTATGAGCTCTAATACATCTACACTTGCGGTCACGTTATTGTGGTAGTCAATATTATGTACGCTGTATAGCTGCAAGTCGATATTTTGACCACAATATTGTGACATACAAACCCTGAAACTGGAGGGCGTCACAAGCGCCGTGCAAGATGGCCACCGGAACGTGAGCCTCCCTGCCGACCTCGGCTTTGTTTATATTAGTTCATGCTGTCTCTGGATCGCTGGAGCTCAGATTTGGAAGTCTGAAGGTGTCCTCCTTTTGTTGATGCCTCTGTTTGGTCGCTGGAGGTGAAAGTCTCCTGATAGCAGCAGGGAAATGGATCACACTTAGGCCCTTATTTATAGTTTTTGGTGCAAAACTGCACTAACTCAGTTTTGCACCAAAACGTTTAGCATCGGCTTGCACCATTTTTTAGCACTAGCTGGGCACCATATTTATAGAATGGTGCAAGCTAGTGCAAAGGGTAGGCTAGCGTAAAAAAAAATGACGTTACACCGGTTAGAGTCAAAATAAATGACTCTAACCAGATTAGCAACATTTTTTGAAGCTATGGGGCATATTTATACTCTGTTTGCACTGAATTAGTGTCACTTTTTTCTACTCGAATTCGGTGCAAACCTAACTCCATAGTTGTACTTTGGTGCTAGACCCGTTTAGCACCAAATTTATGGAGTTAAAGTCATTTTTGGGAAGTGGAAACCTACCTTGCCTTAATGAGGTGCAAGGTAGGCGTTCCCGTGCAAATAATGACTCTATGGCCTTAACGCCATATTTAGGGGCATATTTATACTCTGTTTGCACTGAATTATCGTCATTTTATTTACTCTAATTCAGTGCAAAACTAACTCCATATTCACCTCGTCTCCAGTGTCATTCATGTGTAATGGTCGTCTGTTGGTTATCATATATCCCTAGCTCTGTTAACTCTGGTAAGTTCTCTGATATGGTTTTGGTTCTATGTGTCTTAAACCCCTGTCTTTTACTATTGCTTATATAATATGGTTTCTTTTTAATTGTCACTATTACCATTAAGATTTTCTTTATCCAGGGTCGAGTCGGTCCCATCTTTTGTGGCTCTCCACTCTCTCTGTATCCTCTGGGATATATTCTTATTCCTTAATGTTTTTTCTGCAACCAAGGTTTCTTTTCCCTGAGTTGCCTTCTCTTCTAACATGCTTTTCAAGGGGTTTTTACCCTTGGTCCTTCCTTCTCTTTCTTTCTATTCTTCGTTCAGGACTTTTTCTTCATTTCCAAAACTTCTGATGTCTATATTCATGGAACTAAGGGGGTCATTACAACCCTGGTGGACGGTGTTAAAGCGGAGGTAATACCGCAAACAGGGCGGCGGAAAAAAAAGGGAATTATGACCGTGGCGGAAACCGCCAACATAGACAGCCACTTTAACACTCCGACCGCCATGGCGGTACAGACAAGCAGCGCGGCGGTCACCGCCAACAGACAGGCGGAAGGCAAAGTACCGCCCACAGTATTACAACACACCAATCCGCCACCTTTTCCGGGGCGGATTCACCGTAGATAAAAACATGGCGGAAACAGCTTTTGCAATGGGAAAACGCTCACCTGAACACACTCCACGAGGAAGGAGGCCACCATGGAGCCGGAACTCCAAATACTCCCTGCGCTTGTCTACCTGCTCTTCTACGAACATCAGCAACGGCGGCGCCGAAGACAACGTGAGTACTGCACTTATGACATAGGGGAGGGAGGAGGCAAAAGTCACGGACACACACAGGCAACACCCCCACCCTCAATCCGACCCTCGCACACTACAACACACACCAATGCATTTCCAAACATCACAGGAACAACCCCCAACCCCCCCGGAAGAATGCAAAGACAAAACCAAATTACTTGAACCATTGTAATGTATCCAAATACAGTAAACTCATATATACAGAAATATATACACATTCCAAATATATACATCACGATTGGTAGTGCAGGTATGCACATTTCAATGTCCGTGGACCATTGGGCCCACAATGCATGGGCGAGTTCCACACTAGATACCTGTCCACAAACGGAGAGAACACTGCAGGGGCATCAGATAGAAATACAACAGGCACCTCAGGGGGAAAGGAAGGGGGGCACCTCAGCCAGATGAGTGCACCACGCCAGATCCAAGACGCGGCTCCATGCCCATTGATGTATCCTGGGGAGTGCAAAGCCACAGTCTCTCAAGTCTATACAGTGGGTGGTTTGCCCACTGTACCATCCTGGGGAGTGCAAAGCCACAGTCTCTCAAGTCTCTACAGTGGGTGGTTTGCCCACTGTACCATCCTGGGGAGTGCAAAGCCACAGTCTCTCAAGTCTCTACAGTGGGTGGTTTGCCCACTGTACCATCCTTGGGAGTGCAAAGCCACAGTCTCTCAAGTCTATACAGTGGGTGGTTTGCCCACTGTACCATCCTGGGGAGTGCAAAGCCACAGTCTCTCAAGTCGATGCATGTCTCCACTGGTTCTGGAGGGGGACTGGTGCCCAGAGTGCTTCATCCTGTGAAGGATTCAGGTAGTGGATGCAGTTCTCCACTGGTTCTGGAGGGGGACTGGTGCCCAGAGTGCTTCATCTTGCCAACGACAGACGGAGTGGATGCAGGTCTCCACTGGTTCCGGAGGGGGACTGGTGCCCAGAATGCTTCATCCTGCCAAGGACAGACGGAGTGGATGCAGGTCTCCACTGGTTCTGGAGGGGGACTGGTGCCCAGAGTGCATCACTCACCCCGTGACGGTCACTGTTGCGTCACTGCCCCTGCTGCTCATGGGCTAGCGGTGCTTCAGTTGGCGGTGCTTGCCCTGTTCAGCGGTGCTTGCCTTTGCTGTCTCTGACCTGTTCAGCGGTGCTTGCCATGGCGGTCTTTGCCCTGTTCAGCGGTGCTTGCCATGGCGGTCTTTGCCCTGTTCAGCGGTGCTTGCCATGGCGGTCTTTGCCCTGTTCAGCGGTGCTTGACTTTGCTGTCTCTGACCTGTGCTGCGGTGTGTGCCATGGCGGTCCCTCATTGCCCAGCGGGGCTGTGGCTGCCGGGGCCCTCCTGGGCACTGACTCCGGCGGTGGTCTCCTGACCAGTGACAATAGTGCTGCCCTCCTGGGCACTGACTCCGGCGGTGGTCTCATGACCAGTAACGATTGTGCTGCCCTCCTGGGCACTGACACTGGCGGTGGTCTCCGGACCAGTGACGATTGTGCTGCCCTCCTGGGCACTGACTCGGCGGTGGTCTCCTGACCAGTGACGATTGTGCTGCCCTCCTGGGCACTGACTCGGGCGGTGGTCTCCGGACCAGTGACGATTGTGCTGCCCTCCTGGGCACTGACTCCGGCGGTGGTCTCCTGACCAGTGACGATTGTGCTGCCCTCCTGGGCACTGACTCTGGCGGTGGTCTCTGGACCAGTGACGATTGTGTGGTCTCCGGACCAGTGACGATTGTGCTGCCCTCCTGGGCACTGACTCTGGCGGTGGTCTCCTGACCAGTGACGATTGTGCTGCCCTCCTGGGCACTGACTCTGGCGGTGGTCTCCGGACCAGTGACGATTGTGCTGCATCTCCTGGGCACTGACTCTGGCGGTGGTCTCCTGACCAGTGACGATTGTGCTGCCCTCCTGGGCACTGACTCTGGCGGTGGTCTCCGGACCAGTGATGATTGTGCTGCCCTCCTGGGCACTGACTCTGGCGGTGGTCTCCTGACCAGTGACGATTGTGCTGCCCTCCTGGGCACTGACTCTGGCGGTGGTCTCCGGACCAGTGTCGATTGTGCTGTTGGTGGCGTCCTGGCCAGCGAGGAGGATGGCGGCCTTCTCCGTCGTGCTGCTCTTCCCAGACTTTGGAGACTTCTTCTGCCCCTTCACCACCTTGTGAGGAGTCACAGCTGACTCGGCACTCCCCCCGGGACCCTTGTGAGCGGCTTTGCCGGCAGGAGCCTTCACCCTCTCCCGTCGGCCAATGTCCAACTTCTGGTGCTTTACAAGGGGTGGACTGGCAGTGCTTTGGCTCCGTGTCACACTGGCTGCCCTGGTGCCTGGTGCACTCCACATACCTCTAACACGCACCACTGGAACCTGACTTTTTTTGGCTGAGGTGCTAGTACAGGACCTATGAATTGGAGGTGGGGGGGTGGTGGGAAAGAGGTCAACGTTGCTCAGGAAAAGTTTCTGACGAACACTGGGATGGGTAGATGGAGGGGGTCTTGGAGTGGAGGAAGAGGAGGTGGTTGTAGGAGGTGTAACTTTAGATGATTTGGGTGCAGGTGCATGTTCTGGAGGCTGT
Source organism: Pleurodeles waltl (assembly GCF_031143425.1). Lineage (NCBI taxonomy): Eukaryota > Metazoa > Chordata > Amphibia > Caudata > Salamandridae > Pleurodeles > Pleurodeles waltl. The sequence continues at coordinate 331,891,022 of NC_090447.1, forward strand.
CGTGAGGTGGATGGATGTTGGGTGTGTGGGTGCCTGCGTTTGTGTACTTTGGGAGGGGGCGTCACAGACACACTGGGAGAGGACACAGGGGACGTGTAAATGGTAGTGGGGGTGGTGAGTGCAGGTGAGCGAGGTGTGGTGCTGGGTGTTCTGGTGCGAGTCCTAGTGGCTGTAGATGTAGTGCATGCAGGTGAGAGTGTAGACGACACTGGGAGGGAGGAGGGAGACAACGAGGAGGGGGACACAGTGGAGGCAGTGGATGTTGCTGTGTCTGTATGTGGGTGATGCTTGTGTGAGTGCCTGTGGGATGTGTGGTGCCTATGTTTGCCTGAGCTGCCCTTGTGTGTTGAGGTGTGTGCAGGCTGGTCTGATGGTGTGCTTGGGATAGACTGGGGTACATGGGATTGGGTCTGGGTGGAGGATGTTGGAGGGGAGGGAGGCTAGACACAGGGACAATGGCTGCCATCAGTGCTGAGGCCAGAGATTGCAGGGTTCGATGAAGGGCAGCCTGACCAGAATGAATGCCCTCCAGGAATGCATTACTGTGTTGCAACTCCCTTTCTACACCCTGGATGGCATTCACAATGGTAGACTGCCCAACAGTGAGTGACCTGAGGAGGTCAATGGCCTCCTCACTGAGGGCAGCAGGGGTGACAGGGGCAGGGGCTGAGGTGCCTGGGGCGAAGGTGATGGTCACCCTCCTGGGTGAGCGGGCACGGAGCGAAGGCTGAGGGGATGCTGGGATGGCGGTGCTGGTAGGGGGGGTGGCGGCTGTACCTGTAGAAGTGGGGGGCACAGATGGTGCCGCCACCACAAGGGAGCTCCCATCGGAGGACGAGTCCGTGTTGCGTGGTTGCTGATCCGGTGACCGACGTGAAGCTCCCCTCGCCCTCCATCCCACTGTGGTGTGGCCCTCCATGGCCATGTGCGATGCAGCTCCCTTGTGCTCCGGTGTCACTGTCCCTCCACCTGATGATGCTGATGCACAAAAGAACAGGGAGAGCACAAAAAAGGGGGGGGGGGGCGACAGAAGAAAGACAGGTTGAGTGCATGGCTTACCGCTACCGTTGGCGGACAATACAGACACAGCAGCCCCCTGCACTACGCCGCGCTGTTGGGCTCTGCAGATGCAGTTCCTGGGATATGGCCTACATGGCTATGGTGGACATCTGCACACATAGATGACACAGGGGCATGTATACCTGTACTTGCCACTCTACAGAGGTGGGGTGGAGTGCCACATGGCCTGCATTACGGAGGGGCCTAGCCTACGGAACTCGCCCTGGCCTTGGGAATCCCACAGCCCTCCTCCCCACCCAGACCCCTCCACTGCACGCAAAGTCAGCAGAATGAGAGTGTACTCACCCCCTTGTGTCTGCTGCGATGCCCTCAAGCGCCCATCCAACTCAGGGTAGGCCACCGCCAGGATCCGGAACATCAGGGGGGTCATGGTGCAACGGGCACCCCTCCCACGTTGGGAGGCCATCCCCAGCTGAGCCTCCGCCGTCTTCTTGCTCCAGCGGCGAATGTCCTCCCATCTTTTACGGCAGTGGGTGCTCCGTCTCTGGTGGACCCCCAGGGTCCGGACGTCCTTGGCGATGGCACGCCAAATATCCTTCTTCTGGTGGGCGCTGACCTACATGACATGTACAGGGGAAAAAGAGAAGTCATTAGCAACTGCACCGTCGAAGTGAGTGGCCCACATCCCTGCCCTTGCCATGTGGCGCATGCATTCACACTCCTTCATGCTCGCATAACTCTGCCCCCTTCCTACTTACATCCAGCCCTCTCCACCCAGGCATAGGCCATACATCTTGCACCCTATGTACTCACCTGTTGGTCTGGAGGACCATAGAGTAGCGTGTACTGGGGAGGACCCCGTCTACGAGCTTCTCCAACTCCTGTGCAGTGAAGGCAGGGGCCCTTTCCCCAGACGCACGTGCCATTGTCTCTTCCAGACCAAGGTCACAGCAGCACTTGCAGTGTAGGTCCTCTCCTGTCGAAGATCAGGTATCGAGTGATTGAACAGATAGAAAATGGCGGTGACGTCCGCGGCGGTGACGTCCGCGGCGGTGCGTATCATCACCGCCGGCGCACTTCGTCATTGGTCCTGGGACCCAAAGGGTCCAATGTTAACCAATGCAGCATTGCGCCGCGGTTTTCGACCGCCTACCGCGACGGTGTACAACGCCAGCGCAGTTACCTCACATCCAATTGTCCCAGTTTAGAGGTCAGGCAGCCGCTATTTCAGGGGCCCACACGGCTTCATTTACAACTGCGTCACACATATCTAGGCCTGGACTCAACACACTTACAGACAATTTTTGGATTATGTTTCGTGTACTGTGTAGCTGTGGGTACATACCTCTGAGTTGCTTGACTCTGTGGTCGCTGTTGTCCTTCATAGGCACCGTCAGCTGGGACATGTGAGGAGATGGCGGAATACTCCGGTGTACCGACCGCTGGTGGACCTGTTGACAATGGAGGAGCGACATTTAATCATCACCTACAGGTTTGACCATGCCACAATCCAGGAACTGTGTGCCCAGTTGGAGCCAGATCTGATATATCACCAATCCGCCATCCCACAGGAATCCCCCCTCAAGTGCAGGTGCTGTCAGTACTCCATTTCCTTGCAAGTGGGTCATTTCAAACAACAGTGGCCATGGCATCAGGGATGTCCCAGCCTATGTTTTCCAACGTGGTTCCAGAGTGTTGTCTGCCCTGCTGAAACACGTGAGGAGCTACATCATTTTCCCTCAGGTGGAGGATTTGGCTACAGTTAAAGGTGACTTCTATGCCCTGGGACATATCCCTAACATCATAGGTGCCATTGATGGGACCCATGTAGCTCTGGTCCCCCCCCACAGGAGTGAACAGGTGTACAGGAACCGGAAGAGTTATCATTCCATGAATGTACAGATGGTCTGTTTGGCAGACCAGTACATCTCCCAGGTAAATGCTATGTTCCCTGGCTCAGTGCATGACGCCTACATCCTGTGGAATAGCAGCATCCCGTATGTGATGGGTCAACTCCAGAGGCACCGTGTGTGGGTATTAGGGGACTCTGGTTACCCCAACCTGTCAAGGCTACTGATCCCAGTGAGGAATCCCAGGACCAGGGTAGAGGAACGCTACAATGAGGCCCATGGGCGGACTAGGAGGGTGATAGAAAGGACCTTCGGCCTCCTGAAGGCCAGGTTCAGGTGCCTCCATATGACAGGTGGTTCCCTATTCTACTCACCAAAGAAGGTGTGCCAGATCATCATCGCCTGCTCTATGCTTCACAATCTTGCTTTGCGACGCCAGGTGCCTTTTCTGCACGAGGATGGTCCAGATGACGGTGTTGTGGCAGCTGTGGAGCCTGTGGACAGTGATGAGGAGGAAGCAGAGGAAGAAGACATTGATAACAGGGACTCTGTCATACAGCAATATTTCCAGTGACACACAGGTGAGAACAAATTTTTTACTATTACATTTACTTTCACACTTCTACCTCTATCCTGTCTGTCAATATGAAGCAGTATATGCTAACTGAGTAGTACATTTCCATTACGGTTTCACAGGTGTGGTTACCAACGTGTGTCATCTGCTTGCATCCTTCATGGGCTTGTGATGTGTGACATAGGTATGTTGACATTACATTTTCTAACGGATTTTGTCATTGTCATAGAGAATACACATTTTATAAATCACTGACTGACTCCAGATTGTTTTGTAGTTCAAGGGTGTTTATTGAAGTGCTAATTATTGGAGGGGGTGTTAAAATGGTGAGGGGTGATGGTGGAGGAATGTCCATGGCAGAGTCCAGTCTATTAGTCTCACAGGTGCACTGCTTATATGGGCATAGGAAGTGGAGCTGGAACAGTTCCAATCTGGACAGGGTGACAAAGTGGGACAGTGGGATGACAATCAGGGTGGTCTCATTTCCTGGCAGGGGTCTTGCCATCTTGCTCTGTCCTGTTCCTGGATCTCAGGGACCGCCTGCGGGGTGGTTCTCCGTCTGCAGGGGGTGGGGTGCTGGTGTGGTGGTCCTGTGGCGGGGCGTCCTGTCCACTATCGCCGGCGGAGGTGGTGGACAGTTCATCATGCAGGCTAGTGTCAGGGGCCCCTTGGAGTGCCATGGTGTCCCCCATGGTCTTCTGTATATCCTTCAGCACCCCTACTATGGTGCTGAGGGCGGAGCTGATGGTACTGAGCACCTCCCTGAACCCCAAATACAGTTCGTCCTGCATGCGCTGGGTCTCCTGAAACTTGGCCAGGACCGTCGCCATCGTTTCCTGGGAGTGGTGGTATGCTCCCATGATGGAGGAGAGGGCCTCGTGGAGAGTGGGTTCCCTTGGCCTGTCCGCCCCCTGTCGCACAGCAGCCCTCCCAGTTCCCCTGTGTTCCTGTGCCTCCGTCCCCTGGACCGTGTGCCCACTGCCACTGCCCCCAGGTCCCTGTTGTTGTTGGGGTGGTGGGTTATACTGGGTTCCCTGTAGTGGTGGACACACAGCTGATTGACGAGTCCTGGGGACGGAGGTATGGGCCCGCTGGGTGGGTGCTGTGCTGGTGTTACCAGAGGGTGGAAGGTCAGTGTTGGGCTGTGCCTGTGCGAGGGGAACCGACTGTCCCGAGGCCCACGATGGTCCGGGCTGGTAATCTTGATCCAGTTGGCCAGAGCTGCTGTCATCACTGTGGGCCTCTTCTGTGGGTGGGGTAGAGATGTCTGGACCCTCCTGTCTGGTGACGTTAGGTAGTGGTCCTGCTGGGGTATAAAAGCATGATTATTGCATGTGTGTGTGTCATGGTGTGCAATGGGTGGGTGAGCGTGTACCCCAGTGCTAGCTTTCCTGTGTGGGGGCTTGTGTGATGATGGTTAGGGGTTGTTATGGGTATGTGCAGTAGGCATGCTTTAGTGATGGGTGTCCATGCTTTGTTTTGTCATGCAAGGCTTGGTGTTGGGATGTGTGGTTTGTGTTATTAGTACATTAGTGAGGAGTTGGAGTGATAGGTGAGGGGGTGAGGGTGGGGGTGTGTGATAGCATGCAGGTAGGGTGGGGGATATGATAGTTAAGATTAGACTTACCAGTGTCCATTCCTCCACCGACTCCTCCGAGGCCCTCAGGAATGCCTAATGGTCAAGACCTGCTCCTCCCATGTTGTTAGTTGTGGGGGAGGAGGTGGGGGTCCGCCGCCAGTCTGCTGAATCGCGATGTTGTGCCTGGAGACCACTGAACGCACCTTCCCCCGTAGGTCGTTCAACCTCTTCCTTATGTCCTCCCGATTTCTTGGGTGCTGTCCCACTGCGTTGACCCTGTCGACGATTCTTCGCCATAGCTCCATCTTCCTAGCTATAGAGGTGTGCTGTACCTGTGATCCAAATAGCTGTGGCTCTACCCGTACGATTTCCTCCACCATAACCCTGAGCTCCTCCTCGGAAAACCTGGGGTGTCTTTGGCGTGCCATGGGGTGGTGTAGGTGATGTGTGGGGTGGTGTATGTGGTGATGAGTGTGGTGATGTGTAGTGGTGTGTGGTGTTTTGTGCATGGATGTTGTGTGGGTGATGGTGTTGTGTGCCTCTGTGTGGTGGGGTTGTCTATTGCTGTGCTCTCTCTGTCGCCTTCGTCTCTATTTTTTGGTCGTAGGGGTTTGTGGGTGATGTGGGCGTGTATTTTATATTGTGTTGGGTCTGTGGGAGTGTTGTTTGTATGTGTATCAGGTGTGTGTATTTTGAATTGTCCAATGTGGCGTTGTTTTGGAGATGTGTGTGTATTTTGAGCGCGGCGGTGTGTACCGCCAATGGAATACCGCGTTGAAAGACCGCCGCGTGGATTCGTGTGTCGTAATAGCATGGGCGTGTTTCTGTTGGCGTGACGGTGGAGGTTTTGTTATCGCCAGTTTATCACTGACCTTTGGTGTGGCGGAGTTGTGTGGGTGTCTGAATTTCGGCGAATTCCGAGATGTGGGTCATAATAGCTGTAGCGGAATTCCGCAGCCGTGGCGGTGTATTGGCGGTCTTCTGCACGGCAGTAAGCGGCTTTTACCGCCGATGTTGTAATGAGGGCCTAACTAATACTCCTAATGCATATAGATTACTTTGCATGACACACCACTCACAATTACTTCTTGGAATGTTAAAGGTTTGAAGAACCCAGTTAAACGCCAATGTGTGCTTTCTCATCTTTCTTGTTTACATTGTCATTTAGCACTTCTTCAAGAAACTCACATGACAAATGCAGATTCACATAAGTTTAGAAACTATGGGTAGGGAAATATATCTTTCTCCTTCAGTTCAAGGTAAAAATGGGGTAGCAATCCTTTTCCATAAAAGACTAAACATTAACTTTGTCAAGCAAGAGACTGACAATGATGGTCGGTGGGTCATTATATAATTTAAAATTCATAATATTCTATATGCTGTTTTGAATGTTTACGGGCCCATAGCTCCACACCCTAGTTTTTGGAAAATGATTTCCCAAAAGATTTTAGAGTATCGTACTGACAACCTTATCGTAGGAGGAAGTTTTATCATTCTATTTGATCCTTTTTTAAATAGAAAGTCCACAACCAAATTCATTCCGAACAATGCACATAAAGCCTTCATTCATACAATTAAATATAATGCTCGTTCTGATTCTTGGAGACTAGCACACCCTTCTCTTCAGGAATATACTTTCTATTCTAATCTCCACAGATCCCAAACTAGAATAGATTATATTTTTCTTAGTAAGCATCTTACACAATATATCCTACGTTCAGAAATAGGCTCCATCTTAATTTCAGACCATGCTCCGGTCTCTACTGTTATAGACATTCCCCAGAACTCTTCTTTCAAATCTAGATGGAGGTTCAATAATTCCTTGCTTTCTGATTCATCTTTCATATCCGTATGTTTAAAGAATTTATCTATGAATACTTTGATAATAATAACACAGGTGACACTTCCTTTCAATTTGTTTGGGATGCTTTTAAGGCTGCTTCCAGAGACTTTATTATCAATTATGTTTAAAAAAAAAAGGAAAAATATGGAGAAACAATTAGCTTCCATTTTAAGTAATATTAAAGCTCTAGAACATACAATTTATACTTAAAACAAACAAACAGAACCTCCAAGAATTACTTGTTGCTAAGATTCAATTCAACAAAGTCACAACCGAAAAGGCACGTGGGGCTCTATTAAAGATTAAATCACAATACTATGGAGGCAAGAATAAATCAGGTGCTCTTTTAACTAACTATCTTAAAGGGAGAAAGGGAAAGAATTCTGTTAATTCTATTGTCAATTCATCTGGAGATACTCTTTTTAATGATGCACATATTGTGAAAACAGTTGCAGAATTTTATAAAGGCCTCTACAACCCAGAATCTGTGCCTTCTGATGATCTAATTAGAAAATATTTTTCTCCTCCTTCAATGTGCAAACATTCTCAAATTGATTTGTCTCTTTTAGATGCCCCATTAAAATTGGATGAATTATATTCAGCAGCCAGAAATCTTCCATCTGGTAAGGCACCAGGTCCTGCTGGATTTACTATAGAATTTTACCTTCAATTCTCTAATCTAATTTTTCCTAAATCATTCAAATGAATTAAGTATTTCATTGTGAATAACAATTCATAGGTGCCTCCACAGAAGCAATGATTTGCGTCATCCCTAAAAAAGAAAGAGATTTCTCTCAATGTAGCAATTATCGCCCTATTTCTCTTATAAATACAGATTGTAAAATGTTTGCAAATGCACTTGCCATTAGATGAAATAAGTTAATACCTGATTTAATTGAGGGCAAACAGTCGGGTTTTGTTAAAGGCAGGAATATAGTAGATAACTCATGTGTCTTTCTGAACATTCTCAGCAAAGCCCCCAAACATAAACATTCTTTAGCTGTGATTGCTCTGGATGCTGAAAAAACATTTGACAGAGTCAACTGGAAATGTATGATTCAAGCACTACACTGGTATGGTTTTGGTGCAGGATTCATTAACTTAATATCATTATTATACTCTTCTCCACTCTCTTCTGTATTAGTAAATGGAATTCAATCATCATACTTTTCTTTAAAAAGGGGTACACGACAGGGATGCCCATTATCCCCATTGCTTTTCATATTAGCATTAGAAACTTTTTTACATATCATAAAGTGTTTAATATTAAGCAATGTCAAGGATGATTTCTAAATGATTTCCAGTCTTAAACTAAGATATGGTATCAATTAGAACAAGCTTTAATTTCTCCCTTCCTTCATGGACATATCTTATATATGTTGCAGCCCCTAAATATTTGATACCATCATTGCTTTCATTCTCATGCTCCCTATTTCGACCATATATCATCACTAACTCTTCTTCTAGAGAAAACATTTTACGTAGTCCTATTTGGTACAATAAACATATTTTACATAATGGCAATCCACTATTTTGGCGTGCTTGGCTGCACAAAGGTATTGTTATAGTCTTGCAACTCCTTCTTCCTGATTGTATCATAATTCCCTTTAGTTCCCTTTCCTCCGCTTATAACATACCTCCCACAGGTATTCAGCAATACCATATTCTGAAACTAATTATTCTACATGCCATAACATTTTCTTCTTCCTCTTCTTTACTCCACACTAATTCACAGTCATTCCCAGATCCCATCACAACCTACTTCAAAGCAGCACTAAGATACAAAACCTTCACAACCCCTTCAATAGACAGGCCTACATTTCAAATAGAAAAGCTATGGGAATAAGATCTACTTTCTGACTGGCCCATCTCCTTATGGAAATTAATATGGGATATATTAGACTCCACTGCACGCCCAGCAAATCTCACTCAGACTTTATATTATTTTTACAATATAATTTTTTATACACCAGCTCACCTTTTTAAATAAAAAATTCTGAAAAAGGACACTTGTTGGCATTGTAACTCTAGTTCCGGAACCTCTATTCATATGTTTTTTCATGCTCCAAGGTCACCTAATTTTGGGAAAATGTTTGGTCTACCACTGAAAAAATTACTTGTTCTTAGGTTCCCTTTTCCATCAATGCAATCTTCTTAGGAAGTCTGAGTAATCTCTCGCTCCATACTAAAAGATGACACACCTTAATAGATCTGCTTGTTGCCATCGCTTATCAGGTGATTACTTCCAACTGGAAGTCTACTGAAAATGTTTCCTATCTGCAGTGGTGGAACTTGGTGTGCCATAATCAATATCTAGATCGCTACACTTTACCTTCAACTTTACTAGCGAACAAGAGAAACAAATTATGGGAACCTTTAAAGTCATTTTTATCAAATACTGCTAAAATTCTTCATTAGAATATTTTTTTGTTTGTCTTAGTAGATTTGTTACTCTACAGTTGTATTTTGTTAAATATATTGTCTAATATTCCTTTTTGTATAAAAAAAGCTTTTAGCTTTGTGTTTTTGTAGTTTCATACTTTGCTATGTTATTCTTCTGTAACCTTGAAGTTTTGGTATACTTATCTTCATATAACTAATATTTTATAAATGTTGTTACTTATCATGCATAGTTTTTACTTATCTTTCTTTGTTTCTTACTTACTCTTTTCTCCTTTCCTTAAAATTCCTTTCTATTTTTACATTGTTATAATTCGTTTAACATATAGTTCAAATACTAATGAGCACATTTTATTTGTACACATCATATTGGAGTTGCCATGAACAGTTTTATCAATATTACTGTATTTATTATTGAACTGTTATTCTTGAATATTTGTACTGTATTAATCTTCCTCCTAATAAAATATATTAAACTAAAACAAAAAAAATCCTGAAACTAGTGATAACAGTTTTTATTGAAAGCAGAAATTTGCGAACATCAATTTGCAACTTTACCACAGTGGAAACAGCATTCTGTTGGAATGTTTTTTCCCCCAGATGGGTGGCAGTTGTTATAGCAAGTTTACTTACTAAAACAAGTTTCTTCTTAAACTGGATTGCATGAAATTTATAGCACAACTTACTTAACATTAATAGCTGTGCAGTATCATTCTTGCTGCAGTTTTTCCAGTTCAAACAATCAAGGAATTACCAACACAAAAGGCATTTATGATATCATGAAGTGGTACAACTTTTGTGCTGTTTGATGCACTCATGAATGCCTTTAGGGAATTGCCTCCATATTCCTCAAGTTAAGCCTAATTTAATATTTCAGTTTTCGAGTGTTCTTTTCTTAATGATCATTGTTTTGGCATACATGAGATATTTTAATGCTCCTCTACATTTCAAGCTATGGGAACAATTTAGAAAGGCATTTGTTATTATGCAAAATTGTACTACATGATTAATACATCGGATACTCATAAATGCCTTTGTGGCTTCACCCCAACGTACCTGAATTATAATATGAGAATTCACATTGTTTTTCAAATGTCTTTACCAACAGTTCAAAAACAATATGTAGAAGAGGAGGCACTGTGTTTACATAACAGATGCTTTAGACGACCTCATCCTGACAGCCTTATGCCTGATAAGTGCCTGGAATGGAAGCAAAGTATTTAATGGTCACAGCAACATTCGTCTGCACAACCTCCCTTCTGTTTTAAAAATTGAGTAACTAATTTGCTGCTTTCTAGATACTTTTTGTTATATAGGCGTGGCATGGTTGGTCAGTGGCAGGCACCAAATTAGTTCAGATTTTTGATAGTTGGTGGTCCATATTCCTCTCAATCCACAGCACTTAAAGTTAGTGAAGGAGGTAATACCAGTAAAGATAAGCTGTACCTCTTGTGTGTCTGCATCGTCTCCGTCCAGTGAGCAAAAGGTTGTGATCCTTGTTTGTTTGTGCTGAAGCACAGTTATTCTACAGGTGCCATATACTCACAAAATTCATTTTTGGCACTGGCCAAGAAACAAATCCATGTGAACGCTCTGTTCTTCAGGGAAAAAAGCTAATTTGAAGACATCAACAAAAAATGCAATGAAAACTGGTGAAATTGTTGGTGCTTGACTTTTGGCGGAAAGCTTTGGAGCAAAGTTTTTAGAATTAATATCTGGGCAAAATGTAAGTTTCTGAGTCATATATATTTTTCCACTGTCACTATGCCTGAGATGTCGTCTACTGGGGCCCCTTTTCTTCCGCTGTCATTTACTCACTGAAACTAGTTCAAGAACACTTTATTATATATTTATTAAGCTGTACGTCTTTTTGTTTAAACGCAAAATGCAAACAATTTTTTATTTAATTATGCTTTAGTTTTGGGATATTAGTAAATACTTGAAAATAATCTGTTTAAGTTAAAGATGGGGTTAGTATATAGTGTAACATATATATGCAGTAACAAAACAGTAATAATGTTGACAAGCAAAATAATGCAAAACAATAAAAATCCCAAACAGAATTAGAAAAATAGAATAAAACTTAATAAGCAAAATAACACCAAAGTGGCAATATTCCAATAAAGGGGGCCCAGAAATATGATTTGTGAAAGTTGTAAGTTGGAATAGTGTCAAGAAAGGACAATTATAGTCAATGGTCGGGCTAGACTGTGGGTGACAAGCCCTACATAAAGGTGACATTGATATTTAAAAGAAAGGTTTTAACCTGCCAAAAAGGGTTTAGCTTGACAGATCAAACTTAATTGTAAAACCTCAACTGTTAGGCTACAACTGGAAAGCCTGCACTCACGTTTGCACTGTCACTGTAGTGCAGGGCACAATAGGTGGGCACAATAGGTGCTGTAGTCCCCTAGTGGCATTTAACTTCCAGGCCCTGGGTATGTTTTGTACTATGTACTAGGGAATTATAGCTCAGTTAAATATACCTATAAGGAATATACCATTCTGATTATGTTTAAAGGAGGTACACTGTAAAGATCAAGCGATAACAATGCCAGAATCCAGAGAGCATGCAATATACATATAGGTACTTATCATATATCCAGACAAACAATTAAAAGAGTTAACAAAACACATCTTCTCCTCTCATGAAGTCTTACAAAACAGAAATGAAATAAGATATCTAAGAAAATTAAAACAAAAATGTACAACCTAAACAACGGAACAGAGGTTAAATATATATATGTAAAAAAACTAAACAAAAATATTAAACTTCCATCTTCATCACATACAAAATCAGAGAGCCATTTAGGTTTCTTTCTGACACTTTTGTTTCCAACCCCAACACTTAACATTTTCCTGAAAATCATATCCAACCAATGTTCAACATGGTTCTCATTCAAGTGCTCATCTAGGTTGTGGACTACAATCTTACAATCATTCCTGCTTTCCTCAACACAATTGTCATCCACAAGGGCACCTTCACACACTGGTCTTTCTTTGCGCACATCTCAATTTTTAAGGTTATGTTCACCTTCATTTCCTAAACTGTGTGGACCATCACTTCAATGGGACTCACATCTTCTTCATTGTCCCAAATACTATTAATATTAGTACTAATGTTACCTTTATACATGTGTGGTTGTCCCTTTCAGACTCCAATTTTTTCAAGACTCCACACTTCACCATCAATTAATTGAATAGAATTTCGAAAAACTTTGATAACTTCCAAAGAAGAAGAAAACGTAGTCCCTCCTTTACATACTTTCCAAGGTTTCCGCACTTTAACCCACGTGCCTTCTTTCACAATGCCCATCTTAGACTCCTTCATAGAATTAAATCATCCAATATAGTTCATACGAGTACTAAATATTCTTATCCTCACTTCTTCCACAGAAACACTACCACATGATTATCTTGATAGCCTTCAGGATTACCTTTGGTTATAGCCTCTCTGCTGTGCAAAATCTCAAAATGAGCTGCTACTAATGCATCATTTATTAAAGTTCAATAAGATTAAACCGTTTTAAGCACACATATTTCACATTTACACATTGGTCAATCATTGTGTTCCCACTGGGAATATATAGGGAAGTGGTATGATGTTTCAAACCAACTCTATCAACATAATTCCTAGCTTTAATTGAAGTAAATTAAACTCCATTGTCATTAACGACCTGGATGTGTAACCCCTCACTTGTGAATGCTTCATCAATGAAACTTAAAACTAAGTGAGTGTCAACTTTGTTCACCACTTTGACTACATGCCACCTTGAAAAAATATTGATTAAAGCAATGATGTACTCAGAATTAACACTAACAGGACCCATAATGTCAGTTGCTACTATATCCAAGGTCTCTTAGAACATATTGGTTCACACATATTAGGTTTCAAAGTATACAAAGACTTGTCAGCATTAGCACAAAATACACAAATACTTACCACTCTTTCATAAATGCATCCACACCTGGCCACCAGAACCACTTCCTTACATCTGGTTTTGTTTTCAGAATCCCAAAATGTCCTTCATGACAAATTTTACCACAGTTAGTTTTAGATCATCTGGGGGTATTACTCTTTCACCTTTCTTTAAGAATTCATTTATTATAGTAAACTCTTATCTCCCACATGTCGTGGGGTTTAATGATCTTTTATCCTGACAACCCTTATTCACACAACCCATAGCTACTTACAACACAGAATATTTTCTGCATTCTTCTTTCCAATCCTTATTCACATAACCCATAGCTGATTGCAGGACAGAATATATTCTACATTATTCTTTCCACTGATTTTTGTTAAAACTGGCATATGTTGATCATGGGTCATGGCTACAGAATAATATTCCTGTTCCTTCTTCAAACATTTCACAATATCAATGGGCATTCTCAATAGGAGGTCTGCAGTGACATGTTTCTTTCCAGGAAAATAGTCTACTTAGTAGATAAAGTCCTGTGATCTCATGGACATTCTTCCAGTTCTAGCCAATACATTAATTATTCCCTCCTTAGTCAACACCTTCAGTAATGGTTAATGATCACTGTATAGCACACATTCCGTACCCAAAAACAAAGGTTCACTGACACAATATTGTAGTAAAAAAGATCGTTGACAAAAATATTGAGTCAAAAATATAATTGACCACATCATGCTCCTATACTTATAATTGTAAGAAACAAAATATCGGAACAAAATGTTGTCAACACTAATATTAGCTAAAAAATATACACAAATATTGATTTTTTTTTATAACTGGAGTTTAAAGTAGTAAATGTTAACTATTTCAAGATACTTATAAGGACAGAGATCCCTGACTACAAGGATATAGGAGTGGGACACAGAAAATCCCAAAGACACAAAATCAAAACTCCAAGCCTTGAGTGGATGAGGAACATCAGCTGGAAGGAGGTCAGTGAATATTGGGGCAGTATATGGTAAACAAAGAAGTCCTAGGGGCAAATATCAGCTAAGAAACGTAGGAACAAGACCAGACGCATTAACCAACCTGGGAAAGGGGCATCAGAATGCCCCCTTTGAAGCAGTGGTGACCGCACCAGTAACAGCAACTGCGAAGGGTACTGCGAATATACATGAGACAGATACCCCGAAGACCGCTTCGCTAGCTACACCTCTAGCTCGAAGTAGAAACAAGGCAGTAGGACAACAAGGGTGGAAGGAAAAAAAGCCAGCATAGCGTGAACGTTACCCCTTCTCTTAGGTCCTTTTTCAAAGTCCAAGCGGTGAAGGAGTAGGTCCCTCCAGCCCAAAACCTGCAGAGATCCCCTGAAACGAGGCACAAGGACTCTTTCAGGATGGTAACAGGAGGGAAGCAGGTATCAGATCATTTGAATGTACAGGGGACAATAGCTGGATTGCCTTTGGACAACAGATTTAGAGTTTAATGGAGATGGATTCTGTTGTGGACCAGGCTAATGCATCAAGATGCCAGAGAGAGATCCCGCCATGAGGCGTTGAAAGGTTGCTAACATGCCTTACAGAAGAGATTATGGCCCTCATTACAACATTGGCGGTAAATCCTACTTACCGCCGAGCAGAAGACTGCCAACACACTGCAGCAGAATACCGCTACAGCTATTACAACCCACAGCGCGGAATCCGCCAAAAACCAGACACCCACACAAGTCCGCCACACCAAAGGTCAGTGATAAACTGGCGATAACAAAACCTCCACCGTCACGCCAACAGGAATACGCCCACACTATCACGACACACAAATCCACGTGGCGGTCATTCAACCGCGGTATTCCATTGGCAGTACACACCGCCGCGCTCAAAATACACACACACTTACAAAACACAACCACATTGGACAATTCAAAATACACACACCTGACACACATACACACACCACTCCCACACACTCAATACAATATAAAACACACACCCACATCACCCACAAACCCCTACGACAAAAATTGAGAAAGAAGCCCAGAGAGAGACACCACCATCTACAACACTAGCATATACAGGCACACAACACCATCACTCACACGACATCCACGCACCTCAGACAACACACACAAACACATCCCCTTACACATCACAACAAAAACCACCTCACACATCACCACACCACACCATGGCACTGCAAAGACACCCCATGATGTCTGAGGAGGAGCTCAGGGTCATGGTGGAGGAAATCGTCCGGGTAGAGCCACAGCTATTTGGATCACAAGTGCAGCACACCTCCAGAGCTAGGAAGAAGGAGCTATGGCACAGAATCGTGGACAGGGTCAACGCAGTGGGACAGCATCCAAGAACACGGGATGACATCAGGAAGAGGTGGAACGACCTATGGGGGAAGGTGCGTTCCATGGTCTCAAGACACCAGATTGCAGTTCAGAGGACTGGCGGCGGACCCCCACCTCCTCCCCCACAACTAACAACATGGGAGGAGAAGGTCTTGGCTATATTGCATCTTGAGGGCCTCGCAGGAGTAGCAGGAGGAATGGACTCTGGTAAGTAAAATCTTAACTATTACATCCCCCACCCTACCTGCATGCTATCACATACCCCACCCTCACCCCATCACTCCAACACCTCACAAATGTCCCACTATCACAACCCACACATCCCAACACCAAGCCCTGCATGCAACACCAAAGCATGGACACCCATCACCAAAGCATGTCCACTACAGATACCCACACAGACTCCAAACCAATTATCACACAAGGTCCTACATAAGAATGCAAGCACTGGAGTACAGAGTCACCCACCCATTGCACACGATGGCACACACAGATGCAATAATCATGCCTTTACACCCCTGCAGGACCCCTGCCCAACGTCACCGGACAGGAGGTTCCAGACATGTCCACTCCCCCCACAGAAGAGGCACACAGTGATGACACCAGTTCTGTCCAACTGGATCAAGATGACCAGCCCGGCCCATCTGGGACCTCAGGACAGTCGGTTCCCCTGACACTGTCACAAGCCACCACAGAGCTTCCCCCCTGAGGAAACACCAGCACAGCACCCACCCAGCGGGCCCATCCCTCTGTCCCCAGGACACGTCAAGCAGAAGTGTGTCCACCACTTCAGGGAACCCAGGCAAACCCACCAACCCAAGAAAATCAGGGACCTGGGGGCAGTGGCAGTGGGCACACGGTTCAGGGGACAGAGGCACAGGAAAACAGGGGAACTGGGAGGACTGCTGTGCGACAGGGGGAGGACAGGCCCAGGGAACCCACTCTCCGCGAGGCCCTCTCCAACATCATGGGAGCGTACCATCATTCCCAGGAGAAGATGGCAATGGCACTGGCCAAGTTTCAGGAGACCCAGCTGCTGCAGGAGGAACAGAAACTGGGGATCAGGGAGGAACTTAAGACCATGAACACCACCCTGGTCACCATTGTAGGGGTGCTAAAGGACCTTGTGAACACCAGGAGGGACACTGTGGTACAACAAGGAGCCCCTGACACTAGCCTGGATGATGAACAGCCCACCACCTCCGCCGGCGCTAGTGGACCGGAGGCACCCCCACAGGACCACGACACCAGCACCCCTCCCCCAGCTGAAGGAGAACCACCCCGTAAAGGGTCCCTGAGATCCAGGACAAAGATAGAGAACAATGCCAAGACCCCCGCCAGGAAATGAGACCCCCCTGAATGTCATCCTTCTGTCCCACTTTGTCACCCTGTCCATCCATCAACTGCCCTAGCTCCACTTCCTATGCCCCTTTGCATAATGCACCTGTGAAACAAATAGACTGGACTCTGCCATGGACAATCATCCACCATAACCCCTGCCCATTTTACAACCCCCTCCACTATTTTGCACTGAAATAAACACCCTTGAATCACAAAACAAGCTAGAGTCAATCTGTGCTTTCACAAATGTGTATTTGAAATATTATGGAATATAGCAATGTTGATTGTATTGTCAACATACTGATGTAACACTAGCTCTAGTCCATGAGGTAATATAGCAGAGGTCACACAGTGGGACCCACATCTGTGAAATGGAAAGGAAAAGTGACAAGTCAAGGTCCATACACTGGGTGAAAGTGACAGACATATGATAGGTCTAACAATTGTATGAGAGGTGTGAGGCAGTGACATCTTCTTACCTGTGTCTCACTGGAAGTATTGCTGGATAACGTTGTTTCAATTGTCGATATCCTCTTCTTCTGCCTCCTCTTCTTCACTGTCCACAGGCTCCACAGCTGCCACAAGACCTCCTTCTGGACCATCCTCCTGCAGAAAAGGCACCTGTCGTCGCAAAGCCAGGTTGTGCAGCATGCAGCAGGCCACGATGATCTGACACACCTTCTTTGGTGAGTGGTAGAGAGAACCACCTGTCATATGGAGGCACCAGAACCTGGCCTTCAGGAGGTCAAAGGTCCTTTCAATCACTCTCCTAGTTTGCCCATGTGCCTCATTGTAGCATTCCTCTGCCCTTGTCCTGGGATTTCTCACTGGGGTCAGTAGCCATGACAGGTTGGGGTAACCAGAGTCACCTGCAAATATCGAGGGACAACTGTTAGACATCCTCCAAACAGTATGGAATCTCCCATACCCAGACACCTATTTAAACTGTGTGGGGACCTTAGGCTTACCTATTAGCCACACACAGTGTCTCTGGAGTTGCCCCATCACATAAGGGATGCTGCTATTCCTCAGAATGTAAGCGTCATGCACTGAGCCAGGAAACTTGGCATTCACATGGAGATGTACTGGTCTGCCAAACACACCATCTGCACATTCATTGAATGGTAGCTTTTCCGGTTTCTACACACCTGTTCATTCCTGCGGGGGGACAAATGCCACATGTGTGCCATCAATGGCACCAATGATGTTGGGGATATGTCACCTTTCACTGTGGGCAGATCCTCCACCTGAGGGAAAACGATGTAGCTGCGCATGTGTTTCAGCAGGGCAGATAACACTCTGGACAAAACGTTAGAGAACATTGGCTGTGACATCCCTGATGGCAGCCATTGTCCCTGTGTCCAGCCTCCCCACTCAAACTTCCTCTACCCAGACCCAATCACCTGTACCTCAGCCTATCCCAAGCACACCATCAGACCAGCATGTACACTCATCAACACACAAGAGTGGACAAGGCAAACATAAGCACCACACATCCTACAGGCACTCACAGAAGCACCAGCCCCATGCAGACACACCAACTTCCACTGTCTCCACTGTGTCCCCCTCCTCCATGTCCTCCTCCTCCCTCCCTGTCTCATCTCCACTCACACATGCATGCACTACATCTTCATCCACTACCTCCATCACCAGCACGTCCATCACCACACACCGCTCACATGCAATCACCACCCCCAATACCATTCACACATCCCCTGTGTCCTCTCCCAGTGTGTCTGTGAGCCCTCCTCCCAAATTACACAAACGCAGGCACACACCCACCCAACAGCCATCCACCTCACAACAGCCTCCAGCCCATGCATCTTCACCCAAATTCAGCAGACGTACATCTCCTACAACCCCCTCCATCTTCCCGTCCCACTGTGTCTGAGAAACTCTTCCTGGCTAACGTTGACCTCTTCCCTACACCCACCCCGTCTCTCCCCTGGGGCCAGGATGTCCAGGTCCCAGCCCAGCACCTCAGCCACCAAATCCTCCAGCACTGAGGTCTCAGAAAGTCCTGTCACATCGCGGGCGGCACCCATCAGGGCTTCCAGTGTGCCACCTAGCGAGGCCAAGGATCAGCCCATTCCGCCACCTGCCAAGGTGAAGAAGGTGCCCACATGCCATAGGGAGAAGCCGCACCAACCACCCAGCATAGGCTCCTCCAAGCCAAAAGAGGACAAGTGCCAAGGGACCAGCAGTGACATCAAAGGTGGGGCAGGGACACAAGGCGAAGGGCAAGTCAGGACAGGGCACGGAGCCTCCGGCTGAGGGACCAGAGTCACCCCTTCTGGCAACCAGAACAGAAACCTGTATGGTGGTGGACACCGCCACCTGCACGACCACCTGCACGCCCACCTGCACCTCCATCTGCATGTCTGATGCCTCACCAACAGTTCCCAGGATCATCACCAGTGGGCAGCCATCCGAGGCTGCAGGAGGTGTCCTGCTGTGTCCCTCCACAGGTGCTGACACATTCACCACCGTCCGCATCTCCGCCACAGACACTACCCCAACCACCGCCACCAGCCCCGCGACGTGCTCAGACAGTGCCACCACAGCTGACATGACTATCATCCCCAGTGGCCAGCTGTCCGAGGCTGCAGGAGACGTCATTGACCCTGCACAGCGTACGTGAGGCACGACACCCAGCACTGTTTGTACCTGCAGGTGGCAGGCGAAGTCGCAACAGGGTGGAGTGTGTCTCTGCCTCCATGGAGTATCATGCTACCAGTTCCCAGGCAATCTCGTGGCACACACACCCAGGTGAGGGAATGGGACCTGCCACACTGCATGTGCAGCACTCTGGGCACAATGCCCCCTCCAGAACCAGTGGAGACAAGCATCGTCTACCCCAGTCCTTGGCAGGATTAAGCACTCTGGGCACAAAGCCCTCTCCAGAACCAGTGGAGAAAAGCATCCACTACCCCAGTCCTTGGCAGGATGAAGCACTCTGAGCACAATGCCACCTCCAGAACCAGTGGAGAAAAGCATCCACTACCTCAGTCCTTGGCAGGATGAAGCACTCTGGGCACAAAGCCCCCTCCAGAACCAGTGGAGAAAAGCATCCACTGCCCCAGTCCTTGGCAGGATGAAGCATGCTGGGCACAAAGCCCCCTCCAGAACCAGTGGAGAAAAGCATCCACTGCCCCAGTCCTTGGCAGGATGAAGCATGCTGGGCACAAAGCCCCCTCCAGAACCAGTGGAGAAAAGCATCCACTACCCCAGTCCTTTGCAGGATGAAGCACTCTGGGCACAATGCCTCCTTCAGAACCAGTGAAGAAAGCATCCACTACTCCAGTCCTAGGTAGGATGAAGCACTCTGGGCACAAAGCCCCCTCCAGAACCAGTGGAGAAAAGCATCCACTACCCCAGTCCTTGGCAGGATGAAGCACTCTGGGCACAAAGCCCTCTCCAGAACCAGTGGAGAAAGGCATCCACTACCCCAGTCCTTAGCAGGATGAAGCACTCTGGGCACAATGCCCCCTCCAGAACCAATGGAGACTGACATCCACTTGAGAGACTTGAGAGACTGTGGATTTGCACTTCCCAGGATAATGCAGTGGGCAAACCACCCACTGGAGAGAGTTGAGAGACTGTGGCTTTGCACTCCCCAGGATATAGCAGTGGGCAACCCACCCACTGGAGAGACTTGAGAGACTGTGGCTTTGCAGTCAACAGGATAAAGCAGTGGGCAAACCCTCCACTTGAGAGACTTGAGAGACTGTGGCTTTGCACTCCCCAGGATAAAGCAGTGGGCAAACCACCCATTGGAGAGATTTGAGAGACTGTGGCTTTGCACTCCCCAGGATATAGCAGTGGGCAAACCACCCACTGGAGAGACTTGAGAGACTGTGGCTTTGCACTCCCCAGGATAAAGCAGTGGGCAAACCCACCACTGGAGAGACTTGAGAGACTGTGGCTGTGCACTCCCCAGGACCAAACTGTGGGCATGGAGCCCCCTCGTGGAGCAGTGGTGTCGTCCGTTCATCCGGCTGAGGTGCCCCCCCCACCTCCTCCCCCTGAGGTGCCTGTTTATTTTCAGTCTGATACCCCAGCAGAGTTCTCTCTGTTTCGAGCCAGGTATCATGTGTGGGCTTCGCCCATACATTTTGGGACCACTGGACCACTGGTCCACAGACAATGATTTCATTACTATCCGGACTTGTGTAGTTGGTGTACATATTTGTATATACTGATGATTTTAATTTTGGCCTACCTGATTTTTCGATGATTACACTCGTTACAATCATTTCATTTTGTCCTTGCATTATTCCAGGGGGTGACGGGGTGTAAATGTAACGTTGATGCATGTATTTGTGTGTATGGTGTTTTGGGTGAGGGTGGGGGTGGGGGTGTTGCATGTTGCACGTGTATGTGTCACTCTCTCTTTCCTCCCCCCTCCCTGCTAGGTGGAGTACTCACCGTGGTCGTCGCCGGCGTCTTTGCTGCTCCTGATATTAGAGGAGGTAAACCAACATGGGCAGGACCTGTAACTCAGGCTCCATGGCATCCTGGTTCCTGGTTGGTTGCTGAGAGGTGAGTGGTTTCCGTTCCACAGACTGTTTCCGACGTGCTTTTGATGGCATTGGTACCGCCCTGGAAAAGCTGGCGGATTGGTGCCTTGTAATATGGTGGGCGGTACATTGTGTTCCATCTGTCTGTTGGCGGTTACCGCTGCAGTGTTTGTTTCTACCGCTGTGGTGGCGGTTTCCGCCATGGTCGTGATTCAATTTTTTTTACCACCGGCCTGTTGGCGGTCTTACCGCCGCTTTAACGCCGACCGCCAGGGTTGTAATGGTGGCCTTTGCGTTAACAGAACCAGAGGAGGTGAAAAACCTAATAAAACATAATAGAACGAGAAAGTAGTAGGAATGAAATGGCATTAGAGGGAGACCTCAAATGGATACAATGAAAGTATCCAACAGTTTAATAGGGAAGGTTCCTTGGTCAGTGGAGTTGGATGTGGGGGGTCACAAACAAGTTGTGTAATGAGTGGGGAGTATCAGGGGAGAAAATGTAAAAAATAAAGGAGTTTTCATACGCAGTCAAAGACAATACTATGGTGTGGAAGTGGGCGGCAGAATGCAGGTGCTTGAGAATGACTTTTTACTAAATAAGGTCACCAAGAAGAATGGCCAGGAATCGTGGCAGGGACATCCTGAGAATCTTATCCTGGAA
This sequence comes from Pleurodeles waltl, assembly GCF_031143425.1. Taxonomy (NCBI): domain Eukaryota; kingdom Metazoa; phylum Chordata; class Amphibia; order Caudata; family Salamandridae; genus Pleurodeles; species Pleurodeles waltl. The sequence goes on from NC_090447.1 coordinate 331,913,086, forward strand.
TGAGAATCGGCTTAAAGTTAACAGTAGAAGGAGGACGTTTTTTGAACACTTAAGGATGTCGGAGTCAACATAATAATTTTGCAGAAGACTCATTTACTGAAAAAATAATGTGTAGAAGCATTAAAGAAGCAAATATAGGTAACATTTTTATCTGTACAGATCAGACTTGCTGCGTTAAGGGTCTAGCTATTTTGATTAAAAACTCTGTCTAGGCTACTGTGTTAGAGTGCATTGTGGATAAAGGAAGATGGTGAATGATGGCAAAAATGTGGGCATTTAGTAGCTGGCATGCAGTTGTGGGATACTATGGCTGACATATTGACAATCCTCTCCAGGTTCTGTACTGCCAATTGCTTGAGCTCTTAATGACAATAGTTATAGGAGGATATTTATTTTAAAGCGATACTCAATCCAGTATTTAGATACAGTGACTGTAGGAAAAACAGCCAATTCCCCAAAAATGGCACCACAATTGAGGTTTATTATGAAGGACTTAGGGTTATATGATGTGTGGAGGCAGAGAGTGGGTAGCAATAAGGGTTTTATATTGCATAATAAAAAGTATTGGCACTCCTCTAGGATTTTTTTTTTCTTAGTAGATAATAGATTGGCCAAAAGTATGGTGAGGGTGGATCATTTACCAGAACACTAATCCAATCACTCCCCTATTTGGCTTGATCTTTAACTGGATATGCATTGGGAGTCTCTGAGGTGAACCCTCGATAGGTCATTACTACTTGCTTCAGAGGTAATCAGCAAGCTTAGACAAGATATGAAGACTTTTTTGAGGTGAGTGATGTATTGACCCCAGCATATAATTCAGGATTCTTTTAAGGCTTTTATTAGAGGAAAGATGATTAGACTTGCTGCGTGAAATCGCAGAGAGTCTAAACGCAAAGTGGCTGGTTTGGAAGAGAGTATGTTGAGGTCCCAGAAGGAAGGGAGTGCTCATTGTGTAAACCACGGTCCTTTTGTGTCAATTTCTAAGGTTAGGAAGGCAAGGGAAATAACACAAGAAGAGGTCAGGGACTGAGAAAGAGGGAAGGCGGCAGGCCCCAGTCGCTTACCTAATGAGCCGTCTGTAGCCTTGGTAGAGGAGTGATGTAAAGTCCTCCTTTTTGCCCTGGTCACCCTAAAACTTTTTGGACTGATACTGGTGGTTACTGACTCTTGGCTGTGCCCTGGGTACTGCTTACCAGTCCCAGGGCCAGTGCTCTTTGTGAAGTGGATATGCAAATTAGGCTAATTATAATTGGCAGTATTAACCTACCTATAAGTCCCTAGTATATGGTAGGGCATGTAGGTTAGGGACCCCAGCATAGGCAGTGCACCCATAGGTGCAATGCAGAGGTGCCCAGTGTCATTTTAAAGGCAGGCCTACCTTGCTGGCTGCTTTTAAACTAAACGTATATGCAAATTCGACTTTGGAATTAAAAGTACTTCAAATGCCTTAAACTACCTTATGTTTACATATAAGTCACCCCTAGGGTGTGCCCTATGTACCCCTAGGGTTGGGTGCCATGAAAAAATTAGCAGGGACCTTATAAAAATTGTTTTATAAGCCCTGGTGAGGTAAAATGGCCAAATTCATTTTCCCTCCTTGTAGTGAATGGCCTCCGTAGGCTAAAATGGAGAGACTTTATTTTAATCAACAAAGTACCCATACGTGTCAGATACCTCAGGTTGGCTTCAAATTAATTGTTATAATAAATCCCAAAACTCTCAGTTGTTGGATTTATTATAACTAGTTCAGGTAAAGAGTCTTAAACTCTACCTGAAAAGTTGCCAACTTCAGCTCAGTAGTGACCTTCTCTGATTGGCCAGCCTCTGGCAGCCTGACCATGCTGCCTTGATGAGGTGTGAAGTGGCCTGGGCGGAACACAAAGGATGTGCCTGGGGGAGGAGAAGTACCTCAGCAGATGGGAAGCAGGAAGGGGGGAGAGCTGTATTCTATGTTTAGCAAGGAACATCAGACTGTATTTGATAATATGCTCCCTTAAAAGTTTTTTGATCAGCATAAAGTTTTTCTGAAGGTCCTGTACCCTACCGGTATGACCTGAGAAGATGAATATTTCTTTCTCCTCGAACCTCAGTGGGCTGGGTGTGCAGATATTCTGAAGTATTATGTCCTGGTTAAATAGCTGGACTATTAGTGCTCTGGGTGGTGTTCCTGGTTTGGTAGCACTGTTAGTACCCTGTGAGCTCGTTCAATCAAAACTCATTTAGATAGCCGCTTGGGTTTGAGCGAATTTACAGATCAATGTTCCAAAAACAGCTCCATCTAGGGGCCCTCCACCTGCTCCAGGAAGCTAAATAGTTGTATATTATTTCATCTTGAATGTCACTCTGCATCTTTTAAACACTCTTCCATTTGTATTGTACTGCATTTAAGGTCTGTCACTATGGTCTGAAGAGAAAGTTGCTACTTCTTCTTCTGTGCATGTGACTGTCAGCAAATTTTGGTAGATCCATGCAGAGATGGTTCATCCCTATGGCCATTGTGTCCAACTTATTTTCCAGTGCAACACTGGTCCATTGTATTGCAGCTAGTATTTCTCTTGTAACTTGTGTGTGTTCCCAAGGCTCTGTGCTGGGTCTCCTTTCAGAGTCAGGTGCCGGGATTTCAGGCCTTGGTACGGTGTGCTGGTCAATCTTATTAGTCGGTGCAGCCCCTGTTCTTTTTTCCTTATTCTTCATGTGGGCAGCGCCACAAGGCCCTGTCTTCGTGCAGTACATTGGCTGGCACTGTTGTCTTCTGGTGTTACTCAGGGCTTTCATGTGCCCGCCATTTTCTGCCTAGTGGTCCCTGGTCTTTTCTCAACCCTCTGAAGTATGCACATGTCGGCGGTGGCTCTCTGCTGTTTACCACACAGCATATTGTTTTCTTTCCGCTCTAGTACTTTGACAATAAGTTCTGCCCAGGCGTCTATGGATTATTTTTTCCCTAGGATCTGTTCGGCACTGGGACCCCTTCCGGTGTTCCACTGGCTCCTCAAAGGCACTCAGGGCCTCCTGTGCGCCCACATGAGAAGAGTTGCCCAGCGGGTCCTCCTCTCCACTTGTGGTTGTTTTTTGACTATTTGTCCCCCAGGGCATCGCTTTGCTCACCTCAGGCCCCCTAGGCTCCCCAGGACTTCCGGATCTCGCTGCCCTCCAGGTTCCAATAATGCACTGGCTCATGCCATTGCAGGACTTCACCTGGGCCATCCCCAGAGCCCACTGTGATTATGGCCGCCCGGGGGGGGGGGGGTACTCTCTGCTGACAATGGTGATGCTTTCCTCTGGGCACCCCAGGCCTTCCCCTCTCTCTCACCAGATTTTGGTTGCAGGGCCAGGGATGCACTCACAGTTTTAATGTTCACTGCTGCAGCTTGGTCCTCATCTCTCAAGATTTTCAGCATCTTATCCTGCACAGTACTCAGACGATTCAGGGAACTCAGATCCCAGCACTACTGCAGTCCACCAGGTCTTGACTGCAAGGCTCACAGTTTCCAGTCGACACTCATAAGCTTTTAATGGTTGCAGCTGCAGGTTGCTGACTGGCTGATCAGTGCCTACAGCGGCCATCTTGTTTTCAGTCAAGGCCCCACTCTTGAATTTCTGCCTCCAGGGGTGATGTTTCTTGTTTGCACCCTATTTCACTTTCTCCGCCGGTATCACCGTCATTGCAATAGCCACAGACTGCCGGCCAGCATACCAGCTCCTATGTCTTCCATCTTTCAGTCAGGGGTTCAGCTCGGCACTGTCCAGGCCCCAGCCCTGCTTTTCTACTTTGCCCCTGGGGTGGTGGTCTCCTTCTTCCACCCCTTGTTTCCCTTTCTCCACCAGTGTCACTGCTGTTGTTGGATGCCACCGCAGTCCCAGCTTTGCCTGGGTCCATCTCCCAGGACCGCCCCACCTCAGGCCGCTCTCGGAGTGCTTTTTCTTAAAATATTAGTGGAGTTGGGGGTTGCAGCCTGCATAAATTACATAGTTAAAATTCTAATAAATATTCAACACTGAATAATTAATTGTTCACTAATTACCACTTAAATACCTTCCTACCCTATACCCCTACAAACCTAACAGCCCAAAAATAACATATAAAAAACAACATCAGTATTACATATTTATCATAATAAATGTCAATCATATAAAATGTATGAAATAATCCTACTATTACTTATATTACTTAATTATTACTTAATTAACCTAAGTAATAATTTAAGTAAATATTACTTAATTAGATGTCCAGCCTATCCCCCTACAAACCCATCAACCTTCTATGACACAATCAATTACTATTAACAATTAAATAAAGAATTCTAAATCATTAAAAATGATCTGTGATATTTTAAAAATATGAATAACATTTATATAAACAATAGTAATGCATGAATTTAGTATACCAACTAAAACACATTAAAATAATTAAAAACGATATTTGTACCACAATATTACTGAAAATGATATTGAAAACATTGATATTATTATAAACTATATTACTTACCTCAAAGAAAGATATTCTTGTCAACCTAATTCTCGCATCACCATATTTATGTATCGTGAAATTTTATATCTGATAATTATTCTGCCGATATTCACAACTCACTATTTTGTCCAAACAAATGGATGTTTAAGAGCCTTACACATGCAAGTGTCTCTTTTTCCATAACCAAAAATGTTTTTTAGATGGAGTTAAAACGCTGGAGGAAAAGGCTGCATTTACTTCTTACCCTTCCTCATTCTTTCACAATAGAACTGTGCCTAGCCCTTTATTGTTAGTATGAGAAATTGGGTTGTTGGTTGACTGTGGTGAGAGCCCTCATTAAGTAACAGACACAATTCCTTGCAAGGGTGAACCTCAAAAAGTCATAAAATTAGCATGTGCTTAACCCTGTGTATCTTGGCACAAAAAGCAGTTAGGCTTAACTTAGGCAAGGTGTTAAGTATTTATGCAGTACACAAACAGCAATATAGTGAAAGCACAATATGATAAAAATCCCAAACCAATTTAGAAAAATAGAGAAACTTGTAACAAATAATGTGATACCAATACCATCAAAAACAATTAATAGAACCAGAGTTGTGAATTTTTTAAGTTTTAAGTTAAATTGGCCATTTGGGCACATTTAGCACCACAGCCAAAGGTCAAAAAGTAGATAGAGACCTCTTGGGGGTTCAGAACTCACTGATGTTCGGTTTAGGTGCTGGTTCAAGATGGTAGAAGCCTGCTATGACCCTGTGGCTCGGAACAGGAGGCAGGCAAAACTAGCCCTTGGAGTCACTTCTAGAAGTCCTGGGTGCAGGTGAAGATGCAGGGCTCAGCAGCAGGGCTGGCCTCTGAAGGTCCAAGGCAGGCTCCAAACAGCAAAGATGTCCTTCCAGGTGCAGCAGCAGTCTGGCAGAATGCACAGCAGGTCACTATAGCAGGCAGTCCTCTGACAGTCCTTCCAATGGTCCAGTAGTGAACTGGAGAGTGGGTCTGAGTGCCCCAGTGTTATACCCTTTTGCCCTGTCCCTAGAAGTTGGGAAAAGTTTCCAGAAGGGTTCTTCAAAGTTTCAGGCGGTTTTTGCCATACCTGCCCTGGCTCCTAGCTAGCTGCCCTGACAATACAGGGTTGTTAAGCCTATTGTGTAGTGGCAGAGCATAGCTTATTCAGGTGCAAGTGGGGTGGAGCTTAGCTCTGCCCCACCATCAAGCCAGCTATTGGACCATTCAGCCTCAGCTAATCCCACTATGGTCTGACTTTATGGAGGGAATTCACAAATTCCTAACTGTCAGTTACACCCAGTCATGTGAGCTAAGACAGGCTGCGGTCCAAGAGGGCTAAGGGCAGGAAAATTCAATTTTTCTAAAATTGGCATTAACAAACTTATAATGATAAATGTGACTTCACCATTAAAGAGGGCTTATCATTACAAGTGCATAAATATCAAACATGACACATCTACCACCCCTTGTTTAGAGATTACAGCTTATTAGTTATAATAAGGAATCCCCGATGTTATCCTATGGGAGGGGTAGGCCTCACAGTAGTGAAAAACAAGCTTTTCACTACTAGGCCATGTAAAACTGAAAAGTACATGTCCTACCTTTTAATGACACAGCACCATACCCTAGCGGCTACCTAGGGCCTACCTTGGGGGGTGGCTTATATGTAATAAAAGATTCATTTAAGGCTTGGCAAGGGGTTTTAAATGCCAAGTAGACATAGCAGTGGGACACTACCGTCAGACTGCAATGCCAGGCCTGGGACATATTTTAAAGGGCTACCTAAGTGGGTGGTTCAATAAGTGCTGCTGGTCCACTGGTAGAATTTCATTTACGGGCCCTGGATAAAGGGTATACCACTCTACAAGAGACTTACACGTAAATGAAATATGCCAATTAGGCAGATACCAATCAAACAGTGTTTTCTGGAGAGATCACAAGCACTTTAGCACTGGTTAGCTGTGGTAAAGTGCACAGAGTCCTAAGGCCACCAAGCAAAAATCCAGCAAAAATTAGGAGGAGGAAGGTAAAACGTTTGAGGATGACTGACCCTATTTAGAGGGACATTTCCAACAGCTAGCATCTGTTACAACAATACTAAACCAAACAGCTCCTTAAAAAAGGGGCACCAATTATTGCATCCTTGATTGCATCAAAACCTTACTGACATTCACCACTCCAAAGAAATTTAGGGGGTCATTAGGAGTTTAGTGGACAGAAACATCCATCTGCCAAACTCACAATGAGGAGACCGCTGCGTTCTGGTCTCCCCACCGACCACATTACAACATCCCCACTGGGCTGACTGGCGGAAACAGCCCAGTGGGAAAGGTGTGGCAGCTTTGTTCCTTTCTCATAATTGAGCAGGCGGCACAAGGGTGCACCTGCACCGTTGAAATGTGCACTGTCTGCCGAGCAGACATTTTTCGCAATTCAAGGGTGCTGGGCAAGGGGACCCCTAAACTTGTTCTCGGCCAGCCTTGTCTGATATAAAAATTCTTGTGTGTAAAACCTTTAAGATACTTAGCATAATATTCTGCAAACTCCACGAAAGAGCTCTGTTCCTCCTTGTTTGAAAGAACTGGGACCTTCTGCATAGTTTTTACCAGACTCCATTTGAGTATAATACTTTCTTCAAACAAAGTGTGCCCTAAATATTTGACAGATTTCATAGCGAATTAGCATTTGGTAAACTTCACAGTTAAACCTTTTTCTTCCAAAATACTTAATACCTGTTCCAGAATATCATCATGTACATTTTCATTCCTCCCATGAATCAGGGTATCATCCTGGAAACATTTTTCCTCTTGCCAAAAAGTTAATACAATAATCTTTGAAATACTGCAGCCACTTAGGCTAACCTGAATGTCATTCTTTTGTACGGAAATCATCCCATTGTTGTAATAAATGGAGTGCATTTCTTACTTTCCTCGTGTAGGGTGATTTCGTAGTAGCCTTACTGAAGCTCAAATTTACAAAATATTGGAATGGGAAATTTGTTATTAAGAATGTTATTGTTTAAAGGTTGAAAATCCATACATAATCTGAGCTTCCCATTATTACTTTGGTCTACAACAGAAGAAATCCATTCATATGACTATTGCTTCTATAATGTCTGCCTTCACTAGTGTCTCCAGTTCTTTCTCAACCTCCTCCCTCAAAAAGATATGAATATTTCTCACTTTGTGAATTTTGGGATAAGCATTTTCTTTTGAAATAATTTGATGTTGAAAATCAGACAATGTCCCAAACTTACCACTAAACACATTAGGAAACCTCTGTAACATAAGATTTCCAGCATTTTCACTCTCATCAATGATCATCACAGGTTCTGGTAGATTAGGGATCAAAACCATGTGCAGATTGCCTTCATCATACCACCCCAAAACAGAAGGGCCCTTTTTGACAGTGTACAATTTACTCATAGTCAGGTGGCTCTTAAATCGAAAAACTAAGTTTCTGATTGCAGCACGGTGCTGCACCAAACATAGCAGCGCCGTACTGCATCACTTTTGAAATGCAGGGATGCACTGTATTTTCAGAAATATGGAGCCGCCCTGCATTTCCCCCTGTGCCGGCGCTAACTTAAGCTGCCTGCTCCAACACAGGCATCCTTTCAAAATAGGGCAATAGTGTTGAGGGGATACATTGTTTATGTGCAGGAAGGTGTTCCTTCCTGCACATAAACGATCTATTATGGTGATTTGGCACTTCTATGTGTGCTGCGAAATGCAGCATACATTGAAGTACCTAAGCGTCATTTCGGAATGATTGTTTATGTGAAGGGAGAGACCCCTTCCTGCACATAAACAACCATCCATGGCAGAAGGCAGCACACATAGAAAACCTCAAAAACGAGGAGGAATAAAAGCATTTCTTGTTGTTGTGCCATGCTAACACCACCCCTGTGGTGGCATTAGTTTTTGGCACTGCCTCACAACTCGTAAATCTGGGGCAGTGTCAAAAACAATGGGTGTTACGGTGGAACGCCCACCGCAACACTCATTGCCCATATTTACAAGGAGTAATGCCACAAAAAGTGGCATTACACTTCCTTATATATATGGTGCAGTGGTTAGTGCCACCGGAGCGTCACAAAAAGTGACGCTCTAGTGGTGCTAGGGGCTGTTAAATCTGCCCCTTTGGATATAAGTCCCAACATTTCGATTTCCTCACCAGTAAAACTCTTAGTGTGAATATCTGACATCAATTAGTCTAACACCCATTTTCCTTACAAACTTGTTCTTCAAGACTCCTTCATGAATAATGGTATACTGGAAATCTGAATCAGCATACATTAAAATTTGAACTCCTCCTACTCACATGACGCACAAGAGCTTCTTCTTTACACAACGTTCACTCACATTCAAAACAAATGTTCTCTTACCATCAAAACCACTGTTTCTCTGATTAAAATTATCTTCATTATGTGAACGTCCCTTCTCAATATGCTTAACCTCGTTCATATATTTTCTCCTGCAAACTTTGAAAAAATGGCCTAGGATACCACGTGAAGTACACTTCTGTTGTAGGGCAGGACAATATTTGCTATAAAGTAAATGTGAATTACTGTCACATTGATCACATCTTAGAGTTTTCTCAGCCTGTTCCTTACCTTTTGTATTGCCTTTCTGATCATAAGGAGATTTTTCCTTTACACTTTGCTAGAGAATTATGCTTTCCTCACAATAGCGAAGACCCCTTTTTGCTGAATCATCAGACACCCACAATTGTTCTTGAGTAGTCTGATCCCTATAAGGTCCACTTCTAATTTTCCAAATTTACAATCAAGGTACAATATCTTGAGAGCTGCCATTTACTCATCAATAGATTCATTTTCTTCCTACTTCCTTTAAAAAAACGTGTACCTTTTAATCCTTGTACAAGCTCTTTATCAAACACATGAATATCACCTCCTTTCAAATCTATATGTTATATGTTCATAAACTTTGAACTCCTATGGGCCTGCGGGATGTAAAAATACTCTTTTCTTTTTTCTGCATCCATCTTCCCTTCCTCAACAATGGTCACTAAATAGTTAGTAAAGTAGGACTTCCATCTCAGCCCATTTTACACATGCATTACCACTGACAGGTCAGAATGCCTATGTTGGAGATAATGAGAAATTCTGACTACTCATGTTTTAAGTGAAAGTACAGGAACGACTCTATGTTTAGTGGATTAGTTCAGTGTCCCTTCTTCATCATTAGGGACTGTTCAAATTTCACCATAGGAAGATATAATGATCCGCAAAATGGAGACACATGGACATAAAGTCAAATTGTTAGATGAGTGTGATGCTGGTAATTTGAATGTACATAAGAACATTCTCCTTATTGTATTTTTCTTTAATGTTATAATTCACCTTTTAATCCAAGGAAAACAAACACTCTGTGCGTACGATACTTGAAGAGCAGCCAGAATCAAGATGGTGGCATGCTACTTGAATTTAGCTTGGCTGCTGTCACATGACGTAGTATCACTTGCCATGCAATTCATGCAGATGGAGCTACCTGCCAAGAACTGCTAGAGGCGGACGGAGCTGCACGTGTAAGAATGTCTTGCAGTAAAATGTCTCGCAATTGAAGATGCAGTGAACCCCACACGATAACTGAAGCACAGGTGTCTCCATCCAACTAATACAGGTTTTGCAGCAATTTAAATGATACGCTGGTGTTACTGCGTCCTAAACAAATTGTAAGGGATTGGTGATTTTACAACCTTACAGGTTTCTGGAGAGAACAAGTAATTGCAGTTTCTGTTCTTGAATTCCATTTACAACGGTCCGCAACCAGAGAAAGAAGTTAAGGAAATTCAATTAATTCCAAAGTTCCCACATAGGTCTCACTCGAGGTGTTTCTGATCTCCGTTGTTGCCACTTTGTATACTGCACAAATATCCATCTTTCTTTGAAGTTTATTCCAAATCTGAAACACCAAAAGGAGCAGATACAACCATGCACTGCTCCCTGTAATTCCTCTCCAACAACTGCTCACTCAGGAATTATAATATCAAAAGATAACAATTCTAGAGTCCTGGGAGCATGCCAGATACATACTGGTGCCTATCATAAACATGTAAAAATAATTGCTTTAGTGAACATAACACACAAGCACCGCTAGTTAGTAGGGTAAAGTGCACAGTGGTGTAATGTATGCCAAAATATAGGGTCCAGCAAAAAGTGAAAAATACCGGATGACCATGCAGAAAGGGCAGATTTCATACACTGCCCCAGCTAACCACACACTGCAGGGTCGCCCTTCCCACTTCTCTAGCTGTAGACAGCAAAGTTACATACCATCTTCCCTGGGGGGGGTCTTGGTTTAAATTATGCAAGTTAGTGGCAGGCAGTCAATAGTGTTGTTGCTTGCAGAGTGTGTTCGATCCCGCCTATTCTGGTGTGAGTACGTGAGGTGAGAGACAAACAGGGTAGGAATAGCCTGTAGGGCATTCAGGCAGTTCCCGATGGGATGGTCAGGCAGACCAGTATTTGGGTCATTTTTCAGGACTTTGTGGGCCTGTTTTATTGCCAGTTGGGCCCGTGTTTTACTGCTCATTTCACATATATCACTGCAAGCATTGCATGAAGCAAACACAAATGCACACAATCCATAACTAGCAAAATACTCATACAGTGTGATTTTACAGGTTCAAAATTGTCAGGATTTACAAATGTGGGACACTTTTGGAACTACCCGGCTCGCTAATGAAGGCCACTTTCATTTTGGTGTGCAGGTCTAGTTTTTGACCCAGTCCGACCATGGAGACGATCAAGTGACTCAGGCCTGGAACAACTCTTAAAGGCCACAGATAAGTCAGGCAGATGTACTCAACTAACTGACAGGCGCAGCCCATCCTTTAGGGTGGATGGGCCTCCCCCCCACCTTTTCCCCCTCATGAAGGGTGTCTGTCAGGCTGAGCAAAGGTCAGCCTGACAGACACTCTTCATCTTCAGGTCAGGCAGACAGGAGCAGACATGCACAATTTGTGCAGACTCCTGGCTGCCTGAGCTGAACTTTGCTGGGCTGAAGAGGTCACAGCTTCTATGGGTGTGACCTCCTCGGCTCAGCAAAGGTGCCTCCAGGCCCTCCCCTGGGTGATGAGGGAAGCATCACCCATTGACTTCGACCTGGGCGCTTCAGGCTTAAACCCTGAAGCACCCAGGGCGAGTGTCAATCAGTGACACCTCGTCACAGAGTGGGGTGGGGTCAGCAGTCTCAATGACCCCATCCCACTCTGACGAAGTTGGGACTGCTGCCTTCCCCTCCAAGGCTGAAGGTAAGTGGGTGTGTGTGATCGTTTTAAATGAAGGTGTGGTGCGCGTGTGCGTGCATGTTTGAATGTTCATGAGTGTTGTTAATGGATGTGCATGCGTGTGTGTGAAACAATGAGTGTGTGTGTGCTTCCCGCGCGCCCCCCTCCCTCCTAAAACTGCCACCCACCACTGCTAACTGCCTTCATGAACCTATTAAGTTTGAGTGCTAGAACTTGGGCACGCCACGTACTGTACATAACGACTGTCTGGTACGGGTGCACCATTGTCTAAACTAATAGTGACAGCACCCCCATCAGACAAGGAAGATGTATCTAACTAGCTCATCCTGAAGTGTGCCCGTAGGGTGCAGGAGGCGCTGCACACTGTAGTCTGTCACCAGTCTCTGCACCTGAGTCCAGTACTGTGGCAGTACTGGCATCGGGCTATTACCTGCATTTTTGTGCTGCCTCACAGATGGCAGAGAGAGTTTTAGCAGCAACCAGCTCAGAAATACTGGTTTGACAGTCACAAAGTCTGATTTCCAGGCTAGCAAGTACCATCAGGACTGTAATTGAGTTTTTGTCACTAGCATGCTGGAGCGGAGAGTGTTCATCGGCTGTGCGGATAAGCCAGTGAGCTGCATGAACAGGGTCATGATGCACTGGGGCCTAAACACAGTTCACCAATGGTAAGGGCAGTCAGCAGTGAAATGTGAAATGCAGCAGCGGCTGCCGCAAATATCAAGGGGAGAGGCGGTGGGACGATGGGAGAATACTTTTTTTTTTAAAGACTTACCATTCGTTGCCGTCTGCCGCTGTCCTCTCCTGCTGCCTCGCTCGACCTCATTTCCTATTCTGGTGTCCCTGTTGCTGAGACACCAGAACAGGCTCCCCAGAAATCCTGGTGCTGCTTTCATGCTCAACCTAGCATGAGAGCAGCATCAGGATTGGTCTGAGAGTCACTGACTGCAGTCTGGCTGTGTACACAACCGGGCTGGGGAAACCTAAGTGCGCATGTGTGTTTGGATGCCAGTCTTAGGTCGTCCAAACACACATGCACACTTAGGCCCATATTTATACTTTTTGTGCATCGTTTTTTGACGCAAAATTGGCGCAATCTTATAAAATACAATTGTATTTTGTATGTTTGCGCCGCCTTTCTGTCAAAAAGCTGCGCAAATGCAGCCCAAAAGAAGTATAAATATGGGCCTTAGCGCACACAATTTCTCATCCCCCTGCCACCTCGCGTGGCCCAGCCCCGCCCCTCCCTTCACATGCTGGCTGAGCCATCAGCAGAAAAGTAAAATGATATTCAAGTATTGTTTTATTTTTCTGCTGCTAGCTCTTAGCCAGTGGGGTAAGGCTCCTCTGCCATTGCGGAGGAGCCGCCCCTGGCAATGCTTCATATACAGTTGACTCTATGCACGACTGCATCCCACCCCAGCTCAGCAGAGCAAATGCAACAATACCCATAGGTTACAATATTTATCCGGTGATGAGTCATGGGAGTGTCACATGACTCCACACGGTCGCTAGGCAGTGCTCACTACACTGCTAAAAGAACAAGGGCCTGATTTAAGAGTCCCTAGTGCCACCTTAGCGCAGTGATAGAGTCTAGTGGCTTTTTACATGCGCCATATTTACAAAGTGGAGCAGTGCATGCATTGCACCACTTTGTAAACCTTTGCCCCACATTATGCCTGCGCCAGGCATAATGTATGAAAGGGGGGGAGTTCCTCCGTTAGGGGGGCAAAGAAATTGCGCAAGGAAATCTGCACTTTTAATGCCTGCTCAGAGCAGGAATTAAAAGGGGGCATGCCATTGAATAGAATGGACCCCTATGTACTCTGAAGGAGTAGTGCCAACATTTGGCGCTACTCCTGCAGAGTACATCAATAGTGTCAGGAATTCTGATGCTATTGCCTCCTACCCTGTGCCATGGTGCGCCGTATTTTAAATACAGCGCACACATGGTGGTGGTAGAGGGGCGCTAAGGGATGCAGTGGGTGCAGCGCCACTTTCCTTAAATTAGGCCCCAAAAATCATGGTCAGCTATGTATTGCCTTCTGAGGAACAAAGAAAAGTGCCCCAGTCTCAACAAACAAGTATTGGTGGGACCCGACAACAGCCACGGCACTAATTAAGTTCTAGTTTCATCTAACTCTGCAGGTTATTGGCGGTAACAAAGCAAGACCTGTTTTAGCCGCATCCATCAAATATTTGATAGTAAATTTCATGGCAGTTAAAGTAATACAAACGTATTCTCACATTATTGGTCGAATAACCACCTAACGTCTGTGAATGGTACTGCGCAATACCACTTACGTAATTACATGAAGGTAAAGATTCATTCTGCCAGTTAATCACTTTTACTGGCACGTGCGTGTGCGTCATGCAACATCACCACATTTTCATCACAGGAATATCCTTGCATAGCTGCTGTGCCGGAGTATGACAGAAGATATCCTTTGGCAGCGTGCAGTGTTAGACTGAAAAAGATAGCCTTGGCTGCTGGAATAGTACGCACGTCATTATACCATGCCTCATAAATCAAGAGGATTTTCCCATCATGTCGGGGGTTTAGTCTACATTAGAATTTATGAGCATGTTCTACAGTAGGTTAATGCAGCAGGACGGTCAGCTTTGAATAAAGACAAAATCCCGATTCAGTGATGAACATTCTCGCTTCAACAAATCAGACGGCCTACCCAATTGCATTGTAGCAAAGTGAGAAGGGAAAGCGAATAACTGCATTACCGTTTCATGGTTGCATTGTTTTTCAAAGACAAAAATAAGCGATGGAACATTGGCTCTAGATTTGAAGAAATTCTGCTATCTATATATTTAATTAACTTTAAAATGCCAAGCAGATGTATGAAAAGAGCAATTGTGAAAAACAAAATTAATTGGCAACACTAATCCTTTAAAAATCTGAGATAAAGAATGCGCATGGTTAGAACTGCATGAAATGTGGAGAAATCAAACGAAAATGAGTGCTCAACACGTGTTTCTGTGTGTTATTCCCTAGTTCAAGAACGAACGAGTACTGACGAGGAGATACAACATAGGAATTTTAGAAGGCAGTATTGTAGTTTTAGTGTGATATTGCCTTATCATTTTTCACGAATTTGTAAGGAGGGCCTCGTTGCATTGGGTCTTGATCTTTAGCCTTGGGTAGTGTTTACCCTGCCTCCCCTTTCTTCACTTCTCTCCCATTTCTGGATTTCCCCTGTCTACTTAACCTGTTTGCCATGGTGTCCCATTTTGCCTTTTGCCTTGACCTATAACATCATATTTCAGAACGACGTCGATTGGGCAATATATCGAAGTCTATCAAAAGACACAAATATTATCAGGAAGTACTGAAACCATCACAAATTCTTACTGAAAAGAGAGAAAAAAACACCACATTGGCTTTTTGGTGGAAGGGGGATTAAATTTACCATATTCAGATTTTTCTTTCCCTGAAGTGGTGCGACAGCCATGTTGTGGAAAAAGTGACGTTATTAAGGTATTTATGTCGAAGACTGTGCTTGATTAAATGGAAATGTGGAGATAAGCATGTACTGAAGGTCTTTAGGGTAAGTGTTATCTGTATTTGGTTTTTGGTTGTAGCCATTTTGTTTGGTGCCCTTGAAAGCAATGTTGTGTCTTATTCTACTAATGAAGTCCAAGTTTCTTGGTGAAATTTAACACCGCGGTTCGGGCCAGCTCCACTTATCAGGCTATTTTTGAGCCAGATGGAAGGGCAAGGTGGAAAAGTCCCATGAGCTGCAGTTTCCTCTGTGAATTCAACTAAAGGTACACCAACCCTTCAATAATGTGTAGTTTTTTCTTTCCAATAAGGATAGCTTGGCAATAGGGCCTGGGCCACAGATGAGTTGTGTGAGCTGCAGTTCATTGTTTGAATCACACCATTAATTCCTCAATCCTTCAAAATAGTGCAGATGCCGCTTCAAAGGAAGGATAGTTAAGCTGCACAATCTTGACTCTAGTATATGTTAAAACTGCATTTCACTGGTTCAAATCTCAGAAGCAGACATGTAGACTTTAATGCTTTTGTGGGAAATTGCCCTTTTTTTGCAGGGCTATCCTCAAATGTTTTGCGTCTGACCTTCTGTTTTTGATCCTGTGCTGAATTACGTTTTTGCTGACTTTAGGACTCTGGGCACTTTACCACTACTGACCAGTGCTAAAGTGCCAGTGCTCTCTGTCTAAATGGTATTGGTGATTGGTTTATCTAGGATTGGCATATTTGATTTACCAGTAAGTCCCTAGTATAGTGCACCAGATGTGCCCAGGGCCTGTGAATCAAATGCTACTAGTGGGCCTGCAGCACTGATTGTGCCACCCACAAGTATCCCTGCAAACATGTCCCAGGCCTGCCATTGCAGTGCCTGTGTGTGCAGTTTTAAACTGCCATGTGAACCCACTTGCCAGGCCCAAATCTTCCCTTTTCCTACATATAGGTAACCCCTAAACTATGCCCACGGCACCCCCATGGCCAGGTTGCAGTGCATTTAAAAGGTAGGACATGTACTGGTGTGTTTTACATGTCCTGATGGTGAAATACTGTAAAATTTGTTTTTCACTATGGCAAGGACTCTCTCTCTCTTAGGTTAACATGGGGAGTGTTTGACAAATCTTTTAAGTGTAATTTCCCATTGGGAGCAGATAGAGAAGTGGAGTTTGGGGTCTCTCAACTCATAATTAAAAAATCCATCTTTTGGTGAAGTTTTTTTTTTTTAAATTGTAAGGTTGAAAATGCCACTTTTGTAAAGTGGACATTTTCTTGCCTAAATATTCTGTGCCTCTGCCTGTCTGCTGAATACACGTCTGGGTTAGGATAACATTTGGGCTGTTTGTGTATTCACTCTAGACAGTCGCACAAAGAGAGCGACTGCCATATGTGGCCTGCATATCCTGATGGCCCAACACAAGGCTGATGGGTCTTCCTGAGCTAGAGGGGTGGAAGGACTTGACACCTGCACCTGAATAGGGCTGTGCCTGTCCTCACACAAAGCAGTTTCCAACCTCCTGGAGTGTGCCTGGGGCTAGGGCAGCAAAGGCAGGATCTTATGCACTACAAAGACGTCTCTTTGAAGTTTATCTTCTTCAAAGACAGAAATGGGTATAAGGATTGGAACTCTGACTTCAGATAGTTAGAATTCTTCTGGACTGAGGACATTCTGCCAGGAAGAAGAGCTGGATTCTCCAGGAGGGACTGCCACTCTGCATGTTTCTTTGCTGTGCTGGCCTGCTGTTTGTGTCCCGGGAGTGAAAAGACTGGGCTTTACTTTCTACATTCTGCTTCCAAAGGTTCTCCAGGGGTTTGGACTGAGTTTCCTCCTGTTAAGAAGTCTCAGGGGCAGCAAAGACTTCATCTGTCAGCACCTTGGCTCTCTTGCTTAGTTTTCTGACTTTCCAAGTGGTGCCAAATCCAGTTCATTGGCCCTTAAGAGTGAGTTCTTGTGCAACCAAGATGAAACCAGAGCGACTTTGGAACCAATGCCGCTGTCCAATTCCACGCTGCTGCCTGCAGCAGAGCCTTGGTCCCCGCTGAGTGTAAAAATTGCAACAGATGCTGGAGGCCCATGCCGCTACAGCGCCATCGAGGTCCCTCAACAGTTTTGTTCCAGATGCTGTGCTGTGTCACCGATGCTCGTGACACCTGACTCTGCCAAAGCACCTGTGACCCTGTGGTGTGATTGCAACACCATAAAGTCGACACCTCTCATCTTGACCTGCTGGATTCATCGACCCCGTAGGGTCATAAGGAACCAATGCCTCGCTAGCGATACCACATCACCTCCTCTGCAACTGTAATGAACCGACGCCTCACCTCCCCGGTAGCAGTAAGGAACCGATGTTGCTCTGGCTCCAGCAACACCTCACTTCCCCGACTCCATTCGATGTCTTTGTTTCCTCATCGTTTTCCAAGGTACTGTACCCGGGGTCCATGACACTCCATGACCGGCCCGCAATCCCTTGCAAGTAATGTCAGACTGTTAGGAATGACTCCGCCAAGATGCCATGATAGCCCCAGTTGGAGCTATTGTGCTTCTAAGCGCTTTGCTAAGATTTAATCTTTGAAAATACGTATCTTTACTTGTGTATGTTGGGTTTTTGTTGTTTTGATCTTGATTTATTCAGATAAATATTGACTATTTTTCTGGTGTGGACTACTTTTGTGATGTTTTCACTGTGTTACTCTGTGTGTGTGTGTGTGTATACAAATATTTTACACATTGCCAGTGAGATAAGCTAGAGTGCTTGTGCCAAGTTACCAAGAGGGGGAATAGGGGTTATCTTAGCTGTGTGACTCCCTTACCCTGACTGAAGCGACGGTCTCTACTTGGACAGGATTCAAACCACTGCCAACTAGAGTCCCCATTTCTAACAGTTTTCAAGAACGACCACTCCATTTGTTAGCCATTTTAGATTCTAAAGGCTCACTATTGAATGGGGAGAAATCACTCAGTAAGATGGATTGGTTTCTGAGTCGCCTTTAACAGACAGAAAGAACAGAATTGATAAGCACAATGAAAACAACATGTCTGAAATGGCCATATTGATTGGGTGAAACTAAAATGATACAATTGCTCTGTCTCTTTTTCTCTTTCTCCTGGCCCTTCTCCTCCCCCATCTCCTTCTCTTTCTCCTTCTCCTTCTTTTCCCCTTTCTCTTTCTTTTTTTGTTAGTCTCTAGCTCCTCCTTGCTCTTTGTCTCTCTCTCTTTCACATACACATGCACATGTTTCTGGTATATTTTAGGGTAGAAATAAGAAGTTGTGAGAACCCACTTCAAATAATAACCACAGTCCTTGTAGGTTCAACCACAAATGTCACTAAATAAACCTATGCTTAATCCTCTGGTAGCTTGGCACAGCAACTAGGCTTAATTTAGAGGCACAAATGTTGAGGCAATGTACAAAGCATTTATGCGGCATACACACACAGTAATAAAGTGAAAACTCAACAGAAGAATAATCGCAAACCTATTTAGAAGAATAGAGTACATTTCAATAAATAAATGGCACCAAACCAACACAATCGAAGCAGTAGAACTTGAGTGATGAGTTTTAAACATTTTAGGTAAAAATCACCCCAAATATGTGTATCTGGTTGCATCAGACTTAAACAAAGTCACAAGCTCAGACTGACCGCAATGGAGAGCGGGTCAGATACAGGACCAGGCTCATCCCACTGGAAGTTTTACCTTTAGACTTTGATGTGAGAAGAGTGTGGAAGAGCTTTGTGGGTCTCTGGCTTAGATCCAATGAGGCTGTGTGGCTCTCCATTGCGCTAGTGAATCCTTCAGTGAGGAGATGCATGGGGTGGCTCTGCAGGCTCTGCATTACTCTATTGGAACCAGTGGGTCTTTCAGTCGGGTGCTAAGCGATGCGACTCTGCAGGGCTCTGCATAGGATTTGGTGAAACCTTTAGCTAAGCCGGGAGAAATGCACTCTGACTCCAGCCAAGGAGCAAGTACCTTAGTGATGCAACTAGGGCTGCAAGACTCCCTTCTTCAGAGGCCAACAGAGAGGACCAGGTCAGGTCCAGTTGGGTCTGGTCAGCTGGAAAGAAGGAACGGCCTCACAAAATTGTTGAATCTCTGTAGTTCACACAGGAAGTCAGTTAACTGACCCTTGGATTCACTCCTGGGTTTCTTTGATTCAAGAAAAGCAGGTCCAGTCTTCCTTTAGGTTTCAGACAGCCGGACAGTTCTTCTTCCTAGTCTTGACAGGTCCAGGAGGGTTCTCATCTCAGGTTCTGGGAATTCCACTTTTATGCCCTGTGCCAGCATGTGGGTGGGTCTCATCCTATTTATAACTCTAGAGTTGGTTTTAGTCAGTTCCTCCCTTTCCTCTGGGTTTGGCTCTAACCTGGGTAGTGAAACAAAGCCAGCGACATGCCTGGTGTCAGGTTCTTCTTGTGGGGCAGGGTAGGGCTTTGCGAAGTGTAATCAGGGCAAGGGAGCAGGAGCTCTCCAGCCATCCTGTTAGCAAGACCTTCACCTCCCTACACACAAGCCCTTTCTCTACTGTCTGAGAGGAACATACAGCACACCACAGGAGAGCCATTAACTGTCAGGTGTCCCTGGACACTGGCAGAAAGACACATTTGACTTAGGTAGGAAAATATCAACTTTCTAAAACTGGTGTTTTTGAAATAATAATGTAAAATCCGACTTGAACATTACTGTATAGTGGATGTTAAATTCCTTTACCAATTAATCCTTGATTCTTTTATCTAGCTACTTCAAAACTGAAGCTGTTCATTATATGAAGTTAGAATATACCCCATGCTTTCCTATGAGAGAGCTAGCCTTGCAGCAGTGAAAAACTACTTTGGAGATTTTTCACTGCCAGGACAGATAGAACTTAAGTGCGTGCCCTAGTTTTTAAATACCATGCTTCCTGCAATATCGACTTTTAAGGCCTACCTTAGGGGTGACATATGAGCATTAAAAAGGCAGGTATAGGCCTGGCAAAAGGTTTATTTTGCCAGGTCGAAATTGTAGATTAACATTGCACACCCAGGCTGCCATGGCAGACCTGAAATCATGTTTTGCTGTTCTGCTTAACTGGCAGAATGAGTGCTGCAGCCCACTGGTAGTATTTAAGTTGTAGACTATGGGTTCATGTTGATCCATGTACTAGGTTCTCATAAATAAATTAAATATACCAATCCGAGGAATATCAATTTTGTCATCCTTGGCAGAGACAGCATAAACACTTCACCATTGGTTACCATGAGTAAAGTGCACAGAGTCCTAATGACAACAAAAACGGGTTCAACTACAGAAGGCAAAGATCCGGTTGAAAACTGTTAGAAATGGGGTCTTTGGTTGGCAGTCAGGTTACCCCCGGTCCAAGCAAGCACCCTCTCTCTAGTCAGGGTACGTCACACACAAACCAAACTATCCTGTGCCCACCCTCTGGTAGCTTGGCACTGAGCAATCACGCTTAACTTAGAAGGCAATGTGTAAAGTATTTGTGCAATAAATCATGCAATAACACAGTATGAACACCACAAAAATACACCACACAGGTTTAGAAAAATATAGAGTATTTATCTGGATAAAATAAGGTCAAAATAATCAAGATTTTATAAGTACACATTGAAATATCACTTTAGAAAATGATAAAAAGAGCCTTAAGTTCTTGAAAAGCAATAAGTGTCTCTTGCAAGCACAAAGTACCTGGTTTGCGTCTAAATTCTCTGCAAGGGATGCAGAAGAGGAGATGCGTGGAAAAGAGGGAGGTGTGCGTCAGTTTCTCCGGGTGCACACATACTGTGCAGCCAGGGCCTTGCAGAGATTTCTGGCACACAGACTTGGATCCTGTTTGGGTTGTGGGGTCTTTGGATGCCCAGGGGAAGATGCAGAGAAATCCTGGGGTGCAGGACGAAGTCACAGGAGCTGCGTTGATCCAGTGGGCAATGCAGGGAAATGTCTGTCGCACGACAAGTGCTGCGTTGATTCTACTCTCAGGAAGTCCAGCTGCATCGTTCCAGCTCGGCTATGCATCGATCCAGTGGGCTGTGCGTCGAAGTTCCAGTCACAATGCTGGCGCTGCATCGATCTCCACTCAGGGAGCCAGGATGCATCGTTCCAGTTCAGCGTGTGGTGATTTTCTCACCACGATGCAGGCTGTGCGTAGTTTCTGGCAGGCTGTGCATTGAAATTTCACTGCACAAGGAGTTCTTTGGAGAGATGAAGTCTTTTTGGCCCTGAGACTTCAGAATACAGGAGGCATGCTCAATCCAAGCCGAGCCAGTGGGCAGCAAGGCAGCAGTCCTTTTCAGCAAAGCAGTCAGGTGAGTCCTTTGGGCAGCCAGGCAGCTTCTCTTGGCAGATAGCAAGTTCTGGTTCAGAGTTTCTTCACCATTGGTATCTTGTCCAGAAGTGTCTGCAGAAGTGTCTGAAGAGGTGTCTGCAGAAGTTTCTTGAGAAGTGTCTGAGTTGGTAGGGTCAGAGACCTGGTTTACATACCCAAATGTGCCTTTGAAGTGGGGGAGACTTCAAAGAGTGGCTTAGAAGTGCACAAGGTCCCCTTTCAGTTCCATCCTGTCTGCCAGGGTCCCCGTAGGGAGTTTGGCAGAATATTGTGTGAGGATAGGCCACTATCCTTTGACATGTAAGTGCCAGGCCCTCCACCCTCCCAGTCCAGGAAGACCCATTCAGTATGAAATGCACAAGGGAGCTGTCAACTAACCTAGCCAGACATGGATTGTAAGGCACAGAAGGATTCAAGTGTAGAGAAATGCTCACTTTCTAAAAGTGGCATTTCTAGAATAATAATATTAAATCCAACTTCACCAAAAAGCAGGATGTTCTATTACCATTCTGGCCATGCTAAATATGACCTGGTTACTCCTTTCAGATCAGAATCTATCACTCAAACAGTATATGAGGGTAGCCCTAATGCTATCCTATGAAAGGAGCAGGCCCCACAGCAGTGTAAAACAAATTTAGGACTTTCACACTACCAGGACATATAGAACACACATGTTCATGTCCTGCCTTTTACTTACATAGCACCCTGCCCTATGGGCTACCTAGGGCCTACCTTAGGAGTGACCTATATGTAGAAAAGGGGAGTTTGAGGCTTGCAAATTACTTTCAAATGCCAAGTCGAAGTGGAAGTGAAACTGCACACATAGGCCTTGCAGTGGCAGGCCTGAGACATGGTTAGGGGCTACGTTTGTGGGTGGCACAACCAGTGCTGCAGGCCCACTAGTAGTATTTAATTTACAGGCCCTGGGCACATGTATTGACTTTGCTAGGGACTTACAAGTAAATTACATATGCCAATTGGGTATGAGCCAATGTCACCATGTTTTAGGGAGATAGCATATGCACTTTAGCACTGATTAGCAGTGGTAAAGTGTACAGAGTCCTAAAGCCAGCAAAAACGAGGTAAAAAAAGAGAAGGAGGAAGGCAAAAAGTTTGGGGGTGACCCTGCAGAAAGGCCATTTCCAACATATCCCCCTTCCAGCTTAAAGCAAGGGTAGGCTAATCAACACTCTGATGGACTTCCCTGCTTGAGGCGATAGAACATGGACAATGGCCCACTACTGCAGGGGCACTGGCCAGATCTACACCTTTCTGAACTCAGTGAGGCACCTCTGTCTATACTCTCTGGGGCCACTGACCTGACCCATGGGGAACCCTTCTCGTCACCTGAGGACCCCATCTGTGAAGCTCCTAACTTTAATTTGCTCACAGATGCATCCCAGTAAGTACCACCATGGCCAAAAAGTGATGTGCCCATTCCACCCCTTGGGTCTGACTTCTGTCCCCAACCCAGGGAATACTCTGTCCACAAGTACAGCAACCAAAAGAGGCCACTGACAGCTGCCAGGGTCAGGAACCAGGCCCCAGACTATCCACTGCTGTGGAGACCCAGAGCAGGGCCACTGGGCAAGCTTCTCCTCCAGCCTGGAAGCTGGTAGGGGGTTTCCTATGGGCTCCTAAGGGTTCTCAGACCTCTGAGGTATCTCAGAATGGGGGTCTGGACCCTGAGGCTGAACAGGGAACAAGGGTGAGTCCTTCCTCATCTTGCCCCTACATCTGGGCTCACGTACCCTCCTCTTGGGAGTGGTACTGCCAGACAACTGAACTGTCAGAGAACCCTTAGGGGTCACCCCTCTCAGTGCTCCTGACAGTGTGAAGCTCCCATCAGGGGATGGTCTCTCTGTGCAGACTAGTTTACCCTGCTGGGGTCCCCAGGGGGAACAGTCCAAGAACTAGGGCTGGAAATAGGGCACCATGAGCCTCTGCCCATCCCCACCTCTCTTACCTTTAGAAGGGAGATGGGACCCTTCCCCCCTTACCATTATGGGACCTATCTGGTTCATTGTGTACCTTCCCCCCATTCTGTTGAGGGGAACCTGAACCGCTCTCCTTGTGATCACTCTCAAATGCCTTTCCCAACACTCTGGTACTCACCTAGAGGTCTGCCTCATTTGCAAGTTCCCTGGGGTCAGAGAACTTACAATCAACTAGGTGTTGGCGTAGCCCTAGAAAACAGTGACTGAACATGTGGTCTCTGGCCACCAAATTGTACAGCCCCTCAAAAGTGCTTACCATACTACCCTTCACCCAGCCATCCAGTGCCTTGCAAACCCCCCTCATGACTGGTGAGGCAGTTTCCTACTGCCCCTGAATCTCAACCTTCACTCCTCTGGGTTGAAGCCACATTTCTTGACAAGGGTCTCCTTCAAGAATGGATACCTCAACCTGTTTCTCCCATCTAGGGCCAGAAGGGCATCCCTCCCATTACCAGGTATATTCCTCCATAGGACAGCCCCCCAATCCTCCTCAGGGATCCTGTGCGCTACTAGAGTGACCTCATACACCTCAAACCACTTGTCCATGTCATCCCCCTCACTGAAGTCAGGTACCAAATCTCTGGGTGGGTTGACCTCTCTCTCAGCACTGGATATTATAGTTTTGCTGCCACCACTGGACTCTACTTGCTGTGCTTTTAGGTCCAATTCCTTTAAACTCAGTTCATAAGCCAACAAGATTTTTCTTTCTGCTATGGCCCTCTTAGCCTCAGCTCTTTTCTCCTCTGCCAGGGCTTTGTCAGCCTCAGCTCTTCTCTCCTCTGCAGCCAGTTGAGCTACCAGCAGCCTCAGGTCCCTCTCAACCTGTCTGTCCCTCAGCTCCTTGGGGGACAGGGCATGGGAGGAGACACTGCTTCCCACATATGACATTAGGGGACTCACCCTCTGTGGGTTCCCTTTTCTCCTCTGTTACCACTGCAAAATATTTTTTTTTACTCCTCCTCGTTATCCTTCTCAGGGCCATCACCCCTTTGGTTCTTTGACGTCTGTTCCTCTTCCCAGCATGCTTCCTCAAAAGCTACAAACACATCCTGCAGTTCCTGCTTGTGGCCTTTTTTCTCATAACAAGCCCCTGTTCTTTTCAGAACTCCCTAAGCCTAGCTTTGCTGAAATATTCAACGGGGACAAGGTCTGACTCGTCGTAGTCTTCTGTGAATCTGGGATCCATTCCTAATCCATTTAAGGTATCACATGCACAACACAAAGTTCCAAGTTTACGAAGGAGAGGTAGGATTCAAATTTGAGAAAAAAAAATGACCAATGAAGAGAAAAAACAAAAAGGAGAAAACACCTCGTAATGACCTTTATCTTTGGGTAGGTAGTGTACACGTAGCTATTGTATGTCACTACACAAATACAAGTCCTATCCTCACCGCTGATCACCAATGTTAGAAATGGGGTCTTTGGTTGGCAGTCAGGTTACCCCCTGTCCAAGCAAGGACCCTCCCTCTAGTCAGGGTAAGTCACACACAATCCAAATTGTCCTTTGCCCACCATCTGATTGATTGGCACTGAGCAGTCAGGCTGAACTTAGAAGGAAATGTGTAAAATATTCATTAAAATGATGGCCATTTCTAACACCTGCCAGTACCAATATTGAATAGATGCTGGATTTCTCTGTAGACAAACATTGACATGGTTAAACAAAAGTGAACATCACCAAGTGTGTCTCTTCTATTAGTCATTTAGCCATTTTTTTATTTATTGCAACAAGATATGTTACGTCACCCTCTTATCCTTTGCCTTAGTCACAACTTGGTTAACAATGAGAGTCATCAGAAAGTGGCATATCTTGCCCAACAATATACATCAACCAATAATTAGACAGCATTGAATTCACACAGTCATCGAATTGAAAAATTACAATGATCAAATCTTAGATGGTTCTCCCGGAAAACCCTCCAGACATTCTTCTAAGTGGGGTGTCCTTGGCTTCTTTTATTTAATAAGGGTACAGCCAGATGAGTCCCTCATCCATACACCAGTTGTTTCTATAATACTACTAGAAGGCTTTGTCATTTATTTTGGAGTATGCTGTGAAACATCTCTTCTGCTATTTAATGTTTCTGACTGAATTGGCAGCATTGGATGGTGTTGCTTTTTTGATTCTAGCTTGATGCCTTCTGTCCACCCACATGCTACCTTAAGGAACTGAAGTTCCATCACCCAATCACAACCACCCTCTACTACCCTCTACTAGCTTCTCTTCCCAGACCCCTCAACAGATATTCTGTTTGAGATATTGTTTGAGGTATCCACATGATGCCCACTTCCGTGAGCCTTCCCACACACCTGCGAAGAAAATTGCACCCTACGTCTTGCTATATACAGTATTAACATTGACAAGCAGACAGGATAGCAGTCAGATGTAGGATAGCAGTGAGTTAGTTTGGAATGTGTGGGAAGAAACTAGGCCTGGCAGTACATAGTTGCAGTTGGAGTTAGGGTGGGTGGTAGGAAGGGGGCGTGGCCAAGATGGCGATCACATTGAACATTTCTTAAACAAGCTCCTTGTTGGGCCCAGTCACCATTCTGCATAATTTGTGGCATCCCACAGGCCATCGGACTTGTCACCTGCTGTTGCTGCTCCTAAGGTGCATGGCCATAGACAGGGCTTCTGCATACTGCTCTGTACTGTATTACAGAGAACCTGACAGTGTAAGCCTATGGTGCTCCTGAACTGTGAGGAACTCTGAGCAGCACAGGCCCGGCGCAGGAACTCAGGGAATGGTGGACAAACTACACTCCCATCACCAGAAGGCATCATGTAATTTCTTCCCCACTGCAGGCATCAATGGACCCTCCACTGAGCCTCACCGGGTGACTGCAAGGGGTGCTCATGAGGCAGCATCTTTCCTCAGAGTGAGCCCTCCCAATGGCCATCAAGGCCCCAAACTGTTTTGCACGGTGGCAGTGTCCTCTCCATTAGTCCACAGGGACTGTACATCGCACCGGTCGAGGTGCACCCAGTCTGCACAAGCAGTGATAGGGCCTGCTTACTCATCGCTCAGTGAGCATTGTTTAGGTTGCTTAGGAGGAGCTGTGCAGCTGCGATCACTTCCACGTAAGGTCTTTGCAAGTAATGCTGTGAACTCACTGCATAATTGCCTCTGACCGCCATACCAGTACTCATGGGGGTGTAAGTTGGGATGCGCCCCTCCACAGGGAAGTACCAGGAGCTCCACTGCGGCTCTGCAGGTGAACCTGGGGCAAACAGAATGGTATGTGTCCCCCCATGAGAGCTTTAGGATCCATCACAACCAGAGGGGAGTGCTGTGTGCACACAACGCGGATGCTGGCAGAAGTTGCGGGTGGCTTCATTGAGCTGCCACCATCTTGCAGAATGAACTAGGGGGCCTGGAGATTTGAAGCGCCACACTGCTTGCACCCTGCCTTGCAGAGCTGGCAAATGGGACACTATTCAGGTACTGAACTTTATGCTTGCACTGCTGTGTGACTGCATTTTCCCCCTCCTTGTGGAGCACTGTTACGCAACCAATTGAGGGCTCCTACTCCCTTGCTGGCCCTTGTCTGTTGAGAACTGCTTGTGCCTGACTGTGCCATGGCATGCACCACTGGGAGCACAGGATACTGCTGCCCATATCATTCCTGGTTGATATGCATCAGGCCTATTTCCCCCCAGGTGCTCGGAAAGGAGTCAGGGACTACACTATTTGATGCATGGCCTGCCTCCACCTTCCTGAGCATAGAACCTCTGTGTACTATACGGCTGGCTTGATCAGATGCAGTGTTCCTTGACTGAGAGCAGTCTCCTTGCCAGCTGGTGGCAGTGTCTCTTTTAAAGGTGTATAGACCAGAGCAACCACCTTTTGAAGGAGTATTGGTGACCCCGAACAACCTAGTCACCCAGCTGGTCAGCAAAGGTGGGCGACTGCCTGCTTACTGGAGCTCCATCACAGTCCCAGCATTGTGACACTCTATCCTTGGGGTTTATGGCTGGCAACCTCAGAAGTCAACGGGGCCCTTGCCTGCTCACACCTGTTGTGACCAGTGCACCACTTTACACCACTGCAGCACCATGATGTTGAAGACCTGGATTGCTAAATCCCGGACCATCAAACTCACTGCTAAGAGGCTGCCCCTGTGACCCTGTCATTTGACGATCAAACCATGGGGACCGTGCACCACCTAGAATCCACCCTTGGCAAACACAATCACAATTTGAAAAAGTCATCCATGCCATTATGGACACTAAAATGACACTGGAAACAAAAATTGATGCTGTGTCCCTGGATGTGAACTTGCTGAGGGTGAACCACCGGAAACTTGTAGACAGTGTGGACGAAACAGAATCAAGCCTGTCCTCCATGTGCTCCACTGTGTGTGACCTCCAAGCCCAGGTACACACCATGAAAAACAAAGTGGCCTGCTTTCTCTGCCATGCAGAAGATGGGCAGGGGTGCTCCTGGTGCAACAACAATTGCTTCTTGGGATCCTGGAAGATGCCGAACATGCCAAACATCCCAGTGCAGAGCTATACTTGAGAACTGGCTGACAACTACCGTCCTAGAATAGGGACTCTAAACTGTTCTCAGTGGAATGAGCACACTGCATCCTGGGTCTCCCACCTCTCCCAGGAGGACCTCCCCACCCACTCACTGCTTGTGTCCTCAACTACCCTGACCAGGACCTCATATTGCAGCTTTTCTGCACCAAGGACCCCTGGATGTACGAAAACACGGAAATCTCTGCATATCTGAATTTCACAGCTGTGGTCCAACAGTTTGTGGCTACCACACAAAAATTAAGCAACGTCTGAAAGAGCTAAAAATTTGCTATATTTTGCTGTTTCCCACAAAACTGTAAGTTATGGACGGCGATGCCTCCTACATCTTATCAATCCAGAGGATGTATGGACCTGGCTCCACGTGAAGGACGTTGCAGGTATTCCTGAGTCTGACCAGCTGGAGGGGGGGTGATAAACGCAGAAATCCAAAATCTGTAGGTGCAGGGGGTGCGGTTGCGACCTTCCCAGTATCAGGTGACCGTGGAGCAGGCTCGTTGGGTGGACACCTACCCACCACAGCACCAAACCTTTTCAGCCTGCTTCCTGACTTGGGGGGTGATTCTGACTGCGGCGGACGGCGGTCGCCGCCCGCCAAGCGGTTCCCGCCGAAAGACCGCTCCGCGGTCAAAAGACCGCGGCGGTCATTCTGGCTTTCCCACTGGGCTGGCGGGCGACCGCCGAAAGTCTGCCCGCCAGCCCAGCGGGAAACACCCTTCCCACGAGGAAGCCGGCTCAGAATGGAGCCGGCGGAGTGGGAAGGTGCGACGGGTGCAGTTGCACCCGTCGCGAATTTCAGTGTCTGCAAAGCAGACACTGAAATTCTTTGTGGGGCCCTCTTAGGGGCCCCTGCAGTGCCCATGCCATTGGCATGGGCACTGCAGGGGCCCCCAGGGGCCCCACGACACCCCATACCGCCATCCTGTTCCTGGCGGGTGAACCACCAGGAACAGGATGGCGGTATGGGCTGTCAGAATCCCCATGGCGGCGCAGCAAGCTGCGCCGCCATGGCGGATTCCCATGGGCAACCGAAAGTCGGCGGTACACCGCCGGCTTTCCGCTTCTGGCCGCAGCTGTACCGCCGCAGTCAGAATGCCCGGCGGAGCACCGCCAGCCTGTTGACGGTGCTACCGCCAACCTCCGCCATGGCGGTAATTACCGCCAGGGTCAGAATGACCCCCTTGGTCTTGGACTCTGGCACTGACACTGGAGCCTCTAGGTCTTCTTCCACATGCAGCACTCCTGACCCTAAAATCCCACCAAGATCGGCTGATGACCTGATTTAACCCACAAATCACACTTTTGGCCCTCACCTTCTTGGATAATGGGAGCTATCTAGCCCTCCTCCCGTTTTGGGGGGCTGTCTGTGGCCGTGGCTGGGTCTGATGCTGAGGTCTGGATGTTTGGCCCATTGGATGGTCACCAGCTTTAGTCACCACACCAAGTCCCATTAGAACTCTAATGCAGACTTAAATGCGTACCTTGATTTGTCTCCCTTTTTCTGTTTGTGTTATACTGTTGAAATTTTTTTGGACAGGAACACACATGTCCACTCTCGTGGTGGTTTACAGCTGTTACGGTTAGTTGTTGTACAAGCATGCACAGTTGCTTTAATGTAGTCTGCCTAGGGGTTTGCTGTTCATGTGGTGGTTCTAGGGGGACTGCTGCTGGGGTGCCGTAGAGCTCCTTTGTCTGCGGATAGCCATTAATTGTCGCTTTGGGGGTCACTTACATTACCATGTTTCATCACTCATCTCCATGTTGGGACCTACGCTTGATGCGTACATCCCACAATACCACATACTGGCACGGAATGTGGGTTGCATGGTCACTCCTTCTAAAAGGTACCATATTTACTTATATCTCAAACTCTGTCATGTGCACATTGCCATGTTTCAAGAAACCCAACTCATATCAAAGGAACTACAAAAGGCCTGTGCGGTATGGAGGGGTCGTGTTTATGGCACAACCATGTCAGCTTATGGTAGAGGTGCTCATCTAGATTGCCCTTGAGTCCCTTTTATGGTAGACACTCACTGGGTGGATATGGAGGGGCACTTTGTGGTCCTAGAAGGACAACTGAATGGGTCTCCTTTTACAATGGTAGCAGTATATGTCCCAATGCCAATCTATTGGGATTCCTGGACACGCTTAACCCAGCACTCCTCCAGAACCTACAACACCTGGGACTATAGGGGATGATTTTAACTGTGTATCGGATGTCTATCTAGATCAATCATCCCCTCCCTTGCATGACACCAAATGTGTTTGCACCACACAATACTTTTTTCAGCTGGACTGCTCACCAGCGACTATATAATGTTTGGCACCTTGGTCACCTGGCACATCAGGAATATTCCTTTAATTTTCCAGTACATGACATGAACTCTTTCTCTGCATGGAGCATTTAGGCCCCTTAATAACGCGATCGGAATAGCTGGTGCGCACTTATTCGGACCATTGTCTGCTACTGGTTACCTTGGGCTGGGGCAGACAACACCCCACCATACCCACCTGGCAGCTGCATAAAGAGGCTCTCTCCAACCCTCCATTTTGTGAGAAGTTAACACAGTGTATTGAAAAATACTTTGAACTAAAAAAAGACTACCTCATATCGGGTTCTGGAATGGGATGCGCAAAAAGTTGTTGTGCACAGCCACTGCCTGGCTGCCACCTGGGTGATACACCGTTGCTTGCTAGGGGACCTCCAGGCCATTGAGCGTGCTCTGTGGCTTTTGGAAGCTAGAGTGACTCCTCGTGCTGCACTAGCCAAACATTTCCAAGTGTTGCACAAGCAGCAGGCTGAAGCTGAAGGGCATTGAGCAAACATGATTACAAATGTTGCATGACCCAGTTTCATGCGGAGGGTGATCGCTCAGGGAAGTTGGGACCATTGTCTGCTACTAGTTAGCCTGTGCTGGGACATACAACTCCCCACCATACTCATCTGGTTCATGAGGGGCTAACACAGTGTATTACACAATACTTTGAGCTCAATAAAGACTCTGACTCATCTTGGTTTCTAGAATGGGATGCACACTCATTTGTGTGCAGCTACTGCCTGACTGCTACCTGAGGAATACACCTTTGCTTGCTAGGGGACCTCTAGGCTGTTGAGTGTGTCTACAGCCTTTGGAGGTTAGAGTGGCTGCTTGTGCTGCACCAGCCAAACAATTCTGATTGTTCAGCAAGCAGTGGGCAAACATGATTACAGACATCACATGACTAATTTTCATGTGGAGGGAGATTGCTCAGGGAAGTTGCTGGCATGACCCATGAGGGAAGATCATCAATGTGCTCCGATGGAGGCACTCCACCTGGACAGTGGCACAATTATCACATCCCAGGTGGCCATAAATGCTGCCTTTCATGATTACTACCAGGGCTTATGTGCTGTTCCAATTCGCCCAGCACCGGAGTGCATGCACTACTTCTTCTGTGCATGATCATTAGCCAGACTAACCCCCCTACAATGGGATGAGTTGGACAGGCTCCTGCAACTAGATGAAATACGTGTGTCAATTTGGCAAATTGCCAGAATAAGACTCCTGGCAACGACGGGCTCCCAATTTAGTACTACTCCACCTTTCAGACACAAACCCCTCAACATTTGTTTGACATGTGCACCAAGGCCAGGGAGCTTAGACGTCTCCCGGCTTCGCACCACGAGGCTTTGGTTCTGGTCCTCCCTAAACTGGGCAGGGACCCACTGGATGTTCAGTCATATCAACCTCTATCACTCTTAAACTGTGACTGTAAGATCTGGGGTATGGTCTTAGTGATCTGCTTGCTTTCTATAATCTGCACTCTGTTACACCCAGGCGAATCAGGATTCATACTGGGGTGTGGTACTTTCATTAATATTTGCCGATTGTTGCATTTAATACATGGCACTCCTGCTGACGCCCTTGACAATATGGCTGTGTCCTTAGACATTGAAAAGGTGTTTGACACCCTGAGTTGGGATTTCTCCTTCTCACCCATGAATCAACGGGGTTTGGGCCTGGCGTTTTGGGTTGGATCCAAACTTGTACAATAACCCATCAGCAAGGCTTAAAACTGACCAGTTTATATCCAACAGTTTTGACATACAGAGGGACACAACACAGGGCTGTCCACTCTCCTCGCTCATCTTTGTTCTAGCCATGGAGCTTCCGGCCCTCCACCTTTCTCTGCCGATGTGAGACTGGGATATCTCGGAACTGGGAATGAACCACATCATCTCGCTATGTGGCTGGTGCTCTGGGGTACCTGTGTGATTTAGTTGCCACCCTCCCAGGCCTCATGCACTTGCTGGATGACTTCAGCGACATCTTGAGATTGTGCATGAACTGGCTTAAATCTGTCTGTTACCTCTGGCGCCAAGCCTGACTCTGCATAGGCCCACTCCCCAGGTAACTCATCTTCAGTGGTGCAATGACACCTTTAAGTATTTGGGAGTCCAAATGTATCAGTCAGAAAGGATACCAAGGAGGGCAACCTGGATAAAGCAGTGAGTTCAATTTGTCGATCCCTCCCTTTCAAGCGCTCACTCCCTCTGTCACCGTTGTGCTGAGTGGTGATCTCCAAGATGCTGGTGCTCCCCTGGCTATTTTACTTTTTTGCCGCACTCCACCTAGTCCTCCCCAGGAGCTTCTTCTGTGAGCTGCATGGCATATTGTTTGAATTGATTTGGAGTGAAGGGCGACTCTAGGGTGTGACCACAACCCTGCAGTGGCCGCTGCCTGAGGGTGGACTTGGTGCATGCAATCCCGAGTTATATTATGCAACAGCGTAGCTGCAGTGGTTGATGACCTGGCTCCATATACCCACAAGCTCCGAAGGGGCGTTAGTCCATACAGCACTTGGCGACATGCATATTTACAAATGACTATCTGAACCGAACATTTGTCCTTGTCATGAAACACCCTAAATGACTGTGGCCCGCACCTGGTGGCGCTTGTTTGTGCATGGCAAGGGACCTCACCTCCCATATTCACCAGCAATAGCAATCTGGGACCTGCCACGCCTTTGGGACGCCACGTGCCAACTCGACATGACCCCTTGGAGGGAAGCAGGAGTGGACCAATTGAGGGGCCTCTAACATGAGGGCTCCCTCATGTCCATTCTGGACATCATGGATAAAAATGGCATCAGTGCTGGACAGTTCTTGGCATACCACACCATACAACATGCATTGCAAGCTACATGGGACGCTGGCTCTGGGGAGCCTTCCGTTAATGCTAGGTTACATGAACTTGTGACTTGTGCAGGCACACGCCATGTGATCACCATTCTCTACACCTCCCTCAACTAGACCCCACCAGACTATGCGTTAGGGTATGTGCTAAGTGGGCTGCTGTACTACCACAACACCTGTCAACCAAAAACTGGTCCAGGATGCTTCAGTCGGTGAAAGACATCTCCAGCGATCCCTGATTCTGATTCACACAATTCATTTATGTGCATCAAGTCTATCTTTCCTCGCAGCAAATCAAGCACACATATATCTGAACCTTATTCTATAGTGCACTCAGTGTCACCTGCCAGATGCTCTCTTTTATCATATGACATTGGAATGCCTGGTGTTGCACTCAACAGGTTAGCAGTCACCGAGACAGTGGCTGAACACACGGAACTCCCGCTTGAACCCGCACCTGACTCCTTCCTATTTGACTTAAGCACTCCGGTGAAAGGCGACAAACCCCTTCACAAGTATGTTGATCATGCTTTGGTAATATTTAAAAGATTGATAGCGATGGCATGGATGGCGCCCGCACCCCCTAACTTTCACCGTTGGCTGTGCATACTATTGACTTGGAAGAGGGTGGAGGCTAACACTCTCAGGGTAGTCCACTTGCGAGGGAACTCACAAATGGTCGGGGAATGCTGGAACACTTACCTCATGTGGAAACTAAAAACAATGCATGTCTGCCATGAGCAACACCACCCTGTGGAATAGGCAAGCCTACATCCTCACCATTGCTAGCGGCCAATTTCCCCAGTGATGTGCTAACCTGACATGTAACCTGTATAGGATCCACATTGCACGCCCTGTTAGGACCAACACGAATCCTGACCCACATTACCCCCAGTTGCCCTTCACCACTGTCCATGAGGGGACTTCACTACCTGTATTCATGTGCCCTGCAACTCACACTATCCCCATCACACCCCTACTCGGTACACCCAGCAGAGGCTTTTTTTGCACATTGCACCATCTTAATTCCTCATGCAGACCCATGGTTCCACCAGTTATGGTTTAATGTTTATGTGTTTGCCAATGCTGAGTTATGCCTTGTCAATATGTTGATTGCTATACTATTACATCAGGCTCATTCTCTGTTTCTGTTCTGCTGATCCGCATTGTCATGCTGTCTTGTACATTTGGCATGGTTATGTCTGAAAACTTAATAAAACACATCTAAAAAAAGGTGGGCAGTGGGATATGGTAGCCTGGATAGAATAATGGTAGGATGCGTGTGTTTGAAGGATTAGTTGGGATGGGCATTTGGTGGGATAGGGCTGCCAGAGCTAAGGTGGGGCTAAGGAGGGAGTAGTAGGGGTTGAGATGGGGGAAGAATAGGATAGCCAGCGGTAGTCTAAAGGTAAAGTGTGAGTTTGATGGATTAGTTGGGAATGGGTAGAGAGAGGTTAGAGTTTTTCACATAGTGAACCTTTTACATATGAATTTATTGTGTAAATAAATTGTCTATGTCAGTGCAAGTAGTGTCAACTAATATTATTAATGTAATTAAGAATAATTTTGAATCCTTTCATCCATGTCCATCCCTGATGGCGTCAACAGTGTAATTGTCACCCTGCTTCTTTTTACGCATGCTGTCCCTGTGGATATTATTCATCATCACTTGATCCATCAAATTATTAGGTTTTGTCATTTAGGCATGTGCATGTAGCCCCCTATAGCCACATTGTACAGAGGTGTATGATTTGGCACACCTTGTCTGCTGCATAATCTAGTGCCCATTATTCCAGTGCAGGCATCAAAAGCAAGTCTTTTTCAGACCAAATTCACACTAGTCCTTTAGTGTGCCTCATTGTATGGAGTTGTTGGAGTATGCAGTGAATAGCCAGAGTCACCTGCAGGGTAATGAAAGGTAAGGCATGTTTCCGTTTTTTCCTCTTTATAATATAAACATAGTTAAAAAACCTCAGAAATTCATTGAAAAAAACACAAAGGTTAAAGTGACATTATAGTTAGGTGAAAATGTGAGTTAAAAGGTAATGTTTTAAACTCAACAAACCACTGGAATTCACCAGCTGTAGTTAACTGAATTAATTATAACTTGCAGCCCTTCACAATTCATTGCTGATTACCTCACATATGACATCACTCATGACACTATGCACTGAAAACACCAAAGGTTAAAAGGTTGTTATAGTTAGGTGAAATTGTCAGTTAAAACATAAGTTTTAAATGAACAAAATCACTGACATTGACCAGTTATAGTTATGTCAATCAATCAATCAATCATAGCATTTGTAAAGATCAGCACTATCACCTTAAGGGTATCTGGGTGCTGTGGGTGCCATGTCTCAGTCAAAAAGTCACGTCTTGAGTCGTCTTCTGAAGTCCGCCAGGGAGGGAACTATTCAGCGGTGGATGGTCAGGCTGTTCCAGGATGTGGCTGCTGTGTAGGAGAAGGAGCAGCCTCCGATGTGGCTGCGATGGATGCAGGGGTTGTGTGTGCGGTTTAGTGAGGCAGAGCGTAGTTGTCTTTCTGAGATATAGAAGCTCAGTCAGTGGTTGATGTAGGATGGCTCTAGGTTCTGGAGAGCCTTGTATGCGAGTGTGAGGGTTTTGAATCGGCATCTCTTCTGAACAAGGGGCCAGTGGAGTTTCCTGAGGTGAGGGGTGATGCTTGAGCACTTGGGGAGGATGAGGATGAATCTGGCTACAGTGTTCTGTAGAGTCTGGAGTCTTTAAGTAGCTGGGAGGTCACTCATGCGTAGAGAGTGTTGTCATAGTGGAGGTGGCTGGTGACCAGGGCATGCGTGACTGTCTTTCTGGTGTTGGTAGGGATCCGTTTAAAGATTTAGTAGAGCATACGGAGGATGTAGAAGCAGGAGGCAACTAATCTTACTTGTCAAGTCATGGATAGTTTGCAGGTGAGGGTGATGCAGAGGGTTTGTGTGTGGTCTGAAGGAGCATTGGGCAGTGTTCTGCTGGCCACCAGCTGTGATCCCTTATGTAGGTGTTCTTCCCGAAGATCAGGACTTCTATTTTGTTGGTGTTTAGTTTGAGGCAACTGTTTTTCATCCATGTTGCTATATTGGTCAAGGATTAGTTATGTGTCCTTGGCGTAGGAGACTATATTGAGTCTGTAGGATCTGCCAATGGAGGGGAATTATGTAGATCTTGTAACAGAACTGGTCTGAGGGAGGTAACTGTCAAGTAACTGTAACCTGTGCCCTAAGGTAACTATATCTTGCACCCTCGCCATACAGTTTGGTCTTCAAGGATGTCATTGCTAATGTTGCTGTGATATTATCAATGATGCCATAGAACACATCATGAGTGATATAATATGTGGTGTAATTAGCAGTGCATGGCATGGGCGCGAGTTTTAGTTACCTTCGGCCATGAGCTGAATAGGGTTGGATGCAGGGCCTGGCCACAACCAACCACAATCGGCCATGGTGGGAGCCCCAGGGCCACCCCCAGCCCCATTGGCTCCCTTGCCAGCACCCATCCTGGGTGCCAGCGGGAGCCAGCATTTCATTTTTTTCTTAAAAATTTTGGGTGGTGGGCATGTGAGTCCCCTCCACAAGCCTTTACAGGCCTCAAAGGCCCCTTGCCCAACCAAGCGCATTCAGGCCCTGGGAACCCCATCCACTGGCGCCATACTATATTTTATGGTGAGTGGGATGGGCGCCCACCTCTCTGAGCCTTGAGAGCTCCAGTGACCCCATCCTTCAGAGCCTTTTTTTCAGGGGAGGGTGGTCTTGCGGCCCTCTATCCCTGAGGCTTTAGGGCTCCCGAAAGCCCAACCCCCGGGCAGTTTGCTTTTATTAAGGAGAGGGGCACACACAGCCCACCTCCCTGTGCCTTTAGGGCCCCATGGACCCCATTCTCTGAGACCTTATTTTTGTTTTTAATGGGAGGTGGTCGCACACCCCCTACCTGAGGCAATAGTGGTCCTAGGGACCCCATCCCCTTGGCCTCAGGTGGTTGTACAGGTGCCCACCGGGGGCACCCACCAGACACTCTGTTAGGGACTGCAAGGGGAGGCCTAAGGCCCCTGAGGTCCCTCTGAGTTTCCACATGCACCCATCCTGAGTGCATTGGGAGCCAGCATTGCTCCCCGGGGAAGCATGTGATTTTTACTGCTCCCCCAGGGGGGAACAATCTGAGTTTCTGGTCACGGGAGATCTCGCAGACAGGGAAACTACTGTCTTGGGGGTTGGCTCCACGGGACACAGTGAGTGTGCCTGCCCTGGGGCATGGAGTCTCCAGGGTCTTTTGATGCTTGAGGAGGAGGGCCACACCTCTTCCACTTTATTTTGTATTTGGTCTGAATAGATGGGGCCTTTTCAGACTAGGGAAGTGTGGCCACATGCCCTCTCCCCTTTGTTTGTATTCAGCCCCAAGAATGAGGTCTGTGGGGCTTTTCCAGGCTTGGGGAGGGGGCCATGCGCCCTCCCCATCTTATAATGTCTCCCCGGGCAATGGGGTCCCTGGGCCCTTTTCATGCTTGGGGATGGGAGCAATGTGCCCCCTTCCCCAAAATATTTAAACACGCCACCCTAAAGGTCCTGGCCCCCTGGGGGGGGGGGGGGTGTTTTTGTAGCGCAGGAGAATGTGATTATTTTTTCTAAAAAAATTGCCAGAGATGCTCCAATCCTCAAAAAATTGTGGGGAAATTAAAAAAAAAAAATTGCCCCGAGGGGGAAGGGTCCCTATGGGACCCCCAACCAAGGGATGGGTGAGGGGCAGGGGATCCCTACCTTACCCCCTTATATTTTTTTCCCACTTTTTTCTAAGGACTTGGGACTAGGTCCCCAGTCCTAAGATGAGTGCCGCCACTTCGTTGTTGATGTGGTGCCAGCCAATCAGATCTCTTGTGAAGATCTGTCGGCAAGTCAAATCTTCTACAGCATGAAATATACAAAGTTTTTGAGCCTCAATTGCTCAAAAACTACTGAACGGGTTTACACCAAGTCATGAACAGCATGCTTTTTGGACCAAGATCTAGCTTTCTGCTAAATTTGCTGTACATCCTTTCAGCAGTTCTTGGGGTATAACTGTTCAATTTTCCTGTGTAAAAATAAATTGGGAAAATCGTTTTTCAAGGCCCCCTCCTTTTTCCTGGCCCCCCTTTGATGGATCACCATCAAGTTTCCACTTGTCCCTCCTTAAAATTATTTAAAGAAATTCTACTATTTATATGTGTCCTTAGTCACTAAGAAAAGTCCCCAGTGCTGTACAATGAAATACTGGCATAATTCTATCTTGGCTCTGATTAGGAATAGTAGAATTGTACTTTGGGAGCCAGGAGTAGTACAACAGTAAATCACACCTACTCCCAGCTAAATCCTTGTGAATCTGGCCCTTTATGTTACTATTTATTTCATTCCTTTACACACAGATTGCTAATACTGAACGCATTGAAAATCCTTACAGCCTAACGTCATGCAACATTTGATCAACAGCATAAATATTTCAGTAACCCCTCGCAAATAACTGATTTCTTGATTCTTCCTCACCAACATATATGCATACTAGTTTTATTATCACCCTTTGAAACATGCCTTGAAAACAGATTCACTGCTTCGGCTGCCAATATTCATACTTTGATATACTCAGTAGACAAAAGAATCCCCACACCAGTTACGAAATTGAAGTTTTGATGAAGAGCAGAATTTCCATTTCCTTCATCCAGTGTCAGAGTAACACCCTGGATTTCCTAAACTTGAAAAAAATATAGCAGATTCACGATGTTTATGTTTATTGCTAAAGCAGGTCTGGTTTGTATTAGGGAACACTAAAATTACTACTCTGTGAGAAAAACTATTGTGTTCAGACATCTTTGGAATAAAGATGATGATTTGTACTAGCTAATCAATTTCCAAATGCTCTAAAAGACGCATGCTGCGTCCTCAGAAGCACAATGCTAGGAGTCATGCACCCTGTGTAGGGATTGATTTCCACAGGAAACGAGTATGTCAAGCTTTGTCACAGAAATGATCAGAAGTATTTGCATGAGCTGAAAAAGCACAGCGGCTTCAGAGGAGTGGTCGAGTGAAGGCACGAGAAATAGAACAGCACTGGATGAAGTGTGGGCTGGCGCACTACTGGTTACGGGACAAAGCAGTCGTTGCCGAATAACTAATTTGTAACCAAACCTACTTTTGGAAATGCATCATATGTACAAATCCTTCTGAACAGTGCTAATTTTTTCCGGTGTTTGTTGGTGCTTGATTTTGGCAATTAACTCTGCGCGTATTTATGACCGTTTATCTCATGGTCAGCTCTCTGACTGTTTTTTAACAGAATACATCAGGAGTGTTTCACAATTTAATACATTAAAAAGGTAATACGACTAGCACACTCATGCTCTTCTTACAGGCTAGGCTAGGCTAATTGACCTATAAATTGTGACATTTGCAGGAGAGTGATCCTTTGTATGCAACGTCGGCACGTGAATTTGAATAGTTTGCACGGGCAGTGGATGTTGCAAGTTGCTGCAGAGGCCTTCTGAGAGATATCTTGGTCCAAGACCCATATATACATATATATATATCAGTGGAGGCCGGCAGCTTTAGGAAGGAGGGGGGCGAGCGGGGCACACACAAACACACACACACACACTCATTCTATCACACACAGACACGCACGCACGCACGCACGCACATCCATTAACAACACTCATACCATTTAAACATGCACGCACGCACCAAACATTCATTTTAAAACATCACACACACACTCATTCTTTCACACAGGCACGCACATCCATTAACAACATTCATACCATTCAAACATGCACGCACGCACCAAACATTCAATTTGAAACATCACACACATACACACACACTTACCTTCGGCCTCCAGGTCCCAGTAGGGTTGGGACTGCTGCCTTCCCTCATTGGCTGACCTTAGGTCATCCAATGAGGGAAGGCAGCAGTCCCAGCCTCGTCACAGGGTGGGATGGGGTCAGTGAGACTGCTGACCCCACCCCACTCTGTGACAAAGTGTCACTGATTGACACTCGCCCTGGGCACTTCAGGGCTTAAACTGAAGCGCCCATGGAGAGTGTCAATTGGTGACGCTTTCCTCGTCACCCAGGGGAGGGCTTCGAGGCACCTTTGCTGGGCTGAGGAGGTCACGCTCATAGGAGCTGTGATCTCCTCAGCCCAGCAAAGTTCAGCTCAGGCAGCCAGGAGTCTGCGCAAATCGCGCATGTTTGCTACTGGCTGCCTGACCTGAACATGAAGAGTGTCTGTCAGGCTGACCTTTGTTCAGCCTGACAGACACTCTTTATGGGGGGCAAAAGGTGGGGGGGCGTGGCCCTTCCGCCCTAAAGGACGGGCCGCCACTGATATATATACATTTTTTTAAATTAAGCTATGCTTCTGGATATCTCCCTGCAGCAGAACTCCCTCCCTGTATTTATAACAGCATGTTGCAAGGGAACATTGGAGGGAGTAGGCTGTGGTCCCATGAACCACTGTCTGCTCCTCTAGTTTCCCAACTGACGTCCAGAGTATAAAATGGTGTATGTCATGGACAGCTTCCACTTTGGAAATGGCTACCACCTACTAAGGTTGAATGTTATTTTATTAATGGTTTGCGACCGCATTTGCAATTTCATAGCATTGAAACATTTCACTGTATCTTGAAAGGTGGAGGTCGATGCCCGATCCCGTCCCCTTCACTTTGCGATTGTAAACTAGCATAGAGTTCGCAATTTTGAAATAAATTGCTGACTAACAAAGTACCCTTTAACTTTGTGATTCAGTTGTGCAGTCTAAAAGTCTAAGAAGTTTTGAATTGCAGGCTTTGCATTCACTTATCACTTTTGTACACAGGACTTTAAGCAAGATGGTGCATTCAACCATTTAGCCAACATAATCTAAGATCTACGAGACAGTTCCAAATTTTGTCCTGTATGATTAAAGTCTGTCACAAGCTATCATCAGTATCTGGCCACAGGCAGTGCCTGGAAGTCAAACCAGAAATCCTGAGTGAATAGAAATAATGGCAATGGAAGACAGGGGAGGCCTAATAATGAGCCCAAAGCAGTCATCAGAAACAGAAACCAGCCCAACATTAAACCATGTGAGTGATTGTAGTGAGAAATAAACAACTCTCTCCAGCGAGGCTTGTGGAGGCCTCTTCTGCCCTGTTAGAGCGTCGGAGCCTTAATAAGTAAACTTACAAGGGGACGCGTTTTAGGTCGACAAACCTTTGGACCACGTTTGAGAACTTCCCAGTACGAAATATTTCCTTAGCCTCACCAATCAATAGATCAATAAACAAGCAATAATAACAATCACTAATCAATAAACATTTAATAAGAATTAATAATTGAACACACCATGACTTCTCAGTCACAAATAACCACACCAGTTTCGTCAAAAGTTAAGATATTTATTTCCCTACTGGTTACAATCTAATATCATGTCTGTTACTCTTAATAGCAATAAACCGCGCCAAAACAATCCAAATTAGTAATAAAAACACAACGTAATCAATGCATTGGCTATATTCATTCAATATTTGGGCACAGCATTAATATGAATCGACTTAACAGAGTCTCATTAGTACATGAATCAACAAAGCAAGAACTCAGTAATTTGTCTATTTGCACAAGATATTAGTGAACGCCTTAACTAACCTCAAATTAGCATTAGCATGTTGGGCTTCATGCAAAACATTTTAGTGAACACGAATTTAGAAAACATCTATACTAAGGCCTCTATCAAAATAGCAGTTGGTACCTAGAAAGAAAAGGCAAACAGACAATCACAATTTGCATCGAATAGTTACCAATCCAACAGATCAGCAAGCAGCGTCAGTCTTCGTCCTCAGGACATCAGTCGATTCACCATCAACAGAGATAGGACGGGGCAAAGTCTTAAGATAGCATAGCTAAGGAATGATCACTTCCCTCTAATGGAGGAGTAGTTAGTATCAGGCAAGAATTGGGTAGAGGATGGGTCTAAATTACTCAGAATGAACTCAGGAATACGCTAGGGCAATAGGAATGACAAATGGAGATGGCGAAGTGGAGTGAAGTAAAGTGAGCTGGAAAATGAAGTGAACTCGTGTCTTCTTGGGTCACGCCGTTAAATCAAAACTGTCTAACTATTCCCTAATTCCTCATTGGATAAAGTTTGGTGCATTATTATCTCTGTCCAATAATTCGGTAAGCACCTTACTAGAATGTTCCACAGTTTACAGTTCCCATGTCGCGGATTGGTCCATGTTATTTACGTCTTCAATGGTTGGAATGTCAGGTAGAAAATGCTACACTTTGCGCTCCAGTCAGTGTCTTTATTGTCTTCTCCTAGTACGGTTAACCTTGCACCTGTTCCGAATTACACTGTTGCATCTAGCAAGAACGTCGCCTTGAGCAAGCCTGTTCTCATGAGAAAGAATTTACTACGGCTACACACATATAGCTCTTGGAAAAATACAGCTTCGTGTCCTTCAGGAAAACAGCACATTACACGTTAGAAAATACAATTGAATATGAGGCCAGGCAGCTAGGTCCAAACCCTCGCTAAGCTAAGGCCCTTCTTGTTTAATAAAGCAAACTCTTAACACATAACTCTAAATATGATATACTAATACAAATTCAAACATTATTGTATAAAACTCTGAATTAAAAAGCTTTTTCATTAGTCTTTGTATACATTGATAGCCACTCCCCAGGGGCACATTTCAAACGCGTGCATTATTTTTCTATGTTAACACATTTTCTATGTAGCTTCATTACACAATATATTGCAAGATTACAAAATTAATATTGCTTTTTAAAAGACACACTCCAGCAATCCCTCCTCTGATGACATTTGTCATCACACAAAACCTTCCCCACAAATTTTACATCAGTCAAAATTCTTTCATTTCAATCTCTTCACTTATTGGCTTCCCCTTTAATTTTTCCCTAAACATTTTTCTCTTTCTTTTTCTTCCCTCCTCTTTTTATCCTCCGCCTTATTCAATTTTATCTTTTTGTTAATTTTACATGCCACCCACAATCCAAATAGGCAAGCTATAACAATCAATATCCCCTGTATTATTTTAGACAATATCCCATGCCAAGTGATGCTAAATCAATTCTCCACTGAAGCAAAACCCCTTCCAACCGTTTCCCAAACACCAGGTTCTTTCAGGTCCTTCAAGTCTGTACTATCCCTAGTCAAGTTAGTAAGCATACTTCTAATCTCATTACTATTATCTGGTATATATGCGCAACAATGAAGCTCATTAAGCATCCTACAAACTCCGCCATTTTTCACTAAAAGAATGTCTAAAGCAAGCCTGTTTTGAAGAGTCATAGCCCTCTCCGCAGCAAGTTCAGTATCCATTCGGAGGATAGCTCCTGAAAAATTTGTCAGCATGTTTCCACAATGGTAGACAACTTTCGAATCTTTAGTGAATTCAAGATAACTCCCACTGAAGGAATTATCGCCCCAAATATGTCTCCCACTACACCAGCAGCGGTTTCTCTCTTCTGTCTAGTACAATGGAATTCAGACAATTTCTGAAACTTTTTCAAATCGGAAAACAATCCCCAAGTGACATGACCCATACCATCCCTTTGGAAGACGGTAATAATCAGTAAGCCCACATATATAATAGATCCCTGGGATCACCGGATCCTGCCTATTTAACATGAACGTCCATTTACTCTGAAACAAAAACACATGCTTACATTCACTCATTCCCACAAACACATTGTCATAATATGATTTTGGCCTAGATATACAAAGCTTCCCTACGTGTAATGCATCTAAAGCTAACTTCCTTTGCTCCCTAATTGCACCATAACCTTCACTACTAGCAAAAGCTCGCTGCTGTAATCCTTTTTCTAATTTACCCTTTTATGCTTTCCTTCTATCCTCCGTGTGATCTAAAAAGCTTTTCTCTACAGGTGTGAGCAAGCATGTCAAATTATTGCGATGTGCATAAGATGTACTAATTGTCAATGTCGGCTCAAAGAATCCTTTAACTAACTTTATACTACAGTATCTAGCTACACCACTCAAATCTTCTATTACAGGTACATAAGAAAACACTAAATCATGATTAGAATAGAAGTATTGGATCTCCTCCTGGTTACAAAATCTTGTTAGTAGCAGACTACAACTTATCCCATAGGTTTATGGCAAGCTCTGATAGGTAACCCCTTTTTGTACCGAAACAGAAATCTGTGTGCACACAAAGCAATCCTTTGCTTCCATTGTCTCAACATACTCACTCAGCAAGCGATAGAAAACGTTAGTAGAAAGTTTCCCTTTTGCATTAGTTCCCTTATGCAAATATTCTCATCCAGCTCAAACCTCTCCCAAGCTGTTAGTGCAGTGGTAGTCTCAGGAACTGTAGCATTGTTAGTCTCACTCTTATCCATTAGTGTCATACCCACAATCACAACCACAATGAATATCACACACGCAATACCTAAACCAACACCCAAGTATTTACAACGCCTACTCCCTCCATTCTCCTG
Organism: Pleurodeles waltl; assembly: GCF_031143425.1. NCBI lineage: Eukaryota > Metazoa > Chordata > Amphibia > Caudata > Salamandridae > Pleurodeles > Pleurodeles waltl. The sequence goes on from NC_090447.1 coordinate 331,957,877, forward strand.
CCTAGTGTTAGCCATGATCTGTAAAGAATCAGAAAGTGAAGGATAGTTAATTCAAAACAACAACAACAGAGGATGGTTAATAATTCTCTCCTGCAGCAAAAGTCAGAACAAGCAAAATCTTCTTTCAGCAATTATTTACAGCTTTCAATTTCACTCCCAGGATCCCATGTCAATTCAGGTTAGCAGCTTGTCAAAATCAGTTTTCAAAAGTCAATTCAGGTTCTCAAAGTCTCATCCAGTAATTTCTCAGTTTCTTTTCTCAAGTTCGCTCTTAGCTCAAAGCTTTACACCCCTTTCAGATCCTTCAGCCAGACTCAGGTGCCAAAGTATTGGCCTGGGACTTCTCGATCAAAACAGAATGCCAGGAACTCCTGTTGCCATTCAGCTGTCGTTGCGTACGTCCATTCAGGACCTGCGTATCTTCTATTTGCTACTCTCTTCCTTTTCAACTTGCAATCACCTTGCAAATCTCCTTCACTTAGATCTCCTCTCCTTGTTGTGTCTACTTCTTCCTCTATTGCATCTTCGACAACCACTTCTCCCCTCTTCACTTGTATCTCTGGCCAATCTATCTCGTTAGTCTTTGATCTTTCCTGCGGCAACCCTTCTTCCTCTCTTTGCTCTAGGGTGTTTTCGCTTGATGGACCTGCAATCTGCCCAGGAGGAGTCTGGACCCTTTGACTCTCCTCCAACTCAGCTCCTTCGCCTTCTGGGTCTGTCAAGTGCTCTGGCTCATTTTCATAATCGTCTACTTCTGGGAGAACATTTCTTTGACTAGGTTCCCCTGTTGCCTCAGTTGAGATAGGCAATCTGGATCTCTTCTCCTTCGTCTCTTACTGGAGTGACCACGTCGTCCTCAACGGGCTTTCCTTCAGTCTCAGTTCCCCTTCGATCACTCTCCGGCCCTGAGACATCCTTGTCTGTTGTTGGTACTTTGAACAACTCAACTTCCTCATCAGTTGGACACGTCACCTTTTTCGTGTGACTGGCATGGATCCAGTTCGGAACTCCCGCACACTTCACAGCAGTGGTAGACGTTAGTATCACTTGGTAGGGTCCCTTCCAACGTCACTCCAAGCATGTCTTCCTTACGTGTTTCTTGATGACAACCCAGTCACCAGCTTTCAGGTTGTGTCCTGGATCATGAATCGGTAGGAGGGTGGTAGCTTCCGCCTGGTGAGAAAAAGAGCAGACCACATCAGCCAGACCCTTGCAGTAGTCCAACACCATATCATCCGTGATATTCACATGAGCTTTCGCAGGCACTGCGGGCAGTCTCATAGCTCGACCCATGAGAATCTCATGCGGAGACAATCCCGTCTTCTTGTTAGGTGTATTTCTCATTGACATTAACACTAAAGGTAATGCATCGGGCCATTTCAAATTCGTGGCTGCACACATTTTCGCCATTCTCGACTTAAGGGTACCATTCATCTGTTCCACTAGTCCTGATGCTTCAGGGCGATAGCTACAATGCAACTACTGCTCAATGTTCAATGCTGCACACAGTAACCTAACCACCTCATTGTTGAAGTGACTTCCCCTATCTGATTCTAAAGAGATCGGAAACCCGAAATGTGGTAACAATTCCCTAGGCAGCAGCTTTGCTACTATGAGGCTGTCATTCCTGCATGTAGGATACGCTTCGATCCAATGACTAAAGATACACACAATCACCAACACATATCTCAAACCTCCACACACAGGCATCTCAATGAAATCCAATTGCATTCTGCTAAATGGACCTCCGGCTCTTCCAATGTGGCTCAAATTCACCACTGTCCCTTTCCCGGCGTTCATCTGTTGGCAGATGACGCAACAATGGCATATCACCTCTGCAGCTTTTCTAAATTTTGGATTAAACCAGTCAATTCTGAACAACCTGATCATGGCATCCCTCCCAATGTGTGCTTGGCCATGGTAAAACCTTGCAAATTGTGACAAAAGACTGTTCGGCAAGACCATTTTCCCTTTGTCTGATACCCATAAATCATCTGGTCTTTGTACGCATTGCATCCTAACCCAAGAACGCTTCTCATCTTTGCTGGCACGACCCTGGAAAAATGTCATCTCTTCTAACGTGTCAATCACCCTCAATGCATAACCTGTGCACGTCTCATTTTCTTTTTCAGGTAACAATTCCCATTGATCCTTAAACGACATACATTTCAATGTGCAAAACCTTGCGACTTGATTCGCATATCCATTTCCCATTGAAACAAAGTCTTGTGACTTCAGGTGTGCACTGCATTTCACCACAGCAGTTTCATGAGGTAACTGAATCACATGCAACAACTCCTTAATTCTTTCACCATTTTTCACTGGCGAACCAGAAGAGGTCAAATAACCCCTCTGTGACCATAGTTGGCCAAAATCATGAACAATTCCAAATCCATATCGACTATCAGTATAGATAGTCACTCTCATCTGAGCAGAGACATGGCAAGCTCTGGTAAGAGCTACCAGTTCAGCTACTTGAGCGGAATACACTCCTTGAAGCCAGGACGCTTCCAGGATACCAGAAATCGTGCATACAGCATATCCAGCCCGCCTACTGAGTCTCTCAAACATGAGCCATCAACAAAGATAATTTGGTCATTTTCCTCCAATTGGGTATCCTTAATATCAGGTCTTGGTTTGGTGCACATTTCGGTTACCTCAAGACAATCATGATCTACATCTTCCAGATTTTCAACCTCTGTATTTTCACTTGGAAGCAAAGTTGCCGGGTTCAACACTGTACATCTCTTTAACGTTACATTTGGTGACCCCAATATAATCGTTTCGTATTTTGTCAATCTTGCAGTTGTCATGTGCTGCGTTTTTGTTCATGTCAGGAGGATCTCAACAGAGTGAGGGACCATGACTGTTAAAGGATGTCCCATCACTATGCCTTCACACTGTGTGAGGCTTAGTCCAACTGCTGCTACTGCACGCAGACAACCCGGTAAGGCTGCTGCAACTGGGTCCAAAGTAGCTGAAAAATAGGCTACTGGTCAGTTTACACCTCCATGGACCTGTGTCAAGACAGACAAAGAACATGCATCACATTCATGACAAAACAGAACAAAAGATTTTGTGTAATCAGGCACACCTAATGCTGGAGCCCTACACATGCTCTCCTTAACTCAGTGAACGCTCTCATTTCCTTCTCTCCCAAAACTATGGCATCCTGCTTCTCCTTGACCGTCAGCCTCTGCAATGGCTTAGAAATTACTGAGAAATTTGGGATCCACTGGCGACAGTAACCCACCATTCGTAGAAACATCCTAACAACTTTCCCTGTCATTGGGGGATTCATCTGTAACACTGCGGTTATTCTTTCTCTGGATAACTTCCTTGACCCTTTCTCAATCTGATGACCCAAATACTTCATCTCTTTCTGACAATATTGCAGTTTCTTTGGGGACACCTTGTGCCCATTCTTTCCCAAGTGATTCAGTAAGGCAATCGAATCGTACTTGCACTCGTCCCTTGTTTTGGATGTGATCAACAAATCATCTAGAGTTGATTGGAAAGGCAGCTCCAATGACTCCAAATTCTTCTTTAGTATCTGATTGAATATGGAAGGTGATTCCGAAAACCCTTGAGGAATTCAACACCAACTGTAGACCTTGTCCAAGAATTTAAAACTGAAGACAAATTGGCTGTCCTCAAGAAGAGGTACAGAAAAGAACGCTTGGGACAGATCAATTACTGTGAACCATTCTGCATCGCATGGAAACTGAAACATAATCACAGCTGGATTTGGCACCACTGGGCAACATTTCACCACTATGTCATTGATCTTCCTCAAATCTTGGACAATCCGAACATTCCCACAAGGCTTTCTCAGTCCCATTATAAGTGAATTACACGGACTACTCAACACCTCTTTCAAGACTCCCTGTTTCACAAAATCTGCAATTATTTGCGCAACCTATATAAGGACATTTTTGCGCCATATGATACTGCAGTATCTGGGGGAACGCAGCATTTGGCTTCACATTGACTTTGACTGGCTCTACTCCTTTTATCAGCCATACTTCTTTCCCTGTCAAGCCCCACACCTTTTCTTGAACTGTTCCCTGTAACTCTGCCAGGAGATCAGCCACGGTGAACATCGGGAAGAAGTTAATTAGAGGATATTCCTCATCCGTTGTCTCAGTTTCAGGCTCTGAACCCTGTTCCTCCCCTTCATCATCACTGTTTGTCTGGACCTCAATTCCCTCATTGGAACAGGTGATTGAACACCTCGTCTTGCACAATAAGGCCCTCATTCTGACCTTGGCGGTCTTTTCGCAAGACCGCTGAGTTACCGCCGCGGTGAAGACCGCCGACCGCGGCGGTGTGCCGCTGTGCGCATTCTGACCGCTGGGAGCGTTCCGCCGGAAAACCGCCAGCAGCCACACTGGCGGTCGGCGGGAAAGTGGAGACTGGTCAACCTCCACCGCCACGCCAGCAGAACACCGCCCACAGAATTACGACCCACATTTCTGTGTGGCGGTCTTCTGTTGGCGGTCTTCTGTTGGCGGTCACGTCCCTATGGCTCCCGTCGCCTCCCGGAGGACCAACGCACAAGGTAAGTTGATCGTCCGTGAGGGGAGGGGGTGGGGGGGTGTTGTGTGATGTGGGCGTGCATGGGGGTGTGCGTGTGAGTGTGTAGAGTGGGTGTGTGAGTGCGTGTATGCGGGCGGGGGGTGCTGCTGTGTCTATGGGTAATGTGTGCTGTTCGGCAGGTGCGCATGTCGGCATGTATGTGTGCGGGTATGTGTCCCCGTTGTGTATGTGTGTGTAGGGGGCGTGTATATGTGCATGTTGGGGGTGTGTGCATGTCGGGGTACATGTATGTGCATGTCGGGGTGGGGGTGGGGAGGGGGTTCGTACCACCTCTGGGGGGTGGCAGGGGGGTGGAGGGTGTGGGGGGAGGACTCGGGTGGGTAGTGGGGGGTGGGGGAGACCCCTATCAGTGCCAGGGAAGGAATTCCCTGGCCCCGATAGTGCTTACCGCCATGGTTCGCACGGCGGTTCCCGCCCGCAAGAAACCGCGGCGGTAGGCAGGGTCATAATACCCTTGGCGGTCTTGGGACGACCGCCGGGCCGGAGTGCGCAAACTCCAGCCCCGCGGTCATGACCGCCGTGGCGGTCGGAGTGGAGAAGTAGCGGTCGGTCGCGGCGGGGACCGCCGCGGTCAGAATGCCATTTTTAATACCGCCGGTCTGTTCGCGGTCCGACCGCCGTCTCTCCGCCGACCGCCAGGGTCAGAATGAGGGCCTAAGTCTCTTCCCAGTAAGGATACGGTACTTGAATTGCAAACCACAAATCTGTGTAATCCTTGGAAAGTGCCAAGCTCACCCTGAACCGGATCTGTGATCGGGTTAGTCAGGAGTTGGTTTGCTACTCCCACTACCTTAACCCTCCGTCCCGAAAGGGGCAGTTTCGGAACCTCTGTGCTTCTGACTGTGGAGCGTGGAGCTTCTGTTTCAACCAAGAATGAAACCTTGTGACCCATAACTATTCCCTGAACATAGGGTCCTCTCTGATCTACTTCTAAGGACGCTGCAAGCCTGCACTCTTTTCCATCTGAACTCTCATCCGACCATTCATCGTTTATTCCATTCTCACCATGCAATGGGTACTGTTGTATTGTGTGATTCTGACTCACTCTTTGACCTGTGACCTGTTGAGGAAGCATCGCCTGTTGCTGTTCCATTGGGGCTAGAGACACTTGCATTTGCTGTCTAGGTACCATGGGGACCTGCTGTTGCGCTTGTTGTAACTGTATTGGCTGTATACATGGCATCTGCACCTGCTGCATGGATTGAAAACCTTGCATCTGATTCACATTATTCTGAAAATTTGGATTTGGATTTGGACCTTTCAATCTTGGCCCTCTCATATTTTGGAATTAACTGACATCATTGCTTTGTTGAATAACACCATCCTGCCCCATTATTGGGCATTCCCTCTTCCAGTGTCCAACAACCCCACAAGCATGACAAGGTAACATCTTCTTCATTCCCTGTGCATCATTTTGAACTACTAAAGTGTTCAAATCTGGACTGCGGTTCACAAAACCTCCTCGACATCCACCTCTCACTTGCGCCTGAAACATCCAGTTTCCCTGTGGCTGCTGCACCATCTGCTGTAGAAAACCTCCCTGCATCCCTGTCTGTGCTGCCTTAATTTGCATCACCATTGCTTTCTCCTTCAACTTTCTCTGCTTCAACTCAATCTCATTGCTGCAGTATTTTGCATACTGCAACACCTCGTCAATCGGTATTGCTTGCCAGTAAATCAAATGGTTCTTAATCATCTGGCCAATCTCAGGTCTCAACCCTTCCACAAACCTGAACACAAGGTGATTCATGTCCTTCGCCTCAATAACCTCTGTACCGCTGTAATGCTTAAACGCCTTCTACAACCTCTCATAATAGGCATGTATCGACTCCTTGACTTCCTGAGCTGTTCGATCAGTCCTTTGCCAATCAATATTCTTCGGCAAAACTCTTGTTTTCAGAAACTCAATCACCTTATAATAATATTTCATCACATCAGGAGATGGCGCCCCTGTGTTTCTGTCCCTTGCTGGTTCCTCAGTCGGCCAATCTACGCTCCTTTTGCACTCAATCCACAAATCGGTTGGAACTATGATCTCAAAGAGAGTAGTCAGGTCTTCCTAAAGACACTTCCCAAGTTTCACAAACCTGTCCGTCTGCTGATACCACTCAATTGGTTTCTCCCTCAGCCTGTGGAAATCATTCGTAATTGACAGAATATCCCATCTAGTCCATGTCACATGGACAAGAACCTCTCCGGCAGTCTCTCTCATTGGTAACATCTTTACCGTGCCTGTATCCGGTAATGTTTTAGCTGACTGCTGTATGCAATCACTCTTCCTCTTGTCTCTTTTCTTTGCCCATCTGCCTTCCCACTTCTCTAAGGCTCCCCAAACTTGTGCACTTTGCAGGATCTCCTTGAGGTGTGCCTTTATTCCAGTAGACCTCATATGTTTGAAATTCTTTGGCTCAAAATCTAACCTGTAACTCCTCTTCAAATGTTTGGTATTTTCTAAATCTACGCCATATTTGTCTGCCAAATTTGCCAACCTCTGGTGCACTCTGCTCTCTTCTCTAGTTATCTTTGGATACAAGTACCTCAATTCTGCTTCCGTGTATGACTCTAGCCTGTTCACACCCATGCCTCCTTCAACAAGTTCATTGGCTTCCATACCCAACCTCACATGGTTCAGGTACTCTTCTCCTTCCGCTCTCCTTGCGGCTGCAGGAGCAGTCTGTGGAGTATTAAGCTTGTCTAACCAATCGGTCAGCTGTTGTGGTGTTAAACCTTGCAATGAGACATTCCCAGCCTGCACTAAAGGTGTGTGTGGTTCATTCACACTCGAGATTTGTGGTGTCAGCAGTCTCAAACCTGTCTGTCTCATGGGCTCTGGAGGAGCCCCAATCGGACTGAAATCTAACGGGGACCTAGATCCTTCAAATGTCGGTTCCACTGGAGTCGTTCCTTGGGAGCATCCTACGAACCCTCCTCTTGTCATATTTTGTGTCATTACCCCTTGATCGCATACTCTAGGCTTCACCTGCGCATACAATGGTACTGGTGGACCAACTGTAATAGGCAAGGATATGGCATAGGGTGTCTGTCTGTTCCCCAAAACCTGTGGAAAACTAACTCCCATATTCTGGCTCATTACTAGTGTCATGTCTGACTGCGGTCCTGAGACCGAAGTATATCTCGGGATCATTTACGGCTGCACCTGGGGCAGTAAAGGTGGAGTTGACTCAGTCTGTATCAACTTTGGTCTTCCATATACTGGCTCTGCCGGCACCATCAGATTAGTGGTAGTCTCTAAAATGGGTACATCATGGTAAAGTCTCTGAATCTGTGGCGGTTGCAACTGAGGTTGCATAACCTGGGCAGTGGACACACCAAAACTACTCTGCACCGGGACTTGTTTCGAGACAGGACTAACCTGCGTCGGATTTATTGTCACCTTCTCTTGTTTCAAACCTGCAGGACATGCACTGGTACTCGGTCTATTTTCATCTATTGCATGTGGCGGTGGTCGATCATTCAGTAACTGATTAAGGAACTCATCATCATCTGAGTCGTCAACCTCTGACCAGGGCTTCCTAACCTCTTTGTCTTGGGAAGGACTTTTGTCAGTCTTACAAGTAGCTTTCCTCCCTTTGTCTTCACCCTCTTGAGCTATCGCTGGAAACAACCTAACTCCATCTATTGTTTCTCTCCTCCAAACTCTTTGTGCACTATACCCACCTAGCCTCTGCTAGTGTCTTTTCTGCTTTCCTCATTCTCCTCTCAAATTTCTGTTGCTGTTGCCTTATTGCCATTCGTTCCCAAATTGCTAACGCCTCAAACTGTGCTGGTCTCGGAGGCAGCTTCAGATCATTTAGCACCCTCTGCAAATTTTCTAAAACCCTCAAATTGAACGTTCCGTTTTCAGGAAACACTAAGCACCCCTCTTTCTCCGTTGCTTTGAACCATTGCTTTAGCCAAAGACATGGTTCAACACCCTTTTCCTCCATTCCAGTGTAAGCCGGTGTACCCTCTGGCGGTGTAACCTCCCCTACACTTGTGGTAATATATACGTCTCCCCTCAAAGCGCTCTTTAAAGCCTTGAAGAATTTCATCTTTACGTCTTTTATTTTGTTCACAATCAAATCAGGAAGTGACTTTAATTCCCAGAACTCACTTCGCCTACCTTCTAAACCAATTGCCACTCATGGACGGCTGCCAATCCGTGCACGACCCTTCTCACTAACCAACCTATTCCAGCGCGGCTCCAATGATGTCACACTCATACACTCTGTGGCTGACAAATTCTTGCGGCTTGTCTTCCCACTCTCGATTCACACAAACTAATGCAATATATTGCGAGCACCAACCAAAATAAACTCAAAATTTGCCGGTTTACTACAGGAAAGGGTAACACAATTGCTTCAGAACTTTACAGAGATTTCGCTTAGCCTCGGCCGCTACTCTCTCCTTCTCAGATCCCGCACTCGCAAGCAAAATTTGACCCGCAAATTCTACTCTCGACTTGTCAATGAATTATTGCTCTAGTGCACTTTAGCACTCACCAAATCTCCATCGAAGTTTTCATTCACTCACTTTGACTCAAACTAGACTCGTCGACTTCACTATCGACCTATTAAACCGCACAAATTACAACATAAACCAACTGTCTCATACACTTATCAATATACTCCGGAGTCTTAGACCACACAGGGTCCGTACATCATCAACAACCACGTGGACAATGTTTGAGCACAAAGAGCCACACTCACATGAAGTTTGCCGACTTCCCTACTCTCACACCGCGGAGCACGCCCACTCCTACTGAAACATCATCATCTGGCCTAAACTCCTCACAAACATCACAATTCACCTGCGATATGTATAAGCTGTGCAAGCGCAAAACCCTACTTCATTCACAATGTCACTAGAACGCCGAGAACATACTCAAACTCCCTTCAGCAAGCTCCGGGATTCTGGAAAAGTCATTTGGGACTTAGGGACACATCATCCCTCCAATTTGCATCATTGAAAAATACAAATCCACGAAACCCAATTTATACGGCACACCTTGCCTACCACCAAACCGGCTTCACCTTGTACCCTCCGTACCAGGACCTCAAAGGACCAACCCCATCAATCTCTACCAAAACTGTTACTTATCGCACAATCAACTCTATCAAACCGTGATCTTTCGTACTGGGGCCCCAAAGGGCCAAACCATCACCTCTGCTACAAAAAACTCTCAGCTCGTCGGAGCCTTAATAAGTAAACTTACAAGGGGACGTGTTTTAGATCGACACACCTTTGGACCACGTTTGGGAACTTCCCAGTACGAAATATTTCCTTAGCCTCACCAATCAACGGATCAATAAACAAGCAATAATAACAATCATTAATCAATAAACATTTAATTAGAATTAATAATTGAACACACCATGACTTCTCAGTCAAGAATAACCACACCAGTTTAGTCAAAAGTTAAGATATTTATTTCCCTATTGGTTACAATCTAATATCATGTCTGTTACTCTTAATAACAATATACCACGCCAAAACAATCCAAATTAGTAATCAAAACACAACGTAATCAATGCATTGGCTATATTCATTCAATATTTGGGCACAGCATTAATATGAATCGACTTAACAGAGTCTCATTAGTACATAAATCAACAAAGCAAGAACTCAGTCATTTGTCTATTTGCACAAGATATTAGTGAAAGCCTTAACTAACCTCAAATTAGCATTACCATGTTGGGCTTCATGCAAAACATTTTAGTAAACACAAATTTAGAAAACATCTATACTAAGGCCTCTATCAAAATAGCAGTTGGTACCTAGAAAGAAAAGGCAAACAGACAATCACAATTTCATCGTATAGTTACCAATCCAAAAGATCAGCAAGCAGCGTCAGTCTTCATCCTCAGGACATCAGTCGATTCACCATCAGCAAAGATAGGATGGGGCAAAGTCTTAAGATAGCATAGCTAAGGAATGATCACTTCCCTCTGATGGAGAAGAAGTTAGTATCAGACAAGAATGGGGTAGAGGATGGGTCTAAAGTACTCAGAATGAACTCAGGTATACGCTAGGGCAATAGGAATGACAAATGGAGATGGCGAAGTGGAGTGAAGTAAAGTGAGCTGAAAACTGAAGTGAACTCGTGTCTTCTTGGGTCACGCCGTTAAATCAAAACTCTCTAACTATTCCCTAATTCCTCATTGGATAAAGTTTGGTGCATTATTATCTCTGTCCAATAATTCGGTAAGCACCTTACTAGAATGTTCCACAGTTTACAGTTCCCATGTCGCGGATTGGTCCATGTTATTTACGTCTTCAATGATCGGAATGTCAGGTAGAAAATGATACACTTTGCGCTCCAGTCAGTGTCTTCATTGTCTTCTCCTAGTACGGTTAACCTTGCACCTGTTACAAATTACACTGTTGCATCTAGCAAGGACGTTGCTTTGAGCAAGCCGGTTCTCATGAGAAAGAATTTACTACGGCTACACACATATAGCTCTTGGAAAAATACAGCTTCGTGTCCTTCAGGAACACAGCACATTACACGTTAGAAAATACAATTCAGTATGAGGCCAGGCAGCTAGGCCCAAACCCTCTGTAAGCTAAGGCCCTTCTTGTTTAATAAAGGAAACTCTTAACACATAACTCTAATTATGATATACTCATACAAATTCAAACATTATTGCATAAAACTCTGAATTAATAAGCCTTTTCATTAGTCTTTGTATACATTGGTAGCCACTCCCCGGGGGCACATTTCAAACGTGTGTATTATTTTTCTATGTTAACACATTTTCCATGCAGCTTCATTATACAATATATTGCAAGATTACAAAATTAATATTGCTTTTTAAAAGACACACTCCAACAGCCCCATGCAATCTGATAGAAATGTGTGTAAACAATGCGTTTATTACCACACTTTTCAAATGTATTCTATATGTATTATTAAATGTATTAATTCTAGATAGTACTGACAGAGAACAGATGAGGATCTTTATACCTCTTCAATCCAGTTAAAGTCTCACCTCCTTTACTTAATGGCCATTATCTTTCTGCCTATCCACTGAGATACAAACCCCAGAAATAAAACATTAGTTATTTTCTGATTCAGTAATTTAAAAGAGGAAAGTGGATTTCAAATGCATCAATAGGATGTGAAATTAATATAAACAGTGAGACTGCAAAATCATTTTAAAAACAGTAATCCAATTGCAGTTTGATAGTGAATGTTAACAAAAAGTGGCTAATTACTTATCTATGTGATTTAACAATTGCTTATAGATCAATTCATATAATGCCTGCATTTTATTTGGCACAAATATTCCTATATAGCTACATCTCTCCGGATCATACAAGCAGGGTAAGTCTTTTTTCATCCATGTGTTAATAACACTATCACTCTAAGTAAGTCCATCTTGTACTAGCAGCCTCTTCAGAATTCACCACAGAAACAGCCACATTAAAAATAGATTGCCACGCTATCTGCATTCATGTATACTTTAAAGTCTGTTGGGATTATGGAAATGCTTACAATGCCCACATCTTTAGAAATTAATTGGGCTGATAACTCAATTAATAAGGCAATATTAATGAGGACAATGCCAGGACTAATGGGTCCCTTCCTTTCATTTCAGAGTCCCTGTCCTAAACTTTATTTTAAGTCAGTTTATCGCAAACGTCCATATAGGGCACCTATTTCAATGCAGTGAACTGAAAGAAGACTTTTTGCAACAAATGTGCAGGAAAAGCTGCCAGATAACCAGCTCAAAATATTTCTTGCCAATTGGTCTGTACCGTCACAATGACTTTAGCATAATATATGATCATTGAAACCTAAAGATTTTTAGCTGAAAAGAATCCAGTTGGGTATGAATCAGGCATTATTATTAGAACTCTAACACTGAGTCATCATTGATAAGTGGTTAGCAAGCAACTTCATTAAGGTTTTATATAGATCATTTAAAACCAATATTGAATTGCATGAACCACAATAGTGTTTATTACTATCCAGATTTCAAAATACAACAAGATTCCGCTTGTGGAAATAGCAGCTATGATCCCCTCAATATTTTAATTTTTTACTAGATTTTTCACAGTATGGATGGAGAGCAAAGTCGTTTTTGAAAGAAAGATATTTATGTTATTTATCTTGTTATTCTAGACATAAGTATTTTGTTTGGGGTAACATTAGTGGTACTATACGACAACAACAGGCCCAGTTAACAATGTCAGTAGTCAATTTAACCCAATTTGTTTTGGGAACAGAGCTTCGTTATCTGGCACTACAACTGGCCTAGATTATAAGGAGGATGTTACCCAGACTACACGACTCTCTTCAATACGTAATTTTGCGATATATTTTGTTAACAGCATGCTCTTTGATCGAACATGTGATGTACATGTGGTGGAGTTCTTCAAATAATATGATTTGTGTTCTGGGAGAAAAAAAAATGTAGAGGTATATTATTACACCAAACTTTACTTTAGGTTGTGGGCACACTGTGAATATGTAGTAGTATCTCATACTGTGTTCTATGTGTGACTATATGTGACTGTTTGTTATTCTTGCCACATACTGGAGTATTGAGAATGAGTAATGATATGACAATCTAATTTCATACCCCAGTGTTTCTGGTCCCCACAGCAGGATTGGGGAGGTTAACTCATGAGATAGGTTGATTATCATTTTTTATATATAATTTGATTTTCCCCTCTCAATGGTTGATTTAATGTGAATAAGTGGGTCTCTAGTTATATTGATGTGTTTAAAAAAAGGAATTTCAAACTCTTCCAGCAATTCACATATGTTTGATATTTGAAACTCTGTTTCAAGATGGCTTCTGTTTTGAAATCACTATTGTTCACAGAATTGGTGAGCATCATTTATGTTGTCTATTGCAGGGTTTATATGCATTGGTGATGCAAAGCGTTTTTAGGCCAAAATGCGTAATTGTGACAAATCCGAAATGAGTGCTGGCTGCTGAGTGAGCGCAATTAATGGTTTTGTCAGGACTTTGGAGATATTGTTGACTGGATGGCTCAGCCGGCATTGGCGCTTCACCCCCCTCGTGTGCAGGCTCCATACCTGAGCGTGGATTGTGTTATATATACATAGACAGGGAGAGAATTGGAATACAAGGCATAAGCACGCAGACACGGTGTAATTGGTACTAGACTGTATGATATGATACTAGATTTCATCACTGTATTTTAGAACAATCATAACAGATGACACCTGAATAACAGCATTATTATTTGAATTATATTTATGTGTACTATACATGCAGGTTATCAGCCCTATTGATCTGAGTCATGAAATGCTTGCCAACGCGATTCCTATATGAAATATGATGACCTTGATGGAATAGTCAATATATGAAATATGTTGTTTTAATGTAATAACTACATCTCCAAAAATGCCTCTTAATGGGCAGTGAAGAAAGTGATACATATGGGCATTAGAGAAATGACTCACCTACCGTGAGATAGAGCCTGGGAGGTCGAAACGCGCTGGTGTAACGATTGTAAGATTGACATAAATTACCAATATTTACGTAGTTCATGGAGTGTGGTGTTTCCTTGATTAATTGATGTTCAAAGGGCGAGCAGCCTAGCCCCCACGCCAGCTGCAGAGTGTGCCAACAGAAAGTACGGATTGTGAGACATACATACATATATATATATATATATAACCAATATAACCAAAACGGTGCTGTCAGAAGCCCAGCCTCCGGAACAGGACTTGTGCGGCTGGCGCCACCGCTGAATAAATTCCTGATCTCCTGTTAGGAAAAAACAGCGAAATCAGGTTTTAGTGTTTATTCTTATCTAAAATCTAAAATGCACACAGCTATAAACTCTGGATCCCACCAAACACCTTAAATTGCTATTTAAAAATGCCAAACATTTATTACTACATATACTAAACACATAATTAAACATCAACTCCTCTCCTTCTTACACTTATACCTAACATATAATTAAATACAGAAACTTAAAAACCTATCTAATTACAACTATACTAATTTCTAACTAGCAGTTTTGAGCAACTTAACAAACAAAACGTAGAAAATACACAATCAAAAATTTGGAAAATTAAAAACACAAAGGGCCATATTTATACTTTTTGACGCAAAACTGCGCTAACGCAGTTTTGTGTCAAAAAAATTCGCGCCAGCTAACGCCATTCTGAAGCGCCATGCGGGCGCCGTATTTAATCAATGACGTTAGCCGGCGTTAGCCGCCGGCGCTGCCTGGTGTGCGTGGAAAAAAACGACGTACACCAGGCAGTGCCGGCGTAGGGGGATATGGAGCTTGGGCGTCAAAAAATGGGGCAAGTCAGGCTGAGGCAAATTTTTCACCTCAACCCGATTTGCGCCATTTTTTTCGACTCCCAACCCCCATAGAAATGACTCCTGTCTTAGCAAAGACAGTAGTCATGCCCCCTTGCCCAATGGCCATGCCCAGGGGACTTCTGTCCCCTGGGCATGGTCATTGGGCATAGTGGCATGTAGGGGGGCACACATCAGGCCCCCCTATGCCACAAAAAAAAATAATAATAATACTTACCGGAACTTACCTTAATGTCCCTGAGATGGGTCCCTCCAGCCTTGTGTGTCCTCCTGGGGTGGGCAAGGGTGACAGGGGGTGTCCCTGGGGGCATGGGAGGGCACCTCTGGGCTCCTTCAGAGCCCACAGGTCCCTTAACGCCTGCCTTTTCCAGGCGCTAAAAAACTGCGCAAAAGCGGCCGTACGTCATTTTTTTTGACCCGCCCACTCCCGGGCGTGAATTTTGCCCGGGAATGTAAATACGGCGCACATGCCTCGGAGTCAATTTTTTAGACGGGAACGCCTACCTTGCATATCATTAACGCAAAGTAGGTGTCCACGCTAAAAAATGACGCAAACTCCATGGACTTTGGCGCTAGACGCGTCTAACGCCAAAGTATAAATATGGAGTTAGCTTTGGGTCGGAATTGCGTCAAAAAAAACGACGCAATTCCGGCGCAAACGGAGTATAAATATGCCCCAAAGTATTCAAATTTGCTGCCACATCAGGTAAAGTGCCTCTTGGCAACCTCTCATTCTCACTGATATGGTTGTCATCTGTCTGCTGATATGTTGGGAATATCTGCTAAGATTTCTAAGCACCATATCGTTCTTATTTTGCACTTTTAATGAGTATAGCACTTACTTGTAAATGTTTTGATATGCTTGGTGGTTCGAACTTCAGCTGAAGTTGTTCTCTGTTGAGGTTGTGTTTCCGTGGTGCCAGGTGGATCAATGGTTATGTTTTTTAGGATTCCGGCATTCAGCTTTAATGGGTTGTCAATTGACTTTTTGTTGTCTCATACATTCTGCCATTTTTTTAAGCCACTTGCAATTGTTCCCGTGCCTTCGGGAATTTGTGTACTCTTTTTCCTTCTTTCATCATGTTAGCTACAGACCTGAAAATAGACTTAAGTAAGAATAAATGATTTTTGAACACCTTTACATTCCTACTAATAAAATGGGTTTCTGTAAAGGATATTTAACAATCGATGGCAGTTTAAATTGAAATCTTTGGCTGAAAAATATGCCTTCAAAAGGAAACAGGCCCTTTTTGTATCATAGATAGACTTGCCAACAGCAATTGACACAACAAATGGAACACTACTTTTGGGGAAAAAAGGTGATAATTCAATTGCATGAGCGTTCATGGACAAGGGCTAAACTGGGGGCATTGGAGCCCTGTCCAGAAAAATAGTCACTCCTAATGGCCTTAGACCGGGGTGCATCATGGCTTCGCTCCTGTTCTCAATTTATATTACTGATGCTATGACAGTATTAACCAGATTTGTTCTTTCCTGCCAAAATTTGAAGCAGAGATTTTTTCGACACGGTTTTGTGCTGATGACCTTGTGCTATTGGACCTTGTGCTATTGGACCTTGCGCCAGTTGGCCTACAGATGCAACTGGGTGCTTTTTTAGAATATTGTCCGGCCAATAATTTGTGAATAAATAAGTCTAAAACCAAGATAGTGGTCTTCTTGAAAGGAAGTGTGCAGACCATAAGGCACACGTGGTGGTTAAGTGGCGATCAAGAGGAGGTGGTAAAAGAAGATAGGTAATTAGGACTTCTTTTTATATACAACCTGAATATTAAAGCTCATATATATTCTCAGGAAGCTCGCTCGAAGGCTACTGCAGGTGCTTTGCATAATTTGGATCTCCCTTTGGAGTACTAGTCTGTTGAAGTTTTAAGAAAGACCGGCAGTGCAAAAATTGATAATTTATTATTGTATGGTTGTGGAGATATGTCAGTAAAGAACACAAATAGACTGCAGATTATAGAAATGAACATCTGGAAAAGATGGCTCAACTTGCCTAGAGGCTCTGTGAGTGCTGCCCTGAGGCTAGAGCTGGGCCTCGCTAACATAATATTTAAATACAAGCAGAGGATTCTGAATTACTGGGCCCATCTTTTAATGTAAGTAGAGGGTTCCATGAGGCAAATAATTCAGATTTATCTGCAGGATAAATATTCAGGCGAATGAATAGCTAACTGCCAAGCTATCAAATTCTCTCTGGATATTCCATCAGGGTCTGATCAGCAAAATATGCCTGATTCACAGCAGAAACGAGTAGTAAAATGACTGATAAAAGAGAATTTGAGGAAGGTTGACTTACATGATGTGGTGAATAGAGACAACCTGCAACACCTATTGGAGTCAGATTTCGGTGGGTATATCCACCCATATTTGCATTGTATAAAAAATGGTTAGATCAGGAAGTGGGCCTTGAAATTTGGGTTGGGGCAGGTCCCTGTCTTTATAAAATGGAAGTTAGTCATACTGGTTGGGGCGGATAGTGGCATTTGCCCATTTTGTCAGCATGCGCCATTGTCTCTACAGCATTTAATTGTATTTGCTTGTTTTGACAAAATAAGAAGTGTGCTACTGCCTGGTTTAAAAATGTTACTGGTCCGTTGTATTAGTGACTTAATGACAGTAATTTTAAATATGAGACTGTGTTTCTCTGCAGGGAAATTCCTGTCTGCGGTTTCTGAGCGGCTAGCTGATTTGAGTGGCTCACAGCTATAGTTGTACACATAAGGTGTGAGGATGGATGATCTACCTTTTCATGAGTTGAGGTTTTTAAGTAGTAGATTTTAATTACTAAGGTCAAGGTATATAATAGAATATGAAGTACGAACTGTGTTGGTTAGTAACAGTTTCACCACCTATAATTATATTTTGCACATGCTTTTCAAACAAAAAAAGATGAGGTCTGCTACCCCCGCCATCAGAATTATTATAAGCACACTGTACTAGGGGTTCCATGAAAATAATCCTAAAATGTAACAACAATGATAAAGTTGTTATAGGTAAATGCCTGTCAGATGAACTGTAAAACTGTAGAAAAAAGTTGGGATGTCAACCTGGCTAAAACGCTATGTGCCCACTGGTTGGCGATTGTGTTTACAAACTTGTTGCCACTATCATAAGTGTGAGGTGCATGCCTGATTAGGGTGATCATGCTAATGTGCATATTTCACTGCTGTCATCAGATCACTTTGCCAAAGACTTTTTTGGGGGAAAAACATCTTAACTGAATATTGCTCATGTAATCATGGATGTGGGATTATGTTCATTATCAAGAAGAACATTTAAGTTTTGGGGGCTTTATTAGACAACGTTACACGAGGGAGAAATGGGCGTGTGGTGCTGTTTTGAGCTCCACAAGTGGGCTTTAGTTTCATAGAAGAGGCCACAGATGCTTGTGAACCCCTTCTGGAATACTGACAGCGCTGGTGCACATGTAGCACCAGCATTATTGTGCAGTATTTTTCGTCTATTACATGTGTGCGCGGCCCCACACATTTCAGTAAAATTCATTGGCTCTGCAGCTGCATCGTATTACTGATGTGGGAGCAGACGCAAACAGGTCCTTGGAAGGAGCAATCACAGTGCACCACAAGAAGAAAGGGCAGTGTCTGTGTATTTACTTAAGGCAGCACCCTGGAAGTAGAAAATGATTCCAATGGACCCACCAGATATCATCTTGCAGCCAGGTTCTCTCAGTCACTGACTGCAAGCGTATCTCGCCTCTCCCCCATGTGAAGTGCAGATGGGTGCCAGCTGTACAGTCAGGCACGAAGCCACGAAGTAGACAATTAAGACATCTGCTTGGTATTTGAATGAATGTGTTGGCCACGGGGCAGACAATATTATCTGGCTGCCTGGGACCAAGACATTCATTGTAATTGGGTGCAGTGTTCATGTTTGTTCCCGCCACACCTGTTTAAGGATGAGCTGTGGGGCAAACATGAACAGCGTTCCTGTGCCTTAATGCAGGTCCTGGCTGTTTCACTGTCAAGTGCACTTTCACAAATTTTCAGTCCTTACCTGGATTTAAGTTGAAACGTTGAAGTTGCTGCCTTGCGTGGTAATTCATGTGGTATAATGTTATCCTGCAGATCGACATAAACAACAGTGTTTTTCTACAAGCACACATATTCTTTGTTAAGGTAACCCAAAGACAGAAAGAGTTTCTATAAGAGTAAGCTAATTACATTCGCTGTTGCCACTTCTCATGTGCCAATAAAAACTCACAATATGCACCACCACATGCTTACCCGATACTTAATTTACAACGACACAAGTATGACCCATATTAAATTTGATCCTTGCCAGAGTTTGCCATTTTTAAAGTTTTTTTACAGCGTTGTGAAATTCAGTCATCAATGATTTTTCCTTATGTGACAGGCACCAAACTTTTCCTGTGTGTTTCCTGCAGAGCAACCCCTTCAATGTGTTACTCACATAAGTATTCATTTTTTTACTAAAAAATTAAAACAAAGAAAATCATCCTTTAAACAATAAAATATAGCTCAGTTTGATTAAGGATACTAATAATAATATTGCTAATAGGTTCACAGAACACAGCACAACAACAAAAAATGTTGCACATAGTTCTGTGAGAGGGAGGGAGGAATGGTGCCATGCCGACAACAATATTGCACTTTCCTGCTCTCTTGCAAGTGCTGCAAATGAATCATGCTGCTTAGCACCATTCACACAAATTGTACACATAGTGCAAGTGTGCTTGTTTGAGTCAATAACACATTTTCTTGCTTGACGTTTACCATTCCAGCACACAACATGCTGCTTAGAAAAACATGTACATATTACGCCCTAGATTTACTTAGAATTGGTGTAGGTGCTGGTATATTTTTGTGTTGTGCTGCACCTACACTAATTCTTGTATTGAAATCACAAAGGTAGGCAAGACCATATATCGATGGTTTTGCCAGATTCAATGAAGATGATTAAAAACAGCACAGTGCGTTGTGTTGCTTTATGTGACTTTGGTACTGGCAGCCATTACATGTGTGGATCAGGACTGTTCCAATACATGCTCCAAGTGGTCAGGCAACTTTGATTCCTGGATTGTCCAGCAGGTCTTCTTCTCTGGACCCTACATCTGCCCACCTTTGCTGGACCTGCTGGACCATGTGATTGACTTTGGAGACTTCAGAGAGTTAATGCTGAACACTCTCCCAATGCATCCTGTGTTTCTCAAACGGGTGTCCCTGAACCACTCTGCCACCAAAAAGGTGACATCAGAGGTAGGTAGTGTGCCACCAACCAAATCAGTGCCCCTATCTCCCTCTCCATGGAGCTTTGCTCCCTCCCGTTCCCACTCATACTTATACCCTACTTGAAGAACTTAACTAACAACTAAGTGACCCCTAAATCTCAGAAACACAGTTGAAAATATATACTAGCATCAAACTAGATACACACATGCACAATGCAACATCTACAAGTAAACTAAAAACACTACTACAGACAAAAACACTATAAAAGGACACAAACTATACTGATCAAGAAATAAACTAACATAAACACATCTCGCCTAATCTAAAATCAAATCAAAACATCAGCAAAGCACAGAATATCCTCTCCACCCCTCTAACTCTCAAACGTACAACAGATAAAGTGAAAGCATGTCCTAAGCTCACGCTCTAAGACCTTAAAGCTGTTAGCATCATTTCTGTGGTGCGTAATAACTCTGAGTATTACTGCATAACTTGTGCAATGTTGGACCAGGCCCTTTTTGCAGGGTTATCCCCAAGCTGTTTGCCTTCTTCCTCTTATTTTTTCTGATCTGTTTTTGTTGGCTTTAGGACTCTGGGCACTTTACCACTGCTAACCAGAGCTAAAGTGCATACATATGCTCTCTGTCTAAAATGTATTGGAGATTGGTTTATCAATGATCGGCCTATTTGATTTACTAGTAAGTCCCTAGTAAAGTGTACTATGTGTGCCCAGAGCCTGTAAATCAAATGCTACTAGTGGGTCTGCCACACTGATTGTGCCACACACATGAGTGGCCATGTAAACATGTCACAGACCTGCCACTGCAGTGTCTGTGTGGGCAGTTTTAAACTGCCATTTCGATCTGGCAAGTGCACCCACTAGTCAGTCCCAAACTTGCCCTTTCACTACATGTAAGTCACCCCTAAGCTAGGCCCAAGACAGCCTGAGGACAGGGTGCAGTGTATTTAAAAGGTAGGACATATACTGGTGTATTTTACATATCCTAATAGTGAAATACTGCTAATTTCAGGTTTCACTATTGCAAGGGCTATCTCTCCCATAGGGTAACCTTGAGATTGCCTTGAAATATCTTTTAAGTGTAATTATCCATTGGGACCAGATAACAATATGAAGTTTTGGGTCTCTGAACTCAAAATTTAAAAATACATCTCTTGGTAAATTTGCTTTTTAAATTGTAAGTTGAACATGCGGCTTTTAGAATGTCAGCATTTTCTTGCTTAACCATCCTGTGCCAGTGCCTGGCTGTGGAATACACATCTGGGTCAAGATGACAGTTGGGCTGTTTGTGAATTCAGTCTAGACAGACACACAAAGGGAGATGAAGTGTGCGCTGCATATCCTGATGGGTCTTCCTGAGCTAGAGTGGTGGGAGGAGCTGACACTTGCACCTGAATAGGACTGTGCCTGTCCTTACACAAAGCCGTCTCCAACCCCCTGGAATGTGTCTGGGGCCAGGGCAAGAAGGGTCTTGTGCACTGCAAGGACTTCCCTTTGAAGTTTGCCTACTTCAAAGTCAGAATTGGGTATAAGTACTGGACCTCTGATCCCACAAGGTTAGAGTCCTTTTAGACTGAGGATATTCTTCCAAAAAGAAGAACTGGATGCTAAAAGAGGGACTGCCACTCTGCCTGTTGCTTTGCTGTGCTGGCGTGCTGCTTACTGCTTGTGTCCTGGTAGTGAAAGGACTGGACTTTGCTTTCTACAGTCTGCTTTCAAAGGTTCTCCAAGGGCTTTCACTGAGCTTGCCTCCTATTAAAAAGTCTTTGGGATGTCAAAGACTTCATCTGCCAGCACCTGAGCTCTTTTGCTGAGAGTCCTGACTTGCCAAGTGGTGCCAAATCCAGTCCGTGGGCCCTTGGGAGTGAGTTCTGGTGCAACCAAGCAGAAACCAAGTACATTGACTCCAGAGCAACTTTAGAGCCGGTGCCATTGTCCGACTCCATGCTGCTGCATGCACCGGATCAGTGGTCACTGCTGAGTGCAAAGACTGTGACCGATGCTGCAGGCCTAATGCCACCGCAGTGCCTCCAAAGTTCCACCGCAGCATGAGTCCCAAGTGCAATGTCACTGACGCCCATGACACCCGATTCTGACTCCGACACTGCACCTGTGGCCCTGTGGTGTGATCGCAATACTTCTCATCTTGACCTGCTGGATTTATTGACCCCGCCTTGTCATAATGAACTGACGCCTCGCCACTGGCTCCAGCGACGCCTCACCTCTCCAACTCCATATTATGTCTTTGTTTCCTTATCATTTTCTAAAGTACAGTACCTGGGGTCTGTGCGACTTCGTGATCGGCCTTCACTCCCTTGCGAGTTGAGTCAGACTGTCGGGAACAACTCCGTCAAGATACTGTGATAGCCCTAGTTGGAGCTATTGTGTTTCTAAGCACTATAGTACATTTATTCTTTAAAATTTCATATCTTTACTATTTAAATATTTACTATTTTCCTAAACTGGTGTAGAGGACTTTTGTGGTGTTTTCACTGTGTTACTGTGTGTGTGTGTTTGTTTGTGTTTGTATAAATACTTTACACATTGCTTCTGATATAAGCCTGACTGCCCGTGCCAAGCTTCCAAGAGGGTGAGCAGGGGTTATCTTAGCTGTGTGATCCATTACCCTGACTAGATTGAAGGTCCCTACCTGGACAGGGTGCAAACCACTGCCACCTAGAGACCCTATTTATAGATTCAATATCACACAAAACAGAGTTGCATGACAATGTATGGTGAAAGCAATGTATTGTGACTCAAAGGAAGAGAAATATACTGCAATTGTTGTACTATTCATTCTTTCAAAAACACTCTTAAATACTTTGTGGGATACAATTTGGTAAGATAATGTTCCAAAAATCAAAAATGAATTTCAAGAATGTTAGAAATTGGGTTCCTTGTTGGCAGAGGTATGCACCCTGTCCAAGCAGGAACCACAATCCTAGTCAGGGGAAGTCAGATCAGATACACACCATAAATTAACCTGTGCTCTCCTTTTGGTAGTTTGACACAGAGCAGTCAGGCTCGACTGAAGAGGCAATGTGCAAAGTATTTGTGCACCACTTAAAACAGTAACACAGTGAAAACACTACACAAAACTAATCCACACCAGGATAGAAAGATAGAGCTTACTTTAATTAACAAAACAAGACCTAAACGTCAAATATCCAATAAGTAGAAGTCAAGATATGAGGTTTTAAAGACTATCTGCAAATATAGTGCTTAAAAACATAAAGAGACAACTAGGTCTATCTAGTTGCACTAGACCCGGTGAAATCTGAAGCGTCAGGCTAACCATGATGAAGCTTGGGTTTTGGATACAGGGAGCAGCCTTGTTGTACTGAAAAAGTACCTTGGTTCGGGGTTGTGTTGATGTTGAGGAGCAATGTGAGGAGCAGCGGTGTTGATGCATCCTTGTTGATTCTTGCAGTGTAGGCGATGTGTCAGATCCGAGTCACACAATCGGAGATGCGTTGATGTCCAGCCCCTTAGATGTAGGGGATGCATCAGCATCGAGCCGTGCAGTCAGAGATGCGGTTTCCTGCAGCATCCTCAAAGCGGATGCATTGGTTCTGACCAGTTCAACAACGGTGATGCATGGATTCTGGTAGGGAACCAGCAAAGAAACCCACTTCTAGGGGCCCAAGCCTGGATTGGTATGGCTTGGTAGGGCAGGACTCATGGAGGAAAGAGTCCAGAAGTTGCATCAGGGTTGTTGCAAGCCCTTGGAGTCACTTTGGTTCTATTGATGTAGAGATGCAGGTCCAGGCCTTCTCACTCCCAGGCAAGGAGGGCAGCAGACAGCAGTACAGACACAGCAAAGCAGATGTCCAGCAAGTCCAGCAGAGTCAACCAGAGTAACAGTCCATTCAGAAATCCAACAGTTGTTCTTCCTGACAAAGTTTCCTTAGGTCCAGAAGTGTACTGATTTGGTGGGGTCGAAAGAGCAGTTCTTATACCCAGTGGTTCCCTTAAAGTGGGGAGACTTCAAAGAGAGACCTTTAAAGTGAACATTCTCCCTGGCCTTCCTGCCCAAGCTCCAGACACATTACAGAGGTTTATGCAGCCCTTTGTGTGGGCTCCGATCACAGCCACTTAGGTGTTAGTGTCAGATTCTACCTCCCATCCTGACCAGGATGGGCCATCAGCATGTCGATGGCCACTCGGTCACACCTAAGCTCCCTTTGTGTGTGTCTGTCAATATGGCATGCACAAGAGCCCATATGTCACTCACTGAAATGTGTATTCAGAGACAGGAGGAAGGCCAAAGTAAGAAAATGCCAAGTTTCTAAAAGTGCCACCAAAATTGACAGGGTAACCCGATATTCCCGCAAGAACTGGGTACTTATACTTCTAATGTAACAAATGTTCAAGAAGGACTCATTTTGATAACTAACTCAATATAGATGAATATCAACATTTAGGGGGTCATTACAACCTCGGGGGTCTGCATGGCAGACTGCCGAGGCTGCGGGCCAGAATACCTCCATTGCTGGCGGTATGGCTGGCTCCCTATTTTGACCTTTCTGCTGGGCCAGCGGACGGTAACAGAGTTACTGTCCGCTGGCCCTGCGGAAAAGTCACATCAACATTGCCTCCGGCTCGTGATTGAGCCGGCGGCAATGCTGATGTGCAGCGGGTGCAGTAGCACCCGTCGCGCATTTCACTGCCTGAAATTCGGGCAGTGAAATGCACGACGGGGCTCTGCCTGTGGGCCCCTGCACTGCCCATGCCAAGTGCATGGGCAGTGCAGGCCCTGCATGCATGCATGCCATGGCATGCCATGCCATGCCATGTCATGCCATGCCATGCCACGCCCATGCCAAGTGCATGGGCAATGCAGGGGGCCCCTGGGGCCCCCCGAGTCCCCTTACCACCAGCCTCTTCCTGGCGGTGCAAACCGCCAGAAACAGGCTGGCGGTAGGGGAGTCATAATCCCCAGGGCAGCGCTGCTTGCAGCGCTGCCCTGGTGGATTATCACCGCCGGGGCTGAAATGGCGGTATACCGCCGGCCCCGGCGGTGCGACCGCGGAAATATGCCGAGAGGCACCGCCAGCCTGTTGGCGGTGCTCCCGTAGTTTTGGCCCTGGCGGTCAAAGACCGCCAGGGTCATATTGACCCCCTTAATGTTCTAGTCCAAGTATCGACCAATTCTATATTTGAATAAATCCACATGCAGTGTGATATAAAATGGATGTCAATTTTATGTGATCATGAAGTTTATACCAGAAATTAGAGGAAAAACACTGATTAATCATGTGTACAAGCACAAGTAACCTACTCCAGTCCCACTAACTCCACATCTAGGGGACACACGAGAATTATACGTTTCTAAAAGTGCCATTTTCAGGATTGCAATTTAAAATCCAAATTCAGCATAAGTTGTGATTTTAAATTGTGCTTTCAGAGACACCAAACTTGGGGGTACCATCTCTTTCCAGTTGGAAATTACACTTAGATTTACACAAAGGAAATCCCAATGTTAACCTATAGGAAAGATAGGCCTTGCAGTGGTGAAAAACTAATTTAGGAGTTTTTCGCTACCTGGACATGTAAACTTAGAAATACATGTACAACATTTTAAATATGCTGCACTCTGCCCTTGGGACCGTCCATGGCCTTCTTTAGGGGGTGACACATGTATTAAAAAAGAAGGTTTGGGTGTGGCAAGAGGGCTAACTTGCCAGGTCGACATGCAGTTTAAAACTGTACACAGGCTCTGCAGTGACAGGCCTTAAACATGTTTAAAGGACTACTAAAATGGATGGCACAAACAATACGGCAAGCCCACTAGTAGCATTTAAGTTACTGGCTGTGGGCACAGGAAGTGTACGTTACTATGGACTTATAAGTAAATTAAATATTCCAATTATGGATTAAGTCAATGTTAGCATGGTCAAGGGAAAGAGCACATGCATTTAGCACTGGTCAGCACTGGTATATTGCCCAGAGTCCTATAGGCAGCAAAAACGAGGTCAGCAAAACAGGAGGACAAAGTTTGGGATTCTCACCACTCATCTGCATTAACCATCTGAGAGGTCTGTGGTCTGTCTGAACCCAGAAGTGAGTGCCAAACAGGTATGGCCTTAGTGTCTTCCATGCCCAGACCACAGCAAAGGCTTTCCTTTCTATGGCACTCCACCTCTGTCCCCTGGAAAGTAGCCTCCTACTGATGAGAGCTACCGGTTACTTCAAGTCCTCATCATTTAGCTCTAAGAGCACTGCCTCTACACCAAGCTCCGCGGCATCTGATTGTACAATAAATTCTTGGGAGAAGTCAAGGGCCTTGAGCCTGGGTGCCTTGCACATGGCCTCCTTGAGGGTGTGAAAAGACTTCTAACATGCCTCAGTCCATATCACCTAATGTGGCTGTTTCCTGGACGTCAGCTCTCTCAAAGGGGCCACAATGGTGCCATACCCCTTGACAAATCTTCTATAGTAATCAGTGAGGCCTAAGAAGGCTCTCACTTCTGCCTTGGGGGGTTTCTCAAGCCAGAATGGCCTCAAATTTGGCCTGAAGGGATTGCACTTTGTAACCTACCTCTTGGTGAACTGAGTAGACCACAGAACCCCTGGCTATCT
Source organism: Pleurodeles waltl (assembly GCF_031143425.1). Classification (NCBI taxonomy): domain Eukaryota; kingdom Metazoa; phylum Chordata; class Amphibia; order Caudata; family Salamandridae; genus Pleurodeles; species Pleurodeles waltl. The sequence goes on from NC_090447.1 coordinate 331,984,627, forward strand.
TGGGGTCCCAAGGCCCAATGACATTGATGCCCACCCTTTCAAAGGGGGCGTCGATGACAGGAAAAGGTTGTAGGGGGGCATTGTCGTTGCCCCTGTCTTGCCACTCACCTGACAGGTAGAACAGGAACTATACAACGCATCTGAGGCATTCCTTACTTGAGGCCAATAGAAGTGGGTGACAATCCTGTCAAAGGTCTTGTCTTGCCCCAAAAGACCTGCGAGAGGCACATCATGTTGCAGACCCAGTAGGAAGGCCCTGTAGCACTGGGGGACCACCAACACACGTGTTGCACCAGGCTCAGGAGCCTTAGGCTTACTATACAGGAGACCATTCTCCCAGTAAATCAAGTGCTTGCTAGAGGAATCTCCAGCTGCCTGGGTCTCAGCCTGCTGCTGAAAACCCACAGGAGTAGGGCATTGCCTCTCTGCCTTGCAGAGCTCCTCCCTGATAGGACACCCTTCCTCCTGCCAGTTGGACAGCTCAGGCAGGTTCACCAGTTTGGCTATTTAATCCAATGTAGGTACCAGGGTGTCCCCCTCAGGTTCAGCCTCCTCCCTGACCATAGGAGTCTCAGGAGTGAGTTTCCTGTGCCTCTTGCCCTTTCTCCTTTAGCCAGGACCCTGGGCCATTCTTCCGAGCTCCAGGTCCTTCTGACCACCCTCTTGGATTGTCATGAACCGTGTAGTCAGGCACACCAGCTCAGGCAACCCCAGCGTCTACTAGTGTGACCTGAGCTCCACCTCCTTCCAGGTGTTATGCTCCAGGACCTTACCATGCAGACAATCCACAAGCATCAATGGACTCAAAGCTACCCTCAAGGATCCTGAAACCCCCAGCATTCAAAGGAAACCAGAGCAACTGGTAGTAGCTCTCACAGTTGTCAACAGCAATAACTTGGTGGAACACATTAGCGTATCCTTGCTCTGAAGACACCAGATGACACCAGACAGTGGTTATGTTGACTCCTGTGTCTCTCAGAGCCTCCACCCGCTTTCCATTGATGGTGACACATTGACTGTACTTCCTTGTATTTCAGGCATGTGGATCCTCTGCACCATCTCTCCATCACCCTGGGACACTAGGGGAACCTCTACGCTGTTTCCCAAACTATCTGGGACATTCTTTTCTCCAAAGGCTACACTTCCCAACCCCAGTGACTTCCTACAGGTGGGGGGTTTTGCCCGCTTGGGACATTCTGCATCCCCTTTATAGTGTTCTTCCCGCTGATACTCATAGCACTAAGGGGTTGACTTCCCTGCAGACTTACTTTCAGGGACCCATTTTGTCTTCTTCTCAATAGGCGGATGGGAGCCCTCACCCACAGGACTAGTTTGTGGCCATTTAGAGAACTCCGTACTTTTGTTTTTATCCCCCCTTCTGGTGAGAGCCCTGCCCAGCCTTGTAGTAATCTCCACCAGATACCTTCTTTTGGACCCTGGTGCTGAAACAGCAGTCCACCTCCTTAGCAAGCTCTCTGGGGTCAGAGAATTTACTGTCAACGAGGTGTTGGTGCAGATCTGGAAAACAAAGACCGAACATATGCCCTTTTGCAGCCAAGTTGTACAGCCATTTGTAATCCTTAACCTCACTGCCGTTCACCCAACCATCCGGCCCCTTGCACAAGGAATCCACACAATCCACCCAGGTCTGTTGGGATAGTTTCTGACAGTCCCTGAACTTCTATTTGTACTTCACTGGGGTTAAACCAAACTTCCTGTTTAGGGCTTCCTTCAGGTGGATACCTCATACTGCGACTCACCTCTAGGGCCAGTAGAGTGTCCCACCCTTCACTAGGGACATGCTTCCACAGACTAGCTCCCCAATCCTCCTCCGGGACCCTGCGCATCTGTAAAGCAATTATTTCATAGGCCTCAAGCTATCTGTCTACATCATCTTCCACCACAAAGTCAGACACCAGATCTTTGGGTATGTGGACCCTCCTGTTGTAAGGCACTGAAGATTTGCAGCCACCATCACTGCTAGACTCAGCCCACCTGGCCTAATGTCGAGTTCCTTCAGACTCAGTTCATCAGCCAACATGAGTTTCCTCTCTTCTAAGGCTCTCTCCACCTTCTCTTTCTCCAGTTTGAGCTTAGCCAGCTCCAACTTCAATTTCCTCTCCTGCCTCCTGTCATCCAGCTCCTCTGGTGACAGACCTTTAGATGAAATACTGTCCCTGCCCTGGGGGAACACCCACTTCATTGGTTCCCTGCTCCACAGGCAGTTACAAATTCTCTAGTGAATCCTGGCCCAGATCCACATCATCCTCTATTACCTCCACCTCCTCCTCTGGGGACATATGTGCATCCTGAGTTTCAAACCAACCCCACAGTGCCTTTTACAACTCCATCTTCCTGGTGAAGGGTTTTGTAGAAAGCCCACCCTGCTTGCAGAAATCCTAGAGCTGGGCCACAGTGTGACTCTGCAGCATGGCCAGCTCACAGTCTATTTCTCAGGTACAGATGTAGGACTTCCAGTCAGAGACATGATTTTAGAAAAAAAATAAAAATGCCAATCAGGGAGAACAGAAAAATTATAAATGCCAATCAGAGAGTGAAGGAAAAAATGGCAATAAGGATCAGAGGCAATTGATTTGAATTGGTCTTATATGTGGCTGGTAGTGTACACCCATTTACTGCAAGGCACTGCACAAACACACACCCTATCCTCACTGCTGATCACCAATGTTCGAAATTGAGTTTCTGGTTGGCAGAGGTATGCACCCTGTCAAAGCAGGAACCACAATCCCATACAGGGTAAGTCAGATACACACCATAAATTATTATTTGACTGTGGTTTGCATTTTTGGAATAAAGAATGACAATGTGATTTTGACTACTAATTTGTATATATGTTGTCGCGTAGGCTCTCATTATCTTAATGAGACTACTGGATTCTGAGCGGCAGAATCGCCCGCAGTGTGGGAGACTAAGGGGGTCATTACAAGCTTGGCGGGCGGCTACCGCCCCCGGCCAAGCGGTAATCGCCATGCGGCCGCCAATGCTGGCGCACTCCCGCGGACCCCATTACAACATCCCCGCTGGGCCGGCGGGCGCAAACCTAGTTTACGCCCGCCGGCTCAGCAGGGATGAGGCCGCAACATAGGAGCCGGCTCCTAATGGAGCCGGCGGTGTTGCGGCCGTGCGACGGGTGCAGTAGCACCCGTCGCACTTTTCACTGTCTGCTATGCAGACAGTGAAAAGCTGCACGGGGCCCTGTTAGGGGGCCCTTGCACTGCCCATGCCAGTGGCATGGGCAGTGCAGGGGCCCCCAGGGGCCCCAGGACTCCCCTTACCGCCAGACTCTTCCTGGAGGTGCAAACCACCAGGAACAGGCTGGCGGTAGGGGAGTCATAATCCCCTGGGCAGCTCTGCTTGCAGCGCTGCCCTGGCGGATTATCACCGCCGGGGCTAAAACGGCGGGAAACCGCCGGCCCCGGCGGTGCGACCGCGGCGCTACGGGTCTCCGTACCGCCAGCCTGTTGGCGGTACGGACGCCACATTACCCCTGGCGGTCTCCGACCGCCAGGGTCGTAATGACCCCCTAAGTCTAATCCACTGCGGGCGATGTCTGTCGCTCTAATCCGGGTTTTGCTCCAGCTAACTAGCAGTGCCTCATCTCTACCCAAGGATAGGGATGACTGGGCAGCAGAGTGCATGACATACTTGGTTTCTCAGGCAAGCCGTGGCCACTCAATCTCATCCGTTTCTCTCAGTTACATTTAGTCTTATATTTAAATGACAAACAGAGGCAGTATATGTTTTAAATAATGAGTTTAATAAAACAACTGCATCTTAGACTGCAATAACCAGGACGACGCAACATGACAGTACTAAAATTGTGATGAGAAGAGTGAAGCATAAGAATAACACCATCATATTGTCACTATTGCCAAAAGACTAACTCCTACCTACACTATGATAGAGCACAGCATGTTAAGCTCTAATTCTGCCCTTCAGGTTCCCCTGGGAAGACATCATCCCCATACCTGAGCAAAGGCCTGCGGTCTGCGTTAACATCTGTAACAAAGCATTCAGCAATCAACATACAGTCATGGTTCTCTGGCTGGAATCTCCCTCTAACGTGTAAGGGACAAGGAAGTGTTTTTATAACAATACAGCTAACGTTCTGGGAGAATGTCCCTACGTACCTACGTAGGGATGTGTGTTTTCTAGGAATGTTGGAGACTAAACTTCTACCACGTTCACCGGCAATGTACCGTGCTGTAGCCTTGGAAGAAGCACAGAGTGATCAAGAATGTCTTGTTTGAGAACAGAGTGCTGACCTAGGCAAAAACAGTTGGATAAATAGAAAAATAAAACAAGACCGTAAAAGTGGCTACTGCAACAATAATAAAATGAAGCCGAATAAAATATATCTAGGTTAAGGTGCACAGCGGCTTGGCCTAGTGTGTTAAAATAACGTGCATGGAGCTATGGCTAAAATGGTTACACAACAATGTAAGATGAGTATATTTTGTGTAACAAGATGAATGAAATTGAATAAGGAGATGTGAATAATGTATGACTCATGATTACACACATGATTTATGTGCTGGTTTGTTTACTTTGAAATAAGATTGATAGCTGCTGGGGGTATTGTCTTTTGTTTATGCTTTTACTGATCCCTCCCCATTTAGGCTTTACAGCATTAAACCCGAGTCATTTTCTGTGGCAAGCCCACTATTAGTATTTAATATACAGGCCCTGGGCACAGGTAGTGCACTTTACTAGGGACGTTTGGCTAAATTAAGTATGCCAGTTGTTGATTAAACCAATGTTATCATGTTTTAGGGAAAGAGCACATGCACTTTAGCACTGGTCAGAGGTGGTAAAGTGCCCAGAGTCCTCAAGTCAGCAAAATGAGGTGAGCAAAACTGGAGGTCAGAGGGCAAAACGTTAGGGGAAACAACAGCAAGAATGCCAGGTCTAACAAAGAACAACTATAAATATTTGTAATCATTACAAAATAAGTATAGATTTTAATACAGTTCACAGAAACCTTATTCAAATATACAAAATAATTTAAACTCTGTTCTATAAATTAGAATTGCACACAATGCAACATAGCTTATTTAATAATGTCATAATAAATTAACATAAATGCTGATTTACACTAAAATAACTTTTTCATAAAAACAAAAACAAAGTTTTATGTACAAATCATAAAATGTTTCACCTTAATAAAAAGCAGCTTAAATAATGAAACACTTATTCAAAACAAAGCCACAAAACAAATATGTAAAGAAATTGATGTCATAACTGTAAGGTATTTGGATCACCATGAAAATAATAACAAATAAATGAATCGCTTCATCTTTATTGACTAGTACAGGCCTAAAAAAAGTTAACAATAACACTAAATGCAGCCACACAAGGACAGCAACAACTGTTGTGAGTGAAACCTTTGTCAAAATAACATCGTTGTACTTACTCTCAAAGCAGCACCAACAACAAAGGAGGCCAAAGCACATAACAATGCCTTTAAAAAACATTTATACAGGCTACTGCAAACCAACGCACACATTGTTATCAGATATGAATCCATGATGATTATGAAAAGCTGAAAAATGCAGTAAAAAAGATTCAAGTCACACCAGTGTACGAGTCCCAGAGAAATGGCTTCTGCATACAATGACAATAAAGTAGTGAACACTGCCGGGAAAAGTGTCCACTGGAGTAGTAACTGTTAGAAATGGGGTCTTTGGTTGGCAGTCAGGTTACCCCCTGTCCAAGCAAGGACCCTCTTTCTAGTCAGGGTAAAGGAGAATCACCTTCAGTTAACCCCCGCTCACCCCCTTGGTAGCTCGGCACAAGCAGGCAGGCTTAATTTCAGAGTCTACGTGTAAAGTATTTGTACCCCCACACACAGTAACTCAGTGAAAACACTACAAAATGTGTGAGCGCGTGTGCCGCAGGCCTTTCTGCTTGTATTTTAACACAATTGTTCTTAAAATTTGAATTGGTTTTAACATTTATTGGATTTTTCTGGGGCTAACTCTGTATGTTTGCACTCTGGGAAGTTCTTTTTGGTTTTATTTTGCTTGGGAGTAAGGGCAAGTTAGAGCCCTACTTCCTGTTTGACCGCTAACTCGCTGGTTAGCAGTCCAGATGCCGCGGGTCACGTAGGCTTTGCTCTTCCGACCCGGCGGCAATATATTTTCTTACAATGCGGCCGCGCAGCTGAAGGTGAGCGCGTGTGCCGCAGTCTTTTCTGCTTGTATTTTAACACAATTGTTCTTAAAATTGTATTTGGTTTTAACATTTATTGGATTTTTCTGGGACTAACTCTGTATTTTTGCACTCTGGGAAGTTCTTTTTGGTTTTATTTTGCTCAGGAGTAAGGGCCGGTTAGAGCTCTACTTCCTGTTTGACCGCTAACTCGCTGGTTAGCAGTCTAGACGCCGAGGGTCACGTGAGCTTTGCTCTTACGACCCGGCAGCAATATATTTTCTTACAATGCGCCCGCGCAGCGGACACCCACAGCGGGCTCACCAATGGCGTACCGAAGGCGCGCCTATGGCAAGCCCGTCTGCGCCCGTCCGCACCCGACCGGGGCCGGGGGCTGGGGATCATGCCCAAATACTGACAACTCGCACCCTCTCCCCTGCATATCTCCACTCTCTTGCAGGTAAATCCTGCCAACACAAGATGGCTCTAGATTATTCCACTGCATGGAGCTGCCAGCACTGTAACTGGGAGATTCAAGCACCCCAAACCTTAGAGGAGGCTAGAGCCCGGATCTCAGAGCTAAATAAGATAGGGAGTAAGCATATACAGGATAGGTCTTCTAGCAGGAGGCCCCTTACATATGCCGTGATAAATGCCCGTTCATTACCAAAACATAAAATAGAAATTATGGAATTAATCTGGTTTATTAACATTGATTGTCTTTTTATTACAGAAACATGGGCTAAAATGGACTCTAATCCCGATTTTATTGAGGCTTCTCCACCGGGATAAGCCTTCTATAGATTAGATAGGACAACTGGTAGGGGAGGAGGACTAGTGATTATTTGTAGATCAGATTTTACGTGCCAATGGAATAGACCTAACCCCCCCCCTCTGAGGTATGTGAAGCAATGTATTTTAAAATCTATCAGCATAATTTTTTACTCCTTGAAGGACTGCTAATATATCGACCACCTGGACCGTTTTTAATTTTTTTTCAGAATTGGACAGGTCTGATAGAGCCTTTAGTTATGTCAACTAAAGCCATCATATTAGGATATCTTAACATTCATTTTGATGAGATTCAAAACCTGCATATCAAAGAATTCATAAATCTCATGACTGACTTAGATTGGGAAATGAAAGTCTCATCAGCTACACATATAGCTGGACATCTGATAGATGGGATTTTTGCCCGGACTAAGGACCAGCTGGCATTATCTAATGCCCCTTTAAGCTGGACTGATCATTTTCTCCTGACGTTCAAATGTATGGATGGCCTTTTACCCCAGCCACCCAATTGTAAAAGTAAATTGATTAGGCACTGGAACCACATTAAAAAAGAACAGCTAGTACCCGCACTGGAAGCAGGATGGGAAAATGCCAAAAAGCTGTCCCTACCATCACTGGGTAGTTTTGTTAACGCGTCCCTTTATGACAAAGTTATTTCACATTAGGACTCCTTTTAGGCCAATGAATCTTTTGACCCTGTTGAGAGACTCCTTAGGACGAGATAGCTAATCAATATGTCAATCAATACATCAATAATGTCATCAATATTTATCACAATAACGCATTTCACTTTAGTCAAATACATTAATCAACTCGAGACACCACCATGACCTTGCAGTCATGAATAACCACACCAGTTTAGTAGAATTTTATGAGGTTTATTCCCTATTGATTACAATTCTAAGAGCAAGTGTGTTAATTTCAGAAACAAAACACTCAATATCATTGTCATAATTTGGCAACTAGAATAAGACTTAATCAAAGCAAGGAACGGAATTATTAGAACATAACACAGTGTCAACATGAATCAACTTCAGCAGAGTGTCATTAATGTGTCAGTTCAACAAAGCGTAGATTCAGTCATTTGTCTATTTGCGTCGGTATAGTGAACCCTGTCCTAACCACTGATTAGCATTAGCATGTTGGGCTTCATGCAAAACAATTTTGAACACCAATTTGGAAAACGTCTGGCTATGGTCTCTGTCAAAAGTAAGCAGTTGGTACCTAGAAAGGAAAAGCAAACAGACAAATCACAATTTCATTGTCATAGTTACCCTCCAAGGTTTGGGAGAGCACCCAGGTTCAGTCTTCGTCTTCAGGACATCAGTTGATTCGCCATCAGTCAGAGACTCAGCTCACTGGGAAAAACGGGGCACTTTCCTCATAAGGAGGTAAAGTGTAAATGGACAATCTAAGGAAGAGGATGGTTTAAGTAAACCAATAAATCACCTAACAGAGTGACAAAGTTTCTGGATCAAATCGATAGCATTTTCCTAACCAATCTAAATGGCTCCCCGTGTCATAGGTTTTTATCCCTTTTTCGTCGAACATTCCCCTAAAACTTGATTGGATAAATGTTGCACCCCACTATCTTTAGCCAATTAAAAACAGATTATGTAATTAAATCTTTCACCCCGCATCAGTTCTCAAGCAGTTTATTGATTCATATCATTGACGTCTTCAGAGGTAGAACATCCAGTATGATTTCAACCTTCTGTAATTCTTTGCACATCTTCGGTCAGTAGCTCCATTGTCTGTACCAGTTTGGGCGACCTTGTGCATTATATTAATCTACACTGTTGCATTTTAGCTAATACATTTTTACAAGCAATATGAATTTCATGGGAACAGATCTACTATAGTTACATTCAGCTTCTACTTTGAAGGAAAACAAGAGTTCATGTCGTTTTGCAAGTCAGCACACTGCACATTAAAAAAACACATTTAATATGAGAGTCAGGCAGCTAGGCCTCGACTCATGCTAACTAAGGCCTACGAAATTTATTAGCAAAAACTTTAATAACATACTCATTAATAATTAGTATAAAACTATTTAAATGCAATATTTCATAAACATTAGTCATTTTCATTAGTCCCCGTATACATTGGCGGCCACTCTCCTTGGTCAAATTCAAGTGCACGGTTTAGCAAAACAGGTTAATACAGTTTTTATGCAGCATTATTATACATTAGTTCATAAACATTTCGGGGCATATTTATACTCCGTTTGCGCCGAATTTGCATCGTTTTTTTCGACGCAAATTCGACGCAAAACTAACTCCATATTTATACTTTGGCGTTAGATGCGTCTAGCGCCAAAGTTCATGGAGTTAGCGTCATTTTTTTGCGTGAACACCTTCCTTGCGTTAATGATATGCAAGGTAGGCGTTCCCGTCTTAAAAAATGACTCCGATGCTATTGCGTCGGATTTATACTCCCGGGCAAAAATGATGCCCGGGAGTGGGCGGGTCTAAAAAACCCTCATTTGCGCCGGATATTAGCGCCTGGGTCAGGGCAGGCGTTAAGGGACCTGTGGGCTCAGAATAAGCCCAGAGGTGCCCTCCCCTGCCCCCAGGGACACCCCCTGCCACCCTTGCCCACCCCAGGAAGACACCCAAGGATGGAGGGACCCACCCCAGGGACATTAAGGTAAGTCCAGGTAGGTATTTTTTTTTATTTTTTTTTGTGGCATAGGGGGGCCTGATTTGTGCCCCCCTACATGCCACTATGCCCAATGACCATGCCCAGGGGACAGAAGTCCCCTGGGCATGGCCATTGGGCAAGGGGGCATGATTCCTGTCTTTGCTAAGACAGGAGTCATTTCAATGGGGGATGGGCGTCGTTAAAAATGGCGCAAATCGGTTTGTGGCGATTTTTTTGCCTCAGCCTGACTTGCACCATTTGTGGACGCCCATACGCCATTTTCCCCCTACGCCGGCGCTGCCTGGTGTACTTCATTTTTTTTAACGCACACCAGACAGCGCCGGCGGCTAACGCCGGCTAACGTCATTCAATAAATACGGCGCCCGCATGGCGCTTCAGAATGGCGTTAGCCGGCGCTAAGTTTTTTGGCGCAAAACTGCGTTGGCGCAGTTTTGCGTCAAAAAGTATAAATATGGGCCTTCATGTTAATATAGATTATATAAGCTACGCTCTCTCAGTTTCAATCAGGGAATTGCTACTGCCATGAACCAATGGGCCCCCCTTAAGGCCTATGATTCACGAAAAATAAAAAAACCTAGGCAACTTTGGTTTACAAAGGACCTTAAGCTACTCCAAAGAAAGTATCGCCAACAAGAGCAGTGATGGAAACTGAATTCTACTCCGATTGAGAAAGAAAAATTAAGCATATTTCCCAAAAACTATAAGGAGGCGAGTATCAAATCTAAATCTGAATATTATACCCTAAAAATTAAAGAGGCCTCTAATGCCCCCAAAGAACTTTGCAAGGTGATTAATGTAATTGACTTCCCCCCCAACACTGTCAGAGTTGGAGAATTCACAGGAATTCTGCAATAAAGTAGCCTTGCACTTCGAAAACAAAATTTTACAAATCTATGCTAATTTTATTCACCTTGAGGAGAGTTGGCCACCCTGATATAGTTCATATTGATTCAAATATTAACCACCCCACACTATCTAACTTTCAACCCCTACCTCCGGAAAGAATAAAAAAGTTGATGTCAGAAATGAAATCAGGTTCCCCCTTGGACCTTTGCCCCCCCTTTATTCTTCAATTAGCCCCTGATCTTGTTTCGACTGCCCTAGCTCCTATTTTTCATGAGGTTCTCACTTCTGGAGTCTCTCCTACCTCTTGGAAGGATGTTACAGTAATTCCTTTGAAAAAGAAACAAGATGGAATCAGTCAGGACCTGAATAATTTGAGACCCATTGCCTTACTTCCATTTCTGGCCAAGATTTTAGAGAAGCATATTAACAGGGAATTAGCTAATTTCCTAACAGAGTCAGGAGGATTAGATGCTTCCCAACATGGCTTCAGGAAAGCACACAGTACAGAATCAGCCCTCATTACTGTATGGATTCGATCCGGAGAATGGTGGATGAAGGTCAAGGGGCTATTCTAGTCCTACTGGACCTATCCGCGGCATTTGACACTATCTCTCCGCAGATTATGATAGCCCGCTTACATCAAGCAGGGATTAGAGATGAGGCTCTTAAATTGTTGGAATCTTTTCTGAAAAATAGATGGACCACAGTAAGCTGCGGTGACTTTAAATCCCCTGCTTACCTCCTACCTTGTGGTGTCCCTCAGGGATCATCACATAGCCCCACTTTGTTTAATTTGTATGTTGCACCTCTGGCCAAATCGATTAATTCCTTGGGTTTTAGACCAACCTCCTATGCAGACGATACCTAATTGATCATCCCAGTTAACAAAAATTGGGAGGAAGCGCATGCGTGAAGTCAATGGATGTATGAATTCAAACTGGCTCAAATTAAATGGTGAAAAACCAAAATACTCTGCTTTGGATCAGACAATGAATTGTGGAACTCTCGTTGGTGGCCGACCGACAGTGGCACTCTCCTGGTTCCTATTATATTACTGCTACAAGAAACTTAGGGGTCACTTTCGACAATAACCTCTCTTTTAGATCACACGTCAATCACATTGTGAAAGCTAGCTTTTGGACATTAAAGATGCTAAATAAAGTCTTTCTCTTCCTTCAAAGGGAATGGAAAATTATAGTGACTTTGGCTCTGGTGATGTCCAAACTGGACTATTGCAATGCTCTGTTGCTTAATTTAGACAAAACATCTCTAAAGAAACTTCACTTGATTCAAAATACTGCTATTCGGGCTGTTTTGAATCTCCCATGTTCAGCATCGGCTAGTGGCAGCTTAAAACAATTGCACTGGCTCCCATTGGCCCAGCGTATTATCTTCAAAACCTTATGTTTGACCTACAAAGCTGCATATGGAAATGGCTCCAAATATTTGACTTCTAAGCTACTTTGATATAAACCCAAACGTTTTCTTTGCTCAGTAGGAGCTTTCAGAATTCAGGTTCCCCGTACCTATAAAGCGAAATGGGGAGATAAAGCCTTTACGGTGGTTGCAAGTAAATGTTGGAATTTCCTACCTTTGACTATCAGGAAGGAACAAAATTTCTTAGTCTTTAGGAGGTTAGTCAAAACATGGCTTTTTCCGCGCTGATGCCTCCCTTGTTAACTTCTCGTTACTCTGTGATATCGTCTCCTACCTTCTTAGTGCTTCAATGCCTCAGCCGGAATGCGCTTTATAAATACAAAATACAAATACAAATTCAAATACAAATACAAATACAAAATGACACGACTCATGTTTAGAAAAATAGGTAATATTTATCTAAACAAAACAAGACCAAAAGGACAAAAATCCACCATACACAAGTCAAGTTATGAATTAAAAAGGAAAAAAGAGTCTTAAATCCTTAGAAACCAGTGCTAACGGTGTCAGCGTGAAAACATACCTGGGTTGCGTCAAAATAATACCGCACAGACGAGTGTGCATCGGAAAAGGCCAGCAATGCGCCGATTTCTCACTCGCAAGCGAGACCGTGTGTTGTTCCTCCTTCGCAGGAAAGCGATGCGCCGATCCGGTCAGCCACCTCGGGTCTGGGCGGGCTTTGCGTTGTTTTTCCACGCCCAGCGAGGTTTGTGTAAAAAATCCTGCCGCACGGTATCAGCAAAACCACGCTATGTGGGTTGCGACGTTATCAGCCTCCGTAAGCAGGTGTTATTGCGCATCGTTTCTCCAGCCGCGTGCATCGATCTTCCAGCTGCGATGCAGGTGGAGCATAGATTTCAGCCGCAAAGCTGGCGGCGTGTCATTTCTCAGCCGTGTCTCGGAAGGTGCATTGAAAATTTCCCTGCACAGCAGTCTGGGTGTGGATTTTCAGTCTTGGTCTGCCAGCTTCACCTTTCAAGGCCCCAGAAACTGGATAGGGCACCACTTGGCAGGGCAGGAGTCTCAGCAGAGTCCAGGTGCTGGCAGGGAAAGTCTTTGATGGCCCTGAGACTTCAACAACAGGAGGCAAGCTCAGGACAATCCATTGGAGATTTCCTCACAAGCCGGAATGCTCAACAAAGTCCAGTCTTTGTCCCCTTGCACAGGCAGAAGCAGCAACTGCAGGATATCTCCACAAAGCACAGTCTCAGGCAGGGCTGCACTTCTCCTCCGCTGTTCAGCTCTTCTCCAGGCAGAGGTTACTCTTGATGTCCAGAAGTTATGTAATCCTTCAGGGGTTTGAGTGCTCTTCTTAGACACATTTTGGCCTTTAAAGTAGACCTACTTCAAAGGAAAGTCTCCCTTGTTTGTGAGATCCTGCCTTACCCAGGCCAGGCCCCAGACTCACACCAGAGGGTTGGAGACTGCATTGTATGAGGGCAGGCACAGCCCTTTCAGGTGTAAGTGACCATTCATCCCCTCCCTCCTAGCACAGATGGCTCATCAGGATATGCAGGCTATACCCCAGCTCCCTTTGTGTCACTGTCTAGAGAGAGGTGCAAACTGCACAACTGTCAAACTAACCCAGACAGGGAATTCACAAACAGGCAAAGTCAAAGAATGGTTTAAGCGTGAAAATGCTTATTTTCTAAAAAGACATTTTTAAACACCCAATCTCAAAACCAACTTTACTAAAAGATGTATTTTTAAATTGTGAGTTCAGAGACCCCAATCGCCACATGTCCATCTGCTCCCAAAGGGAATCTACACTTTAATCATATTTAAAGGTAGCCCCCGTGTTAAACTATGACAGAGATGGGCCTTGCAACAGTGAAAAAGCAAATTTGGCAGTATTTCACTGTCTGGACATATAAAACACATTAGTATATGTCCTACCTTAAACATACACTGCATCCTGTCCATGGGGCTACTTAGGGCATACCTTAGGGGTGTCTTACAAGTAAGAGAAAGAAAGGATTAGCCCTGGCAAGTGGATACTCTTGCAAAGTTGAATTGGCAGTTTAAAACTGCACACACAGATACTGCAGTGGCAGGTCTGAGCCATGTTTACAGGGCTACTAATGTGGGTGGCACAACCAGTGCTGCAGGCCCACTAGTAGCATTTGATTTACAGGCCCTGGCACCTTTAGTGCACTGTGCTAGGGACCTACGAGTAAATCAGATATGCCAATCATGGAAATCCAATTACACATACATTTTACATAGGAGCACTTGCACTTTAGCACTGGATAGCAGTGATACAGTGCCCAGAGTAAATAAAAACAGCAAAAACAGAGTCCAGCACACATCAACAACCTGGGAAACAAGCAAAAAGTTAAGGGAGACCACGCCAAGGATGCAAAGTCTAACACGTGTCCCCGCCTGGTGAAAGTGGGGAGCAACTACCCAACCTCATGGGAGCTCTCATCACTAAGGCGGAAGAATCTGGACAGACCATCAGCGTTGGCGTGTTCTGTGCCAAGGCGGTGTTCCACCTTAAAGTCCATCCCCTGTAGGGAAATGGACCACCTCACAGTTTTGGGTTCTCACCCCTCATCTGCATTTACCATCTGAGGGGCCTGTAGTCGGTCTGAACCCGGTAGTGAGTCCCGAACAAGTAGGGCCTTAGCTTCTTCAGTACCCAGACCACAGCAAAATCTTCACGTTCTATGGCGCTCCATCTACGTTCCCTGGGAAGTAACCTCCGGCTAATGAAGGCTACAGGTTGATCTAGGCCCTCTTCATAAAGCTTTGAGAGTACTGCTCCTATACCATGCTCTGAGGCGTCTGTTTGCACAACAAACTCTTTGTAACAGTCAGGTGCCTTCAGCACAGGTGCTGCGCACATGGCAGCCTTCAGGGCATCAAAAGAGGTCTGGCAAGCCTCTGTTCAGATCACCTTCTTTGGTTACTTCTTGGAAGTCAACTCAGTCAACAGGGTAAAAGTGGTGCCATACCCCTTGACAAAGCTCCTGTAGCAGCCAGTGAGGCCTAAAAAGGCTCTCACCTCAGTCTGGGTCTTTGGAGACTCCCAAGGCAGAATGGTATCAACCTTTGGCTGGAGGGTACCACCTGGCCACTCCACACCTGGTGTCCCAAATACACCAGAGAACCCTGCCCTCTTTGGCACTTGCTTGCCTTAATAGTGAGGCCTGCCTTTTGCAGGTCATCCAGCACTTTGGAGAGGTGTTGCAAATGTTCCTCCCATGTGGAACTGAAGACAGCAATGTCCTCCAGGTAGGCGGCACTGAACTCATCGAGCCCAGCCAACACCTGGTTGACCAACCTCTGAAAGGTGGCACGGGCATTTTCCATCCCAAATGGCATCACTTTAAACTGAAAATGCAGACCTCTCCTTGGCCTCCTCAGTCAAGGCAATCTGCCAATACCCAGATGTTAAATCAAACATGCTGAGGTATTTGGCAGCTCCCAGCCGATCTCTGAGCTCATCAGCTCGGGGATGGGGTGTGTGTCAGTCTTACTGACCACATTGAGTCCATTGTCCACGCAGAACCAGAGTTCTGGAGTGGGACCAAAACCACAGAGCTGGCCCAATTAATTTTGGAATGCTCAATATCCCCTAGGGTTAACATTTTGGATACCTCCTCCTTGATGCTAGCCCTGACCCTGTCAGTCACCCTGTAAACCTTTTGTTTAATGGGTGTACTGTCCCCAGTGTCCACATCATGTGTGCACAAGTGTGTGACCCCTGGGATCAAGGAGAACAGTGAGACGAACTGTCCCAACACCTGCCGACAGTCCCTCTGCTGCTCTGCAGTCAGGGAGGGGCAGAGGTTCACTCCCTCCACAGACCCATCTTTCTCTCCTGAAGACAGGAGGTCAGGAAGAGGCTCACTCTCCTCCTCCACCCCGTCATCTGTCACTAGGAGCATGGACAATTCAGTCCGCTCAAAGTGTGGCTTGAGCCGGTTCACGTGAAGGACCCTCAAAGGGTTCTTGAGAGTTTGCAAGTCCACCAGGTCGGTGACTTTACTCTTGCACTCAACCACCTCAAATGGCCCAGTCCACTTGTCCTGGAGCGCTCTAGGCTCCACTGGTGCCATCACCCACACTTTCTGACCAGGTTGAAACTCGACCAGAGTGGCATTCTGGTCATACCGGTGTTTCATATCCTCCTGGCTTGCTTCTAGGTTCTCCTGGTCGAGACCCCTGAAGTGGGCAGTCTGGTTTCTCAGAGTCAGCATGATATGCATACCCACCCAGGAAGACCCAACATCTCCAAGTGTGACCTGTGTTCCACCTCCTTCCAAGGGGAATCCTCCAGGTCATTGCAGAGCAAACAACCTACAGGCATGGTTGGACTCACAGCTACCTTCAAGGAACGTGAGACCCCCCCATTCAAAGGGAACCTGTGCCACTCTGCACAGGCGTTCTGAGTTGTCCACTGCAACTACCTGGTGAAGTACCCAGGGATCTATCTGCTCTTCAGACACCAGGTGACTCCTCACTGTAGTCAAACTGGCTCCTTTGTCTCTCAGAGCCTCCACCCTCTGTCCATTGATGGTCACCCACTGCTTGTACTTCTTAGTGTTCTCAGGCACCAGGCTTTTCTGGACCATCTCACTGTCCCCTAGTGAGACAAGGGTCATCTCAGCTGGCTCCCATCCACCTGGAACCAACTCCTCCCCAAGAGCATCAGTGGGTGCCAGTGTACTCTTTGGGCATTTGGGGTCCTCCCTCACATGACCCAACTGGTCACATGCATAACACTTACGTGGGGGACCCCCTTCCACAGGTCTCCCTTTGGAGAACCAAGGCTTCTTTTTCACTGGGGGGTTGGGAATCCTACCCTGAGAAATAGGTTGGGGCCCTTTAGAGAACTCTACCCTGTTCACCCTTACCCCACCTTTGGTCAGAGAGGTATCCTGCCCACCCTTGGCGTGGTCTCCCCCATACCTCTTCTGGACCCTGGTGCTCTCCCAGCAGACTGCTTTCTGCGCAAGCTTCCTGGGGTCAGTCTGCTTGCTGTCAATTAGGTGCTGGTGCAGCTCTGGAAAACATAAACTGTACAACTGCTCCCAAGTAATCAAATTGTAAAGCTCTTCAAATATTGTCACCTTACTGCCCTTCACCCAACCATCCAGTGACCTGCAGAATGAATCTACATATTCCAACCATGTCTGGGATTCCTTCTTCATATAGGACCTGAATGTATCCTTATACTGATCAGGGGTGAGACCATACCTTGTGATCAGAGCGCCCTTCATGATAGGGTAAGTGAGCCCCTGGGGAAACCTGAGAAACAGACGCAAAAAGTTAGTGGAGACCACGCCAAGGATGCCAAGTCTAACAGTAACATATACAAATTAAAGTAATAATATGGGACAATGAAACTGTAAAAAGAACAGATGATGGACGGAATGCTGAACAATGTCAAAACATTCTCCTGCAGTCACAGATCTGGCCCTAAATCCATTGTTTGTTTGCTTCCATCCCGATTCCAGTTTGGACCCACTCATATGCAAATCAGTCTTGATCCTGCTCCCTATTGGAACAGTCTAGCACAAACTTGCAGGTCAGGACTTCCCTGGACCAGAAACTAGCATCCTGGGACCTGTTTTTGGCATCATCCCTCATCAGCCAGGCTAAGTTGACTCCAGTGGGATAGTGAGTATGGGACCCACGTCTAGGCATTTCCCTTCCCACTTAGGGCAACAAATTTAAAAGGAAAGATGATGGACAGAATGCTGAACAATGTCAAACATTTACCCCCAGTCACCAATCTGGGTATAAATACTTTTTTTTAGCTCTCCAAGCCATTCCAGTTTGGACCCAGCCATAAGCAAATCAGTCTTGATCCTACTCCCCATGGGAACCATCCAGCCAAGATGGTCCTGCCTGGACCGTAAACTAGCATCTTATGACTGGTTTTGGGGCATCATCCCTCAATAACCAGGCCATCTTTAATCCAGTGGCATAGCGAGCACGGGACTCACGTCTGGGCATACCCTTTCCACTTAGGGCAACAAATGCAAAAAGAACTTTCACCCCCAGCCACAGATCTGGGCCTAAATAAATCTGTTTTTGCTCGCCAAGCCATTCCAGTTTAGACCCAGCCATATGCAAATCTGTCTTGACCCAGCTCCTCATGTGAGCAGTCCAGCCCCAACTGCCAGGCCAGGCCCTCTGGGAACCGGAAACTAGCATCTTGGGACCAGTTGCAGGGTATCACCCCTGATCAGCCATGCCAGCTTTAATCCAGTGGCATAGCTAACACAGGACCCACGTCTGGGCATGCTCTTCCCTCTTAGGGCCACATATACAAAAGTAACAAATTTAACCCAGATCTGTGACTGGGGGAGAGTGTTTAACAATGTTCAACATTCTGTCCATCATTCTTTTGTGCTGCTATAGTTGCCCGACAATGAAATTGTGGTAAGCATAATATTGATAACAGATATTAAAGCAGAAACAACTTGCAGTCACTGTAGTACGCAATGGAAAACAAGAATACTCTTCCATTGGAGTACACATCACCCCTACTATGACTATTGAAAGTTTGCGGATATGTGTTTGCTGGCATTTGTATTCACTGAACAGAAGCGGACATGCTTATTGCACGTGAAACATTTCCTATGATTGTTTCCAAGGGTGAAGTATGGTCAGGGAGGGAGTGAAGCAATATGCCCTACGCTCACGTTTCTGGTTGGGCTACTGGCTGTAGTAAAAGCTGAGTATCTAGTGCATTTGTGACAGAATTACAATTTGAGTTGTGAATGAAAATTGACAATGCGCAGCACTCCTTGCCTGTAGGTGTTAGCTGTTGCTCATCTCATATTGAGATCCTTAGCTGTCTGAGCATAACATTGTTCACATCCACAGAAATGTGTTGTGTACATCACATACATGTTAGAGTGCATTGACAATAAATATGGGTGTGTCTATGAGTCATATATCATATGAAGGCATACATGACTGTGAACAACATGGGTGCCTGAGAATTTGACAGCTCCTTAGGGACTGGGTGAGCCAGAGTGGACTTTTCTGGTGGAACATCTGGAGGTGGATGAGACCAACAAATGACAGAATTGTTGATGTATGCATTCCTAAACCATGTGTTCCTCAGACACTAAAGTAAGTAAGAAGCTGGATTTTCTATACTCTAATAAATGTCACTGAGATTTTGAAAGAGTTCAGCTTCCAAAGAATCCAGTAAATATTACAGTTGGGAGATATTCCAGATTCCAGATTAGTACATCAAATATAGTAGGGATGTAGAGATTTATTAGCTTTGATTATGCAACTTAGTGACTCTCACAATGTAGTTTGAGCTTATAGTCACTCACATGACCTGTGTTGTGGGATGTCATATTTGGATTCTGTCCAGCAGTAACACATTTATCTCTGGAGGAAGAGCTCAACAGAGGAATGGGCACAACTCTATTTTGTATATTGATATGGATGTTAAATGTTGTGGTTTGTGACTCAACATTTTGCAAAAGAAACCAACATGGAATAGATCCTCACTAAATCAGGCTCTTGTGACCAGAACTGGTGAATAAGGCGCTGGCACAATCACATCCTTAGTGAGAAAACATCATCCAGGATAATCGTGTTTACTAGTCTGCTTCCTGGTTCACAAGCTTCTGAGCTACAGTATACTGGAGTAGCCTGTGAGGAGATATATAGAGACCGCAATAAGGATGGTCCAGTTAGTATTCCGATGAGCGGATCCTGTGAGTGGGATACAGGTTTATTGTCCATCACGATTGCAGCACCTATTATCCTGAATAAGCTTCTATGTACTGTGCATCCCATCTTACAAGGCTGTATTGAAGATTTTTTAATGTTGTCCTGGTGCAGCACTAGATCCAGAATAGTCTCATTCATCTGTGTAAACGATTGACCTGAATGTGTAAGTTCCCCCGGAGTCTTGAGGGTTTACGTGGAGTAGTGATAGGGACATTGGCCTGAAATTGCTCATCCATGACAAAAGAGTGTGCTGTATCCTGTTTAACAAGAGTGAAGGTTAAAGTATACGAATAAAGCTAAACACAAGACGTGGGGACAGATGCCAAGACAGAGTTAACACATGACTGGAGAATTAACAAGGACACCTGCTCCTCAACACAAAAAACACAATAGTTCCAGGAGATAATGTTTATAAATAGCAAAAAATGAAAATGAATAAAACAAAGTAAACAAATAGAGCAGTGACCAACAAAAAACTCAAAACAGTTGAAATTTTTTTCCACAGTAAAATATACAAACAATGTTTTCTCAACATAGTACTCAAAACAGACATATAGGGACAATGCGCAGTGTAAACAGAAAACAAAGGCAAAGGGTCTTGGAATCAAATAAATAGCCCACAAAGGATGGAACCTATCAAAATCGATGTTTCATCCCCCATTTGCTAATGATGCATCAACAGCATTTCAAACCTTGCTATTTTTTTGGGGCATCATCAGGACAAACAATGTTTGGAGCAAAAGAAAAAATTTGACAAATTATAATGATAACAATAGTTAAAGGCACCTTGTAAACAGACTTTTGAATAGAAGTTGAGAAACGAATAAGGCATTATATAGCAAGGGCCAAGTACTTACGATTCTGACCTTTATGCAAAACAGGCAACCATCCACAAAGTGTCTTGAGGGACTCTGTCCTAAAAAAATCAGTATCCAGTCCCTAAGTTAAGGATGAAAATCACTATAAGGCACATGTACAAAGCATTTTTCTAGTTGCAAACGGGCTGATTCACAGAATCTGCCTATTTGTGACTAGAAAAAGGCTATTTGGGATGTACAAAGGCCAAATTGCAATTCAGTAACCTTTTACCGAATCACAATTTGGATTTTGAGATTTGGTATTAGTAATGGGCATGTTCAGGGCATCCCTTCCTAATACCGAATCTGAGTGGTATGCATGATTGTTTTGTGACTGTGAATGCATCGCAAAACAATCACAGTTAGCACCAATTTCAAATTGGTGCTAACCCACTCGCAAAGGGGAAAGGGTCCTCAAGGGACCCCTTCCCCTTTTTGAATGCATGCGAAAATGTTTTTTAGGAGCAGGCAGTGGTCCCGGGGGCCACTACCTACTCTTAAAAAATGAAACTGAAACATTTCATTTTGTTCTTTTTAAACGCATCCCTCTTTTTCTTTAAGGAAAACAGGCTGAGTTTTAAAAAAAGGTTGCTTTATTTAAAAGCAATCATAGACATGGTGGTCTGCTGACCCCAGCAGGCCACCATGTCTGTGATTTTTGTGATTCACAATGGGTCGCAAATTGCGACCTACCTCATTAATATTAATGAGGTAGTCTATTTGCGACCCATTGGGAATCGCAAAAGAAACTCAATGGAGTTTCCTACATTTGGAATTGCAATTTCCTAATTGCAATTCACATGGAATCACAATTAGGAAATCGCATTTCCAAATGTTTGTACATGTGGTCCTATGTACCATTGTTGTTTCCAACAGAGGTTAATTCCACTACCCAAACCATGAAAACTCACATAAGTCAAAATCAACCATAAAGTAAAGCATAATACCACCACCGAAGGATCATGCAAAATAGACCTTAAGGATTAGCACCATATCATTTCCAGTGAAGTGGTCAGAAAAAATGGGGAGGAATATAAAAGCATAATAAAAACTCTACCTACTTGTAGCGTATAGACTGTATAGCTAATAGAGGAGCACTTGGTCCGGAGACCAAAATCCTTAAGGTCTCTCAGAATATTGTTCTGAAAAAGGGGGAACAAAAAGAAAATTAGCTCTCTTGGAGACCATGGTCTAATGGAAACACACTGCGGTGAAATAGTTCAAGGAGTTACTCACCAGTCGTAAAACCACACAAATTGGTCTCAGTTACCAAAACAAAACGATTGCAAAAATCTTGGTACAAAGAATCAATCAAAAACAACCAGCTGTGTAAAATACCTTTAAAAGTCTCAAAACACTATTGAGAGGCTCACCCAGGAGCATGAGTTATGCTGTCCTCAGAACACCATCATGGAGTCACAGTCAGCACCGAAGCCACATGGACGCTTAGCCGATTCCCAGTTGGCATGTTCAATTGCACTAGTTGCCATAGAAGGAAAAGAAAGACTATCTCTAGGGGCGGTCATCAGAACTGCAAAACACAGACATGTACAAACAGTGTTATAGTTATACTGTACAAATCAAAATACATTAAATTAAAAAGGAGAAATTAAAAAAGAAGTTAAGAAAGAAAAGCATGAAATACAGCCGCGATCAATGTGTACCTTTGAAAAAGCATGTGTAAAACAAACCCACTAATCTCTGTCAATGTCAGTCAAAACAAAAAAAAAAAAAAAGTCAAACACATTCAATCAAGATTGCGACATAGGTCAGTGCTTTAGACTACACTAATTGCTAGGGGAGGTCACTAGAACACCAAGACACACATTTTTACAGACAGTGTTACGATAACACCATGAGAAAAAAAAGGGGATTGGACCAGAAAGGGAGTTGAAGTTAGAGCATAAACTTCTGACATGCATTTTTGAAGCTAAATGACTAAACTCTGTTAATGTCAGTCAAAACAAAAAAACATGGAAAAAAAACAAACAAGCACGATCAAGGTTGCTACATAGCCCTTTTGACCAGATATGTGCAACTAGGGCACTAATCCTTGTCAATGTCCAAGGAAACCGACCAAGTACAATTCTCTCATAATCAAACCAATTGATCTGTAAGAGACTGCGCCTCAACCACAGCATACAGATTTGATAACACTGTCAGACACATACCCAGGTTATTATATCCACAACTCCATTGGGAGCATGTACGAATCTACATCATGCTGCCAGCTTTAAGGGTGAA
Source organism: Pleurodeles waltl (assembly GCF_031143425.1). NCBI lineage: Eukaryota > Metazoa > Chordata > Amphibia > Caudata > Salamandridae > Pleurodeles > Pleurodeles waltl. The sequence continues at coordinate 332,007,351 of NC_090447.1, forward strand.
CTGGCTGTGACTGGGCAGCACCAGCACCTGAAAACTTTGGATGTTACCAATACATTGTAGGATTTCTCAGACTTCATACCACTAGCTGATCCTATTTTGGATGTTAGCTCACATGCATTTTGATTGCCAACCTTCCTTATAGATGGAGGTGGTACTCAAGAGGTGCCTTATGAGCACTGCAGTACCAGGCTAATGAAGATTTAATTGTGTTTTGGTCTATAATATTGCATTTTGTTATACCATATACATATTTATAATTCAAAGATGACACTAGTATTGTTACAATCATGTGTTACTGTTGGTTGAGTTGTGAGCAAGTGTTTCTCATACACAAAACTACTTATCAATGATATTTGGACTGTTAGACATACACTGCCAATGACAGTCCAGTGACACAGTTACCTTTCAGAATTCATAACACGTTTTGCAATTTCACTCATACGAATGATTTATGTCTATAGATGATTTATATATTTCAGGTATATGTTGCCTTAACAAAATAAATATGAGATTATATGCACTAGCAACAAAAAATATGTCATTATGTTAGTGCTATTACTGCCAATTGCCACACCTTTAACAAGAAATGATAAAGTATTTTATTGACATTAAACAACAAAGTATTAATTATTCCTTTTTTACATTAATGTATTACTACTTTGAAAAGGTAATAATAAGAATGATGTATGTTGAAAATGGTAGTAAGGCGTAAACCAATAACACTCCTGACAAGGTGTGAAATGACTCTCTAACTTGTCAAATTAAAGATGCTGACAACATGATTGACTTTTTTCTTAAATCTCATTGAGATCATTTTATGTGAGGAAAACCATTACACTAACAAAAATGTTTAAAATGACAAAACAAATGTTGTTTTTAAGTAACCAGGGGAAAATGTTTCAAATTACCATTATCGAAAGAGCATGCTTCTGATAAACAATAGATGTACTACACAAGCACTGTAGCACCAGCAGTGTACTGCACATAAATTGCATTTAGATGCTTGATTACTAACACAGGATCAAAGAACAAATGGCGACAAGCAACTCACTAATGTTCACTTCACCAGTCTTCAATGTAAAGTCGGTAAAACAACATCCTCATTTTATGATGATTCGGCATACTCCACAGGTTGCCATGGGGTTTCTGGTTGGGGGTTTAACATAAATGTGTCCAATGCAAAATCAGCAGAGGAAGAATATGCCGGGTACATGGTAGAGATAACATGAGTGAGTACAGGGAAGGCTGCTTTAAAGTCCCTAGCAAGGTACTGCTAATTTTGTAATACAGCAAAGGTAGTGCTGTAAGAACACCCATAGCGCACATGAAGGAGTCCATCTTGGACTCCATTCCATGATAGAAAAACTCCATTACATGATTCACAGACTGGATGGGGGTATTGTGACCCCCAAGCTGGGTGACAACATCACTAGTGCATGAGGTAGAAAACTGTTGTTGTTGACTCTTCTTCATCATGACACCTGCAATGTCAGCTAGGGAGTCATCAATTCCATGGAGCAAAATGTAAGTGGCTCTGTTAGTCTGTGTGAAGCCCCTGTTGGAAGTGAGACACCTCCACACTTCTTCTACCATGCCCGCCAAAGTTTCTATCCCTGACTCCTTCAACATGCATCTGCCGATGTATCCCATATACTTTTCTCTCAAAATCTACTTGGAGGTTCTCCTGATGTTCTGGAGCACACTGTGCAGGGGCTGGATGGGAATTAGTCTGGGTCAGTCAGATCACTTGGAGACACAACAACATCTTCATCCTTTGCTAAGATTGGAGAAGCAATAGTAGTGTTATCCAGGATTCAGTTGAAAGCTTCATTATCCATGGAAGGCTCGTAATGAGTCGAAGTCAGAATAAACATCACTGCCGTGTGCCCACTCAGGAGACTTTTCTTTGTCTTCTGAAACACAAGTTAACATGCAAATTAACAGTTAGGTTTTAAAAATACCACAATCAATTATTTGTACATAATTGCAAACTATTTGGTCATAACTTCATTAAAATATTAGGTCGGTCACATATTTAAACCCATTACATTATTCTGAGCCAGCAGTTTGGACCTGGTACATTAATACACTTTCTAACAAAATTACCGAAGGGGGCAGATCCCTATGACATGGAAGGGTGCTGAAATTATTCCCATTCACAAAAAGGGCAACGCAAACCTCCCAACAAATTATAGACGGATTAGTCTGATTGACAATCTCCAAAAAATATTTGCCAAGCAACTTCTAGGCAGATTAACTAATTGGGCCTCAGATCACCAGATCCTCTCTCCCCTTCAAGCTGGGTTTCGATCGAGGATCAGCACAGTGGACCAGGTCTTTAGACTGGCCGTGCTGTATTGGAAATATACAGCCCTTGCAAAACAACCTTTATATATTGCTTTTGTTGATTTGAGATCAGTCTTTGACCTAGTTCCAAGGGAGAAGTTTTGGGAGGTGTTACATAAAACAGGGACTCCAGCTAACTTAATCCAACTCCTGAAGTGACTGCATGAAGATACATATGCGCAAGTGAGATGGGGTAACCTAAGTGAACTAACGGACAAAATCCCCATAAATAGGGGTGTTCGCCAGGGTTGTGTGTTGGCACCATTTTTATTCTCTATTTTTATCAACAAGGTGGTACAGGTTTTAATGACATGCCAGAACAACGCCCCCACCCTGTGCGCCCACAAAATCCCGATTCTCCTTTTTGCAGATGACTCCCTTCTCATCTCCAAATCTCCTATGGGCCTACAAACTCTTATTAATAGATTCAATTCCTTTTGTCGAGACTATGGCCTAGAGTTGAATCACAAGAAAACCAAGTTAATGGTACTCGGTTCCGGAGTGCGGAAGAAATGTACCATTCACTTAGAAGGAAATCTCCTGGACAAGGTCTGTTCCATCGACTATCTGGGTGTAAAGCTCACTGATAATTTGCACTGTGCAGAACAGGTCAATAAAAGCGTGGGCCATTTGCAGCACAGTGCAGCATCTATCCTGCGTTTTTATAGGGTCACAACAGCAAAAACTGTCTCCCCGGCAATCAAGATTTATATTGCTAGAGCACAGGGTGTTGCTGCTTACGGTGCGGAGGTCTGGGGCTTTTCTGACTGCAATAGGTTAACCATTGGTGAGAATAGCTTTGCGAGGTCTCTATGTGCCTGTCCTCCAAGCACTCCACTGATACCGTTGTTTTTAGATTTGGGCCTGAGACGTATAGCTGATCTAATCATTTTAAGACCACTTTTATATTGGATAAGGCTATGGACCGTACCAGAACTAGATGTTTATAAGACCTCACTCCTAGATCTGTTAAAGTGCTCCAACTCAACCTCTATTCCCTGGGTTAAACATGTATCTAGATGGTTTAACAACCTGGGACTCTGAGACTTTTGGGAAAAACCCCACAAACTGGAGAAAGCCCATTCTAAAGTGTTGAAGCGTGTATACTGGTCCTATGTATGCAACGATTATTTCACCCACAGAGCTTACGGTTGCTTAACAAATCTCTTTACAGATTTGAAGTGGTATCCACAATTTGAATCATATTTAGACATTATTCCCGACATTTTAGGCAAAAGCTTATATGCCAGATTCCGCTTTGGGTCGCTGCCGCTGAAGTCGTTGGTGTGTAGATGGGGTACAAAAACAGTTACTGATATATGTCCTGTTTGTGGCGTAACACCTGAAACAGTTGAACATTTTATGTTTTTTTGCCCCGCTTACTCTCTACCCAGGTCATAGTGGATTTGCAACATTTGCCGTGAAATGGGAATAAGAGATTGTGCTTCTGCCTTGAGGATTTTAAAAAGTCACCACTCTACGATTTTAATACATGCTGTTAGCAAGTATTTGCTAGCAATATGGCGTATACGCAACTCTGTTATCAGAAATGTGTCTTAATTATGAGTGGACAATTATTTTAAGAATTGTAGAGAGGGGGTTTGCAGTTACACTATGTACTGTTGATGGTCTTTAACTGAACTGTATTTTATGTATTTATGTTTATATATTCTTGATTTTATTACTATTTATTGTATATTCGTTTTGATGATCGATTGATCGAATAAAGCATGTGTTAAATCAAAATCAAACCCATTACATTATTAATGGTCATTCATAGTTCTATTTTGGGCCAAATATCAAATATTTCAAAACATTTTATTAACTATTTAAAACTTGGGTTGAGAAAATACCAATGCAAAGTGTTGTGTTGCAATATTATATAATTTACATCACATGCAATTTTCATATTATATTTTAACCTATTGGAGTTAAAACTGAACAATACAGCTCCTTTCTTTTCTTTGCCTCGCAGTTGCATTCCATGGCTGTTTTCATGGCTAGTCACATGCAAATAGGTATTTTTTAACACAAACACATAACGAAAAATATGCAAAAGTGGGATAAGTTAATTCTTCCTGGACCTACCTAACTTAATTGGTAAGGGCTATTTTTCAAAGTATTTTGCATTGGGCAGTGTTCATTTTTGCCCACTGCTCCAATGCAAAATCATATTTTTGATTTATGAAGCCTCAGAAATAAAAAAAATGCATGGCATTGCTTGTCTTTGTTTCAAAATTGTACGCAATGCAGCACATTGCGCTGACTTGCATTACCTTGCCTCAGGTAGGCATTCCATGGGTAGAGCATAGGCTTAGCCACGTCTCCACCCATGTATTTTAAGGTGAAGCCACATTTAGTAAAAGACAGTAAAGCACGTTTTAAAGAACAATGATGGGCCTACCCAACAGAGACGTGACAAGGTATGATAAGAAAATATATCTTTAAGTTTGGTTGTTAATTCATCTTTCCATGTGTGCTGCATTCGGTAGCAAACACACAAAGAGGGTTATGAATACTAAGGATTGTTTTTGTGCTGGAAGATATCCCTTCATTTGCAAAAATAGTCCTCAACACTACACAGACTTTGTTACACTCTGGTGCAAGGGTGCCTGCATTGGTAAAAGGTAGTCACCAGGGCACCAGCACTGCAAGAGAACTGAAGAACACTATATTTTGGTAAATATGGTGCAGTTCATCTCTCTTTCATTCATAAAATGTAAGGCAGCAAAATTGCTTGCTGCATTTTGCTGCATGATTGATGAATATACCTGCCCCTGTATGATTACATTAATACATTCCTCAAACGATTTCTGTCATTACATGTGTGCAGCCTTCTACAGCACACAACCAAAGAGTGGAAACTTGACTAAAAGGAGTAAAACACAGAAAATTAACATACACCTTTCATTATTAAAACTAGACTTAAAACAAGGCAGACACCACACCTTTGCACAATTGAGTCTGCATGTACTTAGTGCACTACGGCTTAGTGCACTAAGGTCTTGCAAGCATTGGCATCTGTTTGCACAGTCTTCTTGTTTACTCACTAATCAATTGTATTCTTCTTCCCCAATTAAGGACAGTTTGTAGCACACAGCACTTTGAAATTATACATATTTTCAATTGATAGTGACAATGGAGGGCCAGATATTGTCACATTTCTTGATTTGTGTTCTTTTAATGGTATTTTTAACCTTCCAGTTATTGTTTTAGTTTGGAAAGTCAATTGATTTTCGAATTGGTTGCTTGCATTCTCTGATTGTACTAGACCTGGCACTTAATTCTGCAAAGAGCATAGTATTTTATAAATTAATAGTGTTGCAAATAACAGTGTTACTTTAAATATCATTGTACATGTCGATAGACATAATTAACAATACCTAACAAACAGCTTTGGAAATTCTAGGCCCCTAATGTGGACCTGTTGAGTTTTTTCTTGTTAAATAACTTTATGACCATTAAGTCACTGTTATTATGCTTATCTGTTTTTATTGGAAACAGCAACTAGTCTTTTTATGTGCTTTTACTAGTTCGTAATGAGAATAATATGCTTGACTTCTATGCTTTTTTTAAAGCTTGATTGTACTTTAATGGACTTGATTGTCCAAATAAAGTAAAGTAAATTCCAAATTCCATTGCCCCTGCACTATGATGCTAGTGTGTCTGCATTGTCAGTAAGCCAACACAAAAACAGCAGCAGTAGGTGAACAAACAACTGCAATGTATGTTTGCTCAGAAGGACAAGTTGTTTTCTCTCCATTTCACCCCAAACAGCCCAACAAATACAATTGTTGGTGTTCTGCATTTGTTGAAAACGATAGACTTTAATAGCAGCACAGTTTAGAAAACACATAAATGCTAAAAAGAGACTTTAAAATTCTGTACTTCCAAAACATTTGTTTAGACATTGTAAGGCAATGACTTTATCCATATTGGTAAACACAAACAAAAAAAACAAATAATGGGGATTGTAAGAAATTGGGTTGTTGGTTGACTGTAGTGTGAGCCCTGGTCAAGAAGCAACCACAAACCTTGTTAAAGTAAGGCACAAGTCAAACCTAAAGGAACCTATGCTCAGCCCTCTGGTAGCTTGGCACAGAGCAGTCAGGACTAACTTAGAGGCAATATGTAAAGTATTTGTGCAACACTTCAAACAGTAATAAAGTGGAAAACACCACACAAAAAGGATCCCATTCTGAGTTAGAAAAATACAGTTTTTTTAAATAAATAAAAAAGTAAGACTAAAGATATGTATTTTTAAAGAAATTAGTGAAAATAGCTCCATAAAGCATAATGCATCAACTGTGGATATCTGGTTGCGCCAGACTGAGACAAAGTCAAAAGTTCAAGGTGACAATGATGGAGCGCAGAACAGCTAAAGAGAGTCAGATAGGCCAGTTGAACAATGTACCTTAAATCCTGGCTTGCTGAGCACTTGAAAGATCATGTAGAACATGTTCCATGCAACTGAAGTGTTGCATCAGTTTGAGTGTGCGATGCAAGGTCCTGCATTGTCATCAAGGATCCTGTTGATGAGTGCTTGTGAGGTGAAGTCCAGAGTTGAGGATGTGTCGCACAGTTGGGGTCGATGCTTCCATTCTGAGGAGCTGAAAAGCTGCGATGAGGAGTCAGCGTTGTTGTCAAGGCTGCTGTTGATGAGGGATGTGAGGCTTGTGCAGAGGATGCGTCGCAGAGTGGAGATTCCAAAGAGGTTGCAGAGGCAATGCAAGTCTTTGTGACAGGTCCAATCCACCCAGCATTAGTGATGTGTCGGTTCTGCTCAGGGTTCCACCTCACAGCAGAGGAGATGTGTTGGTTCCACTGGATCTACAGAGGCTGGCAAAGCACCCTAGGTCGATTTCGAGGGGTCTAGGACAGGGGTGGCACCATTTGCCAAGGTAGATTCACAGCTAGCAGAACCCAGATGGTGGGTTCAAGGTTGTTGGAGACTTCTGTTCATAAAACTCAGTTAGCTAGCCAGCCAACTAACCCTTGGAGTTACTTTGGAGTCCTGGGTTCAACAGATGCAGATCCAGTCCTTCTCACCCAGGCAAGAGGGCAGAAGCCAGAAGGTCAGCACAGCAGGGCTTCCGTCCTTCAGAGCAGCAGTCCAGCACAGTGGCAGTCCTTTCAACAACATAGTAGTCCTTCTTTCTGGCAGAGTGTCCACAGGTCCAGAAGTGTACTGAAATGCTGGTGTCTGAGATCCAGGATTTATACCCAGTTGTGCCTTTAAAGTGGGGAGAAGCTTCTAGAGACATTCCTTAGAAGTGCGCAAATGCCTTCCTTGCCCTGGCTCCAGACTAACTACAGGGGGTATTCACCCCTTTGTGTGGAACCAGCCTATTCAAGTGTAAGTGGGTTTGTGCCTAACTTTTGGCCCATCCAAGCACACCTTAGCTCCCTATTGTGTGTGGCTGTCTACGGGGAATAGACAAAGCCCACCTGTAAACTACACCCAGCCATGTGACCCAGAGGCAGGCTACAGACACCAAATGGCTAAGGCAGGAACATTCCAACTTGTAATTTAAAGACTGAGTTCACCATAAGTTAGGATTTTTCATTACAATTGCAAAATACCAAACATGAATAAGTTGCCTGTTCACATTTGGACGTTATGGCTTATGAAATGTACTAAGGAAATTCCATTGTTATCCTATGGGAGAGGTTGGCCTTAGTCAGTGCTTAAAATTGGCAGGTACTGTCCGGTAATAAGTACCTGCACTTCTCTAATTTGGAAGGGACAGTACCTGTACTTCTCAGCACTGTTCCAATACATTTAATGGGAGAATATCAGAACTTCTCAGCAGCAAACAGGTACTCTAGCTAGTGAGTATGTGTATGTCTATATTTCCATTTAAAGCACTGGCAATAGTGAAAAATGATTTTGAAAGTTTTCACTATCAGAGTATGTAAAACTAAAAAGTGCTCGTCCAACTTTTTAACTACATTGCATCCTGCCCTCTGGACTGACCATGGCCTACCCTTTATATGTATTAAAAAGGGCCAGTTTATTTTGCCAGGTCGATAAACACCAATTTCATTTCACCAAAGCCAAACTGAACAAAATTCTTTCCTGGACAGGGCTCTAGGTGATTTTTGCCCTAATCATGGAACTTATAAAGCCCCTATCTCTGTCAGGAGTCACCTCTGTTCAATTCAAGTTAAGGTCCATGTAGCCGTTCTGATCTTGTTAAATGTAGTGGCTGCTTTTAATACAATGTTGCCTGCAAGCCTAGAAAAATAGACTGCATGAGGCAAACATTTACAGTATGATCTCAGGCTAATTATTTTCATTCCAGAAAGGAAGATTGCAAGGATTTCACTTATGCCCTTCATATCTACCTTTAAAGAACTAGCATGCATTAGTCCTCAAACCCCTTCCTTGAGCTCCACACTCTCTCTTTATGTAGATCACTTCGCTAAACTTATCATAGATGTTGGATTTGAGTTTATGGTCTATGGAAATGTTACTCAAATAATCCTTGGAATGCAGGAGGAGCACTGAACCATGGCACAGTCCAACTTCCAGTACTGCTCCTTGAGACAAGTAGGATAAAGATTAAGGGGGTCATTACAAAATTGGCGGTAAAAGCCGCTTACCGCCGTGCAGAAGACCACCAACACACCGCCACGGCAGCGGAATTCCGCCACGGTCATTATGACCCACTGCTCGGAATCTGCCAAAATTCAGACACCCACAGAAGTCCGCCACACCAAAGGTCAGTATAAACTGGCGAAAACAAAACCTCCACCGTCACGCCAACAGAAATACGCCCACACTATCACGACACACGAATCCACATGGTGGTCTTTCAACCGCGGTATTCCATTGGCGGTACACACCGCAGCGCTCAAAATACACAGACATTTACAAAACACTACAACATTGGACAAATCGAAATACACACACCTGATACACCTACACACACCACTCCCACACACCCATTAGAATATAAAACACACACCCACATCACCCACAAACCCCTATGACAAAATTACAGAGAGAAGGCCAGAGAGAGACACTACAAACATCTACCAAGCATCCACAGGCACACAATACCATCACCCACATAACTTCCACGCACCTCACACAACACACCACTAAATATCACCCCACTTATCACTACACACACCACCCCACACATCACCCACACCACCCCATGGCACGGCAAAGACACCCCAGGTTCTCTGAGGAGGAGCTCAGGGTCATGGTGGAGGAAATCGTCCGGGTAGAGCCACAGCTATTCGGATCACAGGTGCAGCACACCTCCATAGCTAGGAAGATGGAGCTATGGTGAAGAATAGTGGGCAGGGTCAACGCAGTGGGACAGCACCCAAGAAATAGGGATGACATCAGGAAGAGGTGGAACGACCTACGGGGGAAGGTGTGTTCCGTGGTCTCAAGACACCACCTTGCGGTTCAGCGGACTGGCGGCAGACCCCCACCTCCTCCCCCACAACTAACAACATGGGAGGAGCAGGTATTGGCGATTCTGCATCCTGAAGGCCTCGCAGGAGTAGATGGAGGAATGGACTCTGGTAAGTCAAATCTTAACTATTACATCCCCCACCCTACTTGCATGCTATCACATACCCCCACCCTCACCCGCACCCCCATCAATCCAACTCCTCACAAATGTCCCAACATCACAAACCATACATCCTAACACCAAGCCCTGCATGCAACAACAAAGCATGGACACCCATCACCAAAGCATGGCCACTGCACATACCCATACACCCCACTAAACCACCATCACACAAGGACCCACACAGGAATGCAAGCACTGGGGTACACGGTCACTCACCCATTGCACACCATGCCACACACAGATGTAATAAACATCCTTTTATACCCCTGCAGGACCCCTACCCAACGTCACCGGACAGGAGGGTCCACACATGTCCACACCACCAACAGAAGAGGCCCACAGTGATGACAGCAGCTCTGTCCAACTGGATCTAGATGACCAGCCCGGCCCATCAGGGACCTCGGGACAGTCGGTTCCCCTGACACAGTCACAGGCCACCACAGAGCTTCCCCACTCTGGAAACACCAGCACAGCACCCACGCAGCAGGCCCATACCTCTGTCCCCAGGACACGTCAAGCAGCAGTGTGTCCACCACTACAGGGAACCCAGGCTAACCCACCACCCCAACAACAGGGACCTGGGGGCAGTGGCAGTGGGCACACGGTCCAGGGGATGGAGGCCCAGGAACACAGGGGAACTGGGAGGGCTGCTGTGTGACAGGGGGAGGACAGGCCCAGGGAACCCACTCTCCACGAGGCCCTCTCCAACATCATTGGAGCCTACCACCCTTCCCAGGAGACGATGGCAAAGGTACTGGCCAAGTTTCAGGAGACCCAGCGCCTGCAGGAGGAACAGTATTTGGGCTTCAGGGAGGAACTCAGATTAATCAATTCCACCCTGGGCACCATCGTAGGGGTGCTGAAGGAAGTCCTCAACACCAGGAGGGATACTGTGGCACAACAAGGGGCCCCTGACACTAGCCTGGACAATGAACTGCCCACCACCTCCGCCGGCGATAGTGGACAGGAGGCACCGCCACAGGACCACCACACCAGCACCCCACTCCCTGCAGAGGGTGAACCACCCCGCAAACGGTCCCTGAGATCCAGGACAGAGACAGAGAACGATGCCAAGACCCCCACCAAGAAATGAGACCACCCTGAATGTCACCCTTCTGTCCCACTTTATCACCCAGTCCATCCTCAAACTGCCCCAGCTCCACTTCCTATGCCCATTTGGGCAATGCACCTGTGAGACTAATAGACGGGACTCTGCCATGGACATTCCTCCACCATCACCCCTCACCATTTTACAACCCCCTCCACTATTGAGCACTTAAATAAACACCCTTGAAGCACAAAACAATCTGGAGTCAGTCTGTGATTTCGAAATAGTGTATTAGCAATTACAGTGCCAAAATGCTCTTTCAAATGTAATGTCAACATACCTTTGTCACACAGCTCTAGTCCATGAGGAATCTAAGCAGATGTCACACAGTGGGACCCACATCTGTGAAATCGTAAGGGAAAGTGACAACTCAGTGACCATACACTGGGTGAAAACGACAGACAGTTGAGCGGTAGTAGTGTTAAAGTACATGTAGTAAGCAGATTTGTATTCTTACCTGTGTCTCACTGGAAATATTGCAGGATCACCGAGTTCCTGTTGTCGATGTCCTCTTCTTCTGCTTCCTCATCTTCACTGTCCACAGGCTCCACAGCTGCAACAACACCGCCATCTGGACCATCCTCCTGCAGAAAAGGTGCCTGTCGTCGCAAAGCTAAGTTGTGAAGCATACAGCAGGCCACGATGATCTGGCACACCTTCTTTGGTGAGTAGAATAGGGATCCACCTGTCATATGGAGGCACCTGAATCTGGCCTTTAGGAGGCCGAAGGTCTGCTCTATAATCCGCAGAGTTCGCCCATGGGCCTCATTGTAGCGTTCCTCTGCCCTTGTCCTGAGATTCCTCACGGGGGTCAGTAGCCATGACAGGTTGGGGCAACCAGAGTCACCTGCAAATGGCGAGGGACAACTGTTAGACACACACTAACCTGTAGGGATATCCCCAGACCCAGACAACCATTCCCACTGACTTGCTTCCAGGTGCTCACCTAATAGCCACACACGGTGCCTCTGGAGTTGCCCCATCACATAAGGGATGCTGCTATTCCGCAGGATGTAAGCGTCATGCACTGAGCCAGGGAATTTGGCATTAACATGGGAGATGTACTGGTCAGCCAAACACACCATCTGCACATTCATGGAATGATAACTCTTCCGGTTTCTGTACACCTGTTCACTCCTGCGGGGGGGACAAAAGCCACATGTGTCTCATCAATGGCACCTATGATGTTGGGGATATGTCCCATGGCATAGAAGTCACCTTTCACTGTAGGCAAATCCTCCACCTGAGGGAAAACGATGTAGGTTCGCATGTGTTTCAGCAGGGCAGACAACACTCTGGACAACACGTTGGAAAACATAGGCTCGGACATCCCTGATTCTATGGCCACTGTTGTTTGAAATGATCCACTTGCAAGGAAATGGAGTACTGACAGCACCTGCACTTGAGGGGGGATTCCTGTGGGATGGCGGATAGCTGACATCAGGTCTGGTTCCAGCTGGGCACACAGTTCCAGGATTGTGGTACAATCAAGGCTGTAGGTGATGATCACATGTCTTTCCTCCATTGTCGACAGGTCCACCAGCGGTCTGTACACCGGAGGATGCTTCCATCTCCTCACATGTGCCAGCGGACGGTGCTTATGAAGGACAACAGCGAGCACAAAGTTAACCAACTCAGAGGTACGTACCCACAGCTTACACAGAACACGAATCATAAACCGAAGTTTGGCCTGTATGAGTGTTGAGGCAAGGCCTAGATATGTGTGAAACAGTTAAAAATTAAGCCATGTGGTCCCCTGAAATAATGGCTGCCTGACCTGTAAAGTGGGACAATGGGATGTGAGGTAACTGCGCTGGCGTTGTACACCGTCGCGGTAGGCGGTCGAAGACCGCGGCGCAATTCTGCATTGGTTAACATTGGACCCTATGGGTCCCAGGAGCCACTGATGATGTATGCCGGCGGTGACGGTACGCACCGCCGCGGACGTGACCGCCATTTTCTATCTGTTCAATCACTCGATACCTGATCTTCGACAGGAGAGGACCTACACTGCAAGTGCTGCTGTGACCTCGGTCTGGAAGAGACAATGGCTCGTGTGTCTGGGGAAAGGGCCCCTGCCTTCACATCAGAGGAGTTGGAGAAACTTGTGGATTGGGTCCTCCCCCAGTACACACTACTCTACGGTCCTCCAGGCAAACAGGTAAGTACACTGGGAGCATGCTGTATGGGCTATGCCTGTGTGGAGTGGGGTGGATGAAAGATGGAGGGGGGAGATTGAGGCGTGCATGAAACAACGGTGAGTGCATGTGCCACATGGCAAGGGTAGGGATGGGGGCCAATGACTGTGATGGTGCAGTTGGTAATAACTTTTCTTTTCCCCCTGTACAATTCATGTAGGTCAGCGCCCACCAGAAAAAGGATGTTTGGCGTGCCATCGCCAAGGACGTCTGGACCCTGGGGGTCTACCACAGGCGGAGCACCCACTGCCGTAAGAGATGGGAGGACATTCGCTGCTGGAGCAAGAAGACGGCGGAGGCCCAGCTGGGGCTGGCCTCCCAACGTGGGAGGGGTGCCCGTCGCACCATGACCCCCCTGATGTTCAGGATCCTGGCGGTGGCGTACCCGGAGTTGGATGGGTATCACAGCAGCCACAAGGGGGTGAGTACACTCTCACTCTGATGATTTTGCGCGCAGTGGAGGTGTCTGGGTGGGGGAGGTGGGCTGTGGGTTTCCCTAGGCCAGGGCGAGTGTGCTAGTTAGGTCTCCTTGTTCTGGCAGACCCTGTAGCACCGCACTCCACCTTTGTAGAGTGCCAAGTACACCTAGTCAGGCTCCGTTGTCATCCATGTGTGCAGATGTCGGCCATAGCCTTGTAGGCCATGTCCCAGGGATTGAACAGTGGTGCCCAAGTGCGCGGCGTAGTGCACGGGGCTTCTGTGTCTGTCGTGTCCGCCAACGGTAGCGGTAATGCATGCACTCAACATGTCTTTCTTCTGTTGTCCCCCCCCTTTTTGTGGTCTCGCTGTTCTTGTGTGCATTAGCATCATCAGGTGGAGGAGCAGTGGCACCAGAGCAGGAGGGAGCTGCATCCCACATGGCCCTGGAGACCGAGGCAACGGACTCAGAGTTCACCAGTGGGACAGAGGGCGAGGGGAGCTCCACGGCGGGGACAGGAGCTGAGACCAGAGATACGGACTTGTCCTCTGATGGGAGCTCCCTTGTGGTGGCGGCCACATCTGTGCCCCTGCATCTACAGGTACAGCCGCCACCCCCCCTACCAGCAGCCCCTCAGCCTTTGCCCCGTGCCCGCTCACCCAGGAGGGTGGGCATCACCTTCACCCCAGGCACCTCAGCCCCTGCTCCAGTCACCCCTGCTGCCCTCAGTGAGGAGGCCATTGACCTCCTCAGGTCCCTCACTGTTGGGCAGTCTACCATTTTGAATGCCATCCAGGGGGTAGAAAGGCAGTTGCAACAAACAAATGCATTCCTGGAGGGCATTCATTCTGGTCAGGCGGCCCTTCAGCGAGCTTTTCAGACTCTGGCATCAGCACAGATGGCAGCTATTGTCCCTGTCTCTAGCCTCCCCCCTCCAACTTCCTCCACCCAGACCCAATCCCCTCTACCTCAGCCTATCCCAAGCACACCTTCAGACCAGCATGCACACACGTTAACACACAAGGGAAGCTCTGGCAAACATAAGCACCACACATCCCACAGGCACTCACACAAGTATCACACACATGCAGACACACCAACATCCACTGCCTCCACTGTGTCCCCCTCCTCCTCATCTCCCTCCTCCCTCCCAGTCTCGTCTACACTCACACCTGCATGCACTACATCTACAGCCACTACTTCCATCACCAGCACACACACTACCACACCCCGCTCACGTGCAGTCACCACCCCCACTACCATTCACATGTCCCCTGTTTCCTCTCCCAGTGTGTCTGTGACACCACCTCCCACGATACACAAACGCAGGCACACACCCACCCAACAGCCATCCACATCATGACAGCCTCCAGCGCATGCACCTTCACCCAAAGTCACCAAACGAACACCTCCTACAACCACAACCTCTTCCTCCACTCCCAAACCCCCTCCAGCTACCCATCCCAGTGTTCCCAAGAAACTTTTCCTGTCCAACCTTGACCTCTTTCCCTCACCTCCCCCACCCCGTCAGTCTCCTAGGGCCCGACTCTCCAGGTAACAACCTAGCACCTCAGCCACAACATCTCCGGAACCAGTGGTACCTGTATTCACCGGAATCTGGAGTGCACCGGGCAGCAGGGCACCCAGTGTGGCACGGAGCCACAGCATGGGCAGTCCCCCACCTGTGAAGCATCAAAAGTTGGCCAGTGCCCGGCGGGAGAGGGGGAAGACTCCAGCCACCAAAGCTGCTCCCAGGGGTACAGGTGGGAGTGTGGAGTCAGCTGCAACACCTTCCAAGGTGGGGAAAGGCCACAAGAAAGTCAGCAAGTCTGGGAAGAGCAGCACGGTGGAGAAGACCGCCATCATCCCCGCTGCCCAGGAGGCCACCGCCATCATCCCCGCTACCCAGGAGGCCACCGCCAGCACCAGCCCTGCTGCCAAGGAGGCCAGCACCAGCCCTGCTGCCCAGGAGGCCACCGCCAGCACCAGCCCACCTGCCCAGGACAGGACCGCGCCAGCACCAGCCCCAGCCCCGCTGGGCCAGACAGGACCGCCAGCACCAGCCCCGCTGGGCCAGACAGGACTGCCAGCAGCTGAGTCACTGCCAAGGACCCCGCTGCCACAAGCACCGCTGAACAGGACCCTGCCGCCACAAGCACCGCAGAACAGGACACTGCCGCCACAAGCACCACTGACCAGGACACCGCCGCCACATGCACCGCTTAACAGGACACTGCCGCCACAAGCACTGCTGAACAGGACACCGCCGCCACAAGCACCGCTGAACAGGACACCCCCGCCACAAGCAACGCTGAACAGGACACCGCTGCCACAAGCACCGCTGCCAAGGACACCGCCTCCACAATCACCACTGCCAAGGACACTGGCGCCACAAGCACTGCTGAACAGGACACCGCCGCCACAAGCACCGCTGAACAGGACACTGCCGCCACAAGCACCGCTGAACAGGACACCGCCGCCACAAGCACCACTGCCAAGGACACCGCCGCCACAAGCACCGCTGCCAAGGACACTGCCGCCACAAGCTCTGCTGAACAGGACACTGCCGCAACAAGCACCGCTGGCCCATGAGCGCCAAGGGCACTGATGCTACTGAGTCCGTCATGAGCAGGATGAAGCACTCTGGGCACAAGGCCCCCCTCCAGAACCAGTGGAGAGAGGCATCCCCTACCTCTGTCCTTGGCAGGAAGAAGCACTCTGGGCACAAGGCCCCCTCCAGAACCAATGGAGAAAGGCATCCACTACCTCTGTCCTTGGCAGGAAGAAGCACTCTGGGCACAAGGCCCCCTCCAGAACCAGTGGAGAGATACATCCACTCCCTCTGTCCTTAGCAGGATGAAGCACTCTGGGCACAAGGCCCCCTCCAGAACCAGTGGAGAAAGGCATCCACCTGAGAGACCGTGGCTTTGCACTCCCCAGGATAAAGCAGTGGGCAACCCACCCACTGTACAGACTTGAGAGACTGTGTCTTTGCACTCCCCAGGATAATGAAGTGGGCAACCCACCCACTGAAGAGACTTGAGAGACTGTGGCATTGCACTTCCCAGGTTAAAGCAGTGGGCAACCCACCCACTGGAGAGACTTGAGAGACTGTGGCTTTGCACTCCCCAGGATAATGCCGTGGGCAACCCACCCACTGAAGAGACTTGAGAGACTGTGGCTTTGCACTCCCCAGGATAAGGCAGTGGGCAACCCACCCAATGGAGAGACTTGAGAGACTGTGGCTTTGCACTCCCCAGTATAAAGCAGTGGGCAACCCACACACTAGAGAGACTTGAGAGACTGTGGCTTTGCACTCCCCAGGATAAAGCAGTGGGCAACCCACCCACTGGAGAGACTTGAGAGACTGTGGCTTTGCACTCCCCAGGATAATGCCGTGGGCAACCCACCCACTGAAGAGACTTGAGAGACTGTAGCTTTGCACTCCCCAGGATAAGGCAGTGGGCAACCCACCCAATGGAGAGACTTGAGAGACTGTGGCTTTGCACTCCCCAGTATAAAGCAGTGGGCAACCCACACACTGGAGAGACTTGAGAGACTGTGGCTTTGCACTCCCCAGGATAATGCAGTGGGCAACCCACCCACTGGAGAGACTTGAGAGACTGTGGCTTTGCACTCCCCAGGAAGGAACAGTGGGCAACCCACCCACTGTAGAGAGTTGAGAGACTGAGGCTTTGCACTCACCAGGATTGAACAGTGGGCATGTGGCCCCCTCGTGGATTTGGCGTTGTGCACTCAACCGGCTGAGGTGCCCCCCCTTTCCCTTCCCCCTGAGGTGCCAGTTTTATTGCTATCTGATGCCCCTGCAGTGTTCTCTCCGTCATGTTCGGGGATTGAGTGTGGGCCTCGCCCATGCGGTGTGGGCCCCGTGTTCCACGGACTTCAATGGAGCACTACCTGGATCTTGGAGTATATATTTGTTTATAGTGTATATATATTTTTGCGTCCTGGATTTTAATAGATTACAATGGTTACACTCATTTGCTTTTGTCTTTGCATTCTTCCGGGAGGGTTTGGGGGGTGTAACTGTAATGTATCATGCTGTATTAGTGTGTGTGTTGTAGTGGGTGAGGGTGGGGGTGTTGTGTGTGTGTGTGTGTCCCTGTTTTTTCCCTCCCCTGTGTCGTAGGTGCAGTACTCACTGTTGTCTTTGCAGCCGGCGTTTGTACTCCTGGTAGAGGAGCAAGAAGATGAGGGATGGCAGGATCTGGAGCTCGGGTTCCATGGCGTCCGGATTCCTCGTGGGGTGTGTAGAGGTGAGCGTTTTCCCTTCGAAGTCCTGTTTCCGCCGTGTTTTTGTTCGCGGTGAATCCGCCCCTGAAAAGGTGGCGGATTGGTAGGTTGTGATACTGTGGGCGGTACATTGTCCTCCGCCTGTCTGTTGGTGGTGACCGCCAAGCTGTTTGTTTGTACCGCCGTGGCGGTCGGAGTGTTAAAGTGGCTGTCTTTGTTGGCGGTTTCTGCCATGGTTGTAATTGCACTTTTTTTACCGCCGGCCTGTTGGCGGTCTTACCGCCGCTTTAACACCGACCGCCAGTGTTGTAATGACCACCTAACTCTCTTAAACGTGACACTGACAAAACAGAGGCAATCATTATTAGAGGTAAACTGTCTGTATGAGCCTCTGGTGTTGCACCTTGCACAGAGACAGTTGCTGGAGTCCACAATACGGAATTCATTATAGCCAAAACTTTATCCTTTACTTCTAAAATATCTATAGTAAATATTACTTCCTTTTTTTCATGATAATACTGAAGCAGATGATAACTTTCATCCTTTTCAAAGATCGATTCATTGTTATTCAGGCCATTATTCGCTCATGTTGACCTCTGGTAACGTACTCTACTTAGGTCTTTCCAAATAACTTCAGCACCTTCAGTTTATTCAGAATGGCTCAGCTTGCCTACTACTAGGCCTTACGCTTCTTGAATTTATTCCTACATATGTAAGAGCAAATTGTGAATGCGCCTTGGCTTATCTATTTTGTTATAATAATAGTAAAGTGGACGCATCCCTAAGGTTAATTAACTTTTTGGCTAGTTTAAATTATTATTGTAAGGTGTCACATAACAAACAGTATTAAATAATAATGATCAATAAAGAGTCAGTAAAGTACACACCATGACCCATTTGGACACATATAACCACATCTTTTAGTATCAATTAAAATATTTATTTCCCTATATTAACAATGCTAAGGTCACGAAAATTAGTCTTAACACCAAATGGTACAAGTAAAGAAACATCACAGGCTGTTCACATAGCCTAAAGAATCTTAGCTTAAACAATGACATCTAGCTATGGCACTATCAAAATGACAGCAGTACTAAAACAGTAGCAGTTGGTACCTGGAAAACAAAAGACAAAAAACAGGACAGATCATACATTTACCTATCCCTAAGGAATATCAGCAGTATGGCATCAACTTCAGCAGGGGGACAACAGCACCAGCATCAGGACAGGACCAGGGTATGGGGGACAGTTTAGAATTTGGACAATAAGATTACTAAACCATCAGAGCAATTGTTCAACATTGAACAGGCGAAGTAAATTCAGAAAATAATAAAGCACCAGAATGTCAATAGACTGACTGGCAAGGCACTAAGGCGGTCATTATGAACATGGCGGTAACTACCGCCAACAGCCTGGCGGTCAGGACCGCCAAACAATGAAGCCAATGAGAAACAATTAGCGGTCTAACCACACACTGCCATTTTTGTAGTCTCGATGACGATGGAGGATGCCGCTCTCAGGCCAGCAGAAAGGCCCTACCCGCCTACCAAATAAAGAAACACCATACCGCCATCAGTTCTGGGGCGGGAACCACCGCCAGGCAAAGTGTGGCGGAAACGAACAATATAAAAGGAAACACTCACCGGAGGTACACAGAACACGCCGACACAGACATGGAGCGAGAGTTGGAAATAACGCCAGTGCTTCTTCTTGCTATATTCCTCCAGGACTGTGACCAACGACGAAGACGAAGACGACGACGGTAAGTACTGCAGACTAGCACACATGGGAAGAAAGGGAACAGTTACACACCCACCCCACCCCACAAGGCTCTCCCAAACCCTACCACTATCCCAAGCCATACATACCATAACAAAATGTACTTACCATACACAAGCCAACAAATACCTGCACAAATGTACACACCTGTGCACACTACACCCCCACAGTGAAACGCTGAACAACGTCACTTTGTTGTGCCAAAAGCACTTCTGGGTACTTAAAATTTATTAGAAATATCAAAAGTAATGTCCAAATAAGGCCAATGGCCAGTCCATCGTAAAGTCCCTGAAGGGCAAATATAGCCCAAACGTGACTCCCACGTGTGCAAAGGGAACTCCACTGTAAAGGGGCATCAATGGGGCAGCCAGGCACCTCATGGAACAGGGGCAGGGGCGGTGGGGGTGGGGACTTAGGTCTGGAAGGGGGGGCTCTTGGGCTTAGGGTTGGGAGGTGGAACGAGGGGAAGTGGCCCTGGACCTTGGGGTGGCAGAGGGACCTGGGGCAACAAGGGGCTTCTTCCTCCCTGGGGAAGGGGCACAGGAATGGGAAGGGCAGACTGGGGCAGACTTAGAGGAGGAAAGAGTGGACTGGGCAAGGACATGGGATTGTTAAGGGACAAGACGGGGTGGGCCAGTGGGATTCAAACAAGTCAACACAGGATGGGAAAAGCTTCTTAGGTGCAGTTGGAGGGGATTTTGAGGCAGGTCTGGGAGTGGAGGTTGAGGGAGTGCTCATACCAGGTGTAGGTGTGCCGGACGTGGATGCAGGTGCTTGTATAGTATACTTATGTGTGGTGGATGTGTGTGTGGTGTGGATGTGTGCGAACGTTTGAGTGTTTTGAGATTGGGGTGGACACAGTGGGAGAAGACAGGCTGCCAGTGTAGATGGATGTTGTCTGGGTGTCTGGTGAGTGTGCTGCAAGTGTCTGTAAATGTAGTTGTGGTGAGTGCAGGCGTGGTGTCTGGGGTGCATGTCTGGTTGTCAGATATTGTGGTGACTGCATGAATGGGGGCAGCAGCAGTGACTGAGGGTGCAGTGCGTGTGGGTATGCATGGTGAGATGACAGATAGAGTGGCGGGGGAGGTTGACACACTGGGGAAAGTGGATGTTGTTGTGTGTGCTTTGGTATGTTGGGTGTGTGCCTGCCTGTGATGGGAAGTGTGGTGCTTGTGTTTCTCTGTATGCTTCTTGTGTGTTGATCTGTGTGCATGGCTGTCTGTATGTGTGCTTGGGAAGGGTGAAGGGAGTGGGGTGCTGGAAGGAGTAGAGGTGGTGGGAGGGGGGACGGAAAAACCAGGGACACTGGCTGCCATCAAAGAGGAGGCCAGAGCCTGAAGAGATCTCTGTAGGCCAGACATGGCACCGTGAATGCCTTCCAGGTATGCATTGCATTGCTGCATCTGGGATGCTAGCCCCTGGGTGGCATTCACAATGGTTATCTACCCTACAGAGATGGGGCTCAGGAGGTCAATAGCCTCCTCCGTGAGGGCAGCAGGGCTGACTGGGTGAGCAGGCACGGGCAACTCGGTGGGGAGCAACTGGGAGGGTGGTGATGGTATGAGGGGTGGCGGAAGATGACAAAGAATGGGTGATCCCAGTAGGGTCTGCCACCACCAGGGAGCTGCCATCGGAGGAGGTATCAGAGTCACTACCTCCAGTGGTAGTTGCCTCCCCCGTGGTACTCAACTCCCCCTCCAACCCAGTGGTCTCCTTGGCGTCGGTCAACTCTGCCTCCTTGGAACTGTGGGCTGCTGCAACCCCACTCACTGGTGCCTCAGCTCCCTCGCCAGATGGTGCTAATGTACACAGGGACACAAGAGCACAGGGGTTGGAAACAAAACAAGAAGTATGTCAAATCCTGAAAATATGTACATTTTGGGTCAAAGACACTCCCACCCAGATCAGGCATGAACATTCAGCAGACACAACATGTTATGAATATGCCCCTGACTAGTAGGCATGACCCCAGAATACACCACATAACCCTCCTGAAACACAACTCTGATACACTGTGTGAATTACACCCATGAGAGACCATGCCAAGCCAATGCACTTACAAGTCCATAAGGCCACAATGAATACCAGATGACAAAAAAGGGGACCCCTCATAGGCCTACAGACCCTGCCAAATCTAACTATGACACTATCCCAGGGACGTGGAGGGGGGAAGGACTGCAGGGGCACACCTGTCTAAGTGCCTGGCACTAAAATGCCTGCATGAAACAGCACCCAAATTCACCCATCAAAGTGGTGTCACAACAGTGTTGGTACTTATCCCCTTGTGGCTGCTGTGCTGCCTTCAAGCGCCCATCTAAATCCGGATAGGCCACCGCCAGAATGCGGGCCTTTAGGGGGGTCAGGTTCCGACAGCACTCCTTCCTCATTGGGAGGCCTTCCCCAGCTGGGCCTCTCTGATCTTCCTGGCCTAGCACCTCAGGTCCTCCCACCACTTCCTGCAGTGGGTGCTCCGCCGGTTGCAGACCCCCAGAGTCCACACTTCCTTGGCGATGGCTTGCCACAGGCCTTTCTTTTGATGGGCGCTGACCTGCATGGGACACACAGAGCAAAGAAACAGACTTCAGTGTGGGTGCCCCATACACAAATGCCATGCCCTTTCATACTGAACGGCCCATGTTGACATGCATATGTACAAATTACAGACAGAAAGTGCCAGACAGCCTACGGCTGGGCAGTCACACATCGAACACACATGCATACAGGCATCCACCACAATCACACACATCTAAGGGTGACAGATGGCATCTCACCAGCTCCTCCGGTCGCCCATACAACTTCGCATATAGGGGTAGGAACCCGTCCACTAGCTTTTCCAGCTCCTCCGCAGTGAAGGCCGGGGCCCGTTCCCCTATGGTATGCACCATCTCAGGACCAGAGTCAGGACACAGCAGCACACGCAGTGGAGTACTACTCTTCACATGATGCAGGAGTCAAGAGTCAAGGGTCTGACAAAATGGCGATAGATACCGCAGCGGTGTGCACTGTCACCACCGGCAGAAATCATGATTGGCCTAGGTTCCCCATTGACAACCATGTAATCGAATGATCAGGTGTACGACAGATCCACACATGTAGTCACGGTTGGAAGTGTCTATACAATGTGATGCCATTATGACAGAGAAACCTCAGCACACATTAGCCTGACGGTGTACCTCATTCTTTCAGTGTTTGTGCATTACCTATGTGATGCATTTTGAAAAGTACAGTGACATCATGTAATTCAAGTGTATGTTGAAACTCAAAATGTGTTATTTCCCCCTCCATAGGTAGAGACCCATGTGGCGAGGGAGGACCCAATCTGTTTACAGACCCCTGGTAGATTTGGCCACTATGGAGGAACATCACATCATTATCACCTACCAACTCAATAGAGCTACTATCCGTGACCACTGTGCATTAATGGATCCTCTTCTGAAGCCGGCCAATTGGAATCAGCATGCCATCCCTACAACTGTGCAAGCGCTATCTGTGCTCCATTTCTTGGCCACGGGCTCATTTCAGGTGACAGTGGGCATGAATGCAGGCATCTCACAGTCAATGTTCAGCCACATCCTGTCCAATTTCCTGGATGCATTTGTTCAACACTTGCAAAATTATGTCTAGTTTCCCCAAAGGGCTGAACTCACCGCCATCAAATCTGGATTCTATGCCCTCGCTAATATCCCCCTTGTGATAGGTGCCATTGATGGAACCCACATAGCTCTCATACCAAGAGTGAATGAACAGGTGTATAGGAATCATAACAACTATCACTCCATGAATGTACAATTGGTGTGTACTGCTGATCAGTACATATCACATGTCAATGCCAGGTTCCCAGGATCAGTCCACGATTCATTTGTCCTGAGAAACAGCAGTGTGCCACACATGATGGGACAACTACAGGGGTACAGAGCTTGGCTCATAGGTGAGTGTGCATGACACTGGATCAGTGACATAGCTGACATCCGGGCTGTATGCAAGTAAAGGCAGTTTGTTCAAGTCCTCTTTTGCCCACTTTTGCATGTGATTCTGGCTTCCCCAACTTGCAAGGGCTCCTGAGACCTGTGAGGAATCCCAGGACAGATGCAGAGAGGAATTATAATGAGGTCCATGGTCATAGTAGGAGGGTGATAGAGCGCACAATAGGACTCCTGAAGGCAATATTTTGTTGCCTCCATCTCTCTGGGGGATCCCTGTGCTATGTCCCTGACAAGGTGGGTAAGATAGTGGTGGCCTACAGCATGCTTCACAACTTGGCTGTGGGGAAGGCTATCCCCCTTCTGGAAGAGGAGGGTGCTGCCCAACCAGCCCTGCAACCTCAGAGAGGGGATGAGAGTGATGGTGAGGAAGAAGAGGGGTAATACTTCAACTCCAGGACCCAGCTAATCCAGCTATACTTCCAGTGACTCTAAGGTACTGTTCAATGCTGCTGATGTCTTCACTGCATAGTTACAGACAGACTCATGTAATAAGTACTGTGGTGTCTTTTGTCAGTGACAATGCTAAATCATGACTGAAGTGGCATGTGCCAGGGAACGTTATTTTAGGTGCAGTGTGACATACTTCAGTCACTACAGTGCTGGATCCCCTCCTGCAATAAAAGTGTGATTATTATAGTAACTGGCTAATGCATTCACATTTACAATTGATCTCTCATATCGATGAAGGACATATAATTTGAGTGCGTAGGTGTATTTATTCAATGGCAATATATACATAAGTGTTGGGACAGTGAAAGGGAGTGGGCACATGGTAAACAACATACTCAGGTACATATGCTCAGCTATTGGTTGCACTTGGGTATAGTCCATGTGGTGTTTAGAAGATGGTGTGATGGCAGTGTCATGTCAACAAGGTAGCTCAGTGGCACACAAGGGAGACAGTTCAGGGCAGAGTCATTTCCTGGCGCTGGGCTTGGTCTTGGCTGGTGTTTCAGTGGGACATCTCGGTCTGACAGCACGTTTGCGAAGGTGCAGCTGGGCTGCAGGGGTAGGGGTGCTGATGTCCTCTGAGTCCTCTGGCAGTGGCACCAGTCCAGTGGTTGCTGCAGATGTAGATGGCAGGGCAGTGTCCTGGCTAGTGGTAGGGGCTTGCAGGTGGTTGAAGGACTAAGGCTGGCTGTGGTACTGGTGCTGCAGCACCCCTGAAATGGAGGCCATGGTAGCATTGAGCTGTTTCCATTGCTCCATGGCCTCCTGGTGGTATGCTATCTGCAGCCTCTGATTCTGCTCCAGGGTGGCCAGGATCTGGACCATCCTGTCCTGGGTATGGTGGGATGCTCCCAGGCCCTCAGAAATCACCTCCTGGGCTGCATCATCCATCCTTTGGCCAACCCCCTGGGCCACTGATGCCCTCCCATTGGCACTGAACCCCTGTGCCTGTGTCCCCTGCACAGGTCTGGCAGTCCCACTTGCACTGGGCCCTTCATCATCCTGCCTGTTGGTGGGTAGAGACTCTGGCTTCTGTACATGTGGGCAGCCAGTCCCTGGCCGGGAAACACTGGTGTGGAGTCGTTTGGCCAGAGCTGATGATGGGGGCTGTGTGGTAGGGGTATCAGTAGTGTCCTGAGTGGGGCTTCTGGAGGGTGACAGTTCAGGACTGTGGGATGGGCCAGGGATTTCCTCTGTGTCCAGACATCACTCTGCACTCTCCTGAGTGGGGCCTCCGTCTTCAGGTGGAGGACTGGCACTCCTTGACGTCTCCGTCCGGGAGGCATGGGTTGTGGTGTCTGTGTGTGGGAGAATAGACATGTGGGTGTCCTGTACTTATTCGGCAATTGCTGCACTGATCTGCACTATTTTATTCTTATATCCCCTTTAGTGGCATGCAAGGTCCCTTTGTGTTCATTTTGGTGCATTTTCTGTGAGGGGGTGGAGGTGCATTGTGGGTGCTGTAGTGCCACTGGGATTCCATGCAGGGGTAGGTGACTGTGCACAGGGGGCTGGATGGAGATTTGTTTGTCGGATTCTGGGCATGCAAGAGACTTGGATGTGGGAGTTGTGGACTGGGTAGTGGATGGGGTCCTGGTGGTAGTGAGGGGATGGTGTGACAAATGCATTACAGGTGTGGTGACTATTAAGATATTGTAGTTGACTTATCCGAGTCCAGTCCTCCAGTGAGTCTGGTGAGGCCCTCCGGGTGCAGGACAGCCAGGACCTTCTCCTCCCAGTCAGTGTATTCGGGGGGAGAAGGTGGGGGACCACCACCAGTCTTCTGTACGGTGATGTTGTGCCTGGATGCCATGGACCGAACCTTCCTGCGCAGGTCGTTCCATCTCTTCCGTATGTCATCCCTTGTGCGTGTATGGTTTCCCAATGCATTGACCTTGTTGACTATCCTCTGCCATAGCTCCATCTTCCTGGCCACGGGTGTCTGCTGCACCTGTGCCCCAAATAGTTGTGGCTCGAACCTGAGTATTTCGTCCACCATGGTCCTTAGCTCCTTGTCTGTGAAGCGGGGGTGCTTAGGAGGTGCCATGGTGTGTGTTGTGGGTGGTGTGTTGTAGGTGTATTGGTGATGGTGCTGTTGTGTGGTTGGGTGTGTGGCTTGTGATGGTGTTTGGGGTATGTATGGGTTTTGGTGGTGTACTTGTGTGTATGACTTGTGTGATGTTGAGTTCAGTGTATGCGTTTTGTGTGGTCAATATATGTTGTGCTATTGGCATTGCAAAGGATTGTGGGGTGTGTATGTGTGTGTGTTATACTGTTGTGGATGTGTGTCAAGTGTGTGGGTTTCAAACTTGCCAATGTGTGCATTTGTTATTGGTGGGTCCCATTGCTGGCCGTGGCAGTCCGTACCACCAATGGTCGTTCAGCATTCACTCTCCGCCAAGCTGATTTGTGCATCATTATTTGGTGGGTGGAGGATTTGTCTGCATGGCGGTGGCGGGGTGGGGTATGCTGCCTTTCTGCCGTTGTTGTCCCTGGTGGTGGGTGGAGGTTGCAGGATTTTTGGAGGTTTCTCTTTTTGACATCATTATTCAGCGGTGTGCAGTTCACCACCACTGGCGGTCTTTTGTTCACCTGAAGTACAAGAACAAATATAGAACTACTACCTAATCCAAAGAACTAAAGAGATAATATATAAAACAAACCCATCAATATAATAAATTCAAAAAGGATATTTACTAAATGTGTATGTCAATCCAAAAAAGAAAAATGAGAATATCAGAAACTCATATATGTTGTAGAACCTGCAAACAACAATATTTACAATTTTCAAAAGAATATATCTATCTGCAAAACTAATTCATTTATAAATATTAAAAAACACACTACACATGCCAAAAACATAAATAACACATAACATTACATAGACAAAGACATAGTGCAACTTAAGACAATGTGATGCCACAATAATCAACATAACATAAATATAAAAAACATTTGGTCTTCCAACTAGATCACCGTCAGCACGGCGGTCAGCGGTGATTACTGCCAAGTTCATAATGAGGGCCTAAGTGTCAAAGTGATGGGTAACAAATAATGGCTCCTGTAAGAAGCACGTCAAGAAATAATGGCTCCCCACTTCTCAGCACCCAACATTAAATTAACCTTACTAAACATTTGTTATTGGTCAAAGGCATCAGGAGAAGAAAAACATCCAATTTCAAGAACATTAGATATTGGCAGTACATAAAAATATTACACTTATGAAGTGGCAAAGAGTCGATTGGATTTTTCTCTCTCTTACGTAGCTCCAAATTTATACTAAATGTATCTTCCCTGTCTTCTTCCATCTGTGATCTGTAAGCCCTTATATTCGACACATTCCAAATGCTTCTACTAGACAGTGGTGACAAAGATCTGGAAACATTCTTGAGTTGCACCATTTCCTGGAGAGAAATACATTACATTATTACATGCACAGAACAAGTTGGTGACTTAAGCAAAATAAGTTTGTTATACAATGGACATGAGAACATCTAAATGTAACAACAGTAAGAACACTGGGTGCTAGATAACTGGACGCCCAGCAGAAAACAAGAAATGCTCATATTATTTCAGCATTTAATTTTGCAGGGAACATGATCTTAAAGAGACATGTTTCTCACTTAAATGTTAGTACAATATTTAGTACACAAGTTATGCAGGCCTTACACTTGATGGTGGCCAATAATAAAGGCACATTTTGTGTGAACATTAATTTCATTGGTAAGACATATCACATCTCAGTACATAAGTATGATTACGTAAAAGGATAAATATTTATGCTGATTTCCAGTGCTCACAAAATTAGGACCATGCTTCCTTTCCTGTTGGTCTCAAAATCTTTAAATGGTCTTCCTTGTTCGTTTCTAAATATATCTAATCATTATACCTTTAGGACCTCCTTAATTCGACACTGATAGTCAATTCTGTTACTGCCAGGTGGCCTTAACTGGTAGCAATACGTTAAAATAAATAAATATTTAAAAGAAATTTAGCAGGCAGATTGCAGAACACCATTGTGGGAGACCAGAAAGAGAAGGTGGACGATCGACTCCAAGCTACACACCTGACGGTAGTGATTTCTTTGAAAATATACCTTTGTTACCTGGAGCATTGTAAGAAAAACAGACGAGAAAGCCGAGAGAAACTGCTGAGGTGATTTGGAATTGCCAACGACTTTCCAAATGACCTGACTCCCTTCATTTTGCATTTTAAAAACAAGCTACATTTTAATGAAAGGTGAACTTGAAGTTGGCAATTCCCTGAAAGGAACTTGGAATGGTGAAGAGAACAATAACAACGGTGCAGTTATAAGTAACATCATTTGCTCCCCTTGAACTTGCAATGCTTTTTTATTTGAAATGAGTGGCCTAAAAAATGTCTTGTGGAAGGCGGCTTATTTCCAACGCTCCCCTGCCAAATAAAACATGCGTGCTGCTCAATCATCATACCAATTACTGTACCGAATCCAAAAATACTGAGGCAATATACCTAACAATTTTAATTCTGACCTGCGTGTAACCTGTGCCATAATATTATCCTATTCAATTTAGCTATAGCTGCAATTATTTCACTTATTTTACTTCAGTTTTGAACTGGGTCCTGGACCTTCAAGCTCCTCATACAGCCAAATCGCCGGGGGCAATGGAACTAATGTATTTTTAGCAAACCCATTTTTCAACAGCTTGTCACACTATGCTGATTTCTGAGCCGAGTCGGCATACACCGGAAAGTATGTATTGCTAAGTAAATTCCAGGTGTAAACTGTCAAATTCAAACATATTTCAAACCTAAACAATTATAGCTTTAAATGTCTTTTTGCCGTGGAAAGTAGAATCCATATTTTGCTGCTGCCACAAGCATGCTCTTTATTTAATTAATGAGGAAAGGAAATTGGAAGGGAAAATATAAACGTCCAGGATATTTTGTGGCATTTGATATTTACCTTGAATTGTATAAAACTTTGGGCACCAAGAGCCTATTATGTGATTAAAACATCGTATTTCGCTAATTGCATTTACATTTTCTTTTCAGTTGTTTTAGATGTGTGTGTAATTTTCTGGTTCTATTGTAGTTTCCAAAGGATTGTTGAAATTATGCATACATTTAAATTTCAGATCTGGATTACTTAGGGAACCAATATCAGGTACATGCACCCATTAACCAGTACAGACGCAGAAACACAAGTCGGAGAATTTATAACGTGACGGATTTTCGCAAATCCTACTGTAATGCGATTTCTGTAGTGTGCCATATCTCAAGTGGATACAATACTACGGCTTTTTGCATTACAACAACTTGAATTGATCATAAACAGACGGTGAAAACCATTTCGGCTGCATGGTCATATGTAGCCTCATGAAAAGCATTCTGTCGTGTGTATAATTTGGGTAATTTCTGGTATGTAAATTACTTGACGTATCAGAAATTGTAAGGGTGC
The DNA here is from genome assembly GCF_031143425.1 of Pleurodeles waltl. NCBI lineage: Eukaryota > Metazoa > Chordata > Amphibia > Caudata > Salamandridae > Pleurodeles > Pleurodeles waltl. The sequence goes on from NC_090447.1 coordinate 332,036,925, forward strand.
ACAATTTCACAAAGCCTTTGCTGCAGGAAGTGAGACTAGCAGAAAATTTATCATGGTAGACACATTCGAGCTGAAAATGTGCTGCAGAAAATATATTTTCCTCGATCCTGTTGATATCTCGAGTGACTTTGAATTCAAGATATGCTCTCGCTCAAGGACCGAAAGGTGGACAAGAAGGGGTGTCTATTAAACTTAAATCCTTCGAGGTAGGATGCCACAAAGGGCGCGATTTACAGCTAATTTAGTCACCTTTTATGCAATGGATTTTGCAATTCCTAGCTTCAGATACAGTGCAAGGTGAGTGTATTCACTAGTAGGGACATCTCCCATTCTAGACATATGTTCAATGATCACATAATTCTCTTATGAGAGTGAGAAAACACTTTTTTTCGGCCTGGCTAAGGCAACGTTTTGCATCCATGACCTCATGTCATTATTCGTACAAACAATAAAAGTACAGAGAGAGGGGTTGTGCCCTTTCTAGGATAAGCCCATTCAGTCTTCGCCTACCATGTGCTTTTCATGGTTTGCTATTCCTTTAATGGGATGTCCATCAAGACCAGGGCATCATGTGGAGGGTTAAAATGTCCTTTTTCGAATTACCATTAGGTGATAGCATACCAGGTATTACTTTTTTTAGATTGAAGATTCAAAATGACCTGCATTTGTAATTGAGAGCCAATGTGTGTTCTTTCTTATATTTACTTTGCTGGTACAATGACGTTTAATTGCAGTTGCTGATTTATTTCATTTTTTTAGGGAGTGGAGGCTGTTTGGGTGCCTTTGCCTGTCATAAAGACCGAAAGTCTAATTCATAAACTGCTTAATAGTCCTACAGAATACTACAATCAAGGGCCCCATGGAAAGCAGACAAAGCCTGTTCTTTCCACGGGAGCGTTCGGGAGGGAAGTGACAGAGGGAGGGCAGGATTGGTGGATAGGTACCCGTGGATGGGATATGGGAGGGGTATATAGGAGTGAGGGGCGTGGGGACCAGCCTCTTCCGCGCTAGCCGTTCGCACAGTTGCAGAAGGTTTGGCTGGTCCCCTGGAGCAGGTAGGGTTGCGGTGCGGTATTTTTGGTATAATTACAGCGCCATGGCTCAGAGCCATGACGCTGCTGCTGTTCCGTCTGCACTTCCCCTTCTCGGCGAAGCCGGCCGGTCTGACCTCCTCAGGCCTGGTGTTCTCAACCAGGCCTGTGTCGGAATGACATGCGCGCTTCCTCCAGTGGAGTGGCTGTTGCGTGGCCGTGTGCGTTTCGCCCGAAAGGGCAAAATGAAGAAAGTCTGTTGGGGAAGGGGACGCAGAGCGTCTTCTCCCCCAGTCCCGATTTCAGCCCCGCAGGGGCTAGGTTTGTCAAAACAGTTGGTGGAGGGTGGGGGGGCGGGCACATCTGGTGCGGCGCTCCTGGTGGGAGCCCAGGGCCCCTATCACAATCCCAGTTGGAGGGCAATGAGTTAGGGGGGCCCGGAGCAGGCCCCTGGGCTGTGGATGGCCCTAACAAAGAAAGTGCCCCAAAGGTTAGTGAGGCAGGCCAGGTGGCTGGGCCTGGTATCCAGGCAGGCCCCACTCCAGTGGTGCATGCAGGTAGGGTGGGGCCCAGGAGAGTGGGGGTCAAAGGGCCCCCCAACAAGCAGAGGGCCAAGAGTGCAGGCTGGCAGGGCAAGGGGGGGCCGGCAACAGTTTCCAGGAGCCTGGAGTGGGGGGTGTTGGTGAGGAGGGCAAGGGACTTGGCAGGCCCCTAGGGGCCCATGCAGGGAGGCATTTGCTGGCTGGACAACTGGGCAGCCAGCGGCGCAAGACTGGTCCATGGTGGACATCAAGGCACAGATAAGGGAACAGAGGCGGGTGGTCCAGGTGATGGAAGAAAGATGGGCCCAGTTATGCAAGGGCAGGGAGGAGGCCTTAGACAGGGAACGTCTCCAGAAAAGGAAGGCAGGCAAGGAGGAAGTGGGGGGTCAGAAGGGCTCTGAGTCCGGATTGGGCACTTGGGTGTGGGTCCCACAGGAGGTCAGTAAAGAGGCTTGTGCAGCCGAGGGGTCCAGCCGTGCGATGGACACGAGTGGCGCATACCACCATGAGTGGTACAAAGAGTCAGTGTCAGTGGAAGGGACTAGCAGAAAGAAGGCGGTGCCAACTGGGTGCAACACGGCTCCAGGACGTTGGTCTGAAGCCCTAGAGGGGTCTTCAGTGGCCTTCTCTACACCACAGGAACGCACTGGACGCAAGTATGGCAGACACCATAAGTGACATGCGCGTGATGAGTAGACTGAGATGTTGGCTGGGAAAGGTCTGTACGAACAGTGTGAGATGAATGATAAAGTGGAAGTGGATCTGGATTACGAGGATGAGTCAGACGAATGGGAAGAAGGGGAGATACACGAAAGCGAGGTGAGAAGCAAAGGTGGGAGGAGAGACGGGCGCAAGAGCGGCACAACCCCCTCTTCGATATCTGTATTACAGGAGCAGGCAGTCACAGGAAAGGTGAAGATGACCATATGCGGGGAAGAACGGGCTCATCTAGCTTGGACAGCGGCTAAAGGGAAGGCTCCACGGATGCAAGGTAAGGGAGAATGGTGGTCCTTGTGGGGAAATGGTCAAAAGAAGGCTGTGACGACTACACACAAGTGAGTAGGCATGGGAGATCATTCTATTCATGACATACCTGGAGTTAGTGTGGCCCAGGTGGGACGTTTCACAAGCAGTACAGGCTGAGGCTCCAGCGGGAGACATGGGGGACACCTTGAAGGGTGACGGAAAGGATGGTGAGGACAAGGGCGGAGAGGGGCTTAGGAAGCGGCTCCCTTATATGAGTCTTGCAATTCCTTTGGGTTCTTACGTGGCAGAAAAGACGAAGTCCAGGATTTGGCAACAAGAATACGTAGATGTGTTCAAATTGCTCCACATGGACATTCAGGCTAAGGAGGGCTCAAGGAGGAGGAATGGGAGCTAGCACGCAGGCCCAGGGTGCCGATTACAATAAATAACTGGACGTCCGCATTTTTGATATATGTCAGTATCTATTGTGAAAAATGTCCTGACAGGGTAATTGCGCTTTTTAAATACATGGACATTATACACAAAGCACAAATGAATTTTGGGGGTTTCCCATGGTTGAACTATGATGAGGAATTCAGAGCACGGGTTAGCGTGAATCCCAACAAACCCTGGGGGGATGTTGACTCGTTATTGTGGATGGCTTCATCACAATCCGCCGCATCCACGCATACCACCAGTGGCTTGGTGGTAGTGTACAAGTCCTTTCAGGCATGTCCCGCCCAAGGGGGATGGGCGCTTTACACTGACCACAATTGTCCATGTCTGGGCAATGCTGGAACTTTAACAAGAGTTTCTGCTCACGCCATCCCTGTAAATTCAAACACGGATGTTCCAAATGCAGGGGATGACACCCGGTCATGCAATGTTTTTCTCTCACAAATCCAGCAGAACAGTGGAGGTCAGCCAGGGGTAGAGGGATGCAGTGCTCCTCCTGTGCCAACGGGCACCTGCTCCAATTAAGCTTGAATTTTTGCTGCTTTGGTTGCATATGTACCCGGACAGAGACATAGCATGCAAGTTGGAATGGGGTTTCAAAGAAGGTTTTCAGATAGGTTATCAAGGGCCGAGGCAGAGGAGGTGGGCAGACAATTTGCGGTCTGCTAAAGCAATGCCACAGGTGGTAGCAGAAAAATTGGCGAAAGAGGTCACAGAATGTAGAATTGCAGGTCCATTCTTTGACTGGCCTCTGGACACATTGATGATTTCCCCACTTGGCGGGGTGCCTAAAAAAAGTAAAGGTGAGTTTTGCCTTATCCATCATTTGTCCTGGCCGGAGGGGGATTCGGTGAATGATTTCATCGCACAGGAAGACACAAGGGTGGTGTACGCTTCAGTGGACAATGCCATTCCCCTCGTTCAGGGTGTGGTAGAGGGGCAGAGCTGGCTAAATGTGACATTAAGGCAGCATTTCAGCTCTTACCCATCCATCCTGAGGATTTTTCGCTACTAGGGATGTAGCTGAATGGGGCAATCTATGTGAACAGTGTTCTGCCTATGGGCTCTGCAATTTCATGTGCACTTTTTGGGGCATTCAGTGCGTTTCTGCAGTGGGTTTTTATCAAAGTGTGCGGGCATAGAGAGGTGACGCACTACCTAGATGACTTCCTTTTTGTGGGACGCACTGGGTCCCAGTCTTGTAGCATGGCATTGGGTGGTTTTGAAGGACTGGCCAGAGAGATGGGGGTTCCCTTGGCTCCCAAGAAGACCGAAGGCCCTAGTTGTATTCTGACATTTCTGGGGACTGAACTTGATATGGAGGCTCTGGTGGTACGATTGCTGGCAAGTACGTTGATTAAGATTTTGGACTTTTTGAGACGGGTGAGAGGTTTGCACAAGATTGTTTGCGCACGACTCAGCAGCTTTTAGGTTTTCTCAACTTTGCATGTAGAATGGCACGAGGGGGTAGGACATTCTGTAGGTGCCTGGGGCTCGCTATGTCAGGTGCCTCCCTTCCTCACCATAGGATTTGAGTGTTGGTGGGGCTTCGGGAAGACATCAGAGTCTGAGAGACTTTCTTGGCAAGTTTCAATGGGGTTTCCATGAACTTTTGGGAGGAGGACACGATCTGGTGGGTGCAAATCTTCTCGGATGCAGCCAGGGCCTTGGGGTTCAGACTTTTTGGGGATGGCAGGTGGTGCGTGGAGCAGTGGCCAGCATGGTGGCTGACACAAGGCAGGAGTATCACCTTTTTGGAATTCTTCCCTCTGTTAGTTGCTTTGAGTGTCTGGGATGACGAACTTGCCAACAGGACAGTAGTTTTCCATGTGGACAACATGACGGTAGTGGAACTGGTGCATAGACAAAGAGCTAGGTACCTGAGGGTGTTGTGTTTGTTGAGTTGTTTTATGCTTAGATGTCTATTGTTAATAGGTAGGTGGCGGTCATGATGCTGCAAGCGTTATGTGAGGGCTTGAGTGGAGTTTCGGTTTTGATGAGTGGGTAGGAAAAGGGGGTCTGGTTGGTGAGGAGTGGTATTCTGACATTAATATCTGTTCTCTTTGCAGGTTGCATGGCTGGCCCCAGGAAAGGGAAGATGGTCACTTGGATGGTCGGTCATTCATTCATCCATTGGGTAGTGAAATACGCAGAAAGGCAGATATATGGACGCTCATTGGGATTGTCTACTGGACGGCATGAAGTTTTGTATTGGGGGAAGAGCGGAATGAGGTGGGGCAATACGCTTCCTTTTCTAACATCAATGATGCCCAATTGGGGTTGTCCGGATATGCTGTTCTTGCACTTGGGGGAAAATGACTTGGTGAAACTTTCAGGGCTCACCCTACTGCAACATATGCAACGAGATCTGGAGTTGCTTTGCCAAAAGATGCATAGTACCTGCATAGTATGGACCAAGTTTGTACCTCGGAGGAAGTGGAGAGGGGCATTGAAACATGGGGCTGTGGAGAGGGCTCAGAGAAAGCTAAATAGAGCCATGAGGGTTTTTTGCTGGGTGCATGATATAAAGGTTTTGAAACACGAGGACATAAAGGAAGAAGAGGCAAGGCTGTTCAGGTCGGATGGTGTGCACCTCTCTGAGCCGGGTAATGCTTATTACATCATGGAGCTCCAATTAATGCTGGGTGATTTGTGAGGAGAAAAGTTGTCGCTCAAGGACAGAGCATAAGCGTGCAATGTTGCAGCGGGTTCGCTTGTGGGGCAGCAAAACTCCAATCAGGATTGTGCTGAGTGGCAGTAGATGGGGGAGGGTGGAGAGTCAGATGCGGGCTTGACCACCCTTCCAGGGGGGAGAAAGAAACGGGTGAAGGATGATAGCATGGGTGATGCTCGAAGCAGGCAGGGGATGAAAGGAAAAGGGGGATGTGTGGGTCAATTGAAGTGGAAGGTGGATGAACGGAGGCTAATGGAGGGGATGAGGGAAAGAGGGCTGGGGAGAGGTTTTCAAAGGGGTTAGGGGGTTCTGAACTTAAACTTTAGTTGTATATGAGGCAATACTTTTCTAAATAAATGGCCTTTTACACTTTAAGAAAACTGTGTCACTGACTGTGTCCCGATGAAGGGCCCCATGGAGAACAGATGTAGTCTAGTCCCTCCACAGGAGCGTTCAGGAGGGAAGTGACGGAGGGAGGGCAGGATTGGTGGATAGGTACGTGGGGGTGGGATATGGGAGGGGTATATAGGAGTGAGGGGTGTGGGAACTGGCTTCTTCCACGCTAGCCGTTGACACAGTTGAAGGTTTGGCCACCCATCCGCCCTGCATAGATCGAAGTGTGAGGGGGGTTTTCACAGGTTTTCAGTGCTGAGTTGGGTTGACGCCAGTTAGGGCAGGTTTGCTGATAGAAGGTGTGCAGCAGTAGATGGGGGAGGGTGGAGAGTCAGATGTGGGCTTGGCCACCCTTCCAGTGGGCAGAAAGAAACAGGTGAAGGATGATAGCGTGGGGGATGCCCGAAGCAGGCAAGGAATGAAAGGAAAAGGGGGATGTGTGGGTCAATTGAAGTGGACGATGGATGAATGGAGGCTAATGGAGGGGATGAGTGAAAAAAGGACTGGGGAGAGGTTTTCAAAGGGGTGGGGGGGTTTTGAACTTGGTTAAAGTTTACTTGAATAATGTTATTGTATATGAGGCAATCCTGTCCTAAATAAATGGCCTTTTACACTTTAAGAACACTGTGTCACTGACTGTGTCCCGATACCTACTGCATAGTGCTATTAACAAACTACATTTTTATAGCACTTTACATTTTTCTAGTAACATACAGATGTAAATTACATTTTTAGGTTGAGCATCGCAGTGTGCAAGTGCTGCTTTTCCGACATATTGTTATCTATGTGGGCTTTTAACCACACCCACCTCACCCGATCACTTTCACTCGTTCCTGGGCATGCATTTCAACAATCCTTCGATGACATTAGTAAATGCCTATGTTTGTCCTGCCTTGGGGCAGTTTTTCTTACCGCCTTGGGACCGACCCTCTTACATGGATTACTGCAAGACCGTCGATATGTTTTGCTGTGAGCAAACTTTTTATTTTATTTTGTTTCTCTCCTTCACGCTACATTCTCTATTTGTGAGCTCTCTGTGCGGGTGTGCAGTATTTAATTAATAGTTTTGAGGCTTCACATGAGTACCAGCTACATTAGACAAAGGCATATTAATTTTTTGTAGGCACTGGGACATTTAGTGATGTTGAGCTCGATCCTGGGTCCTCAGTTCCAAAATCGGGAGCTCTAGATCTTGGGCCACACTTTTTCCCTCTTTGAGCAGGTTTCCGTGGAGCACATGAGTCATTCCAGCTCCTTTAAGTGTTGCAGTGCCGCACAGCGCACTTTGGGGGTCATTACAACCCTGGTGGACGGTGTTAAAGCAGCGGAAATACCGCAAACAGGCCGGCGGACAAAAAAAGGGAATTATGACCCTGGCGGAAACCGCCAACAAAGACAGCCACTTTAACACTTCGCCCGCCACAACGGTACAGACAAGCAGCGCGGCGGTCACCGCCAACAGACAGGCGGAAGACAATGTACCGCCCACAGTATTACAACCCGCCAATCCGCCACCTTTTTCGGGGCGGATTCACCGTGGATAAAAACACGGCGGAAACAGCTTTTGCTATGGGAAAACGCTCACCTGAACATATCCCCGGAACTCCAAATACTCCCTGCCCTTGTGTTTCTGCTCCTCTACGACTAACAGCTACGTAGGCGCCGCAGACAACGGTGAGTACTGCACCTACGACATGGGGGAGGGGGGAGGCAAAAGTTAGGGGGACACCCACCAAACGCCCCACCCCCACCCTCGCATATTACAACATACACACCAATGCATTCGCAAAAAATCTCAGTAACAACCCACAATCCCCCCGGAAGAATGAATACACAAAGCGAAAATCGGTCAAACAATGTAATGTGCCAATATACATGTCATACAAAAATATACAGATATATATTTGAAAATCAGTCATAATTATATACAATACGATAAGTAGTGCAGATATGTACATAACAATGTCCGTGCACCAACAGTCCAAAAATGCATGGGCGAGGCCCACTAACGATACCTGACCACAATCAGAGAGAACACTGCCGGGGCATCAGATAGAAATACTACAGGCACCTCAGGGGGAAGGGAAGCGGGGGCACCTCAGCCGGATGACTGCAAAGCCAGATCCACGACGGGGCTCCATGCCCATTTATGCCATCCTGGGAAGTGCAAAGCCACAGTCTCTCAAGTCTATACAGTGGGTGGTTTGCCCACTCTGCCATCCTGGGGAGTGCAAAGCCACAGTCTCTCAAGTCTATACAGTGGGTGGTTTGCCCACTGTGCCATCCTGGGGAGTGCAAAGCCACAGTCTCTCAAGTCTATACAGTGGGTGGTTTGCCCACTGTTCAATCCTGGCGAGTGCAAAGCCACAGTCTCTCAAGTCTATACAGTGGGTGGGTTGCCCACTGTTCAATCCTGGGGAGTGCAAAGCCACAGTCTCTCAAGTCTATACAGTGGGTGGTTTGCCCACTGTGCCATCCTGGGGAGTGCAAAGCCACAGTCTCTCAAGTCTATACAGTGGGTGGTTTGCCCACTGTTCAATCCTGGCGAGTGCAAAGCCACAGTCTCTCAAGTCTATACAGTGGGTGGGTTGCCCACTGTTCAATCCTGGGGAGTGCAAAGCCACAGTCTCTCAAGTTGATGCAGGTCTCTACTGGTACTGGGGGGGACTGGTGCCCAGACTGGATGAGTCTCCCCGTGAAAGGTCGTGTCCTGTCACTGTCCCAGCTTCACATGGGATAAGGATGCCTGATGTGGCGGTCCTTTCATTCCTACCTGGTGCATTGCCCTGTTCAGCGGTGCTTTGCCATGGCGGTTCAGGACTGTTTAGCGGTGTTTTGCCATGGCGGTCTTTGCCCTGTTAAGCGGTGCTTTGCCATGGCGGTCTTTGCCCTGTTCAGTGGTGCTTTGCCATGGCGGTCTTTGCCCTGTTCAGCGGTGCTTTGCCATGGCGGTCTTTTCCCTGTTCAGCGGTGCTTTGCCATGGCGGTCTTTGCCCTGTTCAGCGGTGCTTTGCCATGGCAGTCTTTGCCCTGTTCAGCGGTGGTTTGCCATGGCGGTTCAGGACTGTTCATCGGTGCTTTGCCATGGCGGTCTTTGCCCTGTTCAGCGGTGCTTTGCCATGGCGGTTCAGGACTGTTCAGCGGTGCTTTGCCATGGCGGTTCTGATAAGGACATTGGTGTGTGGCATGACGTTCTCTACACTGGACATTGGTGTGTGGCATGACATCTTCTACACTGGACATTGGTGTGTGGCATGACGTTTCATCATTGCCCAGCGGGGCTGTGGCAGCTGGGGCCCTCCAGGGCACTGACTCAGGTGGTGGTCTCCTGACCAGTGACGTTACTTGGGCCCTCCTGGGCTGTGACTCTGGCGGTGGTCTCCTGACCAGTGACGATACTTGGGCCCTCCTGGGCTGTGACTCCGGCGGTGGTCTCCTGACCAGTGACGATACTTGGGCCCTCCTGGGCTGTGACTCCGGCGGTGGTCTCCTGACCAGTGACGATACTTGGGCCCTCCTGGGCAATGACTCCGGCGGTGGCGGGGGTCTCCTGACCAGTGACGATACTTGGGCCCTCCTGGGCAATGACTCCGGCGGTGGCGGTGGTCTCTGGACCAGTGACGATACTTGGGCCCTCCTGGGCTGTGACTCTGGCGGTGGTCACTGGACCAGTAATGACGGTGCTGGCGGTTGTGTCTCGACCGCCGGAAATGATGGCGCACTTCTCTGCCGTGACACTCACAACAGGCTGGGGAGACTTCCTCTGGCCCTTCCCCACCTTTGGTGGAGTCACAGCTGACTCTCCAATCCCCTTGGAACCCATGTCAGTTGTTTTCCCACCAGGAGTCTTAACACGGTCCTGTCGTCCACTCTCCAATTTTAGAGCCTTTACAGGGGGTGGGCTGCCAGTGCCTTGGCTCCGGGTCCTACTGCCTGCCCTGGTGGCCGGTGCACTCCAAAAACCTTGAACAGGCACCACTGGTATTGGAGGCTTTTTGGCTGAGGCGCTACGACAGGACTGATGAATTGGAGGGGGGGTGGGGGCAAAAAGGTCAACTTTACAGAGGGACAGTTTCTGACGAACACTGGGATGGGTAGCTGGAGGGGGTCTGGGAGTGGAGGAAGAGGAGGTGGTTGTCGGAGGTGTCACTTTAGGTGTTTTGGGTGCAGGTGCAGGTACTGGAGGCTGTCGTGAGGTGGATGTATGTTGGGTGAGTGATTGCCGGCGTTTGTGTACTTTGGGAGGGGGCGTCACAGACACACTGGGAGAGGACACAGGGGATGTGTAAATGGCAGTGGAGGTGGTGAGCGCAGGTGAGCGGCTTGTGGTGCTGGGTGTCCTGGTGCGATTCATGGTGCCTGTAGATGTGGTGCATGCAGGTGTGTGTGTAGACGAGACTGGGAGGGAGGAGGGAGAAGAGGAGGAGGGGGACACAGTGGAGGCAGTGGATGTTGTTGTGTCTGTATGTGGCTGAGGCTTGCGTGAGTGCCTGTGGTGTGTGTGGTGCCTATGTTTGCTTGAGCTACTTGGGTGTGTTGACTTGTGTGCATGCTGGTCTGTAGGTGTGCTTGGGATGGGATGGGGTACAGGAGATTGGGTCTGGGTGGAGGAAGTTGGAGGGGGGAGGCTAGACACAGGGACAATGGCTGCCATCAGTGCTGAGGCCAAAGATTGCAGGGTTCGCTGAAGGACAGCCTGACCAGAATGAATGCCCTCCAGGAATGCATTACCGTGTTGCAACTCTCGTTCTACACCCTGGATGGCATTCACAATGGTAGACTGCCCAACAGTGAGTGACCTGAGGAGGTCAATGGCCTCCTCACTGAGGGCAGCAGGGGTGACTGGGGCAGGGCCTGAGGTGCCTGGGGCGAAGGTGATGCCCACCCTCCTGGGTGAGCGGGCACGGGGCAAACGCTGAGGGGCTGCTGGGAGGGCGGTGCTGGTAGGGGAGGTGGCGGCTGTACCTGTAGAGGTGGGGGGCACAGATGGTGCCGCCACCACAAGGGAGCCCACATCGTCGAACGAGTCCGTGTCGCTGCTTGGTGATCCGGTGGCCGACGTGAAGCTCCCCTCGCCCTCCGTCCCACTGGTGCATTCAGAGTCCGTGGTGTGGCCCTCCATGGCCATGTGGGATGCAGCTCCCTCGTGCTCCGGTGCCACTGTACCTCCGCCTGTTGATGCTGATGTACAAAAGGACAGGGAGAGCAGAAAAAGGGGGGGAGACAGAAGAAAGAGGGTTTTAGTGCATGGCATACCGCTACCGTTGGCGGACAAAACAAACGCAGCTGCCCCCTGCATTACACCGTGCTCCTGCCCTCTGCACATGCAATTTCTGGGATATGGCCTATATGGCAATGGTGGACATCTGCGCACATGGATGCCACAGGGGCAACTATACCTCGACTTGGCACTCTGCTGAGGTGGGGTAGAGTGTCACATGGCCTACATTACGGAGGGGCCTTGCCTACCTAACTCGCCCTGGCCTAGGGACACCCACAGCCCACCTCCCCCACCCAGACACCTCCACTGCGCGCAAAGTCCGCAGAATGAGGTTGTACTCACCCCCTTGTGTCTGCTGTGATGCCCTCAAGCGCCCATCCAACTCCGGGTAGGCCACCGCCAGGATCCGGAACATCAGGGGGGTCATGGTGCGACGGGCGCCCCTCTCACGTTGGGAGGCCATCCCCAGTTGAGCCTCCGCCGTCTTCTTGCTGCAGCGGCGAATGTCCTCCCATCTCTTACGGCAGTGGGTGCCCCGTCTCTGGTGGGCCCCCAGGGTCCAGACCTCCTTGGCGATGGCACGCCAAATGTCCCTCTTCTGGTGGGCGCTGACCTACATGATATGCACAAGGAAAGAGGAACAGTCATTACCAAATGCACCGTCGTTGTGAGTGGCCCCCTCCCTACTCTGGCCATGTGGCCCATTCATTCCCATGCATTAATGTTCTATGAACTCTGCCCCCTTCCCTCTTCCAACCAGCCCTCTCCACCCAGGCCTAGCCCATACAATGTGCTCCCTGTGTACTAACCTGTTGGTCTGGAGGACCGTAGAGTAGGGTGTACTGGGGGAGGACCCCGTCTACCAGTTTCTCCAACTCCTGTGCAGTGAAGGCAGGGGCCCTTTCCCCAGACGCAGCAGCCATCGTCGCTTCCAGACCGAGGTCACAGCAGCACTTGCATTGTAGGTCCTCTCCTGTTGAAGGTCCGGTATCTAGTGTTTGAAGAGATAGAAAATGGCGGTGACGTCCGCGGCGGTGCGCATCATCACCGCCAGCGCACCTGTTCATTGGCTCCTGGGACCCATAGGGTCCAATGTTAACCAATGCAGCATTGCGCCGCGGTCTACGAGCGCCTACCGCGACGGTGTGCAACGCCAGCGCAGTTACCCCACAATCCCATTGTCACACTTTAGAGGTCAGGCAGCCGCCATTTCAGGGGCCCACATGGCTTCATTTCCTACTGCGTCACACATAGCTAGGCCTACACTCAACACACATACAGGAAGGGTTTTGTGAGTGGTGTAGTCTTGTGTGTGACTGTGGGTACATACCTGGAGGAATAATGACTGGTTCTTCGCTGTTGTCCTTCGTAGGCACCGTCTGCTGGGACATATGAGAAGATGGCGGAATCCTCCGGTGTACCGACCGCTGGTGGACCTGTTGACAATGGAAGAGCGACATGTCATCGTAACCTACCGGTTTGACCGTGCCACAATCCAGGAACTATGTACGCAGTTGGAGCCAGACCTGATGTCACCAATCCGCCATCCGACTCGAATCCCCCCTGACGTGCAGGTGCTGTCAGTGCTCCATTTCCTTGCAAGTGGCATGGCATCAGGGATGTCCCAGCCTATGTTTTCCAACGTGTTGTCCAGAGTGTTGTCTTGCAGGTAAATGCTATGTTCCCTGGCTCAGTGCATGACGCCTACATCCTGCGGAATAGCAGCATCCCTGATATGATGGGTCAACTCCAGAGGCACCGTGTATGGCTATTGGGGGACTCTGGTTACCCCAACCTGTCCTGGTTATTGACCCCAGTGAGGAATCCCAGGACCAGGGCAGAGGAACGGTACAATGAGGCCCATGGGCGGACTAGGAGGGTGATCGAACGCACCTTCGGCCTCCTGAAGGCCAGGTTCAGGTGCCTCCATATGACAGGTGGATCCCTATTCTACTCACCGAAGAAGGTGTGCGACATCATCATCGCCTGCTCCATGCTCCATAATTTGGCTTTGCGACGCCAGGTGCCTTTTCTGCAGGAGGATGATCCCGATGATGGTGTTGTAGCAGCTGTGGAGCCTGTGGAGCCTGTGGACAGTGATGAGGATGAAGCTGATGAAGAAGACAACGACAACAGGGAGTCAGTCATACAGCAATATTTCCAGTGAGACACAGGTGAGAACATTTTCATTTTTAGCATTACATTAACTTTCACACGTCTACCTCTATCCTGTTTTTCGATTTAAATCACTATTTGGTAACTGAGTTGTACCCTCCCATTACGGTTTCACAGGTGTGGTTACCTACGTGTCAACTGCTTGCATCCTTCAAGGGCTTGTGATGTGTGACATAGGTATGTTAGCTTTACAATGGTACACCCATTATGACACTGTCATTGATAATACATTTTTACTAAATCACAGACTGACTCCAGATTGTTTTGTGTTTCAAGGGTGTTTATTGAAGTGCTCAGAAATGGGAGGGGGTTGTAAAATGAGGATGGGTGATGGCGGAGGAATGTCCATGGCAGAGCCCAGTCTATTAGTCTCACAGGTGCACTGCCCATCTGGGCATAGGAAGTGGAGCTGGGGCAGTTTAAGTATGGACAGGATAACAAAGTGGGACAGTGGGGTGACAATCAGGGTGGTCTCATTTCCTGGCGGGAGTCTTGCCATCTTGCTCTGTCCTGTTCCTGGATCTCAGGGACCGCTTGCGTGGTGGTTGTCCGTCTGCAGGGGGTGGGGTGCTGGTGTGTTGGTCCTGTGGCGGGGCGTCCTGTCCACTAGCGCCGGCGGAGGTGGTGGGCAGTTCATCGTCCATGCTAGTGTCAGGAGCCCCTTGGAGTGCCACGGTGTCCCTCAAGGTCTGCTGTATGTCCTTCAGCACCCCTACGATGGTGCCCAGGGCAGAGCTGATGGTCTTGAACTCCTCCCTGAACCCCAAATACAGTTCGGCCTGCAGGCGCAGGGTCTCCTGCAACTTGTCCAGGACCATCGCCATCGTCTCCTGGGAGTGGTGGTATGCTCCCATGATGGAGGAGAGGGCCTCGTGGAGAGTGGGTTCCCTTGGCCTGTCCGCCCCCTGTCGCACAGCAGCCCTCCCAGTTCCCCTGTGTTCCTGTGGCTCCGTCCCCTGGACCGTGTGCCCACTACCACTGCCCCCAGGTCCCTGTTGTTGTTGGGGTGGTGGGTTACCCTGGGTGCCCTGTAGTGGTGGACACACCGCTGATTGACCTGTCCTGGGTAGGGAGGTTTGGGCCCGCTGGGTGGGTGCTGTGCTGGTGTTACCAGAGGGTGGAAGGTCGGTGTTGGGCTGTGCCTGTGCAAGGGGAACCGACTGTCCCGAGGCCCACGATGGTCCGGGATGGTCATCAGGATCCAGTAGGGCAGAGCTGCTCTCGTCACTGTGGGCCTCTTCTGGGGGTGGAGTGGTGTTGTCTGGACCCTCTGGTGTGGTGACGGTCCTTCGGGTTCCTGCAGGGGCATAAGAGCATGATTATTGCATGTGTGTGTGTAATGATGTGCAATGGGTGGGTGTTTGTGTACCCCACTGCAAGCATTCCTGTGTGTGGGTTTGTGTGGTGATGGTTGGGGGGGTGTACTGGGTATGTGCAGTGGGCATGCTTTAGTGATGGGTGTCCATGCTTAGTTGTGTCATGCAGGGCTTGGTGTTGGGATGGGTGGTTGGTGTCATGGGTATATTAGTGAGGAGTTGTAGTGATAGGGGAGGGGTTGAGGGAGGGGGTGTGTGATAGCATGCAGGTAGGGTGGGGGATATGATAGTTAAGATTTGACTTACCAGTGTCCAATCCTCCACCGACTCCTGCGAGGCCCTCAGGATGCAAGATGGTCAAGACTTGCTCCTCCGATGTTGTTAGTTGTGGGGGAGGAAGTGGGGGTCTGCCGCCAGTCCGCTGTACCGCGATGTTGTGCCTGGAGACCGTTGAACGCACCTTCCCCCGTAGGTCGTTCCACCTCTTCCTGATGTCCTCCCTATTTCTTGGGTGCTGTCCCACGGCGTTCACCCTGTCCACTATTCTGCGCCATAACTCCATCTTCCTGGCTATTGATGTGTGCTGTACCTGTGAGCCAAATAGCTGTGGCTCTACCCAGACGATTTCCTCCACCATGACCCTGAGCTCCTCCTCGGAGAAGCGGGGTGTCTTTGGCGTGCCATGGGGTGGTGTGGGTGATGTGTGGGGTGGTGTATGTGGTGATGGTTGTGGTGAGTGTAGTGGTGTGTGGTGTTTTGTGCGTGGATGTTGTGTGGGTGATGGTGTTGTGTGCCTCTGTGTAGTGGGGTTGTCTATTCTGTGCTCTCTATCTGTCGCCTTCGTCTCTAATTTTTGGTAGTAGGGGTTTGTGGGTGATGTGGGTGTGTGTTTTATATTGTATTGGGTGTGTGGGAGTGGAGTTTGTATGTGTGTCAGGTGTGTGTATTTGGAATTGTCCAATGTGGCGGTGTTTTGGAGATGTGTGTGTATTTTGAGCGCGGCGGTGTGTACCGCCAATGGAATACCGCGGTTGAAAGACCGCTGCGTGGATTCGTGGGTCGTAATAGCATGGGCGTGTTTCTGTTGGCGTGGCGGTGGAGGATTTGTTTCCGCCAGATTATCACTGACCTTTGGTGTGGCGGTGTTGTGTGGGTGTCTGAATTTTGGCGGATTCCAAGATGTGTGTCATAATAGCTGTGGCGGAATTCCGCGGCGGTGTATTGGCGGTCTTCTGCACGGCGGTAAGCGCCTTTTACCGCCAATGTTGTAATGACCCCCTTTATGTTTACATATGGCGGCTGTGACATTTTTTATTGAGCTGTTTTTAGTTGCCAGTTTTTTTTATTATCTGTATTTCGTCCGCCCATCCCTGACTCGGCTTCTTTTAGTTCAGGTGGAAACTGCAGGAGTATTCCAGTTAGAGAGAAAGAGGGAAGTACAGGTCCATTAGTAACAAAATGCTCCATGTTTACAAGATGGCCAGCAGCGTGCACTGCTAGGTACGTTGGACAGAATTTTTTTCTACCAAGAGCTAAAAGGGGACGGGTGGAATGAGGAGGGGCGAGATGAGGGGGTCGGTGAAAGAAAGATGGGCACCAAGGGCTTGTGAGGAAGGTTGGGTGACGGGTGAGAGAAAACCACGAGAGGGGGTAAACTGGGGGTCAGAAGGAACAGAAAAGTAGAAGAGGGTTGAGGGGAAATTTAGTGAATAATACGGCAGGAGGGTAGAATATACGACGTGTTTGTTCAGCTTTATACTTTTAAAAGTTACTGTATTTAAATTACCCGTACAAAATTATACACTTTGAAATATATACACTCTTAACAGTTTCATGGTAACATTTACTTTAGTTTGTCGGGGCATTATCTGAGAGCTGCCGGTGCTTCATTAACATACGTTCCAGACCTATAAACAGTCTCTTCATCTAAGCGTGTGAAATTCCAAAGCCTGAGCCCTGTCCAGAAATGCAATTTAGCTACTGATAAGCGGTTCCTGAAAGTCAACGAACTGACACAAAACATGAAAAGTCAAGTCATACTTAAACATATTTCAGTGTAAATTAGCAATTCTGTTTTTTCATTGTTTGTTTTGTATCTCATTAAAAAGGGGGTAGAGAGAGATTGCTGAAAGATATTCCTTGCCCTGGGCAGTTTGATACATCCCAACTCATACTCCTGCTCCTGTGCCATTTACAATATAATAGTAGTTATGTTTGCCAACCCGCCATTTTTTCCCCTGGTAGGCTGTTTATCCGAAGCTCCGCTGATTTTATTGGGCTTCCCCAAAGCACACATTTCTGAGAAGAAATGTGAATAATGGTAGTTAGAGTATAATGTAAACAATGAATTCTGGATTTAATTAGTAATTTCGTAGACTTTTTAGCCTTGCTTACCTAGAATCAAACGCTGGTTTAAGCGCTCGAATAAGGGGGCAAAATATTTCATTTTTGTGTAATACAGTTTGGAAATTAGACTCGAGAAAACATTTAAAAAGTAAATATATTCTGTCATTTCATGAAAATGTGATTTAATTAGAAAATATTTGTTAGAATTTCCCAAAATTGTGGGTAAACCAGAGGACACCTTCCATAAACTCTTAGGGCCAGATGTAGCAAACGATTGCGACTCGCAAACGGTCCGAATCGCAATTTGCGACAGTGCAAAATCGGAAATGGGATGCAAAAAGCCCATTTCCGACTCGCAAAAAGCGATAGGACCCGTTTGCGAGTCGCATCCGGTGCAACCCCATTTTGCGACCCGCAAATTGCAAGTCTCAATTTGCGAGTAGCAACCCATATGCAATTGCAACTCGCAAATTGCGACTAGTCGCAAAAAGACCAGTTTGCATGTCCCATTTACCACTAACTCAGAGCAGGTGGTAACCATTACCAAAGTATAAAAGGGGACCCAGAAGGCATCTGGCTTACTCAAGATGGCGGAGATATACCTGATAGCAGTGAGGAGGAGAGTCTACGCAGCCCAGCAGAGGAGGAGGAGGGGCCACAGACAGGAGAAGATATATAGAACCAGGCAGACTCTTTTTCAGCAAACTGAAGAGGAGATCTATGACAAATACCGCCTTAGCAGCGCAGCCATTCTAGAATTAATAGATTCACTCAAACCACAGCTAGAACACAAGACTCTGCGTGGCTGCGCCATCCCTACGCATGTGCAAGTACTATGCGCACTGCACCTCTTGGCCTCAGGGAGCTATCAGGGGGTCATTGCCGTGGCAGGTGGGGTATCCCAAAGTGCAGTGTCAAGGTTCCTCAGGGCATTCCTAGATGCCTTAGTCACGCACATGTCTCACTTCATATACTTACCAAGGAATGAGGCAGAAATTAACAGCACCAAGCTGGACTTTTACCGCATTGCCCACTTTCCTCATGTCATAGGGTGTGTAGATGGGACACACATTCAAATATGCCCCCCTGCTAATCTGGAACACATTTTCCGCAACAGGAAGTGTACCCACTCACTCAACATACAGGTTGTTTGTGATGCCCATTATGTCATCACGGACATCGTAGCTAAGTTTCCTGGCAGTACCCATGACTCATACATTTTTAGGCATAGTGGGATACATCAACGCCTGGAACGTGGGGAATTTGGAGACGGTTACCTCCTAGGTAGAGCCACAGACACTTGCAGACATACACACAGGTCACTGTGCACGACTATCTGGACTTCCTAACAGTGTACTTTTGTGCCCAACAGGTGACAGTGCATATGCTCTCAGGCCTTGGATCATGACTCCGTTTTTAACACCCAGAACTGAATCAGAGAGGCAATACAACAGTGCGCATAAGAGGACCAGGAACCTGATCGAGCGCACCTTCGGACTGCTGAAGGCAAGATTCAGAAGCCTCCACCGCAGTGGAGGCGCCCTCCAATACACCCCCATTACCGCTTTCAAAATTGTGGTCGCATGCGCCATCCTCCACAACATAGCCACCCGACGTGGGCTACCTCTCACCCCTGCAGACCCAGATCCTGATGATGAAGAGCAAGAACAACCACATCGCCATCATGGGGATAGGAGTCTAGCTAATCAAGGCAGACTGAGACGGGACCACATTGCAACGCAATATTTTGGACGGTACGTGTCAACTCCCACCATACTCACCTATTAACCAAAAACTCCATTTGTTAAGTGGAACAAAAATAACTGTTTTATTAATGTCATGAAGAAACTATATACAAGTTGAAATTGTCCATGGGCAGGAAAATGCCAACCAGTCATGTGGCACCTTAACGCCATGTGCCACATTAATCTGTCCTGGCTGTTGTCTATGATCTCCTGCCCCTCCTGCCAGCCTGGCTGGTCCCTGCTGCGTCCATGGTGCTGTGCCTACCACTCCTCAGCACCCTACTGTCAGTGGCAGAGACACTGCTCACTGTTGAGCCCTCCTCACTGTCTTGGGGTGTTTCCCCGGTGGCCCTCGACATCTCCCGTGTCTCCATAAGTTCAACTATGTGGGTGAGACGTCCCAGGCCCCTGGCAACATCCCCAGCAAAATGGCCCATCTCTATTTGCAGGCCAACTGTCCTCCTCGACAGGCCTGTTGTATTGATGGCTAGCCTGCCGATCGATGTGGCCATCCTGTCCAGTCTTAGCATTATCTGGCGATCTCTGCGCCGCCCAGCCTCTGCCTGGCCCAGCAGTGCGGCCGCCAGTTCCCTGATGGCAAGGGCAATGTCCCCAGTGTTCTGGCACATCTGGTCCATGCGTCTGGTGAGGTGCTGCATGCTTGCATGGTTGTGTCTAACAAAGCGGTGCAGCACACAACTTCTCCTGCCCAATGTTCTGTTCTGCAGGCGCTGACCCCGCAGCAGATGTGCCTCACTGCTGGTTGGAGGAAGTATCCCGGATCCAGATGGTCTTGCCCTGCGCCGCCTGCGCAGCGGTGGCTGCCCTGTGCTCACACCTGTATCCTCCCTGCCTGTTGCTGGGGCAGCTCCTGGCGTGATTGTTGCAGCAGGCGTTACCACTGCAGGAATGCTGCTGACTGTGCAGGTGGGGGTGCTGGCGGGTCCTGGGGTGTCCTCCTGGGCCTGGGTGGTTGGGGTGTTGGGGGTGTCTTGCTGGAGACCTGTGGGACATGGGGGACACACTGTCAGTGTCTAGTATCTATTGCACAATTCCTAATAAACATTTGCCTTTGAACTGCCTCTTTGACTACATTTCCCATAATGCATCATTCTGGCTTTTTCTACCCTGAAATGGAGCTAATTTGGTTGTGCATGCACCTGTGTACATGGTGGGTGGGGTATGACATTGATAGGGGTACAGGCTTATCACATGGTACTCACCGGTTGATGTGCTGGGCTCTGAGGTGTCCAGGTCCCCAAATCCACACACTGCCTCCTGCTCAAATGTTTCCTCAACCCTTTCTTCCAGGGGTGTGGGTGGTGGCACAGATGATGGTCCCCCTCCAGTGCCTCTCATCTCCCGGAGCCTTTCTGTCACCCTCTCCTTGGTCCGGGAGCGGAGGTCATACCACCTCTTCTTTATGTCCTCAATTGTCCTGTGGCTCACACCCAGGGAATTAATATTTTCTAGCATGTCCTGCCAGAGTTTCTTTTTGGTTGCCTCAGGAACAGTGAGGGCTGCTCTTCCAAAGAGCTCATCATGGTGCTGACAGCATTCCTCAGTCAGCACCTCCAGCTCCCTCTCAGAAAATTAGATTTTTCTTTTTCGTGGGGTTCCCTCCATGGCTGCTGCTGCTTGTTCAGTGTGAAGACTGGCAGTTATAAAAGGGTGTGGTCCTGCCTCCTCCCAGGTGTATTTGTTAACTTCCTGGCTGTGATGTCATCATCATGTGCCAGGAAGTGTTTCCAGAGTGTTCTGGTATGCTTTCTGGAGTGTTCTGCTGCACCTGCAAGCAATTTTGAAGGTAATCGCAATTTGCGACACCCACTCGCTAATTGCGAGTTCGTTTTTTGCACACTCGCAAACAGCGACCTCGCAAACTGCGGACTCGCACACAGCGTTGCGAGTCCGGCTGCGAGTCGCAAAATCGGATCGCTTTTTTTTCTGACATTCCAATTTGCGACTCGCATTTTGCGAGTCGCATCAACTCGCAAAATGCGAGTCGCAATTTGTATTTTTGCTACATCTGGCCCTTAATTCGTTAACAGGAAAACCATTGTTTGTTCTGTGATTTCGGTTCGGTTAATGGATCCTTTGTGAGGACAGCACTTTAATGAAAAAAATGCATCCCGAGTAGCGTCTGAATGACTTCAGTCTCCTCGCAGGATATGGAGAGAGCCTACTGTGCATGTGTGTTTGGCCAGCCCAAGATGGCTGGCCAAAAAACACATGCGCTCTGAGGGGAAGTGCTGAGCACTCCCCCTCACTGCTCGTCACCCTTCGGGGCCCCGCCCTTTTACCAAAACATGATAATAAACACAGTTTATTATCATGTTTTGGTAAAAGGTTGGCATCTGCCACTGCTGCCTGGGGGGGGCCACGCTACTCCACTCTATTGGAGGAGCTGCCCCTGCTAAGATTGGCAGTTACATTTTTTTTTTTTGTGAGGCTGCAATATGTATTAAAAAAATAGCATGAGAAGCATAAATGGAGTGAACATTCATGTCATTACTCTGCACTCACTGTAAAATGTTTTCGCAAACAGCGCTTAGTCAGGCAACATAGCATAATGGTGTACTTTTGGAAATTCCGCATTACAAGCATAAAATTAATTTCCATAAATTACATAAATTATGCTGGCTTAATTTAAATTTCACTTAAGGATAGTGGTTCTCAAGAAGCTGTAGCGTACTGAAAAGATAGCTTTGAATTGGACATGACAGCTGCCTGTGGGCCAACTTCCTCTGTAGCTGGATGTAAGCTGACACTAACAGCATGTTCAGTGTTCACTATCAAACCAAAGAGAGAGTCCTTGTCTGTCTTTCTTCAAGGAAGGGTGAAATACTTAGGACTAAGAAGAAAGTCTGCTGCTGCTATTGCTGAAGAATCCTCTGGATAATATGCCCTTTGTGAAGGGATCCTGCTCTGTTCAGCTGGAGCCCAAAGCCCTCATTTTGACTTTGGCAATCTTTTTGAAAGACCGCTGAAGCCACAGCAGCCAGCAGACCGAGAGTGCTGGAGGTCTGCTGACAGCCATATTAGGAGTCATTGGTTGACTCCTGCCCATTTACAGTTGCATCGCCAGCACCGCCACAGCAGCAGACTCCCCCCCGCCGTATTACGGGCCGTATTACGGCTTGGCGGAGTCTTGCTGGCAATGCAAGACTGCCAGGACCCATCCCCTCCTGGATGACCTCCTTGATGGTCTGCTGACAGTCATATTAGGAGTCATTGGAGGACTTCTGCCCATTTAGAGGCGGAAGTCCAACTCCGAAGAGGCAGTTGCATTGCCAGCACCGCTACAGCAGCAAGACTCTGCCTGCCATATTACGAGTCATAATACGGCTTGGCGGAGTCTTGTTGGCGTGGTGGTGCTGGCGAAGCAAGACTGCCAGGACCCATCCCCTCCTAGATGCCCTCCTTGACGGAGAAGGTAAGTGATCGTCCGAAATGGGGGCTGAGGGTGGGGACTGTTGGGTGCATGTGTTCAGTGTGTGCGTGTATGTGTGCGAATGGGGGTGTATGAGTGTGTGTATGTGTGCGAATGGGGGTGTATGAGTGCGTTTCTGTGAGCGAGTGAATGGGGGGGTGTCTGCATGTATGAGAGTGAGTGGGGGTGTCTGTGTGAATGTATACCGAGGGGTGTGTATGTGAATGCATACATGCGTGAAGGGGTGGGGGGTTGTTTATGAGTGTGTAGATGGATGGGGAAGTATGTCTGCATGTGCGTGTGACAGGGATGGGGATTCCTGTTGCCGGGTGTGTTTCTGTCATGGCTTTTGTGGCGGGGTGACCACCACAGAAAGCCTGGCGGTCTGCAGCCTTGTAATCTGGCCAGCAGGCTGAGGCCTGCTGCTGGGTTGGAGGTGCTCACTGCCAGCCACGGCAGAGCGACCTCACCGGCGGGCCAGGTGGCATTGTGGAGGTTTGGCGTCTGCCAAACTCCACAACTTGTGATGTGGCGATAAGACCACCACAGCGAGGCTGCGAGCAGCATGCCTTGAGTAGGTCAGTGATGCTGGATCTTTCAACCAATGCTTTTACTAAACTGCGTACGCTCAAGAGTACAGTACCGGAAGCCGTTGTGAGAACCTTTGCACCCTGTGCTGGTAAGAGTATTATGCTACACTGGACATTATACCTAATTTCTCAGTAAACAGTGATTCTGTAGGTTCCATGTGCTGACCCAGGTTGGCTGTGCTTCTACAACAAATCACCATGAGAGACCCATCATTCTGGACCATGATCATTTGAGGCCTGTGAACCAGAGCTCTACTTTCACTATTCTTCTTTTGAAATAAGTTATTCTGAGAAGCCTACATGCCTGCAAACAGCAATCAATACATTTCTTCAGTGACTCCTGATTGTGTGGACAGTCTTGTGCTCCTAAGTCTGCTACAGCCTTTCCTCCCATGTTGCCTGAATTAGGGTGACTAGTGCTCATGTGACTTGTATGTCAGAAAACCATATACAGACATAATGAAAAGACTCAGATCTATTGGAGCTATTGCAATAACTCAGTCAAATGGATTCTTACTAACCTGAAAGCTGGTCCTTCACAACGAGTTAGTCATGAGTGCATAGTGTTGAAATAGCAATTAGTTTACATTGTTACAGTATTAAGCTCACACAAAAAAGATAGACAAGTTTACTAGTGAAGGTAATATTCTGTAGCAGAGCAATTAAGTGGTTATTCTTAAGAAGTCTCAAATCCCATCTAATAGTGGAACTTCAAATGCCTAGAGGTTTGTCTTCTGATTATGAGGAACTCTGTAGCTTCCCTCTGATGTGCAGGTGCAGTTCCCAGAAGAGATTGACAAGGTCCTTCCTGTTTCTTACACTGTCCTCAACAACCAGCAAATTCTTTCAGGCATGGGTTTCGTCTGCATCTTACCTAAGATGGCTTCTGTTGTCTCATGAGATCCTGAAAGCGCAAGGATTGTCAACAACATATTCCAATGCTTGTGAGATAAAGAATTCAAGATGGCGGCTTCAGAATACCTTCAAAAACCATCTCAGTTGTTGTGAAGTATAGCAAAGAATCCCTGTGAGCAACTCTATTTATTAAAAAAGATGGGACAACACCACACTGAAAAACATGGTAGTGAGACATCCTGCAACTGGGACATGTGCAAGACTGGGGAGGACTAATCCTTGTTCTTCCTTCTGCGCTCAACTAAGGGACTTCAGGTCAAGGTCCTGATAGCAGAACTGCCACTGAAATCGCTCACTCCTAGAGTTTACTGACATTTATTTATGGGAGGGGCTGAAAGAAAAAGAAGAGAATATGAGACATTGAACAAAGATAGCAAAGAAAGGTTCTCCTTCATGATGGACTGTCAACCCGCTCACTAGCAGGCTGTCATGTTCCCTTAATTCAACCTTCTACTACACAGAGAGCACGAAGAAGCATTCCCTTTAAACACATAGATGTGGTGTTCACAGCTTCCTTCTTGCTGGGGCAGGCCGCCCTGCAAATACTTCGATGGAGGAGACCCATGACGTGGATGACCTCAGGAAACACTGCCGACAGAGTCAGTTCAATTTATGGACTTTGACTTCAGGAATTCAGGGGGTGATTTGACAAGAGCAAATTTGCTGTGGCTTGCCAGCATTGGTTCTTATCAAAAAGTAGGAACCAGACTGAAAGGCCATATCGCCTTCCCAGTTTGTGGAACACAAAGTGAAGCAAGGATATTTCAAGCAGGTATGGGGGGGCTAAGTTTTAATACTGTCTCTTACATGTCAACCAAAAAACAAGCCTAGACTGCAGATTCAAAAGCACAGTGAGAGTGGCATTATAGATACTCTCTGCACTCCTATTTATTAGGACGTTCTCTGCCCATAAACAGAGCAGGTGCAGAAAGCCTCTTATCCATCTTCTAGCAACCCTCATACTGTATCCATTTTGGGAGGTCATAAAAGTGTGTCCCAAAAAAAAGAATACCACAAAAATTGCACTAGGTCTCCTCTCAATAGGAAGCAACCCTCCACCTTTCAAGGGTGGTATATAGAAAGGGAGGAAGAAAGGACACCTGTAAAATCTGGTGAGCATCAAGGGTTACTCCTTCATTGTTTCTAAAATAATGGTGCACAAGAGCTTGGGTCCCCTCAACTCCTTTGATAAGCTAGCAAGGATGTAAAACCAACAGAGGTTGAAAGATGAACTTGCTCACTAAAGTAACCTAAAACATTCAGAAACCAGCACTCATACACTTTTAACAACATAGGGAACCTCAAGCAGCACCCAGTTCCAGACGATTCCTGCACTCTTTATCAGTCCAGAAATATTGACTTTTAACAGATAAGAGACACTCATGCAGTCTAAAACTGAGAATGTTCTTGTTAAGGGTACAGGGCCTAAGTAGCTTCTTGTAGATCCTAAAACAAGTGTAATCATTGACACCACAGTAAAAGAACCATATTTAGGCCCCAGTATCACTTGAGCATTTACTATTAAACCTAAACATGAGATCCAAAACAGGTTGGACACCCATGCTTCAAATCAGAGAGATACACAAGCTAATCAAAACTATGCAAAACTCCACCTGAAATGGGAGAAGAATTTAGTCATACATCTGTATACTGTAGCTCTGACATGAGAAAACTGAAAATCTTTAAAAGAATGTTTCTAATATGGGGAGAAAGGGAAGACAAAAAGGGCAAAATTTAACTGTGTGATTTTTTTAGCATAATATGGCTCATGGTCTTCCAGAAGTCAAAGATGTGAGTCAGCATAACAAATATGCTACAGACAAATGGTGGAAGACACGTAGTGGGGAGCATGGTGGGATTACAAACCCAAAAAAAGATCCTCATTCCCAATATAAGTTCCATGGATGCACACATCCTGGCACAGTGAATGGGACAAATCCTGTAAGGTGGAGAGGGATAAGATAAAAGAAATGAAAATGACATAGAACTATTTGCCAATACCTATAAGGGTGTGAAGCAAAAATTCTTGCATTACAGAAAAATAATTTGAGTTTATCAGAGTATAAATCTTTTTCTGGTAAACAGAACTGGGTACATCAGGTAGCAAGCACTGAACAAATGATACATTAAAAAGGGATAAAAGAATTTGGGCATAGCCCCTACAGAGCACAAAATGGATTAAAGTGGGCAGGTGGATTATTGGTAAATGTAGATGTAATCACACTTATACTTGCACTTGTTTTATGCTCCAAATTGTGACTAAATACCCCCCTGTATACACTAGCATTGAACATATTAGAACTTCCTCCACCTGTCTCAGTTGAAAATGACTTTATTAAGCTCTTAATAAGGAACTAGGTAGGTCAACAAAGAGACAATTCATAAATACCCTGCAGGTCAAAAGCACTTTAGAGAACTTAATTCAGGATGATTTTGTTCTGTGTGATGTTTTGTATAAGGAAGCCGGGACACATAAAGGATAAACATTCTATAGTTAAAAATATATGTCCACCATTCTAGAAAGCACCATTTCATACTATACTAAAACAAGAAAATAAGGCTTATTCCAGTACATTGCTCCACAGTCCTAGTGACACTGGAATTCTTCCAAACTAAAAAAATCTCCAGATGGATTTTGAACTATACATTACTACTCAATCCAAAGGTAATACAAGAGAGAGCGGAGAAGAGTAAACATTACTTTAGCATAAATCTTGGAACAGCCACTAAAGTTATAGCATGGGATGCCTGTAATGCGTTAATTCATACAATTGCCTGCAGACAGAAAGATTCCAAGGTTAAAAATTCACGTGAGGAGGGAAAAGGCTAGAGAAGAAAACAGACACACTGAGAGCAGTTTGCAACAGTCATTCTCAGAAGAGAGAATGTTAGAAATGAAATTGAAACTCACAGAGACACAAAAGAGTTTTAGACAATCAATTGAAAGTAGAAACAGAGAAGGATGACAGGCAAGCAAACTGCAACATTTTGAACATGGGGAGAGGAGTGGAAGTCTCTTAGCCTGGAAAACAAAAACAGACACAGGTGGTCATTATCACATTGGCAGTCAGGTTACTGTTACGCCGGCGGTAATGACTGCCAAATAATGACCAAGGCAGTGATCCCTCCCATAGAGAGCCACACCAATGGCCAGCGTGGTACAAACACTGAACATGGCGGTAGCCACCTACAAGCAGGCGGAAGACATGGATCTGCCCACCATATTATGACATGGCCACTGGTTCTGGAGGGATGTCCTTGGCCACTGGTTCTGGAGGGATTTCCTTGGGCTTTGTCTTTGTTGTTGCCTCCTTGGGCATTGTCTTTGTTGGTGCCTCCCTGGGCTTTGTCTTTGTTGGGCCCTCCTTGGACTTTGTTTTTATTGGGACCTCCTTTTTTTGCTGGGGCTTCTTGCCCTTGGTCTTGGGAGGTGTCTCCTTGATTCTAGGTTTTGGAGGTGGCTCCATGCTCTTGGTTGTCTGTTTGGGAGGGAGCGGCACTTCAGCTCTCCGTTTTGTGGGTGGAGTAGTGTCCTTGGGGCGGGGGGACTGGCATCACACTCATGTGCACCTTAGTGGCTGCTGGAGTCTTTGGGGGTGGGACAATGTCAAAATGTGTGCTTGGGGTACTGTCCTGGGGGGTGGGACCTTCCTCTTACAGAAAGGACGGGGTAGGGGGAGGGAAGAAGACAAGGCGGGCAAGGAGAAGCTTCTTAGGGCCAATGGGAAGGGATGTGAGAGGAGGGATGGGAGTGGAGGTAGAGGGAGTGGTTGTAGGAGGTGGATGGCTGTACAGGGTCTAAGTGCAAGCGTTTGTGTATCTTTGATGGGGGCAGACAGGGTAGGGGAGGACAAACAGGACGTGTGGATGGATGTTGTGGTTGTGTCTGCAAGTGAGGTTGGTGTGCTGCATGATGTGGAGATGGTGGTGGTAAAGACTGCGCATGTGGTCTGTGGGGTGCAAGTCTGTGGGTCTGTTGTTGTGGTGACTGTGGGCAAGGCTGTGTTGGTGGCAGGATCAGGGACTGTTGATGCAGTGCATGCAGGTGTGAGTGCGGATGTGACTGTGAGGGGGAGAAGGATGGGGAGACAGTGGAGGCAGTGGATGATGTTGTGTGTGCATCTGTCTGTTGGCTGTGTGAGTGCTTGTGTACTGGAGTGTGATGCCTGTGTTTGTCTGTGCGTGTCTTGTGTGATGTTTTGTGTGCATGCTTGTCTGAATGTGTGCGTGGAATGGGTTGGGGGTGAGGAGACTCGGAATGGGAATTGGTAGTTGGAGGAGGGATGGAAGAAACCGGGATACCGGCTACCATCAGTGAAGAGGCCAGAGCCACCACCAGAGAGCTCCCATCGGAGGAGGAATCAGGGTCAATTGTATCACCTCCTGTCCCCTCCATGGTGCTTCCCTCACCCTCCGTCCCACTGGTCCCCTCGGGGTCGGTGGATTCTGCCTCCTTGGTCCTGTTGGCTCCATCTCCCTCACTCACCGGTGCCCATGTTCCTTGCCCAATGATGCTAATGCACACATGACAGGATGACAAAAGGAGAGCGAGAGGGGGGAGAAAGAAAGGGAGCACAGAGTCAATCACAGCACCAGCAGCACAAATGGCATACACCTCACTGTTACACACTGAGAATGAGAATGGGCAGTATGGACCACACTGGCATTCCATTGGCTAAGTACCACAGCAGGTAGGAGTCAAACACTGCCAGCTACACACCCACTGTGACCAACTAAGCCCTGTCTGCCATGGAAAGCCAGCTACCTAGCTATCAATAACACACATATTACCCTATTTACCAAAGCTGGACACGCAGCAATATCTGAACTGGCATAGTGGGGCATCTACAGACTAGTACACTGCCCCCAAATCCCATGCCAGGCAACAGAGATGGTTAACATACACACTGTACTCACCCCCTTGTGGCTGCTGTAATGTCCTCAAGCGGCCATCCAACTCAGGATTGGCCACTGCCAGTATGTTGGCCATGGGGGGGGGGTCAGGTTCTGACAGGCGCATTGGGAGGCCATCCCCAGCAAGGCCTCCGCAGTCTTCCGGGTCCAGCGTCTCAGGTCCTTCCACCGTTTCCTGCAGTGGGTGCTTCGTCTGCCGTGGACCACCAGGGTCCACACTTCCTTGGCAATGGCATGCCACAACTCTTTCTTCTGATGGGAGCCATCCTGCAGGAGAAACACCATGAACAAGACAATCCAGCCTGTTACACACATGGCCTACAAACTGCATTAGCCCCTCATAAGTCACACACATGACCCATACTACTGCATTAACACTGCCACCAGCCATACTCCCACCCCCAATGGGACACTGGTGGCACACTCAAACACCTCCATGCATCCATGTCACATTCAACGTACCCATGATGTAGCTGTTGGTCTGGAGGCCCCTACAACTGCCCATACAGGGGTAGGACCCCATCCACGAGCCTCTCCAACTCTTCCGACGTGAAGGCTGGGGCCCTTTCCCGTGTCGCACGTGCCATGGCAGGTTCCAGACACAGGTCACAGCAGTGCACGCAGTGGAGATGTCGTCCTCAGGAATCAAGTGAAGTGATAGAAAGTAAATGTTGGTCACGTGTTCACCGCCGGCGTTGATCATCACTAGTTCCCATACTCTATAGAGGGCCATGTTAGCCAATGATGAATTGCACGGTGGTTCAAACCGCCTCCTGCCATGACGCAAACGCCGGCGGAGTGAGGTCACTTCCACCTGTCCTAGCATACAAGACAGGCGGATACCAATTTCTAATGCTAGTACACATTTACATATTTGAAAATGCATCATTATAGTCGGATGTACTCAACTATGTAATTCCAGTGTCCAACGTACAAGCATGCTCTGTGAACACTGCTCTAGTGAGTTCATGATTGCTGTTGTCACTCCCTTCCTACTTTTGGGTCCCTTAGGTACCAGCCACTGTGGAGGAATAGGATGAGGAGCCAAGCACCCGTGTACAGACCCCTTATGGGCTTGGCTACACTGGAGGATAGGCACATCATACTAACCTATCGTCTGGACAGGGCCACTATCACAGAGCTGTGTGCATCATTGGAGCCTGATTTGCTACCTGCTATCCGTTGCACCACAGTAATACCCCCCTCTTGTGCAGGTACTCTCAGTGCTCCATTCCCTGGCAACTGGCTCTTTCCAGGTGACATTGGGCTTGGCTGCTGGAATGTCACAGCCAATGTTCTCTATTGTGCTTGCAAGGATTTTGTCTGCAATGCTTAAACACATCTGCAGCTACATCGCATTCCTCAGGTAGATGATTTACCCACTGTGAAGGCTGGATTCTATGCGATGGTACATATACCACATGTAATTGGGGCCATTGATGGGACCTATATTGCCTTAGTCCCCCCCAGGGCCAATGGACAGGTGTACAGGAATCGGAAGAGTTTCCACTCACTCAGTGTCCAGATGGTGTGCCTTGCTGACCAGTACATCTCCCACGTCACTGCCAAGTATCCTGGGCCGGTGCCCAGGATACTTGGCAGTGGAATAGCAGTGTCCCACAGCTGATGGCACAACTACAGAGTGTGGCTTATAGGTGATCCCCCACCCAATGCATGTCAGCGTATGTCTTCTGAAGTTATACCCCATGCTATTGTGCAGGACTAATGTGTGTCCCTCACTTCCTGCAGGTGATTCTGGCTACCCAAACATGTCCTGGCTCCTGCCCCCTGTAAGGAATCCGAGAACAGGGACTGAAAATAGGTACAATGATGCTCAGGGGCATACCAGGAGGATTGAAGAAAGGACCTTCGGGCTGCTGAAGGCTAGGTTCAGGTGCCTCCATCTGACAGGTAGATCCCCATGATACTCCCCTGAGAAGGTCTGCAGTATTGTTGTTTTGAGCAGCATGTTGCACAATTTGGCCTTCAGACAGCATATGCCCTATCTGCAGGAGTAGTGGTGTGACAATGCAACTGTGGTAGCAGTGGACACTGAGGACAGTGAGGGGGAGGAAGAGGGGGAGGTTGTAGACAACAGGACACATATGATATTGCAGTGCTTCCAATGACACTCAGATAAGACTGTTGTACTTAACATTTCTCAATTTTTGTGTTGTGCTTTGTGGCTCTAACATTATGCTAGTCATTACCTTTGCATCCCAGCTGACTGTCACCTATGCCTTCCCTTATTGCAGATGTTGCTGTGGTTACATCAGTGTAATGCTGTGATGTGTACAGACTGCTCAGACACATTTGTAGGATGGATCAACATGTAACTGGACATTTACACAGGTTCATGCAATTCATAACAGTACTTTACATTGTACATTACCTCCAGATAAAACACTATTACTCAAGTTGTGTCCAGGGTGTTTATTAATAATTGGTATACAAAACAAAGTGCAATAAAGTGGGGTGATGGTTGGGAAAAGTCCAGTGTAGTGGGCCAGTCTGTTTGTGGCACAGGTCCAGTGTCCAAGGGGCCCTTAGGAAGGGGAGCATTGGCTGTTCTAAGTGGACAAGGTGAAACAGTGGAACACAAGGGGGACATTCTGGAGAGTCTCATTTCCTGGTGGTGGTCTTGGCAACTGTCTCTGGTGTCTGTCTGGGTTGCAGGGAACGTTTGCGGGGTGGTTTACCTTCTGCAGGGGGAGGGGTGCTGGTGGCCTGTGGGTCCTGTGTCAGGGCCTCCTGTTCACTAGCTGCAGCAGATGTGAAGGGCTGGTGATTACACTGGCTAGTTGAAGGGGCCTGCTGGTGTACTGTATAGTCCCTCATGATGTTGGCCATATCATCCAGCACCCCTGCGATGGAGACCATGGTGGTGTTCAGGGCCTGCAATTCTTGAATGATTTCCTGGTGGTGTTCCCCTCTGCAGCCACTGGTTCTCCGGCATGATGTTTATCACCTGACCCATCTTGTCCTGGGATTCTTGGTAAGCTCCCAGGACATTAGTGAGTGCCTCCTGGGCAGTTGGTTCCCTGGGCCTGTCCTCCGACCACCCCAGGCCCCCTGTGCCTGTGTCCCCTGTATGGTGTGCCCACTGCCACTGACCCCAGGACCCTCATTGTCTTGCCTGTGAGGTGTGGACTGGGGTCCCTGTACAGGTGGGCACACTACTGATTGAGGTGTCCTGGGGACAGAGGTATGGGGACGTTGTGTGGCTGCTGGGTAGCCGTGGCACCTCCTCACGACTGAGATTGGCTGGGGCAACTGTGGGGATGTAAGTGGTGAATTATGCTACATGTCTGTGACATATTCTGCATCACTAGCTTCCCCTATATTTTTGCCGTTGCCCTGCCACCTTTGTTTGTGTATGGTAATGGATAGTGGGATTGTTAGTTCTCCATGCTCTGCATGCATTGGTGATGGGTGTACATGCAGGGCTGGAAGGGATGTGCATGAAGTGGGTATTGCATGCAAGTCTTGGCATTTAGGTTTGTTAATTGTGGTGGTGCACTGTGTGGGATGAGGTGGGGTGAAGGGAGTCAGGGTGAGGGTTTGAGATGGCATGCAGGCATGGGGGGTGATAGATTGTAAATGTTGACTCACCAGTGTCCAGTCCTCCGGCTACTCCAGTGAGTCCCTCAAGATGCAGGATTGCCAAGACCTTCTCCACCCATTCTGTCAGCTGTGGGGAAGGAGGTGGGGGTCCACGCCAGTCCTCTGGACGGCGAGTTAGTGCCCTGCTGCAATGGAATGCACTTTCCCCCATAGGTCGTTCCACCTCTTCCTTATGTCATCCCTTGTGTGTGGATGTAGTCTCACAGCGTTCACCTTCTCCACGATCCTCCGCCATAGCTCCATCTTCCTGGCAATGGATATCTGCTATACCTGTGCTCCAAACAGCTGTGGCTCTACCCTGACTATTTCCTCAACCATGTCCGGCAACTCTTCATCAGTAAAACGGGGGTGCCTTTGTGGGGACATGGGTGTTGAGTGTAGGTTGTGCAGAGGGTGATGTGTGATGTGGTGGGATGTATGGTGTGTGATGCATGTGGGATGAATAGGTAGTTGTTATATGTGTGTGCAGTTCTCTTTTTTGTTAGTGTTGCTAAGTGTATCCGTCTTGTTGTGTTAGCAAAGGATTGTGGGTGATGTTAGTTTGTGTTTTAAAGTGCTGTTGGTGGTTGTGTGGGGTGTGTGTATTAGTGTCAGGTGTGGGTTTTTTGTTCTGGCCAATGTTGTCTTGTTTTGTATTTGGGTGGCCTTATCCGCCTTGGTGGTGTTCACTGCCAATGGTTTACCACTGTTGAATGTCCACAGTGGTGATTTGTGGGTCATTATTTGGAGGGCGTAGTATTGGTGGCATAACAGTATGGGTGGTAGTTCCGACAGTTTATCACGTTCAGTGGTTCTGGCAGGTTTGTGGTTGGGGCTGTTTTCTGTCGGTTTTGCCTGCATGTGTCATAATCTGGTGGACGGATGTTCACTTCCGCTGTGGTATGTTTGTGGCAGTCACTGTGGCGGTATTCGGTATTTACCACCAATGTCATAATGAGGGCCACAGAGAGTAATCACATCAACAAATTAGTAATAGATGAAACAGGCAATGTATGAGATAACTCTGACCAACTAGAGGCAAGTGTCCTCAAGGTATTTGAGCCATTATACACAGAAACAAAGTATTTTAGACCTTCTTGGGCGAAGAGAGTTTCTAAAAAAAGACAACTTCTGGTCCTCTCAAATCAGGAGAGACAAATCATCCTAAGATAAATAACAGATGGAAAAATACTGGAACAAATAAATAATTATTAACGGTAATTCAACGGGGTCTGGGGGCTTAATGGGCGAATTCTATAAATCCTTGCAAGAAATAATGATTACTCAATATACTCCAAAAACTTTAAGATAGCTTCTACATGGAGTAATGCCCAAAGAACACTAATATTAAACATAAGGAGAGAGCCGATTCCTACAGGCTGACATCCTTATTAAACTGTGACTATAACATTTGTGCGGGCATTCTATCTAAAATGGTGTTCATGGTTGCCCCCATTTTATACATGCAGATCCAAAAGACCTTACTTTATGAAGGAAAATGCACAACCTTTTAATAGCTCAAGTGATCTGGCTAAAACCTATTCCAGCTCTATGGCAATAGTCACTATAGATGCTGCCAAAGCATTTGATAGAGTGAATTGGGTTTACCTTTTGGGAGCTTCTGACAACATTTGGGCTTATACTATCATTTAGAAATGCAAAAAATCTAGTATAAGGTGCCATCAGCAGAAATCTTGGTCAACAGGAGTCCAGAGGAAAAGAAATATCATAATAGGAATTGGACAGGGATGCCTGACTTCCCATTATTTTTTGATCTTCACAGTGAACCTTTATCCCAGGCCTTAAGATAGGATAACAAGGTCATTTTTTTTTCACAAAACTGTGACAATAAGATCATCCTGTATGCAGACAATATCATTCTTTACACTCCAGACTCTAGAAAATAAGAAACATGGCTGGGAGAAGCCACAGATGAATTCAGAACTTTCTCGGAATTTCAGATAAATACATCTAAGACTGAGCTAATGACCTGAAACCTAAAGAAGACATAACTCAACCAGAGATTAGCAGAAAACAAATTGCTATTCTGCACTAAGTAAATTTATGATCCCTTAAAAATGGTAGCAAAAATGTAACTCTAAAAACTTCATAAAATTTATAATATGTCTACAATGCAAACCTGTTTTGGGGTAAAAGCACCCTCACAGGGACACACATAAACTCGAGTTACTAAATTGACCCGAAGAGAAACATAAACGATGGTTAATAGCATCAGTTCTAAACCATAGTATTAAGCCCCTCTCCCAGGTTCCAAATACGAGGGTCAGCTTAGGCTCTGTATTACAACTGGTTTTGAAAACTGCATATTGCCTAACCAACACATTTCTACTTTTTCCCTTAATATACACTTTTATTCTAAAAGCATTTTGCTTAATATGCATCTTATCCCCTTTGTCCACAGATAAGGGATCTTCAAACAGAGAGGCCTTCCCCCACTCTCCAAGGCTCTGCTTGACATACGCGAGCTAGGGTATTTTCATCTTGTGTTCCCATAGCAAGCAGTCCTTAATTATTGTCTGATTAAAGATGGCATAGCGATTGTTCCAAATGGAAAGACACAACAACAGGAGAGAATGTATAATGTGGTCCTCAGTGCATGGCAAATAAAATGTGCAGAGGAATGGTGGATTGAGGAAAGGCACCTGCAAAATTGATTCTCCTCTACTTGGAGAGTATGACAATCAGCATAACCCCAAATACAAGTTGATGAATCTCCAAAAAAGCAGGGATGAGTTTACTTCCCAGAGAATTACTAAGAATAAAAATAGAACTAACTGCTTGGGTAAACTTTAAACTGCAACAAGAGATGTTACTCGCCCAAGATGCAGTAGACTCAAAGACCACCCCCAAATATGGGGAACTAGACATACTTTCAAGCTTATTTCCATTGATGGTAAAGATTCACAGTTTAGTGCATTTGGAAGGGCCACATGCAATGTTGTGTGATTTAGAGAAATTAGTGGACAAGTCCAAATCAGACATAAACTGTATAAAATCTCCAACTAGACAATACAAAGAATTCAGAGTGCGTGCAAGAAAAAAAGCATTGTCCGCATACAGAAGCAAAAGTGTAGGGACAGAATGAACCATTGGTGCATATTTAGTCACTGATTTCAAATAATCATTGAGTTTATTAATATATAAAATAAATAAGAGGAGGTATGGACAGAACCTTGCCGCACACCTCATTGTAAATTAAACTAATCCAAAAGCGTTCCTGTTGGGACTGAATATGACCCCAGCAGATAGATCCTGATGCAAAATAAACAAAAATAGCACTAAGGTAGCGTCCAGCCCTATATCAAGCAGAAGCAGTCATAATTTGCTGTGGTTAACCTTACTGAACACACATGATATCTCAGCTTCATGATTGTGCAAAAGTTAGAAGTACCCCTTAAAAGCCTTAATTAAGCATAGTCAATCCTTCAAAAATTAATATATTTATTAAAACATGTAACACTTTCCTTTCCAAAAGACAATATTGCTAGGATTCAGGGTAAGTTAAGTAGCTCTATTTGGCTTCGAGAGGAGCCAGATTTTCTTGGGAAAAACTAAGAAGGAAGCTAGAAAAGGAGGTTGAGCATTGCTAGGTGCTTCTTTCTTGCTCTGATAGCTCAAGCAGATGAAGGTTATTTCCCACTGTTCTTGGTACTGCAGGGCTGGACAGCTTTCTACATCAATTTGGAGCCCCAATTTCTTTTATAAAGTAATTTTGAAAGCACTGAAGGCCACACTGAGACATGGCCTCAGGAAAATACAGGACCTTAAATACTTCACAATAATTGCTCCAACTTGGAGCGCCCCTGTCACTCCAAGTTGTCTGGAAGATGAGCTTAGTCTCACTGTGAGAGAAGCAGGAATACAACATTTGGGCCAACTGTGGAAAACCCCAATTTGATCTTATAGAACACATTAACAGGAGCAACAAAAGGCCATATCTCAAGGTTAAAATGCCTACAAATTGCATCATGGCAACTCAGACATGGAACGTAGGCTAAACCTGGGAATCTGAAGAATGAACACAAGATTTAAAATAAATCTCCATCCGGTACTGGGAGCTCATAAACACAAATGATATGAACCTTAAGTTCCACAACACCCATGGGAGAGACACATGCCAGTGAAGGAGCTAACAAATCGGTGGCAAGTATCTTTAAATCTTCTTTACCACACTGTGAAATCTGCAGCCCCAAAGAAAAACGATTTTTGCATCTGACACAGGATATACTGGACCCCACAGAAACTTACATTTCTGAAATATAAAGCACACTGCTGTAAAAGGTGGAGAACTACAAATGCCAAGGATGAACATATGTTTGAAACCTGCCTTGTGCTTGAGAATTTCTGGGTAGACGTAAGTGGCATATTATCAGAAATGTTCTCATGTAATATTAAGGGAAGCTTTTTTTCTGATTGCGTTCGGAATCTACATCCAAATAAACGTTGGTACACTAACCCCACAGGAAATGGTTATTTTCTATTTGATCATTCCCCAGAAAGGAAATTTGTTCACTCTGGCTGTAACCTAATCAACCTATAATGAATAACTGGTTGAAATAAATAGACCACACATGTAACTTAGACCTGGAATTTAATACCAGCAATACAACTAAGAAACTGCCGTCAAACTATATACCATGGTGGGTGGAAATCTAAAATCTAAAATGCCTGATGATTATTCCAATGAGAGCTAATGTAATCTGGTACCTTCCTTAGTTCTTTCAATAAAAATAATTTGTAGATGTCCAAGAGCAGCTTTGTTAAAAAGTACACATCTGAAGGCGAATGAGGACAAAAAAAGAAGCCACTCAACCCAAGTTTGTAAATGTTACTGTGTGGTCTGCTAATAATAGTTCTACAATTAGCCCAGGAGAGTCAAATCAGCATAAGACCCATGAAGAGGATGAATTCATGAAGTCCCGCAATATACTCAGAAAATGAAAAAAGAGGACTCCAACCTTTGGGGCTGATTACAGTTTGGCAGAGAGGGTACTCCATCTCAAAGGTGACAGAGTACCCTCTCTGCCAAAGTGAATGTCAACCCGCCCGGTTTACAGATGGGTGGACCTTCTATATGTAGATGGTGGAGGCAAGTCCATCTTTGCCGCCTGCATACTCGTTTGATGGCCCAACAGAGTTAGGGCTGTCAGAGTTTGGGTCATGTGTCTGCCTGCATGATTTAGAGTCAGGGGACACATGGTCAGTTTTTACTTTTAAAAACTGCCATCCAAAATGTACTTGAAAGTAAAAGGTAAAACGTTTGAAAGAAACCCACACCTTTAGAGAAAACTGTCATGGTGAGGGAGTCATTGATTTTTATTTTCAAAAACAAAATCCTTCTTTGGGATTTTGAAAAGAAAAAGAAAAAAGAAAAGAAAAGTGTGCTGTGCTGTCCTGCAATGTTGACAAAGCCACACAGCGTAATTTCAATGCATTTACAGGACAGCATTGTCTGTAAATGCTAGAGATGTCCACTGGGTTGACAGGCGTCTGTAAGTTTGATAGGCAGAGTACCCTCGCCATGGCGGGAGTAAAGTACTCTGCCATGGTTACGATATTAACATTGTCCGCCAAATTTTAAACTGGCCCTTTTGTGAAATTGTGCTTTGAGCAGTGTGATGTAAATTTACACTCCTGAAAGAGTGTAAAGTAAATTACGTGCCGGCAAGGCAGAAAGCCAGGATGGTGGAGGGTGTCACACATAACCTAAAGAAAGTACATAGCTCCAAGAGAGCTGTTACAGTGCCACAATTTCAAGATATCCTCAAAAGATACATTTTCATGCATCGGTTCGAAATGTTTCTGTAATGCATATGCTACCGTTTTGGCATAAATATGGTTATTTTTGCCCCATTTTTGACAACATCAGTCACAATTTTACGTTCATCCTGTCACTTACTCTGCTCCAGCTCATTATTTTGGTCTTAGATGATTCCACACAGTGTCTGCTTATATGGTGAAACCCCTCCCATCAGAATGCCTGTGAGCTGCCCCTATTCATGAATGTCTCAGTCAAGAGCACTAAGCATGCTGGGACTTGTAATTTCACTTCCCTATGATAAGTATGGGCCTACACGTCCGAGCACGCCTGGTCCTATAGCCTCCAAGCCAGTACAGACTAAAAGCCACTCTCTTCTTCTGGGGTAATTTGAAGGATATACATGAGGGTGTGCAAGAGGGTCTGTTTTTCATATACCTCTGCAATAGAAACCACTAAATGACATACTCCACTTTACAATACCATACATGAAAACATTAAGAACATAGAAAAGAGAGGTTTAGAAGAAATACTATTTATTTCCACATTGACTTGGACGAAGTTGGAGGACACACCTAAAATGAAGCCATTTCCAATTTAAACATGTGAATCTACTGTTAAACTCCGGAGGGTTGATATGTATGCATCAGTTGGAACGGATTATTTTACACAGGTTTACAGAATTAATTGAATTTAGTATGAAAAGAAAGTCAGCAAAGCTTTATAAGATGGTTTTGTAACATGCCAAGGGAATTAAATGTGAGTAACTTTTGTTGACCGATTTATGTAGCTTAAATTCGTTTATCGTCTGGGTCACAAAAAAAAGCAAGCTTTAGAAATAAACACATACCATGTCGCCCTAATAAAATTTCAAAGCGAATGTCACTTAGGAGTCTAGGAGTCGCGTATAAATCAATTGTTTCTTAGAAAAACTGTGAAAACATGAAATTCCATACCAGAAAGAGTAACGGAGATGCGATTTCTAACTTGATTTCATGACCTGCTGTGAAACAATGGCCCTCATTACAACCCTGGCAATCAGTGATAAAGTGGCAGTAATACCGCCAATAGGCTGGCGGTAATTGGCACAAATTATGACCATGGCGGAAAGAGCTCAGATAGACAGCCACTTTACCACACCGACCGCCAAGGCGGAAACAACAGGCACCACGGCGGTAGCCGCCTACAGCCAGGCGGAAGACAATGTTCCACCCACCGTATTTTGACAGCCCAATCCACCACCTTTTCCAGGGCGGTACCAACAACAGCAAAAGCCTGGCAGAAACACTGCACAGAAGTAAAAGGACTCACCATTGGAAACACAGGGAAGAACCAGGCCCCAATGGAACCCGAGCTGCAAATATTTCCGATGATCTTCTACGTCCTGCTCCACCACGAACACCAACGACAGCAGACGACCACGGTGATTACAGCCACCTAGCACACAGGGGATGGGGGAGGAAAAAGAGAGTGACACACACACTTAACACACATACCCCATACACACACACCATCCACACAATCAGCTGCAGTAATAAAACATATTGATTCCATACCTCTCAGGAATAATGCAAGGACAACACGAATAGATGAAAGTGAGTGTAATAATATAAATACAGTAGAAATACGTACATTCAATCTAAAAGTAATTACATATGTACAATTCAACGGACACTGCCCAGTCCTCAATGTGCGTGGACCACAGGGCCACATGACAAAGTCCAAGGCCCCACTTGTCTCCTGCAACAACACGGACAGAACACTGCAGGGGCATCAGCTGGAAAATAGCCAGGCACCTCAGGGCGATGGGGAACGGGGGGCACCTAGGCCGGCAGATGGACCAACACCACTGGTCCTGCAGGGGACAACATGCCCTGTGCTTGGTCCTAGGGAGGGCAAGGCCACAGTCTCTCAAGTGGGTGACTTGCCCACTGGCTCTGGAGGAGGCAACATGCCCTGTGCGCTGTCCTGGGGAGTGCAAGGCCACAGTCTCTCAAGTGGCTGACTTGCCCACTGGCTCTGGAGGGGGCATCATGCCCTGTGATCTTCATCCTGGGGACAATGGGGTCAGTGGGTGGCTTCCCCACTGGTTCTGGAGGGGGCATCATGCCTTGTGATCATCATCCTGGGTAGGATGGGGTGAGTGGGTGGCTTGCCCACTGGTTCTGGAGGGGGCATTATGCCCTGTGATGTAGATCTGGGGGAGTGCAAGGTAACAGTCTCTCAGCTGGGTGTCATACCCACAGGATTTCAGGAGGCAGGCCGCACAACAGCCCATGGAGGCAGGTCTACAGAATGTCCGCCAGCAGTGACAGCTGTTCAGTGGTGGTGCTGCTGCTGGTGGTTGTGGGGGGAAGCTCCTGCCCATCCCCTGCAGCCTCAGACAGCTGCCCACTGCTGGTGCTGCTGCTGGTGGTGGTTGGGGGGGAAGCTCCTGCCCATCCATTGCAGCCTCAGACGGCTGCCCACTGCTGGTGGAGGTGGTGCTGCTGCTGGTGGTGATGGTTGTCGGGGGAAGCTCCTGCCCATCCCCTGCAGCCTCAGACGGCTGCCCACCGCTGGTTCTGCTGCTGGTGGTGGTGGTTGTGGGGGGAAGCTCCTGCCCATCCTCCACAGCCTTGGACGGCTGCCCACTGCTGGTGGTGGTTGTGCTGCTGCTGCTGCTGGTTGTGGGGGGAAGCTCCTGCCCATCCCCTGCAGCCTCAGATGGCTGCCCACTGCTGGTGGTGGTGGTGGTAGTGGTGCTGCTGCTGGTGGTGGTGGTTGTGGGGGGAAGCTCCTGCCCATCCCCTGCAGCCTCAGATGGCTGCCCACTGCTGGTGCAGTTGCTGCTAGTGGTGGTTGTGGGAGGAAGCTCCTGCCCATCCCCTGCAGCCTCAGACGGCTGCCCACTGCTGGTGCTGCTGCTGGTGGTGGTTGGAGGGGAAGCTCCTGCCCATCCCCCACAGCCTTGGACGGCTGCCCACTGCTGGTGGAGGTGGTGGTGCTGCTGCTGCTAGTTGTGGGGGGAAGCTCCTGCCCATCCCCTGCAGCCTCAGATGGCTGCCCACTGCTGGTGGTGGTGGTGGTAGTGGTGCTGCTGCTCGTGGTGGTGGTTGTGGGGGGAAGCTCCTGCCCATCCCCTGCAGCCTCAGACGGCTGCCCACTGCTTGTGCTGCTGCTGCTAGTGGTGGTTGTGGGGGGAAGCTCCTGCCCATCCCCTGCAGCCTCGGACGGCTGCAGAACTATGTGTGGTGGTGGGGGCTCTGACTGAGTCCCAGCACCAGGTCCCTTGTCCTTCCTGCCTGCTGACGCAGGCGCCTTGCCCTTCCTGGCAGCAGCTTGGGGTGGCTCCTTGCCCTTCCTGGCAGCAGCTGGGGATGGCTCCTTGCCCTTCCTGGCAGCAGCTGGGGGAAGCTCCTTACCCTTCCGGCCAGCACTTGGGGCAGGCACCCTTTCCGTGAGGCAGCCTGGTGCCCTGGATCCTTTAACACCACGAGTTGCGGTGGACTGGGTGGCTCAGGTGCTTGTCTGGGTTTTAGCCACCCTGGCCAGATGTGAAGGACGGGGGGGAGGGGTGGGGAAGAGGTCAATGGTGGAGACGAAAAACGTCTTAGGGACATTGGGGCAGGGAGAGGGAGAAGGCATGGGACTGGAGCAAGAGGGAGTGGTTGTGGGAGGTGTCTTTCTCCTGTGTTTGGGTGCAGGTGAATGGGCTGAATGCTGTTGTGAGGTGGATTGCTGTTGGGTTTCTGAGTGCTTGCGTTTGTGTACCTTGGAGGGGGGACAAACACAGTGGGAGGGAACACAGGGGACGTGCGCATGGCTGTTGGGGTGATGTCTGCCAGTGAGATGTGTGTTCTGATAGGTGTGCTGGTAATGGCGGTAGTGGATGTGGATGTAGTGCATGCAGGTGTGAGTGAAGACGCAACTGGGAGGGAGATGGAGGAGGAGGACACAGTGGAGGCAGTGGATTTTGATATGTCTGTATCTGGATGGCGTTTGTGTGAGTGCCAGTGGGATGAAGTGTGGTGCTTGTGTTTGCCGGAGCCACCCTTGTGTGTTGTCCTGTGTGCATGCTGGTCTGCCTATGTGCTTGGGACAGGTTGGGGTTGAGGGCAATGGTATTGGGTAGAGGAAGTTGGAGTAGAGGGACAATGGCTGCCACCAGAGAGGAGACCAGAGCCTGGATTGATCTCTGTTAGGTCGCCAAGCCAGTGTGAATGCCCTCCAGAAATGCATTGATCTGTTGCATTTGGCGGGCCAGACCCTGGATGGCATTCAGAATGGTTGACTGCCCAACAGAGATGGATCACAGGAGGTCAATAGCCTCCTCACTCAGGGCAGCAGGGCTAATGGGTCAGGGCCTGAAGTGCTTGGGGTGAAGGAGATGCCCACCCTCCTGGGTGAGCGGGCACGGGCAACTCGATGAGGGGCTGCTGGGAGGGCGGTGTTGGTACGCCCTCAGCATCGGTGGACTCTGCCTCTTGGGTCCTTTGGGATGAAGCTCCTTCCATTGCCAGTGCCTCTGCTCCTCCGCCACATGATGCTAATGCACATAAGGACAGGATGACAAAACAAAAAGGGGGGGAGAGACAAAGGATACACGTGGTCAATGGCTGCACCAACACCATAGTTGGCGTACACAGTACCCTCACACACAGGGAACAGGCATACGCACTATGCAATGCACTACCATTGACAATGCTAGTCACAAGGGCATGGGGAGGGACACATATCGCCAACTTCAGCATACCTGGGACCCACACAGCCCTGTCCAGTAGTGGATGCCGAAAAGCTAGGTAGGAGGAATATCACATCAGAACATGGGACCTATTCTACAATGTCTGGCCTGGCCTAGGGCACCCACAGACACACATCCCCCACCCGGATACTACCCCATCAGGCGTAAGTAGTAATGATGGACACTATACTCACCCCCTTGTGGCTGCTGTGATGCCCTCAAGCACCCGTCCAGCTCTGGATAGGCCACCGCCGGTATGCGGGCCATCAGGTGGGTCAGGGTTCAACAGGCACCCCTTCCTCGTTGGGAGGTCATCCCCAGCTGGGTCTCTGCCGTCTTCTGTGCCCAGCATCTTAGGTCCTCCCATTGTTTATGACAGTGGGTGCTCCGCCTGCCATAGACCCCCAGGGTCCGCACGTCCTTGGCAATGGCATGTCATACACCCTTCTTTTGATGGGCGCTGACCTGCAGAGGATATACACACCAGGAAAGGTATTAGTCAGACCGTCCTGCCTGTTACACTCATGGCCCACCATACCCCTTCCCATTTGCACAGACATGGCCCAGCAAACAAGCTGCACGCCACCCAGGGGACATCCACCAACCCCCCACACAATGCCTTCACACACACCACTCCATGCATTCATGCTCCGTGCATCGTGCTCACAGTGTACTCACCCGTTGGTCTGGAGGCTCATACAGCAGTCGGTACTGGCATAGGACCCCATCCACCAGTCTCTCCAACTCTGCCGAGGTGAAAGCAGGGGCCCTTTCCCCAGTCACACACGCTATGGTAGGTTCCAGATACAGGTCACAGCATCACAAGCAGTGTAGGTCCTCTCCTATTGCAGGTCAGGTAGCAAGTGAGTGAACAAATAGAAAATGGCGATGACGTCTGCTGCGGTGAATACTGTCACCACCGCTGTACATCACCATTGGCCACTGTACCCCATAGGGCCCAATATTATCCAATGAGGCATTGCATGGCGGTTCACGACCGCCTCCCACAACGGTGCACAACGTCAGCGGAATTACCTCACTTCCACCTGACCCTCTTCACACAGGACAGGCGGATGCCATTTCAGAGGGGGTCAGGCCCTGGATTATAACTGCGTCACAGTTCACAATTGTACATACAGGACAAATGCCACTTATACATTTCAAATTAACGTCGTGCATTGTACTGGTCTGGCTACAATGTACAGTTTGTGACAGGCTCCTCACTCTTTTGTCCCATAGATTGTTACCATAGGCGATGGAGACATACCCCCGTGTACAGACTCCTGGTAGACTTGGCAACTATGGAGGACAGGCACATTATCCTCACCGACAGACTTGACAGGGCCACAATCACGGAGCTGTGTGCCCAACTGGAGCCTGACCTGATATCTGCTATCCGTCACCCCACTGGGATCCCCCCTCTTGTGCAAGTCCTATCTGTGCTCCATTTCTTGGCAACTGATTCTTTCCAAGTGACAGTGGGCTTGGCAGCAGGAATGTCACAGCCAATGTTCTCAATAGTGCTGACAAGACTGCTGGAAGCCCTGACCACATGTGCAGGTACATTGTTTTCCCCAGTTGGAAGATTTGGCCACAGTGAAGGCTGACGTCTATGCAATGGGACATATCCCCAACATCATTGGGGCAATTGATGGCACACATATTGCATTTGTTCCCCCCTGGCAAAATGAACAGGTGTTCAGAAATCTAAAGAGTTTTCACTCAATGAATGTCCAGATGGTGTGCCTGGCGGACCAGTACATCTCCCAGGTCAATGTTAAGTATCCTGGGTCTGTGCATGATGCCTTTATCCTGAGGAATAACAGCATCCCAAATGTGATGGCCCAACTACA
This sequence comes from Pleurodeles waltl, assembly GCF_031143425.1. Classification (NCBI taxonomy): domain Eukaryota; kingdom Metazoa; phylum Chordata; class Amphibia; order Caudata; family Salamandridae; genus Pleurodeles; species Pleurodeles waltl. Next base: position 332,081,600 of record NC_090447.1, read on the forward strand.
GAGGCACAGGGCGTGGCTAATAGGTGAGCCCTGGTTCCCACCCAGTCAATGTTGGTGTATGGGTATGGTGTGGCCCGTATGGCATAGTGTGTGGCTAAATGTTGTCCCTCAATATTTGCAGGTGACTCTGGTTACCCCAACCCATCATGGCTACTGACCCCTGTGAGGAATCCCAGGACAAGGGCAGAGGAACATTACAATGAGGCACATGGGCGAACAAGAAGGATAATTGAACGTACCTTTGGCCTCCTGAAGGCCAGGTTTTGGTGCCTCCATCTAACAGGTGGATCCCTGTACTACTCACCCAAGGAGGTCTGCCAGATAATCGTGGCATGCTGCATGTTGCATAACCTTGCCTTGCGATGCCATGTGCCTTTTCTGTAGGAGGAGGAGGTTGGAGATGGCCGTGTGGCAGCAGTGGACTCTGTGGACAGTGAAGATGAGGAGGCAGAGGATGAGGACAACAGAACTGCAGTGATTCGACAATACTTCCAATGACACACAGGTAAGACAGTGTAACTTCACATTTCATTGTTATTTGTTTGTTTCACATTGTCACTGGCAGGCTGTGATTTCCCACTTCTATGCCCACTCACTGTACCCTTTGGCAACTCTTTTTGCAGATGTTGGTGCCCCACTACAGCCAGCTACAGGTCTATCCAATGTGCACATTACTGTACAGTTGATTTGCAATGTTTAAACCATGTTAAACAAATACATACTTAAATCATTTGACATACTCCATACTTGTATTTTTTCAAAGTGTGTTTATTGAAGTGCTATGAAGAAAATGGGGAAGTGCAATGGGCTGGGGTGATTAGGGTGATGATTGAGGAAAGTCCAGGGAATTGTTACAGTCTGTTTATAGCACAGGTGCATTGTCCAGGGGGACATAGGAAGGGGAGCAATGGCAGTTCAAGGTGGACAGGGTGGGACACAAGAGTGACAATCAGGAGAGTCTTATTTCCTGGCGGGGGTCTTGGTAATAGTCTCTGGCTTCTGTCTGGATCGCAGGGGACGTTTGAGGGATGGTTCTCCTTCTTCAGGGGGGGATGCTGGTGGCCTGTTGGTCCTGTGGGGGGCCTCCTGTCCACTAGTGGCAGCAGAGGTGGAGGGCAGTTCAGTAGTCTGGATAGTGGCAGAGGCCTGCTGCTGTCAGACTGCCTCCCTCATAATCTTGGCCATGCCTGCCAGCACCCCTGCAATGGAGACCAGGTTGGTGTTAATGGCCTTCAAGTCCTCCCTGATCCCCTGGTACTGTCCCTCCTGCAGCCACCTGTTCTCCTGCATGTTGTCCAGGATCTGGCCCAGTGTATCCTGGGAATGTTGGTATGCTCCCAGGATCTCGGTGAGTGCCTCCCGGTGAGTTGGTTTCCTGGGCCTACCCTCCCCCTGGCGCACAGCAGTCCTCCCAGTTTCCCTGTACCTCTGTCCCCTGAACTGTGTGCCCACTGCCACTGACTCCAAGTCCCTGATTATCTTGGGTGTGAGGTGTGCCCTGGGGTCCCTGTAGTGGTGGACACACTGCTGAGTGACGTGTCCTGGGTACAGAGGCAGGGGTATGCTGGGTGGGTGCTGTGGTGGTGGTGTTTCCTGAGGGGGGAGGCTCAGTGGTGGTGTGTTACTGTGGCTGGGTAACCAACTGTCCAGAGGTCCCTGATGAGCAAAGTTGGTTATCCAGATCCAGTCGACCAGAGTTGCTGTCATCACTGTGGACCTCTTCTGTGGGGGGACTTGAAAATGCTGGCACCTCTTTTCCGCTGACATTGGCTGGGATACCTGTAGGGATGTAAATGCAGTGTTATAGTTTCTGTGTGTGACATATTGTGGCATGGATGGCTTGCCCTCTTTGGTTGTATTTGCCCTGGCGGATTTCACTTGTGTGAGTTGGAATGTAGTGGGCTAGCTGATCCTCTCTAGTGTGCATGCTTTAGTGATAGTGTCCATGCAGGTCTGTGAGTGGTGTCCATGCATTGGTATGGCATGCAGGGCTTGGCTTTGGGATGAGTGATATGTGATGGTGGGGTGTTTGGGAAGTGGAGGTGTGATGGGAGTGAGTGTGAGGGTATGTGATGGCATGCAGGTAGGGGGGATGATAGTAGTAAAGAGTTGACTTACCAGAGTCCAGTCCTCCTCCTACTCCTGTCAGGATGCATGATTGCCAAGACTTGCTCCTCCCATGTTGTTAATTGTGGTAGAGGAGGTGGGGTCTACAGCCAATCCTCTGTACAGCGAGTTGGTGTCTTGCTGCAATGGAACACACCTTCCCCCATAGGTTGTTCCACCTCTTCCTGATATCATCCCTCATTCTGGGGTGCTGTCACACGACATTGACCCTGTCCATGATCCTCCGTCATAGCTCCATCTTCCTAGAAATGGATATCTGCTGCACCTGTGCTCCAAATAGCTGTGGCTCTACCCTGATGATTTCCTCCAACATGACCCTTAGCTCCTCCTCAGGGAATCTGGGGTGTCGTGGGGGCCATGGGTGTTTTGTGGATAGTGTGGGTGAGGGTGTGTAGGGTGATGTGTTGGGGTGTGTGTTCTGAGGTGTGTGAGTGGTGTATTGGTGATGGTGGTGTGTGGCTCTGGTCTTGTCTGTGGTCGTGGTGTCTGTCTCGTGCCAATGCTTTGTAATCGTAAAGGGTTGTGGGTAATGTGGGGGGGTGTTTTATAGTGGTATGGGTGTGGTGTGTGTCTGAGTGTCAGGTGTGTGTTATTTAAATTGTCCAACGTGGTGTTGTTTTGTTTGTTTGTGTGTGTATTTTGAGCGCGGCGGTATGTACCACCAATGGTTTACCACCATGGAATGTCCACCGGGGTGATTTGTGGGTCATAATGTGATGGGCGTTGTTCTATTGTCATAACGGTGTGGGTTTTGATACCGCCAGTTTATCAATGACCTTTGGTGTGGCAGAATTGTGTATGTGGTTGAATAGTGATGGATTGGTGTGTGTGTGTCATAATATGGTGAACGAATATCCGTGGCGGCGGCGGTATGTTTGTGGCAGTCAGCGTGGCGGTAAGTGGGATTTACACAGATACAGCTACAAACTTTGCGAGATGCTCTGGATATATTTTCCATCTTACCTGCTAGGCCCCCTGCTGCATTTCTGGTTGCAGTTATCCCAAGTTGTCAGTATCTGACCTCGGCTTCCTTTTCTTTGCTCACATTGGGGGTCATTAGGACCTCAGCGGTCTTTTTGCAAGACCGCCGAGGGACCGCCATGAGGAAGGCCGCCTGTGCAGGCGTATTATGACTGTTGCCTGCTCTCCATCATTATTCTGACAGAGAGCCGCCAACAGCCATACTTGCGGGCGGCGGGGAAGTAGAGGTTGCTCCACCTCCACCGCCACGCCAACAGAACACCGCCCAGTGAATCACGTCCTGTGATTCGCTGTGGCGGTGTTCTGTTGGCGTGGCGGTGTCGGCGGAGCTGCCCCCATGGCTCCCGTCCCCTCCTGGAGGATCAACGGACCAGGTAAGTCGATCGTCCGTTAGGGGAGGAGGGCGGGGGGGTGTTGGGTGTTGTGTGCGTGCATGGGGGTGTGAGTGTGTGTATGTAGGGGGGGTGTGTGAGTGCGTATATGCTTGCGGGGGTGTTGTGTGTATGGGAATGAGTGCGTGTATGTCTGTGGGTATGTCTGTATGGATGTGTGCGTGTATGTTTGAATGTGTGTGTGGATGTAGGCATGTATGTCAGGGTGTGTGCGTGAGTGTGTTGGTGGTGCCTGCATGCGTGTCGTGTGTGTGTGAGTAATGTTATGTTGGGGGTCAGGGTGGGGAGGGGGGCCCTGCCACCTTTGGGGGGTGGCAGGGGTGGTGGGGGGTGTACGGGAGGGAGTCGGGGTGGGGGAGACCCCTATCAGTGCCAGGGAAGGAATTCCCTGGCACTGATAGTGCTTACCGCCATGGATTTCATGGCGGTTCAAACTGCAGGAAATCCACGGCGGTAAGCTGGGTCCAAATACCGCCGGCGGTATACTGACGGCTGCGGGGCTGGAGACCCAGGTCTCCAGCCCTGCGGTCGTTTCCGTCCTGGCGTGCGGGGCGGAGAACCGGCGGATGACCATGGCGGTAACCGCCATGGTCATAATTCACCTAGGTAAGACAGCCAGCCTGTTGGCGGTCTTACCGCCGGTTCTCCGCCATCCGCCAGGGATGTAATGACCCCCATTGTCTCTTATTTTATCCTGTTGTGCACTTACTGTTGAATGTTGTTTTTTGATCTCCACTTTTTACTCTGTTTTTATTGTAGGCCTGTCTTATGTTGTGCTTTTCTCTCTCACTTTTGTTTCTCTTTCTTTTAGAGTTAGTCTCTCTTCTCTTTGTTTTAGCTAATTTGTCACTCCCTCATTTTCTGCGGTTCTCCTACACTTTCACTCACCGCACCTCTTGAGCTGCAGACTGCTCCTCTTTTTGTTGTTTTCTCTGACATTTCATTATGTAAATTCTATTCTCATCCTCTACCACCTGTTCTGATGGCCTCCTTGTCTGTCCCTCAGATGGTTTGTTTTCCTCACCCTGCGGTCATTTCTTTTGTTATTCTTCCTATTCCTGCCTCCGCCTGCCTCTGCCTCCTTCTGTTGCTCTTAGCCATTTCTTTCACCTTGTTCCTGCTATCTCTCTCTCCTTTTTTGCCCTCTTTATCAATCTCCTGTTTTGTGGACCTGTGCCTCCACTATGTTACCCTTCTTTTCTGGCAATCCCTCTTGTGTACCTTTCACTACTATTATATTTATATATCTCTACATTTTCTTGGCACACTACCCTACTAATTTGGCTGCTGTTGCTGTTGTTTTGAGTGGAGTGCTTCCAACCCTCGAGTCCAGTCCCAGCACAGAACTATGAACCCTTGTGAAACTGACCAACGTAGTTGCTGTGGATCACACACAGTAGCTTTGCTATCTGTAAAGCTGAACACAAGGCTTTGAGCACATGTGCATACCAGACATGTTACAGTGTGGCACCAATCATAAACCCAACAAATAGCAAGCACTTACAATTTCAGTAGGTCTCACCTTTGATGCATTTCGCTTTAACAATGGATTTTAGTAGGGATGGGTAGACTGTTCCATTCTGCCCACAAAATTGATAGAATTTGGTGACTCACAGATTTCCCGCCAAATGCTGCCAATGGCTGCCTGGTGGAATTTCTTCGCTGTAGGCTCCAAATAATGCAAGTGAGATTTGGCATCCTGAGCTCCATTTCCTAGCGTGGGCCGTCGCTGAAAGTCACAAGCGATAGTGATCAGAAGGCAGCTTCTCAAGTAGAATTTCTACTCGAGCAGCAGCAAAATCAACTCAAATGGCTGCACGTTCATGTGCACCGCAAAATGCGCTTTGCACAAATTTTTCAGTGCTGCTTGTGTTACTTGTGCTAGATTGCAGCACAAGCAGCACAACATGCATGTTTTCTACCCGCTGGTGGAACGCTGTGGAATGTCGTAGCATTTTTATGTACCGATGTGGAATTCTGTGGAGTGAATCTTCACAAGTTCCACCGACCCCTGGTTTTTAGCCACACTGCAGATGCACACTTGATGCTTTGCAGCATGGCTTAACGAAAACAACAATAAATAACTTTTATGTGGCTGCCTGTGTCATTTTGTAAGCATGTGCACCATGCATATGCACCCTACAAAATGACACACAGGCCTTTTATGTTTTTAGTTACCGATCCAAGTCGAATGAGGTACTCTGTAGCTTTCCTGTAAATGTTCAGGCTGTGATGCAGTTCCTAGAAAAGATTGACAAGTTTCTTCCTGTCTTTGGAATGTCCTCAGCCCCTAGCAAGTTCTTCCAAGTGAGACCTCTTTTTCTAGGATGTCGACTAACATGGTTGCTGTTGTCTAATAGGATCCTATGAGATCCATGATTACCACCACCACATTCCAGTGCTTGTGAGACAATGGATTGAAGCTGGCAGCTGTGGCTAGAGTTGAGCCATACCTTCAGGATACCTTCAGAAACCATCTCAGCTGCCTTAAGGATATCGAAGAACCTGTCTGAGCCACTCCATTTACAAAGGAACGATTGGACAACATCACACTGAAAAATCTGGAGTGGCACATCCTGCATTTTAAATGTGTGCAAGAGTGGGAGGGCTAACCTTGGCTCTACCCTTTGTGGTCAACTAAGGGAGTTCAGGACAAGGTCCTTACAGTATAGTTGCCACTGAATTCACTCACCCTAATCTTTGAAAGCTTAACCTGTGGTATGGCAGTGATAGTTTGAGAATGAGCTCAGGAGAGACTCAAATCAACATTAGAGCCTTAAAGATAATGGGTTCATGAGGGCTTTTCTTGGCAATCTTCTGATAAGGCTGTTGAGTACTAAATGAGAGACTGTGTATGTGAGTATTCCTTGCATGCTCTGTAGTGCTGTTCATACTTCTTAGAGAAGGAGTGGCTGAAATCAAGTTTTACAATAGATGGACTACACAAGGTGAAAGTGGAGTAAACTGAAATTAGTATTTGATATGAGGCAAAACGTTCAGGACAAGCACAAGGTACTCATTACGGAAAGTGCAATCATGTGCAATCAGTTCAGTGGTGAAATCATGACATCTGCTTCAGTGCAGAAATGAGAGAAACTTGTTTTATGTACCCAAGTGTTAGAGAGAGTTTAGGATCAAGTGGTTGTATTAGAAGATGCAAGAGTATATAACAAGTCACCTGAACCTCAAACTATGAAAGTGGAGTGTGGAAGTTTGAGCAGATACAGAATTGAAAAACATTTCAGAAAACTGTGGACATGGTGATGACCAAGCATTCTATGCAATGTGTTGCTAAGCTACAGTATCGGAAGAATTATGTAAAGGCCAATGTTCCCTCTAATTATTTTCCTCTGTGAGTTCCACTGAAGTGTCTCTTGTGTGCTGTGGAGAAAGTTAAGTGCACTGAAGCCAAGCAACAAAATTGCTATGCAAGTGTATGCAAAGCACAGGCTACATCAAACAAAGATTTGTTTCAAAATCAACCTAAACTGATGCATTTTGATTCAATGTTGCTTTACAGTGGACAATAATGATACAGTTATTTTGATGTATTTGTATTACAGACTAAAATGGTTGAATCAGCACCCCAATGATTCCATGCATAATGTTCTCTAGTAGCACATGCAATGCATAGAGCCAGAAATGTGAGGTCTCAAAAGATTGTACCTTTAAGAAAATTCACTTTGAACAGTGTGATGACTCTAGTGATCTCCTGAAGAGTTTACAGAAATTAGGAGCAGGCAAGTTAGAAAGCCAGGACTGGTGGAAGATGTCACACATGACCTAAAGAAAGTACATAGCTCCAGGCAGGCTGTTCTAGTGCCAGATGTTGAAGACATCTCAATAAGTTAAATGTTCATGCACAAACTAGAAAATTATGGCATACAGATGGGTCTTCTTGTCCTACTCTTGGCTACAGCAGACCACAAATTTACAAGCATTCTGTCACTGACTCCACTCCAGCTCTTTATTTTGGCCTTAGATGATGTCAAACTGTATCTGCTTCTTAGGTGAATCCTCTCCGATAGGCATACCTGTGAGCTGGCCGCATTCATGAACAAGTTTCAGGAAACAGCACTAAGCATGCTGGGACTCTTCATTTCTTTGTTACAATTATGGGCCTAAATGTCCCAGCATGGTTGGTACTATAGGCCTAAAAACCAGTAAAGTTTAATGGTCACTCATGTGGCTGTGCAAGTGGGATTGTTTTTTCCTACCCCACCTGCACAAAAAGACACTGATGCCATATGTCACTTTCCAGTCTCGGCGTTATTGGCTCAGATGCTCAACAGGAATATGTGAGTTCGAATAAAACACACAAGGTGACCAAATATTTGGACAACTGGAGTGGGATGTCACCCCATAGCCCCCCATTCACAGTTTCCATTCATCCAATATTTTATTCAGTTTCTTGTTTCCCTATTTCACCAATTCCTCATAACAAGCGTTAGTGGAAAAGCCACAGAGCACGGAATGCTTCAAATAATTGCGATCCATGATACGTTCACATTTGGAGCCAATCACCGGTAATAATCAGCATATCAACTGGGTAATTGGCAACCAACTCTTACATCACTTTTTTGGTTCCCAAACAAATCATCATTCCTGTCAGAATGAAGATTTGTTTAAGTATGAAAAGTAAGTCAACATAGCTTTGTAAAATGTGGCTACATGGAAAGGGAATTTAAAATGAGTAACATTTGTGGTCCACTTTGAGTTGCCTAAATTTGTTGATAGTCTGGGTGACAAAACAAGCAAGCTTTAGAAAGGAACAGATACCATGTATCCCTCATAAACGTTCAAGGCGAACGAGACTTGGGAGTCAGGTACGAATCCATTTGTTCTAGGAAAGGACAGCGAAAATATGGAATTGCACGCCAGCAAGAGAGATGGAGATATGATTTAAATTAAATTTAATCAGCTGTGGTGTAGAGGGAGGAAACAATGGATAAAAACAGGGAAAGCTTCAGACTTTTGTGAGTTGCTCTAGATACATACTTGAACTTGGAAAGAATAGATTGTTTAGATGACAATAACAATCAGGGCACCCATCCTAACATCACAATCCCCAACTATCAATTTTGTGTTTTGTAAAAGTTACTGAGCTCTTTGAATACTGCACTGTTCTATCCACTTGCCACATGGAATAGCACCAGTGCTAGCGGTAGTACTTAATTTGAGCCAGTGGGAGCCACCAGCACTTATTTCTGGGGACTGACACATATTTTTCAGTATCAGACAATTACCGAGTGCAAGAGAGGGGAAAGCACAGAAAGCAGAAAAGCGGAGGAAAATAAATACACAAAGAGAGTAACATAGGGAAAAAGCAGGAACCTGCAAGAGTGAGATAAAGGGGGAGGGAGTGCCTGGCATTGGATTAAAGAGGCATGAGCTGGATTTAGAAATCCAACATTTAATTGCACCATCTGTGGGCCGCTGAGCAGAGCTTTGGACACTGGCATTCTTTCATTTACAAATTAAGCATTTTCTAGATGACTAATTATTCCCTGTTACTGATGATCATGTATCGAACGGAGACTGTCTTGTCCTGTTAGGTGCCCAACGTCAATGTTGGTTGCAGTTATACCAAGCTGCGATTGCACTTACTGTTGAAGTTTCTTTGTGGTTCTCCTCCACATTTCGCTCCAAGGAGCAGATTTACAAGAAAGTGGCACATCGGTCCTGATGCAATACTTTTTTTGCTGTGGCGCTTTGCTACACTAGCATCATATATTGACACTAATGCAGCAAAGCACAGGGAAGTCCACAGGTTCATATGGGTGCGTCATTTTAACGTCTGCTCTGAGCAGACTTTAAAAATTACAGAAAAAATGGCACCTGGAAATGTTGTAAATTTTACTGCACCATTTTTTCAGGCCTCCCTGCATCGGAATGCCCCCTTCCATACATTATGCCTGACACAGGCAGAATGTGGCACAAGGGTTTGCAAAGTGGCGCAATGCATGTATTGCGCCACTTTGTAAATATTGTGGGGGAGAAAAACCTCCTTAATGCTGCCTTAGCGTTAAAATTAAATGACGCTTTGGCAGTGCAAGGCAGCGCCAGGAGCTTGTAAATATTCCCATACCATTTGTTGCTTTGCCTTTCTTATATTGTGCCTTTTCACTCTTTCATCTGTGGTGCACTTTTTTAGTTTCTACCTTTCTTCTTCCTCTTAGTTACTTTGTCTTTCCCTCATGTTTCTGCTTTCATTCTGCACTCACTCACCTCACCTCTTGAGCTACGGTCTGTCCTAGTTTTGTTGTTTTCTCTGACTTTTAATTCTGTATATCATATTTATGTTCTCATGCTCTCTCCTCTTTTCTGATGAACTCATTTTCTGTACCTCATATGGTTTCTTTGCCTCTCCTTTCATTCATTTCTTCTGTTGGTCTGCCTATTCCTGTCTCTACCTCTTTCTTGTGCTCTTACCATTGTCCCCACTTTGTTCTTGCTCTTTCTCCCTTCTATTTTGCTCTCTTTATCAATCATCTTTTTTGTGGACCACTAACTCCACAATGTTGTACCTCCTTTGTGGAAAGCACTATTTTTCTCCTTCGACCCATAACATATTTATATCACCCCATTTACGTTGCATACTACCCCTCCAGAAACGGGCTGTTACGACCCAGATTTGAGCTGAGTGCTTCTGATCCTTAATCCAGGTCCAAGTATAACATTTTAAAATAATTAACATTAATGCACTAAGTATAGAATTAACATGTAGGCCTCAGTCAAAATGCAAAGCCTTTTAATTCAAGTAAAACAGTAGGCCTACACATTTACATGTATTAGGCTTGAATGGCTGAATCTGCATTTTCCTGCAAAGCAGACCTATATTAAGAGTGTGAAATGTTACATTTCTGACAAGCTGACATGCTGTGAAAGTAATGACAATGTAAAAGAAGTTAATTTTTGACCTTCCCATGAATATATTTATCATAGAATACAACAATGTATTAAACTTTTTAGTTTAGCGCTGCAAAATATTTCTGATTATACAAAGGGTTAGTAATTTGCTTGGACAGGTAGCATGTTTTTCAAAACTGATGTAGAACCCTAACCGTTAAACTACAATTTTATTAAGGAAAGTAAATGATGAGATCCCTGGTGGATTTGTACAAAGTATTTGATAAAAGTGATTCACTAAAACATTGCTGTCTGAGGACTATTGTTTCCGCAGTGAGATGACAAAGAATTGTGCCTGTTTCCATGAAGACACTGACTGATGATTGGCTAATGAGGGGAAGAGGAAGAAACATGTTGCAAAAGGTTAAATATGGTGTTTTATAATAGTGTGTGTTCCTAGAGTAGGGCTCTCATTCCTTGCCACACAGTCTTTTGCCCAAATCTCTGCTGCTCTGAGACTCTGCTAAGTCCCTTGAAATCACTTTATGGGAAGCTCTGAGTCAATTGATAATGGATATTTGATTCTGAAGCTTTATGCTTTAACCTCTCTATTTGGAGCTCTTTGTGAGTTCTGACTGACACCTTTTATCATCCTGCTCAAACTCATTCTTAATTGTAGCTTCAGGATTCTTTCCTTCACGGAACACACTTAATGCTTTTATTCTAATATTGATTGATTATTATGATTTACTAATTATTGATTAATACTGATGACATTCTATGAAGATTTCAATAAAGCTTGGAGCAATACAAAATACTTATAAATAAAGCTTTTGAACTCACACCAATTCCCATCATTGACTGACAATAACATTTGAAATTGTAATGATTGTTTAATTAAGTGCAGCTCCTGGTTTTTTCTCAATTATGTCCAAGGTCCTTCAGCCTGTGAAATGGGGATTTCTATCCTGATGAGTTGATAAGCCTTGCTTCACAAAACCAATATTTAACTGAGATCCATGCTCCACCATGACACTTGATCCATGCCCAAGTATTACACATGTTCCTTTGTGAAATTGAGTGACACAGCTACTGTGGACCACAGACAGAAGCTGTACTAATTGTAGAGCTTGGGAAGAGGACTTTCAGGAAATCTGTACACCAGACACTTTACAGCGTGACACCAATCACTACAGCAACAAATAATAAGGATTGCCAAAGCTAATAGGTTTTGCCTTTGTGACGTATTGGATTTTCCAATAGTTTATAACCATGCTGCACAGCATCTTCAAAGCAGTACAGCATGGTGAGACTAAAACAAAAGACGTTTTATACAGCCCATATTATCTTGAGGGTAATTTGAGACAATTGGTAACTAAAAACAGAACAAAATGTACAAAAGCACTTTTAATTTTTTTAGAGCAGGTATATGGAGCACAAACAATGATGGGCCTCACAACAGATGGGGTCTGAAAAAACAAGGGAAGGGTGGGAGACACGGAAGCAAAAACAGGTGGGCAGTAGATGCAAGAGCAGCATGGGGGAAGGCAGGAGGAGATGGAGGCATCTTGGTGAGAACAGTGGGTGGATGCAGCACAGAGAAGATCAAGGATGTGTGCAACATGGCATGGATGGAGAAAAGCACACATGGGCAAGCAGCAGCAGAGCAAGGAGAGAAGTACACAAGGGAGACGGCTTGAAAACACATGCACTCTCTGTGTGTGCTTACAGAAAAAGAAAAAATAGTTCACTAACATCGAGGACAGATAACAAGCAAACGCTGTCGGCCCGATTCACAAAGATAAACTTAGACCAAAAGTCTAAGTTTAGACCTAAAGTCTAACTTTACTCCTAGTAAAGTTAGGCTTTTGGTCTAAGTTTAGACTTTTAGTCTAAGTTTAGACCAAAATTCTAAATATAGACCAAAAGTCTAAACTTAGACCAAAAGTCTAACTTTACTCGTAATAAAGTTCAACTTTCGGTCTAAGTGTAGACTTCTGGTCCAAACTCAGACTTGTGGTCTGAGTTTACCCTTTGTGAATTTGGCCCACACGTGGTAAAGAGGCAATGGTCCATGGGAGGGACAAATACTAGTTGAGAAGCTGGTATGTGAATAGAAGCAGGTAAATCAGAGTAACAAGGAAAGCCAACTAATTGCTAGCAAATTGACGGGATCAAAGCTGTTTTCATGGTAAGCCACGGTATGCCTCACTAAAGATAGTCTGTTTGCTATCAAGTATGCTCGACATAAAAAGAAGGATAATATGCAAATATGCATATGTTGTAGATACAGAGATACTTGCACCAGTACAGGGCAGGAGATGAGGAGCTTCATGTTCCCAATTTGCTAATCAATTCTCAAAAATGATAGGGAGGTTATTTGACAAAAAGGTCTGAATACTAGCCCCAAAGTGGTCCAGTCAGTTATTTTGACAGCACAGCAGAAGCTGTAGGCAGAATGTAAGCAGCATAAACATCCCTGAAATTTAGGGACATGCCTCTTGGTGCTGACCAACAACCACACTCCTTGTCCCAGTCAGCATGGTCACTAATTTCCTCAATCTGTAACAGAACTGAGATAGCTACTTTATTTTTAAGGCATGAGCATATTTGCAGAAATGAAGCAAAAAAGTAGCTGAGAAACGTATGGTTGGTCTGAACCTGAAATACCATTAGGGTGAGGTAAGGGGTCTTTGTGTTCCACTAAGGGGTGCTTCTTAGGACCACAGAGGGTATACTTTTTCCACATACAAACAAAGTCCTAACCTGTGACATCATCTTGGAATGGAGATATCAACCAGAGTTGTCCCCTTGGATCTGCATCTTAGCGCTAAAGCACCTACCTGGTTTCTGCCTTTTTCGAGCTAGCAAAACATATTTTGGATTGGCACAATTGTGGTCCTATATTCAACTCTTTTTTAGTATATTGGTGAGAACCTTGAGAACTGGGGCATGAGAATGTTTTCTTAGAGCTTATGGCCTACCTTCAAATTTAAACTCCTCAGCACATCAGCAGTGTTAGCCTTCCTTGGAAAGTAATCTGTGACTACTGTAAGGTGACAAAAAAAGGGCTTCAGGCTGGTCAAGGTTGCCTTTGATAAGTAACTAAGGGCCATATGTACGAACACATTTTCCCATTGACACAGAATGGGAAAAACCCTTTGCTACATCTGGCCCTAAGTCCCTTACTAATTTATTTGCTCATGTAGGGGAAGCTTTCTCCGACAATGTGTCATCCAGCATTTAAGTCATTCACAGCGGTGTTGGCACCAATTAATAACTTGTTTGTTGGGAAATGATCATTGACCATGCCTGAGCTTTTTTGATGAAAATTTATATCAAGTTGATCTAGCTGAGTAATGACATCACAGGTGGCCAAGTAGAGCTCCTGTCATGCTTCATGGTTAAGACTGCTTCCGGGTGATCACGGGCACGAACCAAGATGGTCGGCATGTAGCTCACAGTGTCCCATCGCAACAATACTCGGTTCCGCTTCTCAGCATTTTTGGAGTCAGTGTTATATGCGGTGCTGGCAGCCAAGGGTGTAAGCAGGTCTCTGAAGTATATGCCATTGCACCCCCTACCAGTCAGTGTGTAGCACATGGTCACTGGACCCTCGGTATATCAACGTGCTCTCACTTGGGTTTGGACTGCTGCAGAAGTGCTCCCTTTTGTGGCAAGCTGCAATTAAGGACCACTTGGACCGCACAGCAAGCCCGGGTACTGAAAAAATCACTTTGAGAGCAGAAGTGTTGATTTTTGCTTTTTAAAAAAAAGAAAAAGAAAGGGAGAATTTCTTTGTTTGACCGGCTGTGAAATTGTACCAGGTGAAATTGGGTTTGCCGTAGGACATCAGAGGGCTTTATCCAGCCAACAGGATCTGAGAAAAAAAAGAAAGGAGGAGAAGGCAGCACTTCACCAATAAGCACTCCATTTTTTGGGGCTTTATAGTTTCAGAGATGATTTTGTGTACTAAGAGCAACTCGTGTGGGTTTATAAGGCTTCCTTTCAGGTAGCCGGAGCCTGCAGTGTGTTACAGAGTTTGTCCATGTAGCAGCAGGTGCAGCTTGCATCCCCCCAGAGCAGAGGTACCCCGACTTATCATCACAATATCTCCACAGGCACATGACCCAGCCTCTTGCTATGGGCCACTTGCTCCTAATCAAAGGGCTCTTTATCATACTAAAGCTATCTGTGCATACGGTGACAAATGAAGCGATTTTCGCTCAACACTTTAGTTAATACATGTGCACCTGGTAAAACTACATGGAGAGCTAAGCCTCATGATCACATTGCATGCCCCACGATGCAGGGACACAGCACCATAGAGGAGGTGCAGCAGTCCAACTCTCCAGATCGACATAAACAATGGGTTAACCCTCACGTGGTAACAACTTTGCAATGCTCGGCAGTCCCTGGGAAGGGATCCAGAGAAATCTGTCTTAACAGTCCTTTGATGACAAAACTGTCCCTGGATAAATGTGTCATAAGAGAAGACAGACAAGCGAGGGCTGTGGATAATAATCTTGGGGCATGCTCAGGAAAGGCCCCAAATCTATTTCCCCTGGAATCAGTCTTTAGCCAACTTCTGAATCTGGTTTCTGCAATTCCAATAATGCTCACAGTAACTCCACTTGGTGATGTTTTAGTACTAAAAAAGTATCCACATATCCTATGTTCTTCGTTGCCAAAGGGCCAGAGGGGAAGGAGCATGATCAGGGAATCGAACAGATCAAGGAGAACAAAGCGCCTGATGCCCACTACCTCAGGAGCTGCCTCCAGATCCGTGCAAGGTTTCACACTGAACAAGACACCTCTTGATCCCATTGAGGGAAGTAACAATTGTGTCAATAACACCAATGCCTCATAAGTTTAGTCAGCAGCACCAGACCAAATCTCTTCTCTGTGCTCAGCTCGATCAATTCAGATTGAAGAGACTCTACAACAAATCTTTGGCAACATCAGAAAAATGAAAAATTTCTGGGAAAAAGCTCACAAAGAGACAAGCAACCAACTGGGCCAGATCAATTCTAGCATCCAATTGCTAACTCACGAGTTACACAAGTGGAACCAAGAGTCTGTGATCTAGAAGATTCATGACATAAACAAGATCTTGTGATCCTTAAATTGCGATCAGAACCAGTCAATTTACAACCTAAACTCAAACACATTGAAAACTGGTCTTGTCGCTCTAACTTATGGTTTTCTGGAATCCCTAAAGGTCATGAAAATGGCCAGATAATGACCAATTGATCTAAATTCTTATCAACAAGCATGTGTGCCCAGATTTAGCAACCATGGACATGGATCTTACAATCACTCAAGCACACTGTGTTCCTACTTTTCAGCCATCCAACACTAAGTACCAACAAACAATTTTAGTCAACTTTGGTGATTTCTATGTGAAAGAGCAAGTCCTGTCTAGGGCAATGAGGGACAAAGTTTATCACACCCCAGAAAATGACTCCTTCAAACATTTTTGGACATGTCGGTATCTGCCATCAGTGCGATGTAAGGAGTTCAAACACATGATGACAGCTTCAAGAGCCATGGGGCCCTTGCCTGGATTATTCAACAATCCAAGCTGAAAGATCTTTTCAGAGGACAATCATGTATTCTTCACACCGAAGAACATGCCAAAAACTTTCGGCATTAAATTCAAAAGTCAGAAGCGGGAGCGGGAGGTGTGAGTAAGCAATATTTGATGTAGTACCCTAAAAGTTAACACAGCTCTGAATTTCTGCATATTTTTGTTTTTGTTGCAATGTTATAGCTCTTGTAGTGGTTAACTAATGCTCTTAGAAGGGCTACGTAGCAGACAGGTCCACCCCTGATCATTTGAGTTTGCAGTCTCCTGAGTACAATGTTAGGGACCGAGGAGCTGAGGGGAGAGGTGGGGGAGTTGGGTCGCGTTCGGTCAGGGAAATTCAGATAAGAAAATCTGGAAGTTTTTGTTTCTACAATGAATAGCGGCCAGCGAATGGCTCCAGCGAGATCATAGTAGTTTTGTGGGTTGCCAGAGGGTCAGGAGGAAGCTACTCGGGTACTTTTATTTTGCTGGTGTCAGTGCACCAAGGCAGCTATAGACCAAGACTATAAGGGATTTATAAGGAGGAAAGGAGGCAGTCTACCCAAGTCGGTGTGAGTTTATCAATCATGAATCTAAGTTATTTTAGGATTGTGCCCTACAATGCTAATAGTAATAATAATGGGAACAAATTAAGGTCCATTTTGACATGGTTTAAGATGTCAAAAGCTTAGATTATCCTCCTTTAAGAGAACCATCTTAAAGCCTCAGCTAAACAACCAGGAATCCCATGCTTTATTTCTCAAGTTTATTATGCATCAGCTAGTTCGGAAGTCGGGAGGGGGTGTAGCAGTCTTGATCTCATAAGGTTCACAGACAAATGATCCACCTTATAAGCTTTTATGGTCTAATTGAAGACAATATCTCCCCCTCAATGAAGTTTATAATCTCTTCCTCCCCTTAAATGGATTATTGGTAATAGGACACTAGACTACACTGTTCTTGAAGCAGCAAGCAGCAAAATAAACGAAAGTCAACATCTTTCCTAGTCAAATTGAACGGAGACTTCACATTGGTTGATGTTTGGTGAGTTGACCATCCTCAAGGGAGAGAATATATTTGCCTTTTGAAACGTGTTAACTCAGCCTTGTGAATTGACTTTTTTTGTAGTTTCTTATATATGGTGCAGGAGCAGGTCAGGGATACTGTTGAATCCCTTTTATGTCCATTCTGTCCCCTGATTAGATATATCACTGAGCAATCGGAGGACCAAAATTGCCCCACTAGTCCCTCGATAAATCATTGCTAACAGAGGAGGCTGGTGATGATCATGCTTTCAGCTATGGCTAGCTTTGTTCTTAGACATGTAGGTTCAGGTTCAAAATTTGCAGTTTGGGGGCATTCAAAGCCTTTCTTCGGGGTGAGGCAATCTCTTTTACAGCCCATGTTAGCAAATAAAAAGAAACTGGCTTAGACTTTATAGCATGAACTGGATCAGGCCTCACGTGCACACTCCATGATCTATACACCATCTAATTGAGCCAAGGTCTTTCAAGCAAGTCAAAACTTAAAGACCATTATATGTCTAGTGAATTTATTATTCAAAACACTGGGATCCAGAACATCTATGAGGAAAGTGAACACACTGGGCGCTTTCTCGCATGGTCAGTAAAAAAAAGGAACTGGGGGGGTCATCAAAACAACACTGGATGAGGCCACAAATCAAATAGCTACACGACCTGACCATATAGGCAAAGTATTCCTTAATCACTACACAGGGCTTTATACTCCAACCAATTATTCTACATCTGAGCATATACAGGAGTTCCTGCGTTCAATTGAGCTACCCATGTTATATAGCGACCTTCAAGCCACAGCCTTAGCTCCCTCTACATTGGCCGAGGTAAAGGATGCTATTAAAGCATCTCCCAATGCTAAAGCATGCAGGATCAATGGCCTTCAGGTCAAAATTTGCAAATTATTTGAAGCTCAGAATTTCTAGCTGTTCTCTTCAATGAAATACTGGCAGGGTGTGAGGTACCTAGATCTTTCAAGGAAGTTTAATAACTATATTTCCTAAAAAAGATAAATCTCCAGATAAACGAAGTTCATATGGCCCTATTAGCTTACTAAACAGCGATTATAAGATTTTTACAAAAATCATAGCACTAGGTTAAGCCCCAGCTCAAACTCTGGTCCACAATGACCAAAGTGGATTTTTACCTATCAGACTGATCTCATCCAATACAAACTTTCTGCTGCAGGCTATTGATTTTATTCAAGTAATAAGGTAAACACAGTTATTTTTATGCTTGATGCCGAAAAGGCATTTGATCTTGTTCAATGGGAGGTGCTGTTTGCATAATGCTAAGCTTTGGATGTCTTCTGAAATTGGTCAGTGTATTGGAAAATCTATACCAAAATGTTGAGGTGAAAATTGTAAATAATTCACAAACAGTGGGACAGGTTACTATCAGAAGAGGTACAAGATAAGGATGCCATATGTCTCCTGTTATTTTCGCTCTCTTCATCGAGCCTATGGCCACCGTGTTGAGGCAAGATCCTCAGATTAGAGCCCCCTTCAAGGGGCATCCAAAATCAAGCTCTTTGCATATGACATAACCCTTTATCTGACCGAAGAGGAGCAAAATATTCTAACAGCATTTGCCAAAATACCAACAGTTATTGACATTGGAGGCTATAAATGTAACCACGCCAAATCCTAAGCTCTCTTATTTCAGAGTACCTCCTCAATTTTAGCCGCTGCAATGAGAACTCAGTACTCTAATATTTGTTCAGTTAGATGCTTTCAGTTTTTCTAAAAAAATACCCAAATTGCCCATACGTATCAGATGGAATTTACACGCTTTATTTTAGATATATAGGAAACTCAAAGAGGAAATCCATTTTCTCCAGTTCCTTCATCATATGTGTATTAGAAAGTGTTCCTTCTTAGGATTACATTTAGAGATCAGAGTTATTAGCAAACGGGAAAGAATGGGATTTTTCAACCTTAGTGATCTTTTGTTGGCAGGGTCTGTGAAGTCTTGGGAGCATCTGATCGCCAGTAATCCTACTATCGTCTTGAATTAGCATTCTCTCACTTGAAAATTAGCCATTTCTTACAGTGCAATCAACAACTAACCAACTCATTTACTGAAGATATTATTAACGCCTATGCTGTCAGTTATCGCACTGGAATAGGCAGCTGGTATTGTTTCTTCATCAGATACTACACGAAACAGTGGTTCCCGCTTCACTAGATACAATCAAATGACACATAAATCTATACAGGGGGCAAATTACAAAAGAATGGCCTCCTACTCCAAACAGGGGTTGTATTATAATCCATACTACAATCAGAAAATGCACCTACTAATTCTGGAGCATGCTTTAGATCCCAGCATAACAAGGAGATTGGGTCCATATATGCTTTACATGCCAAGTGCTTCCTCGAATCTGGGATAACATTTTCTCAGTGATATGCTACAGGTTCGCTTCACTCCAGAGGCCTCTGGGGGTCTTTTTGGTATGTGTGTGCCATATAGGCATATTTCTTTCTGTCAGCAACAATATCTGTTTATCGCTACATTGGTTACTAAATCCCTAAAAGTGGAGATCCTCTGAGGTTCCTACTTTTGATTCTTGGCTATGCAAAATGAAACAGGTAGAACAACTGGAAAAGCTCTATGCTCAGAGAATATATGCTCTCAAAATGGTTAGGGGTATCTGGTACCATAGATCAGATTAAACTGTGCAGTTTGTTCATAATCATCATGAGCTTTACTGGTATTAGTTTTTTACTTTGTTCTTAAAACCAAATAGCAATAATCTTGCTTCATTTTTTAGTATTCCTACTATATGTATATTGGTGACAGTAATTTTGTTTGTGTGGGTAGCTGGCCTGGTGTGTGGTGGGTACCTAAGGTACTTACAACGTATACCAGGTCCAGGTATTCCCTCTTAGTGAAGTGTAGGCAGTGTCTAGAAGCCAGGCTCTCTAGAGGTAGCTGTGAATGAGCAGCCAAGGCTTATCAAGGAGACGTGCAAAGCAAAACTCATGCAAAACCACTTAGTTGTACAAAAATAAAGATACTTTATTTTTGGAACACAATGCCACAAAGTACTAGAGAGGCAACCCGCCAATATGAGGTAAGTAATATATTAATTATATACACTAGTAAACAGTAATAGGCACAGAAAAAGTTAGAAAACAGCACAAATAGCAATAACCAATAGTGACCCCAGGGGGAGCCCAAACCATACACTAAAAAAATGGAATACGAACACAGGACCACCATCTAGGTAAGTGGAATGTGTAGAGGGGAGCTGGGAGTACTAGAAAACCACAGAGGTAAGTATCACAGTACCCCCCAGCGACCAGGAAGGCTAGAGTAAATCACTGGAATTTCCCCAAACCACCCAAAAGGAAGGAAAAGAAGAAAAGAAGACACCCAGACAAGACTGCAAGAAGCCAGTAGTGGATTCCTGGAGAAGAAGACCTGTGGAGAGAGGAGACCAAGTCCAAAAGTGTCGGTGAAGTCCAGGAGGAGTGAGAGCTACAACCCACCCAGCTGTAAATGCAGGAGTTTGTCAACGGTGAGGAAGAACAGGTCAGCCCTGCAGCCCTGGAGCTGGAGAACAGTTCCTGATGGATGGAGAAGATGTCACATGCTGGAGTGAAGATTTCAGACAGGTGTCGGTGCAGGAATTCCAGCAACAGGCCTTGGCAAAGGCAAATTTGCGGTTATTGGAAAAATGGAGCTGCCGGGGACCAGCAAGGCCCAGAAGAACACAACCTAGAAGGGGGCGTCAGAGGGGGCCCTCAGTGACAGAGAGAGCCCACAGGAGCAGAGGCAGCACTCACAGAAGTACCACAGGATGGGGACACAGAAGTAGCAGAAGGAGCCCATGTAGCACTACAGAAAGGGATCCCACACCACAGGAAAACCATGCAGAGGGTTGTGGATTGCAGGAAGAAGTGCTGGGGACTGGAGCTACACGTCGCCTGAAGATCCCTTGGAGGAAATGCAAACAAGCCTTGGCAGCTGCAAGAGATGTAGTGCATGGGGGTACTGTCCTGTGTGGGAAGGCAAGGGCTTACCTCCCTCAAAGTTGGATAGCTGGCAGAGAGGACCAAGGCAACTACTCTGGACCACCACCTGTGATGCAGGATCCTGGCAGCTTAGGATGAGATGAGATCCACGCAGCCAGTTGTTGTTGCAGCAGGTGCCTGCGGATGCAGGGAGTGACTCCTTCACTCCAAGGGAGATTCCTTCTTTCTTCTAGTGCAGACTGAAGACACACTGCCCTAAGTGGATGCACAGCTAGTGAAATGTTGCAATTACTGGCAGGAGCCCTGGAAACAATGGTGCAGAAGAGTTCTTCTTCTTGGAGACAGCTTGTCAGGTCCTGGAGGTTCCAGTCACAGTTCTGGAGGCCAGAAGTTGAAGTGAAAGTGGCATAGGAGCCCTGCTGGAATCTTGCAAGCCGAATCTGAGGACCCACCCAAGAGAGAGAGACCCTAAGTAGCCCTGAAAGGGGAATTGGTCGCCTAGCCCGAGAAGCACCTATCAGGAGGGGCCTCTGACGCCACCTGCCTGGCCTGGCCACTGAGCTGCTCCCAGAGTTCCCTGTCAACCTGGGAAACAAAACAGCAGAACCCAGGGACCCTCTGGAGGAGCTCTGAGCACCACCCCTGGGTTAGTGATGGACAGGGGAGTGGTCATTCCCCTTTCCATAGTCCAGTTTCGTGCAAGAGCAGGGACTGGGAATCCCTGAACTGGTGAGACTGGTTTATGCATGGAGGGCACCAAATGTGCCCTTCAAAGCCCACCAGTGGCTTGGGGAGGCTGCCCCCCAAGCCAGTCACACCTATTTCAAAAGGGAGATGGTGTTATCTCACTCTCCCAGAGGAAATCCTTTGCTCTGCCTTCCTGGGCTTGATTAGATCAAGCAGCAGGAGGGCAGAAACCTGTCTGAGGGGTGGCAGCAGCTTGGGCTGCCTGGAAAAACCTGTAAGACTGACAGTAGCAATGCTGGGGGTCCTCTGAGGAGCCCCCAAAGTGCATGGAATCATACTCCCAATACCTTCAACAGTATTGTGGTATGATTCCAACATGTTTGATACCAAACATGCCAGGTTCTGAGTTATCATTATGTATCTGGACATACGTAGTGACCTATGTTAAGTACACAAATAAAATGGTGTCCGTGCTCTCACAAAGTCCAGGAAAAAGGTTTTGTGGGGACACCTGTGCTAGTGCAGGGGTGCCCTCACACACAGGTACCTGAGAGGGCCTACCATAGGGGTGACCTACAGTGACCTGGTGCAGTGAACTGTAGTGAAAATGGATGCATGTGCCTGTTTCACACAGACTGCAATGTCAGGCCTGCAGAACCCTTTACATGGGCTCCCTATGGGAGGCAGAATAACTGATGCAGCCCATATGGATCCCCTGGTATCTCAATGCCCTGGGTACCTGGGTACCATATACTAAGGACTTACATGGGGGGACCAGTATGCCAATTGTGGGAAGAAAAAGGTACAGTTACCAAACTTTACAGGATAGCATAACCACTGGGGTCCTGGCTAGCAGCATCCCAGTGGACACAAACACACTGACAACTGGCAGAAAATGGGGGTAAGCATGCCAAGACAGAAGGCACTTTCCTACAGTTTGTATATAATATCTACGAATCATTCATGAATCATGATTATCATTGACAAATTGGCTGTTTCTATTTGATTAATAAAATAAAATCGTTTTTTTTTAAGTTGATATAGCTGGCAAGTGATTAAAAATGGTCTAGATGCCCAGGGGATGCTCCTTGGTGTATAAGGGAATATTCACCTCCACATAGAAGACACAGCATGATAGCTGCATGATCTTCATGGAAAGCAAGGTAATCAGGAAACTATTTTTCAAGATGTGATGAAAGCCATAAGTAGAATCCTGCAGCTGCTGTGAAAGAGTCCAAACATTAGAGGAAATCTTTTTTTCTGCAGGTGTGAGGGACTGTGGAATCTACTTGGTTTAAGCAAGGCACAAAGGGATGTATCCCATCACAAATCGATGAAACTTAACCTGCCACAGTCTGGTCACAATTCATGTGGAGTGACACCAGTGATGAGACTTCACAAACAGGTTATTATGATTGCACCAAATTTTACAATGATTACAGTTGTTCAGCAACCAAAGCATGGATTCCAGACAGTGTTCAAGCAGCGGTTGGCTGAACTCAATTTATTTCTATGGAACATATTGATTTTTTTGACTCTTTTAAGGTATGTTTTCTAAACATTTAAATTAGTTCGTCTTGTATTTTTTATGTTTGTGTTGTTCTTGTGATTTTATTATATACAATAGCATCGATCAAAATAGTAATGTGTATTAAATGTTTAAATTCAAAGCAAAACGATATTTTAAAACAAACCTCTTTGATCTATTAGTGATGACTTATTCCTCATTCTTTTACAAAAGACCGGGATCTTCAGATGTTTTCTTGGTTCCATGTGTCTTTAAAATATTAGGAGCCGATCAGGTGTTCGTTGGAGTGTTTATATTAGTCAATAGTTTGTCATTACATTTCTTATGTCTTCAATTACCTCTAATTTGTTTCATCAGTTTACAAATGATCCGCATTAACCTGATTAATTGAACTCTTTTTTTTCACAAATTACTGCAACCTTTGCATAAAGGGGAAAAATAGGTGTCAACAGTTTAGATAAAGTTCCAACTTTCGTGAAGTACAGCTTATTTTAAACAAACATAAAAAATAAATACGTCTAATGCAAGCTGACCTGACAGCTGCTTCAAATAATAGCTAAACATTGAACAAAATACCTCCCACCCCCAATGCCATTGGTACATGTGCTAAATCCATGATCTTTCTGATAATAAGACCCAGACTTTGAAAGATATTGTGGAAGAATGTTTGATTCATTCCTTTGAGCAGAAAAGTGTTCAAAATCTGTGAAAACATGTGCTTGGCTTTCAGTAGGTGTCTGCTGATGGTTAAAGCTATACCCAAACCTTGATCAGCATTGAAATCCCCGACTTAGATGACTGATCCCTGTCCTGTCCACAGAGGGAAAATTGTGCAATTTAATCCATATCTGGACTCAAACTATAAATACTTTGCTTGCTCAAGGTATTTTTTAGATTCTTTTAAGTGATGCCAAATCTTGCCTTTTTCTAAAAGGGTTATTCTTCATCCAACCGTATTAAAAAATATATATCCAATTACAAATCTCCCTTTCATTAGTGAAAACTGCAGGCAAATATGTTACCAATTATTTAGTTATAAAATACTTAAACAAGTATTCCTTGCTGACCTCTTTTCAGTAGGATGCTGACCAAAATTCTGTCCAATAATATGGACAGGGTAAAACGTTTGTTGGTTTTGTTAGTGTTCCCAAGTTACATCTGACAAAAACAACCACCGAGTTTTTACAGTCTTTGGGAAACGTATGTGGTTCGTAAGTGGACACAGGTTGAAAGTCTCCATCTTGCTATTTTCTGGCAGACCCTGCTATTAGTCCTACCAACAAATGGTCAAGATTTGTCACTGATACCAGATTTTCTCCTCACAGACAGACAGCTCAGCACTTTTGATAATACTTGTTCAGGTGCAAAGTGTGATTAGATCCATCACCTTTCAAGACATTCTGTTATGGATGATCTTCTTTTAATGCTGCATTTTCAATACTTTGTTCCAGCAACTGTGCCCTCTCGCCTTGTTATTAACCATTGCCTTATTGGTGTGCTAAACTGCATTCATCCCTCAGCACTAAGAGGCCATATTTACAAAAAGTAGGACTAGTGAATTCTTACCGAATCACAATTTGCAAATCACCATTCCCCCTGCAAATGGTTAAGTGCGTAAAAATGAATGTTTTGCAACAGTAATTCAGTTGTAAAATATTAATACATAACACTGTAAATAAATATTTGGAAAGGATGCCCTAAGCACACCCCTGCCAAGTACTGAAATGCAAAACAAGATTACGATTCGGTATAAATTCTAGAATCACAATTTGACTTTCGTGCATTTAAAATTAGTTCACTGTACATTTAAAAATGGTTCACTGTGGTTGCAAATTGTCTGAATCTGCGAATCAGCTGCTTAACGGGCTCTCAAAGATACGATCATTTTACTGACTTAATACATTCATTTTAGTAGTTACTGTAGAGTGAACCAGTTATGATGATTCTGGTTTTCCATTCGAACTAACAGAAGAGGTGCAAGTAATGGTAAGCAACTCCACCCTGGTATAGAATAATAATTTATGGTTGGGTTTATTACTGGGGAGTTGTATTTGTTTGACCAAAGGCTGTATGAGTGAAAGAACCGTTTTGAAGGTACAAGAGATTTTCTTTGGGGTCGTTATTTCCTATCTGAATTGTAGTACTGAAAGCGCAAGTCTTATGTGAAGGTCGGTGTTGATTTAGATCTTCAGTGGAAAAAGATGAAGGCTGGAATTACTCCCCCATAGCCTGAAGACATACTACTGACAAAAGACTATATTGCACAGGGAATGACCCAGCAGCCATTCCACCATCACATCATGGCAAACGATCTCAAAGTACATTGTTTTTGCCATCATGAACAAACACATCTTGCATCTGTAATCCAACAAAAATCAAATAATTCTTTACACTTGCAAAATGTCCCATAATCAGGCAGCACATCAAAGACCAGTTCCATACTGTAGGAAGAGGCAATGGGAGAACACATAAAAATTAAAACAAGTAATTGAGAAGCGGATCTCCACTACTAAAGTGACCCGGTACCTCTGAAAGCTGTCTTCCAATCTGATAGCATATTACCCAGGCTGTCCACTATCGGCCACACAGGCCTCTGGGATGCAAAATGTGAGAGAAGCTCTACAAGCAGAGTCTACCATATGACTGCACCCATTCAGGATATGAAAAGCAGACAAGATGTTCACTTCACTGTGCTGAACCTTGCAAAAGAAAGATGTTCTTTTTTTAAACTGCTTGTCCTGCCCACACCTGTGGGTAAAGGCAAGAAGACAGGACAATGGACAAGATGGTGGTAAATGCAGTTCCACACCGTATATGGTACTGGTCATATTACCACTCCTGGCATCAATGCACAAACATAAACATCAATTGTTGATGTGAGAGTGTCATGGCTTCCCGAAACCTGTAATCTTACCTTCATTTTTTCATTATTGTCCGAGGAGTGCGTTTAGACACTTCGGAACAATGCCCTTGGAAGGAGCATTCCACAGTAAGCCCTCTTATTACAGTGCGCTATTTCAAAGCAATCCATGGATGTGCATCATTACAGAAAAGCATTTAATATATACTGAAAGGACCTTGCTTTGGGTTGATGGGAGATGACAGACATCCTCAGGTCACAGAGCTTGACGGAAGGGCTGGGGACGTGCACCCTAAAGATATCACCGGCTCATTAGAAGCAGTCACTGTCACTAGGACATAAAGAGCACAGTTGAAAGCATGTGAAAACTATCGCATAGACGGGCATGCCTAGCATGTTATCAGACAGACACACTTCATGAAAACAGAGGGTGGGTCAAGGGAGAGCTCAACCACAAGTTTATGGATGGAGAAATTGCTGGGTGTTGTGGCATGCATGGAATGTTCGCTAAATTAGTTATATGATTCAGCAATTAAACAAATGCAGCAGGAGTGGGAAGTGTATAGGTCTCAGCATGCCATAGATAAGGGAAATCAGTGCAACGCACAGGGCAGTGGAGACAACATGCAGCAACAAAGCACAATACTAGGGTTATGGACATAGTGTTGGTAGATCAACATCAAGGTCTAGTGGTGTGGCAGGAAATGTGCGATGCTGTGATTTAGCAGGACGTGGGGTAGAATCACAGGGTGAGGAGACAAATATGAGATAATCTTTTGATTAGTAGGACATCCATGTTTCTGTATTCCCAATATGGTGCATTTTGTCCAAATGTGTGCCTGTTTGTATTTTTTAAGTAACATTTTGACGGGGTTGTGGTAGGCTACTGTTGCAACTTTATGCCTGGCTATTTTCGCCTGTGAGGGAGAATGAGGAGTCATCAACCTCTGGAGTAGCATATAGGAGTAGGGTAACATGTATTTGATTGTGTGCACAAGTCACTGAGTAGAACCCAGTTTTTGTTCCTGAGTCACTGCACTCCACAGATTTTCAGGTATTTGGGATGCCTATATTATAACTCAACCACATGAACCATTTGGCGTATGGAATGTAGCAAGGTTGTACATAACTTAACTGCTGTATATTGAGTAGTGGTGGTTTCTTTATTGGTGCCCCGGGGCCTCACCCCCCTTTTGATTGCTAAATTAAATGTTCAATTATACTGTGTATACCATCTTTTTTTTGCCGCACTGCGCGGCATGACCCAGGCAAAGAAGTTACAGGAGAGCGGGGAGAGGGTGGGTGGAGCCTCTGCTCCGAGCCTGCATTATTGATGATTGGCAGATGCCAGGCCTCCTTGAGGTGAAGTGCACATGTCTGGTTCGACGGGTACCTTGCTCCGTCCAGCCTGACATGCGCACTTCTACCCTCGCTAGGATCCGCTATGAATTAGCCAGGGGGATTGTTGTCGCAGTCTGCAGTTCCCCAAATGAGTGTTGCCAGCCCCTGACCCAGCCAATCCTCGCGCTGTTGGAGTCATGAGGGTGGGGCCACACCTGAGGAAGGTGAGGTCATATCTTCAAAGCTACCTGCATCTATGCACGCACGACTGGAGAGGAGCCTGAGGCAGTTTGCAAAGACACTTTCGGTGAGTGTGTTTAAACTTTCTTAATAAAAAGCAAGTGAGCTAGATTTGTTCAAATGAAAGAGTCAGTTTTATATTTGTCTTCATTTCATAGAAGGTGATGTGTGCTCGAGGGCTGTTTGGCATTCGCGGTAACCAGCACACACACCATAACTTTGAAAGTTCAGCTTGCATAGAGCCAGGCCTTGCAAAAGTGAGACCAATTGTTAATGTGTTAATATATAAAGGGAACAGACGGGTGCAAGCATTAAAATACTTAAGCACCATTTACCGCTTCCTGGTGCCTGGAGGCGACAGGATGTTGTGGGAGGGTACTGGTACTTTTTGCAAGCACCAGGCTCCTAAAGTGCCCTCACTGACTCGTACTGGCAAGCCCATGATGCCATGTGTGCCGGCACTGCAAAAGAAGGGTAGTGACGAGTCAGGTACCCTAATTCAGGAGTCCCTCCCACCACAGGTATGCTCTGGCACATCAGAACTAGGTGCTGATGTGTTGAGTTCCTAGTGGGGCAGACATAGCACCAGGTGCACACAGCCTGCCTCTTGCACAAACAGGTCTTGTTTGCAAGGTGCAGGAGCTGCGGTATGTGCTTTGCACACTTGTGTGGGCGACCGTCACAGGACAAGGCAGGCAGACATAATGGCTAGTCAGTGTGTGCACATATCACATCGGTGAGTATGTGCAGCCATCACCCGCAAACCGTGCACTGCAGGCTTGCACAGTCTCACAGCCCTGGGCAATCATTCAGCACTGTTTCACAGCGCAGTACTGCAGTCTGTGCACAAGCCTCATGTTTGTGTCCCACTGTGCTCTGACTGTCTGCTGCAAGGCTGGTCTCTGGCTGTCACATCCAGGTCATGAGAGATGAGTGACTCCCGTAGCTGAGTTGGACAAGAGTACACCGGTGCTGACTTTTAAAGAGAGTGTGTGCGGCTCGGTGCTTTAGACCCCAGCAGTGTGGCCGGACGTGTGTGCCCCACTTTAACACACGTGGATGGGAGGGAGGTGATTGTTTATTATCTGGTGGAAAGGGCTGTAGAAAGATGGCAGGTGTGTATCATTTTATTCCAAGCATCCTAGAAGACAGCCAAACAACCTTATTAGTAAATGTCTTCTAAGTGCAAATTTGGATCCTAGCATACATTCCTAATTTTGTAAATTGGGAGGCAGCACTTCCAATCAGAACAATCACAGCATTCCACTTTTGGGGATAAGCAACTAGGCCAGAGCAGTTGCTTGTAGAAGAAGATGCACTTTAGTCTTGAATGCATGGTGTGAGGAGTTTACCTGGATCAGTATTTCCATGGTGTATCAGTAATCCTGGGTGAGAAAAGGAGGTTCTGACTGCAAGGTGAACGTTGCTAGTAAGGATATAGTGGATAAGAGCTCTGGCTAGACAGTCAGATAAGGTACTATTGATAGTTTATCTACCTGTATGGTAATTACAGAATCGAGTTTTCTAATCACAGTCATCCAGACCAGTGATAATACGATCACTTTAGGGTGTCTTGGATTGTTAAGTAGTTTTTTCTGCACATTTTGGCATTTCAACTAATGTGTAGAAGGGGAGACCTACAAGTTGGCTATTGACATATTTAAAGTGTGGTGATCAGTTCCGTGACTGCATAGTTCAAGATATTAGGAAGCATTGTGCATGTATTTAAGACATACTATCAATCGTCCATTGCAGGCAGCAAAGATTCGTGTTGCAGAGTATGGTTAGAGAGCTAGTCAGGATTTTGGGTTTATGGCATCTGAGTAAGGATGTCTAGGGGAAGTAATACGACTGAAAAATATATTATCTTTTGTTTAGGTTAGGTTAGCACAAGGGAATGAAAATCCATCAAGTGGTGAAATACTGTGAGACAGAAAGAGATTCACGTATGAGGCAAAGGTTATGAAAGAGAAGGACCTTTGTGAATCATCTGCGTATATATATGATGGAAGCCCCAAAAGAGGAGGTAATGATTGACGTTTTGTGGATGGGCCCCAGATCAGACACTGTAGGACACTGAATGCGAGGGCTAAAAATTACTAGTTTTGGGATCTGAAAGGTTCACATGAGGTACATAATGGGTTTGCGGATTTAAATCTGGGGATTACCTATGCAAGCAATGTGGGAGGCAAGGTAAAAAATGGGGTGAAGTGGATACTGTCGACAGAGATTTTAAGGCAGAGTAAGTAAAGCCTCAGAGAGCTTAGCTCGAGTGATCCTGATGATTTTTGATGAGGAAAAAGGAGGCAATATATGTGACTGAGGAGGAGTCAGTGATAGCATATGAGGGGTAGAGAGAGTAGCAGGTTGACAGTGAGAGTATGTCATTGTGGGGGCCGGAGTAGCAAGGAGGAAAATATATGGTTTGTATTGAGTTTAGTTGTGTAACTGCCATAAGGCTCAGCAGCAGAGGCACAGTCTATGCGAGCCAAGCCACACCTGACTTGCAAACCTAACATTAGCTGCCATGTCTGTGGACTTTTTGCTGAAGCTTAGACAACAAAAAATCCTTGCACATGTTGTTCTACAATGTAGTAGCAGTATGCAGACCAGATGGCACTTTATCATTTTCTGATGACCGCCCCCTCTCCTAAGGTAAGGGTGTGTTTTGTGTCACCAGAAAATGGAAAAGCAATCTCCCTGATGTACTGGGAGCTGTATCCCTGTGTGTGTATGTATAGGAGGGGGTTGGGGGGCAGGCAGTGGCATTTTCAATTTTTTCTTGCCTCGTTTCCAGAGGGTCTAGATAGTGGACCTGGAAAGGAAAAAGCCAGGAGAAATTGTGAAGAAAGGGCAGTCGTAAATAGGGTTGGCATTACAATATCATGTCTGCTTGCCCCACTGTGGAGGAATTTCCTGCAATTAGTGATTAATATAGAAGAAAAAACATTGCTGGCACTCTAAGGGCAAGATCTACAAGGCCCTAGCACCACTGGAACGTCACTTTTAGTGACAGGCAGGGGCATAAATAGACCCAAACTTCGGTGGTGGGCTAACAGGTCAGCCAATGGAGACAGTGCTAACACTTCAAACAATGGGGTAGAGCTATACTTAGAGCTGAAATTAGAAAATAGAGCCATGCATTGTGCATTATAAACGTACTAGTAAAACCCATTATTACAACAACCATGATCTATTGGCTTTGGCAATGTTTATAGGCTACTGATAGAGAATTTTACAAAGGGAAATAAGTGATTTCCAAGCTAAAAATGTCACTACAAAACACTTTAGACCCGGTTTTCCCAAAGCTATTTCAAGGCGAAAACCCATTTTGACAATTACCTCTGTCAAATGACAGTGAGCTCATGAAATAATTTTAATTTAATCTTCTGAAGGATGACTGTTGCCCAAAGGTTTGTTTTCAATCTGCTCGTTTGGAAGCTGCAGAATATGCGTGTTCGAGGGAGCACGCATGTAGAGGTCTCAAGATATTGAGTTTAGTGAATTAGCACATCTGATCTCAGAATGTGTGACTGATAAGTCACAAGTTTGATTTCTAATGCATCCTCCATTTCTCTTGAGACTGAATAAATGAGTGTCAATCAGTTGGCAGTATTACCACCTGTTAATTACTCTGCCAGGAATGTGTGATATCCTAAATCAAAATAAAATAGTGATTGTTAGCACTTCACATTGAGCAGTTTTCAGATGAGATTACTGAACTACGTCCATGCAGGAAGCCACAATGCATCAAAACTGGCAAAAAATGTAGCTGCCTTGAAATAACTTTGCAGCAAAGTTTGTTCTTTTTGTTATAGCATTCAATCGATAAAAGTATTCCTTAATGCTCCAGAAAATATAGAATAGTAGGTGATTGTTAATGTCCTGCAAATAGGTCACGCCAACAAAAACAGAAATTGTGCCTCTTCATAGCATATGCTATAATAACAACAACAACAAAGGTTTTAATTCTGCGCTGAACTTCCTAGCAAATTAAGTATAAAATCCACTAAAATATCAATTTTGTTTTTAAATGCTGTATAGCAATGCACGCTAGCAAATGCAACCTTTGTTATGAATTTCCTCAAAATTCCTTCGAGAACAACCACCATATTCTCTTTATTGCAATTTAGAACAACGGTAGTGCACCACCACCAACAATATTTCAATGTCCAATTCCTTGGTATAATATTATACAAGTCTTCTCTTTATTCTTTTTTCTTTTAAAAAAACACATATATCCATAGCAGCAACAGCCAACGCGTTTTGTCCTTTGAAATAGAACTTCTTCAGGGCTGGAATACAACAAATATGACTCACATTCAAATAACACATAATAGTTCTTTACATCCACAAACATAACTTCACAAAAAGAAAACAATAAACCACAACAACATTTTAAATAGGTACATGACTCAATACCCTATTCCAAAGGGGAAGAGCCTGACAAGGGAATACTTCAATTTTTATAAAAACCTACTCTTAATATGTATATATAAAAAATAAAAAAGATACAATTACAACATCACCAAAAATTATTACATATATTGACAATCATACATGTATGAACACACAAGGACAAAGAAAAAAATAAATGAAATATATTAAAAACAAACCCCGTCTTTTTAAATATTTTTGTCACCACCCAAAACTAGTGCAAACAGTACATCCACCAATGACTACTAAAATCAATTACCAAAAGAATATAAATACATAATCTTAAGCGTGCCAACACCTATATATAAGTGCCAACTCATGATTAGTCGCTTTAACACACCCCCTTCCACAAGCCTAGTCAATTGATTTCAAATTGATTCAACATATCATTTTCCATGTGGCCTTTAGTACATCCAAATAAGCATCTAATAAAGGAAAAAGACACTGCATCACCTTTTCAAAATAAAATTCTCACTTCTAATTATCACCCTTTATCAGTTATATTTATTAATCCAGTAACGTCATTGTTAATAAATAAACAGAGAAAAGAAAACATAAATTGTCATTGATTTTTTCTTTTTTCTTTTATCGTTAAGTAGTGCCATCTCTTTTTTCCACCCAACAACCAATGTTTGGTCTCTTCCTTATCAATTCCCCACCCCACATAATCTCCTGATTCGCCAACATTATTTCTGATTGCAGATAGCCCCGCTGTTCTTTAGACAACAAGTTCTCACATAATTACAACCATTGTCTATTAATATAAAACATCAGAATATTTTCACATCAGGTCACATTGTGACACACTATAAACGTGCATCTCTTGGATATAAGATTTACAATACCTTCTGATCTTCCGCGAACCAGGGGAATAACAGTCCTTCAATGTCGGTATACAGGGCGTGTAACAAACCAAGCTATGCAGAAAGAACCGGCTTGAAATAGCCCGCCTCTCCATTGCCCACAAATACACATCATAGATAGCGAAACAACCCATCCAAAACACCCGCTCACGTGTGATGGAAACCGTCATTCTCCGAATTTGGCCATAATCGTGGTGGCCCCTTAGACTATGTCATTTGTCACCAGTATCTTTCTGTTTAAAAAAGAACCTGAAAGTTTTCTACGATCAACATCTCTCCAATACCCCTACTTTTTCACCATAAATATCAGGCTAACATTTACAAGACCAGCGATCGCCGATATCCAAAAACTTATTTTTACAAGGCCTTTTATGATCATGGCGGTCAGGTTTCATCACGATCATAGCGACCATCATACAACCATCCTTTATCACTGATATTCTTCTATCCAATACAGAAAGTAAAGTTTTTCTAAATTTAATGTCCCTCCAATATCCATATCTTTTCTAGCATAGGCATCAGGACAATTTTCACAGAACCCGCAATCGCCCATATGTAAAAATGAAATTCCACATGTCCTCTCATAATAATAGCAACCAGCCATGAGGAAAATAATTTCTCATAAATATCACTACATTTAATTAGGAAAATACAAGTTTTTCTAAAACCTACTGTATACTTCCTCATATTGGGATACTCCTCATATGTTTCAAACCAATCCATTTAAGACAAGTGGTCGCATCATCATGGCAGCCATCTTAACACAACTCATTTTTCACAAATATCCCTCACTTTAATAAAAAAATATTTGGGCTTTTCTAGACCCTACTATGTGTTTACTTACATCAAGATTTTTTAGCAAAAATAACCAAACAGTTAGTTTAAATCGAAAGGTTACATGTACGGAGAGAAACCTTTCTCTGAATTTGTCAGTACTCCTGTCAACCCTTTCACAGTAAGTCATATGTCACTAATGTCCTTTTCTTTTATTACAGACATGAGATTTTTCCAAAGATGACACCTCACCCCTATCCACTATTTTTTTTATATATTGTAGGTGGCAAATCCATTCCCTAGACCCAACAATCACATATTAAATAGAGTAATATACTACCAAATGTGCATAAACAGCAGGTTTATAAAAAATAATGTAACTCATCATCCGTATTGTGACCCATTTCCACGAACGTAGACAACATATCCATGCAGCCTCTTTACGACGTAAAGTTAATTCTCTACTTCCTCCCGTCTGATCAAGTGGTACATAGTCCACCCCATGAAACCAAATACAACTATCACCAGAATGGTGTTCCATCATATGGAGTGTTAGGAGATATTTGATATCTTTGTTCCTTATAGCACGGACATGCTCCTGTATCTGGGATTTGAAAGATCTTATAGTGCTTCCTATGTAGATTTTATTACATGCACAACCTAAAATGTACACCACATATTTTGTCTTACATTTTATGAAATATCTAATTTCATATCTCCTTGTCGTATTAAAGCAAAAACGTTTGATTTTATCCAAATCCAAAGTACACATTTTGCACTCATGACAAACAAGAAATCCTTTTGGTGTAGCAGGTAGCCACGTTTGTCTCTTGGTCGTAGTAATGTAACTAGGACATAAGAGATCTCTTAGCGTCCTACCTCTACGATAGGTAACCTTGGGTAGTTTGGAAACACACCTCTTTATCCCGGGTGTGTCCGTAAGTAAGTGCCAATGAGGTCTCAGAATCGTATACATTTTATCACTCAACACTGAGTACTGAGTCACAGAAGCCAATTGAACAGGCTTTTTCCTATTGTTCTTAATTTTCACATGTAATGCGTGCTCTCTAGTCATTTGTTCAATCTGTTTTCCTGCTTTCAATATAACTTTTTCATCATATTCTCTTTTCCTGAATCTCTGTTTCGTATTATCAATCTGGGCAGCAAAAATGTCCCCAGTGCTACAATTACGCCTTATATGTTCCATTTCACAAAAAGGGATATTGCAGACCACTGTCTTGGGATGAGCACTAGTTGCATGTAAGATGCTGTTACATGCTGTAGCTTTCCAAAACATTGCACTTTGTATGCTATTATTTTCCACAAAGAACTTGATATCCAGAAAGTCTATTCTTTCCTTATTGTATTGTATACTTAATGTAACATTATAAGGATTATCATTGAAAAAAGCAAGATACATCATTAATTGTTCAACTGTCCCATTCCATAACATCATAATGTATTCTATATACCTCCCCCAGAACACTATTAAATCTGACCGGGGGAGGCATATCTGCCCCAGGCATGCTCTCTTTCGTACCAGCCCATGAAAAGGCAGACATACGATGGAGCAAACCTCGAACCCATCGCAGTACCCTGTATCTAATGAAACCACTTGCCATCATGTAAGAAATAATTTTTTGACAGTATGATATCAATAATTTCTATAATCATATTGTTATGCCCGTAATGGTTCGCTGTCCTGGTATTTCAGAAAGACTCAATTGCTCCAATCCCAAATTGTTTTTGCATACAAGTATATAAACTAACATCCATTGTCAAAAACATCAGGTCTTCTGAAATCTTCAAATTTATTTAGTAAGTCCTTGCTGTACTGCATAAAGGACGGTAGGTTACATACAAATTTTCGTAAAAATAAGTTCACTTATTCTGACAGTCTCTCTGTAGGGGAGGAAATGCCTGAAATAATCGGTCTTCCAGGTGGAAAGTCACCTCCCTTATGTATTTTGGGTAAAATATATATACATGGGTCGACGGTTCTTGACAGATAGGTTATTATATTCTTCATCAGTAATAAGACAGCTTTCA
This sequence comes from Pleurodeles waltl, assembly GCF_031143425.1. NCBI lineage: Eukaryota > Metazoa > Chordata > Amphibia > Caudata > Salamandridae > Pleurodeles > Pleurodeles waltl. The sequence continues at coordinate 332,117,311 of NC_090447.1, forward strand.
CGCAAGTCAGTAAGTTTCATATTTATATATTCATTCAGTGCTTTAATAGGATTGTCAGGAATATGTTCAGAACATATTATCTGTATTGGTTATTCCTAAATGTGTATACTAGTTATACAAATTAGGTGGGACTGGTTTGAGAAATGGACAACCCTGAAAAGAGCCACAGAGGGGCATTAGGTGGACAACATGGTTACCAACAAATGAACAAGTTGTGCACAAAGTACTGTTTTCATTGTGAAGTGCGTTTTCATTTGTAACCCATTCTATCTAATGTTAGAACTGGCATCCTTGACGTGGTCTCCCCTGTCTCTTTTGCCTCTGCTTCCCATGTTTTTGCTGTGCTGGACTCTGTTTTTGGTACTCTGGGCACTTTACCACTGGTGACCAGTGCTAAAGTGCAAGTGCTCCTGTGTAAAGTATATGTGTAATTGCTTTTCCATGATTGGCATATTTGATTTACTAGTAAGTCCCTAGTAAAGTGCACTAGAGGTGCCCAGGACCTGTAAATCAAATGCTACTACTGGGCCTGCAGCACTGGTTGTGCCACCCACATTAGTAGCCCTGTAAACATGGCTGAGACCTGCTACTGCAGTGTCTGTGTGTGCAGTTTTAAACTGCTAATTCGACCTGACAAGTGTACCCACATTCCAGGCCCAAACATTCCCTTTTTGTACATGTAAAGCACCCCTAAGGTATGCCCTAGGTAGCCTCATGGGCAGGCTGCAGTGTATGTTAAAGGTGGGATATGTACTGATGTGTTTTACATGTCCTAACAGTGAAATACTGCCAAATTCATTTTTCACTGTTGCAAGGTCTATCTCTCTCATAGGCTAACATGTGGGCTGCGTTTAAATATCCTTAGAGTGCAGTTTCCATTTCAGAGCAGATAGAAATATGGAGTTTGGGGTCTCTGAACTCACAATTTAAAACACATCTTTCAGCGAAGTTGTTTTTTAGATTGTTAGTTTGAAAATGGCACTTTTAGAAAGTAAGCATTTTCTTGTTTAAACCATTTTGTGACTCTGCCTGTTTGTGGATTCCCTGTCTGGGTCAGACTGATAGTTGGGATGTTGGCACCTCTCCTCTAGACAGTGACACAAAGGGAGCTGGAATGTAGCCTGCATATCCTGATGAGCCATCTGGGCTTGAGTGGAGGGAGAAGTGGTCACTTACACCTGAATGGGCTGTGCCTGCCTTCACACAATACAGTCTCCAACCCCCTGGTGTGTGTCAGGAGCCAGGCCTGGGCAAGGCAAGGGAAGATTCTGTAAACAACAGACACTTTTCTTTGACAATTGCCTACTTCAAAGGCAGAAAGGTGTATAAGTAGTTGACCCAAAACCCAGACTTTAGATTTCTTCAAGATCACTTCTGGAACCAAGAGGAACCTCTGCCAAGGAGAAGAGCTGAAGATTTGATGAGAAGTGCTACCCCTGCCTGTGACTGTGCTTTGGTGGGCTATCCTGCAGTTGCTGCTTCTGCCTGTGCAGAGTGGAGGAGAGTGACACAATGGTTAGAGCCGCAGACCCTGATGCAGAGATCTGGCCCGGGACCAGGGTTCAATTCCCACCTCGGTGGGTCTTGGGCTCAATTCCCTTGGACCAGGTAATTCTCACCTCAGTGCCTAATCCAATTAAGGGGTCCCACTCTGTAACTCTGGGCTAAACAATGTCCCTGACAGCAATTGGATGCCTGCCTTCACCCGGGGAGTTGCCCAGGAGTGGGTGCCTCACAGGGAAAAGCCAGGAGGGGTTCCACAGTGGTATGCGTACAGTACCTTGAGACTCTAACGGGTGAGTATTGTGCAATACAAGTGTGAAGCTTACAGTTTTCTGCCTGTGAAAGGAGACAAAGACTGGGCTTTGTTATGCATTCCTCCTTGAGAAGAATCTCCCAAAGCTTGAACTGAGCTTGCCTCCTGTTTTAAATTCTCAGGGCCATCAACGACTTCCTCTGCCAGCACCTGGACTCTCTGCTGAGACTCCTAACTTGCCAAGTGGTGCCCTATCCAGTCCCTAGGCCCTTGAAAGGTGAAGCTGGCAGAACAAGAGCTGAAATCCACGCACAGAACACCGTGAGGGGAAATTTTCAATGCACCATCTGCAACGTGCTGATAAACGACACACCACCCTCATTGCAGCTGCTTATAATGACGCAAACCCCAAGCAGCGCAGTTTTCTAACACAGTGCAACCGGATTACACACACATCGTACCTGGGCGTCAAAGTCATTGTAAACCTGCGTGGATCTGAGGTGCTCCGTCTGGAAAACGATGCATCGCTTTCTTGCAAGGGAGAAAAATGCTGCATCCCTGATCCGACTGGAGAAGAAATGACACACAGCCTCACTTGTGAGTAGGAAATCAACGCATCACTGACTTTTCCAATGAACGCTCGCCCATGCAGCTTTGTTTTTGACACAAACCATGTACTTTGTGTAAAATCAACGTTTCTATTGTTTTCTAGGGAGTAAGGCCCTCATTCTGACCTCGGCGGTAAAAGGCGCTTACCGCCGGTCAGAAATCCTCCATAATTCCGCCGCGGTCGCGGTAATCCGCCACGGTCATTCTGACCCGCAGCAGCCAAACCGCCGAAAATCCGACAGCCACAACAGACCGCCAGACCAGCGGTCGGCGGAAAAGTGGAGGTGACCAAACCTCCACCGTCACGCCAACAGAAACACGCCCATGCCATTCTGACCCACGAATCCACGCGGCGGTCTTTCAAACGCGGTTTTCCATTGGTGGTACACACCGCCGCGGTCAGAATACACACAAACGAACAAAACTCAGCAACATTGGACGATTTGAATTCCACACACCTGATACACATACACACACCACTCCCACACACACAATACAATATAAAACACACACCCACATCACCCACAAACCCCTTCGACCAAAATCCAAAAAGAAGCACTGAGAGACACAGCAGCGATCATAGAACACCATCACACAGAGGCACACTACACCATCACCCACACAATATCCACAAACAAAACAACACACACCACCACACTCAACACACTTAACTACACATACTCCACCCCACACATCATACACACCACTCCATGGCACCCCAAAGACACCCCCGCTTCTCAGACGAAGAACTCAGGGTCATGGTGGAGGAAATCGTTCGGGTAGAGCCCCAGCTCTTCGGCACACAGGTCCAATACACCAGCATTGCCCGGAGGACGGAGCTATGGCAGAGGATTGTCGACAGGGTCAACGCTGTGGGACAGCACCCCAGAAATCGGGAAGACATCAGGAAGCGATGGAACGACCTACAGGGGAAGGTGCGTTCCATGGTATCCAGGCACAACATCGCCGTGCAGAAGACTGGCGGAGGACCCCCACCTCAACCCCCACAATTTACAACATGGGAGGAGGAAGTCTTGAACATCCTGCATCCTGACGGCCTCGCAGGAGTCGGCGGAGGAATGGATTCTGGTAAGTTGAAGCTTCAATACTGCTTCCCCCCCACCTGCATGCCAAATCATACCCCAACCCTCACCCCCATCCTCGAACCCCACCCTCACCCCCACCCCCATCCTCACCCCCACCCTCACCCCCACCACCATCCTCACCCCCACCACCATCCTCACCCCCACCCCCAGCACACCTATTCCCTTCCAATGTCTCACCATCACAACCCACACATCCCAAAACCTAGGCCTGCATGCGTCCACTAAGCATGGACACCCATCACCAAAGCATGCCCAATGCATATATACATCCCCCCCACAAGCCACCCTCACCAAAGCCCCCACACACGAATGCCAGCACTTGGGGACACGGGAACCCACAGATACACCCATATGGCACACATTGAAACTATAACCATACCTCTATACCCCTGCAGGACCCGACCGCCAACACACCGCCACGGAGGGCCCAGAATTCTCCACACCCCCCACCCAAGAGGCCGTCAGCGATGACAGCAGCTCTGTCGACCTGGACACTGATGACCAGCCCGGACCATCGGGGACCTCTGGACAGTCGGTTCCCCTCAGACAGCCACAGGCCACTACAGACCCAAACCCCTCTGGGAACACCAGCACTGCTCCCACCCAGCGGGCCCATGCCTCTGTCTCCACGGCGCGTCAATCAGCGGTGTGTCTACCACTACAGGGCACCCAGGATAACCCACCACCCCAACAACAACAGGGACCTGGGGGCAGTGGTAGTGGGCACACCGGCCAGGGGGCAGAGGCCCAGGGAAACAGGGGAACTGGGAGGGCAGCTGTGCGACAGGGGGGTGACGGGCCCAGGGAACCCACTCTCCACGAGGCCCTCACCACCATCATGGGAGCATACAACCGCTCCCAGGAGACGATGGCGACGGTACTGGCCAGGTTCCAGGAGATCCAGGTACTGCAGGAGGAACACTATCGGGGGTACAGGGAGGACATCAGAGCCCTCACCTCCACCCTGGTTACCATGGTAGGGCTGCTGCAGGAACTCATCAACACCAGGACGGACACTCAACAACAACAAAGGGCCCCTGCCACTAGCCTGGACCAAGAACAGCCAACCACCTCCGCCGGTGCTAGTGGACTGGAGGCCCCCGCACAACAGCAGCCCACCAGACCCCCACCTCCTGCAGGAGAAGAACCACCCCGCAAGAGGGCCCTGAGATTTCGCAAGAAGACAGAGTAGGATGTCAAGACCCCCGCCAGCAAAGGATACCACCTGATGTCATCCCACTGTCCCACATTGTCACCCTGTCCATCCTTGAACTGCCCATGCTCCATCTCTCCACAGGCCTATGGACAATGCACCTGTGTGACTGTTACTCTGGACTCTGCCATGGACATTCCTTCACCATAGCCCCCACCCACTTGAAACCACCCATCCCATTTTGAGCACTGAAATAAACACCTATTTTGCACAAAACTATCTGGAGTCTGGCTGTGATTTCAAAATATTGTAATTGACATGACAGTGCAAATATGTCCTTGTACATAGTGAAGTCAACAAACAGCTGCCACAAAGCTGTAGTCCATGGGGAAACGAAGCACAGGACTCGTAGTGGGGACCCCAGATCTGAAATAGGGAGGGAAAAGCCACAACTCAGTCATCATACACTGGGGCAAATAGACAGGCAGCAGAGATGCAGGAGAGTAGTTTACATTTACTAAATTATGTTTGAATTGTTACCTGTGTCCCATTGGAAGTACTGTGCAATGATTCTGTCCCTGTTGTCTGTTTCAGCCCCGTCGTCTTCCTCCTCGTCACTCTCCACAGGTTCCACAGCTGCCACAACACCACCGTCTCGACCATCCTCCTGCAGGAAAGGCACCTGGCGGCGCAAAGCCAGGTTGTGAAGCATGCAGCAGGCCACGATGATGTGACACACCTTCTTAGGTGAGTACATTAGGGATCCACCTGTCATATGCAGGCACCGAAACCTGGCCTTTAGGAGGCCGAAGGTGCGTTCGATCACCCTCCTAGTACGCCCATGGGCCTCATTGTACCGTTCCTCTGCCCTGGTCCGGGGATTCCTTACTGGGGTCAGTAGCCACGACAGGTTGGGGTACCCAGAGTCCCCCAATAGCCATACACGGTGTCTCTCTAGCTGTTCCATCACGTAAGGGATGCTGCTATTCCTTAGGATGTAGGCGTCATGCACTGACCCAGGGAATTTGGCATTTACATGCGAGATGTACTGGTCAGCCAAACACACCACCTGGATGTTCATGGAATGGTAACTTTTTCTGTTCCTGTACACCTGCTCACTGTCTCTTGGGGGAACCAAAGCCACATGTGTCCCATCAATGGCACCAATGACGTTGGGAATATGTCCAAGGGCATAGAAATCACCCTTCACTGTAGCCAATTCGCCCACCTCAGGGAAAAGGATGTAGCTCCTCATGTATTTCATCAGGGCAGACAACACTCTGGATAACACCTTCGAAAACATGGGCTGAGACATCCCAGAAGCAATTCCCACTGTTGTCTGAAATGACCCACTTGCCAAGAAATGGAGTACTGACAGGACCTGCACCAGAGGGGGAATCCCTGTGGGTTGGCGGATGGAGGACATCAGGTCGGGCTCCAGCTGGGCACACAGTTCATGTATAGTGGCACGGTCAAGCCGGTAGGTCAGGATAATGTGGCCTGCTTCCATTGTCGACAGGTCCACCAGCGGTCTGTACACGGGAGGATTCCTCCTTCTCCTCGCCAAACCCAGCGGACGGTGCCTAGGAAGGACAACATGGAGCACACAGTCAAGCAACCCACAGGTACGTACTCACAGCTTGCACAGTAAACGATTCTCTATGCAGTGAATTGCGTGTATGAGTGGCCATGCAAGGCCTAGGCCTGTGTGACGCAGTTGAAATTGAGCCATGTGGACCCTCGAAATGGCGGCTGCCTGACCTGTGAAGTGTGACAATGGGATGTGAGGTCAATGCGCTGGCGTGGCACACCGCGGCGGTCGGCGGTCGAAGACCGCGGCGCGAAGCCGCATTGGTTAACATTGAAGCCTATGGGTTTCAGGAGCCAATGGCGAAGGGCGCCGGCGGTGGCGGTACGCACCGCCGCGGTACGCACCGCCGCGGGCGTGACCGCCATTTTCTATCTACTTATTCACTCGCGACTTGAACTTTCACAGGAGAGGACCTATACTGCAAGTGTTGCTGTGACCTCGGTCTGGAAGGGACAATGGCTGCTGCGCCTGGGGAAAGGGCCCCTGCCTTCACTGGAGAAGAGTTGGAGAAACTTGTGGATGGGGTCCTCCCCCAGTATGCGCTACTCTACGGTCCTCCAGACCAACAAGTGAGTTTAATTCAATATGGATTTGGGGCCACTGGCTGGCTTGGGGGCCTGGCGGGGGGCCTGGCGGGGTTGGGGGGCATGTTGGGCCTGGCGGGGGGCATGGCGGGGATGGGAGGCATGTTGGGCCTGGCGGGGGACCTGGCGGGGGGCCTGGCGGGGATGGGGGGCATGTTGGGCCTGGCGGGGGGCATGGCGGGGGGCATGGCGGGGATGGGGGGCATGGCGGGGATGGGGGGCATGTTGGGCCTGGCGGGGGGGCATGGCGGGGATGGGGGGTATGTTGGGCCTGGCGGGGGGCCTGGCGGGGGGCATGGCGGGGATGGGGGGCATGTTGGGCCTGGCGGGGGGCCTGGCGGGGATGGGGGGCTTGTTGGGCCTGGCGGGGGGCATGGCGGGGGGCCTGGCGGGGATGGGGGGCGTTGGGCCACTGGCAACGAAAATGCAGACAAACTTGAACGTGGTATTTCTCCCTCCCTGTACGTGTCACATAGGTCCGCGCCCATGAGAAGATCGGGATTTGGCGTGCCATCGCCAAGGAAGTCCGGACCCTGGGGGTCCACCAGCGACGGGGCACCCACTGCCGCAAGAGGTTGGAGGACATCCGCCGCGGGACTAAGAAGACCGCCGAGTCTCTGCTGGGGATGGCCTCCCAACGTATGCGGGGTGCCTGCCGTCAACTGACCCCCCTGATGTTCCGGATCCTGGCGGTGGCCTACCCTGATTTGGATGGGCGCGTGAGGGCAGCACAGCAGACACAAGGGGGTGAGTACAAGCATAATCTACTCTGTTGTCGTGCAGTTGAGGTGTCTGGGTGGGGGAGGAGGGCTGTGGGTCCCCCTAGGCCAGGGCGATATCTGTAGGCTGGGCACCCCCGTAAGCCCCTGTGTCCCCAGCCACCACCCTCAGTAGTGTGCCAGTACAGCCATCCCTGGGCCGTGTCATCCATGGGTGCAGTTGTCAACTCTAGGCATGTAGGGCATGTTCCACGGAATGCGTAGCGGACCCCAAGTGCGCAACTTAGTGCAGGGGGCATCTGTGTCTGTCATGTCCGCTAACTGTACCGGTGATCCATGTACTCAAAATCTCTTTATTTCTCTCTCCCCCCCCCTTTTTGTTTGTCTTTCTGTGCTTGTGTGCATCAGCATCATCAGGCGGAGGAGAAGTGGCATCGGGGCAGGAGGGAGCTGCATCTCACATGGCCCAGGAGGGCCATGCCACAGAGTCTGACTGGACCAGTGAGACGGAGGGCGAGGGGAGCTCCACAACGGGGACGACTGGAGCCTGCAGCGACACGGACACGTCCTCGGAAGGGAGCTCCCTCACGGGGGTGGCACCATCCGTGCCCCCGCCATTACAGGTACAGCCGCCACCCAGCACACCATCTCCGCCCTCCCAGCAGCCCCTCAGCGTTCGCCCCGTGCCCGCTCTGCCAGGAAGCCGGGCATCTCCTTCGCCCCAGGCACCTCAGGCCCTGCCCCTGTTACCCCCGCTGCCCTCAGTGAGGAGGTCATTGACCTCCTCCGAACGCTCATTGTTGGGCAGTCTACCCTTTTGAATGCCATCCAGGGGGTGGAGAGGGAGGTTCATCGCAGCAATGCGTACCTGGAGGGCATTCATTCGGGTCAGGCTGCCCATCAGCGATCGTTCCAGGCTCTTGCCTCAGCACTGACGGCAGCCATTGTCCCTGTCTCCTGCCTCCCTCTACTAACTCCCTCCTCCCAGTCTCCTGTTCCTCTGCCTGTCCCACCCACACCATCAGACCAGCCTGCACACACCTCAACACCCAAGAGCAGCTCATCCAAACATAAGCACCACAGATCACGCAGACATTCACACAAGCAACATTCCAATGCAGACATGCCAACAGTCACTACCACCTCTGTGACCCCCACCTCCTCGTCTCCCTCCTCCCTCCCTGTGACGTCTACACTTACACCTTCATTCACCTCACCATCAGCCAGTGTTTCCATCACCAGCACACCCTCCAGTACAGTCCGCACACGTGCAGTCACCACCCCCACTGCCATTTACACGTCCCCTGTGTCCTCTCCCACTGTGTCTGTCACCCCCTCTTCCACACCACACAAACGCAGCCACCCACCCACCCAACAGCCATCCACCTCACGACAGCCTATCCCTCCTGCACCAGCACCCAAAGACAGCAAACGTGACTCACCTACAACCACATCCTCTCCCTCCACTCCCATTCCCACTGTACCTACCACTCTCCATTGTCCCAAGAAAATCTTTCTTGCTACTGCTAACTTCTTTCCTGACCCTGAGCCCCCCCCTCCTTCTCGTCGGGGTAAGAAGAGCACCTCAGCCACCACCAGCCCTGCAGCCCCCTTGACAAGGGTGCAGGGGTATTGGAGCCCACCAGCCCGCTTGTCTGGATCTTCGCCCAGCAGCAAGGGGACAGGCAGCCCACCCCTTGGGAAGAGGAGCAGAAGGCGGAAGGGCCGCCGCAGGAGCCCGGGTTCTATATCCCCCCAGGACACTAGCCAGCCACCGTCAACAGCCACAGCTCCAAAGGGAGGAAAGGGCCACAGACTCCCGACTATGGAGGGCAAGGGCAGCAAGGCGGAGAAGTCAGGCAGCAGGCCTGCTGCCCATGGAGGACCCGTCACAGCTGCCCAGGAGGAGCCCACAACCCCATAGCCGCTGCCCAGGGAGGAACCGTCACAGCTGCCCAGGAGGAGCCCACAACCCCCATAGCCGCTGCCCAGGGAGGAACCGTCACAGCTGCCCAGGGAGAGCCCACCACCCCCATAGCCGCTGCCCAGGGAGGACCCAGCCCAGCTGGCCAGGAGGACCCCACCACCCACAGCCCAGGTGGGCATTGAAGGAGCACCATCCCCGCTGCCCAGGAGGGCACCACCAGGCAATGAGCAGTTGGCCATAGAATGGCCGCCGTCTCCAGCACCGCTCCGCTGGGGACCGCCGTCTCAAGAACCGCTGAACTGGGCCCTTCAAGGCAAGAATCTCTGAACTGGGCCCTTCAAGGCAAGAACCGCTGAACTGGGCCCTTCAAGGCAAGAACCGCTGAACTGGGCCCCGCCGTCTCCAGCACCGCTCCGCTGGGGACCGCCGTCTCAAGAACCGCTGAACTGGGCCCTTCAAGGCAAGAACTGATGAACTGGGCCCTTCAAGGCAAGAACCGCTGAACTGGGCCCTTCAAGGCAAGAACCGCTGAACTGGGCCCCGCCGTCTCCAGCACCGCTCCGCTGGGGACCGCCGTCTCAAGAACCGCTGAACTGGGTCCTTCAAGGCAAGAACCGCTGAACTGGGCCCTTCAAGGCAAGAACCGCTGAACTGGGCCCCGCCGTCTCCAGCACCGCTCCGCTGGGGACTGCCGTCTCAAGAACCGCTGAACTGGGCCCTTCAAGGCAAGAACCGCTGAACTGGGCCCTTCAAGGCAAGAACCGCTGAACTGGGCCCCGCCGTCTCCAGCACCGCTCCGCTGGGGACCGCCGTCTCAAGAACTGCTGAACTGGGCCCTTCAAGGCAAGAACCGCTGAACTGGGCCCTTCAAGGCAAGAACCGCTGAACTGGGCCCGCCGTCTCCAGCACCGCTCCGCTGGGGACCGCCGTCTCAAGAACCGCTGAACTGGGCCCTTCAAGGCAAGAACCGCTGAACTGGGCCCTTCAAGGCAAGAACCGCTGAACTGGGCCCTTCAAGGCAAGAGCCGCTGAACTGGGCCCTTCAAGGCAAGAACCGCTGGCCCTTTGGCAGACGTGGCAGGGCAGGATCTGTCTCGGGCAGGGCTGCAGGATGTCCTCTGGCCAACATGCCTCCTCCAGTGGCAGTGGAGTCTGTTATGGACTGTTTGGACTGTGGCTTTGCACTCCCCAGGATGGCCCAGTGGACAGGCCACCCACTGTATGGACTGTATGGACTGTGGCTTTGCACTCCCCAGGATGGCCCAGTGGGCAGGCCACCCACTGTATGGACTGTATGGACTGTGGCTTTGCTCTCCCCAGGATGGCCCAGTGGGCAGGCCACCCACTGTATGGACTGTGGCTTTGCTCTCCCCAGGATGGCCCAGTGGGCAGGCCACCCACTGTATGGACTGTATGGACTGTGGCTTTGCACTCCCCAGGATGGCCCAGTGGGCAGGCCACCCACTGTATGGACTGTATGGACTGTGGCTTTGCTCTCCCCAGGATGGCCCAGTGGGCAGGCCACCCACTGTATGGACTGTATGGACTGTGGCTTTGCTCTCCTCAGGATGGCCCAGTGGGCAGGCCACCCACTGTATGAACTGTGGCTTTGCACTCCCCAGGATGGCCCAGTGGGCAGGCCACCCACTGTATGGACTGTATGGACTGTGGCTTTGCACTCCCCAGGATGGCCCAGTGGGCAGGCCACCCACTGTATGGACTGTATGGACTGTGGCTTTGCTCTCCCCAGGATGGCCCAGTGGGCAGGCCACCCACTGTATGGACTGTATGGACTGTGGCTTTGCTCTCCCCAGGATGGGCCAGTGGTCATGGAGTCCCCTCGTGGATCTGGCGTCGTGTACTCAAGTGGCTGAGGTGCCCCCCCTTCCCTTCCCCCTGAGGTGCCTGTCCTTTTTTCTTTCTGATGCCCCTGCAGTGTTCTCTCCGTGGAGTTCTTGTCGTGGGACTGGGCCTTGCCCCTTTGCTCAGGACCCCTGTGGTCCACGGACAGTGGTTGGACTACATATAGTAGATGTATATATTTTGTACATAGTTTATTTATTTATTTGGATTACTGCTGTCCATTTTTCAATATATCTGCACGTTTAAGATCTCTTCTTTTGGTCTTTGCATTATTTCGGAGGGGGGGGTTTGTGGGTTGTGACAGTGATCTGTGGGAATGCATTGATGTGTGTGTTGTAGTGGGTGTGGGTGGGTGGGTGTGTGCCGGTAATCTTTTCCCTCCCCTGTGTCGTAGGTGCAGTACTCACCGATGTCTTCCGCGCCGCCGGGCGTGCTCCTGGTACAGGAGCAGGTATAGGAGTGCGGGGATGACCTGTAACTCGGGTTCCATACTGCCGGAATCTCGAGTGGAGTATGTGGAGGTGAGCGTTTTCCCGTTCGTAGTCTGTTTCCGCCGTGTTTTTATCGGCGGGGCTCCCGCCCCTGAAAAGGTGCGGTCTGTTGGTGGGTCGTTATCGGGTAGGCGGTACATTGTCTCCCGCCGGGCTGTTGGCGGTGACCGCCAGGCTGTTTGTTTGTACCGCCGTGGCGGTCGGAGTGTTGAAGCGGCGGTCTCTGTTGGCGGTAACCGCCAGGGTCAGAATTCCATTTTTTGGACCGCCAGCCTGTCGGCGGTATGGTCGCGGCTTTAACACCGACCGCCAGGGTTGGAATGAGGGCCTAAGACTCTTAGGGCCTGATTACGATTCCGGCGAGCGGCGGAGGCCGCCCGCCAGAATTCCGCCCTCCATAATACCGCTCCGTGGTCAGAAGACCGCGGAGGGTATTATGAGTTTTTCCCTGGGCTGGCGGGCGGTCTCCAAAAGACCGCCCGCCAGCCCAGGGAAAAACTCCCTTCCCACGAGGATGCCGGCTCGTAATAGAGCCGGCGGAGTGGGAAGGTGCGACGGGTGCTGTTGCACCCGTCGCATATTTCACTGTCTGCAAGGCAGACAGTGAAATACATTTTGGGGCCCTCTTACGGGGGCCGCTGCAGTGCCCATGCCGTTGGCATGGGCACTGCAGGGGCCCCCAGGGGCCCCGCGACTCCCCCTCCCGCCATCCGGTTCCCGGCGGGAGAACCGCCAGGAACTGGATGGCGGGAGGGGGAGTCGGAATCCCCAAGCCGGCGCAGCTTGGAGGATTCCTTGGGGGCAGCGGGAAACCGGCGGGAGACCGCCGGTTTCCCTTCTCTGACCGCGGCTAAGCCGCCGCGGTCAGAATGCCCCACGGGGCACCGCCGGCCTGTCGGCGGTGCCACCGCGTCCCGCGGCCCTGGCGGAAGTAATCTGCCAGGGTCGTAATGACCACCTTATTCTTTTGAAAATTCATATCTTTACTTGTGGATTTTTGTCATGTTCATCTTGTTTGATTTAGATAATTATTGTCTATTTTTCTAAACTTATGTGGTGTCCATTTTGCAGTATTTTGACTGTCTCACTGTGTGTGTTGGTACAAATACTTTACACATTGCTTTTGAGATATGCCTGACTGGTTGTGCCAAGCTACCAAGGGGGTGAGCAGGGGTTATCTAAGTGTGTATCTCCATTGCCCTGACTAGAGTGAGGGTCCTTATTTGGACAGGGGGTAACCTAACTGCCAACCAAAGTCCCCATTTCTAACACCCAATATCAGAGTTATACTGTTTTTGGCAGACCCAGGGTTAGTTTTACAACACAGTAAGTTTTCATAAGCAATTTGCTACCAAGCTACTCTTTTTTGTAGTGGTAGGACAGTGTGATGCCCTGTCTACTCACATAAAGTACTGGTGTACTTCCTCTGAATACACATCATCTGAGAGAAAAAGCACAAATATTGCAGCATATGTTATAGCAAATTCTATACTTGCCTTATAATGCATTCTGAGAAACTAATCAAATAGGTGTTTGCCTTAGGTGGCCGAGGTATACCTCTAGTTAGACATAAATTATATTTTCAGGCTTCACCTAGCTAAGCTATCTCATGGTCTGCCTGTGGGTCAGGTTCTAGACAGCTATCCATGAGGAGACAATACTCCATCACAGAAGGATAGGAGAAAACACACATCATATCTGCTTGATTTCTTCTATAATTGCCACTGTCCCTGAGTTTAATTCCTGGTGGGACACACTTAATATTTTATAAACCTATACATGCAAGATATGTATTGATTTGAGTTATTACTTATGAAGTGCAATGAATGCCCTTAGGCATCTTATTGCTAAATTGACCAACAACATCAGAAAAGATATGAAAATAATCAAATAAAATAGATGAATTTTAATAGCGGTCATAAACATAGAATGATCCTCTGTTTTGCACAGGCCAAAACTGTGTACATTCCAAGTTGAGAAAGTGACAAAAGAGAAGGAGTAGCACAGTACTTCAAAGACTGCCAAAGATGGAACAATGCATGCTTGTCATGTGGCCTAAATGAGGGGTTTTGTGTTGTCATGTGTCAGGACCAGTTATGCTCTTCATATGTTTTGCAACAATGCATCTAGCAGAACATGAGTGAGGGACTGGCTGCTTAGGCATGGACCAGAGTTATACTGTTAGTATGTTTTGCAACAGGCTTTTGAGGTCGTGGCATTGTGTGAAGACAATAAATAAAGCACTATTTCTGCCACCTCTGTGATTTGGGCCTCTCACAGATTGTGTAAGTGCTATATGAATGACGATGCAATACAATATCACAATACAATACCACTGACTCTCTCCATTACATTCTGATGGATTCTTGCATTCTCTGCATTTAGTTAAAGTTTGGTGAAGTACCACTGTTGTGTATTTGCAGATGTGGTGGGATCTAATTACTGGGCCTTTCGAATCTGTTGATCTATCTCCAGTCACTGAAATTAGCTCACTATGGCCACATTACAAGTTGCACGGTACTGATGTATTGTGAATTCCACAACAATGAAAAAACAAAAAAAGCCTCTTTGACCTCTAAATGGGTTTTGGATTACCTCAATGGCTGAAGTAGGTGGGATCTATTGTAAATCACATTCCCATCTTTGTTTTTATTTTACAGGTACAGTTCTCATACCTTTCTTACAAAAAATAACCATTCCAGAACGAATAATACTGACCTTCAGGTACCTGTGGCTGACAAGGAAGGGAAGGTGTCTAATGTTCTAGGAGGTGGGTCAGCCACTGAAAGTTCAAGCCAGGCTCAAGCTGAATTTCTGGCTCTGACACAGCGTGAGGTCCTCTTGCATTCTTGAGCCCAAAGCCAGCATGGTTTCTATGTTGCTTCTACTTGCACCCGTGCCCAAAGAAATAATGAAAGCAAAGCAGTGAACTTTGATGTAAAAAAGAGAGAAGGAGATACTCATCTAGAGACTGAATTGCACAATATAAAACCATATGATGTAACTGTATGATCTTAGGCAATTATTCTTTTCCTAAACCCCCCTTTTCTTCTGTATCACATCTGAGAACACTTTCAAATGTGAGAGTTCAGGATTTGTGCTGCACATAGAACTCTTGTGTTTGATTTAATAGTCTATTTCTCTATGCGTAACCCGACTGTAGGCCACATACAGTGTACACATGACAACTGATTTGTCTATTACCTCTCTAGTGGCATTGTCCGCATGGTAGTGCTGGGTTCATGATTAATAAAATCTATCACTATCACTTTTAATAGGTGCCTCTCAATGCAGTGATATAATTTGATGTGATGTGCTGAGGTGAAACACTTCTGCATGCTAAAGAAATACACTTTTTGATTTTTACTTACTGTTGCCTGGTTTACGTGCCATATATTTTTGAGGTTTAACTTGTGCACAGGCCATTTTAATAATGCCCCCCAGATATAGCTCCAATAAAAAATTGTTGTCCAGATATTTCCATTTTAGATTTGTGTTTTTGATCATTAGAGAAGTAGTTTAGCTTAGGTAGACATTGCTGATCTGGGCTTAACTTTTCTGGACAACGCTTTTAAAAATGACGGATGTGTTGCAGTGAAATGTAATATTTCAGAAAGCATGAGACGTATATACTTCATTTGGTGTCAAAACATAGGTTTTGGGGGTCAAGTTGTTGTATAGAGACAGAAAATAACTCCTCAGAGCAACCCTTCTGTCATTTTTCAAAATGGCAACTATAATAGAAGAAGAGACATATATAGAAATGAAACAAATAATAATGGTTTTTAATCCTTTTATGTAGACACCAAACAATGTTTATGATCTGAATATGAAAAAGGATGTTTACCACTCATGTTTTAGACACATTTTTATAGTTCACTTAATTTGTTTCGGCAATCACCTGTGATATATTTGCAGAATGTTGAACCTTTGAGAAGGTGACAGGGACATCTTTTTGTAGCACAGATTTTGCAAATACATGTACGTGTAAGTTCTGTGGGCAGAAGCTTAAGAAATTTTGTAGGTTTTAGCACCTCATCAATATCTTCCCAAAACAATTCACACAGATCTTTCTCTACATATGCATGATCCAAAATATTTACACATCTTCTGATGAAGTAGAATGCTCTTTTAATGTGTCCAAACACGAAATATGACACCAGTAGAAGGTCACTTAGCGGGAGTGATCTCTTGAACTCACTGTACCAAAGATCGTCAACTGTGTAACAATCAGAACTCATTTTCCACACATGCATAAGGTATTTTTCTACGTCTTTAAAGTCACATTCTTCTTCTGTCTCAGTAAATCCATTTAGAAACTTCACAGATTCAGCAGCTAAAGCGCCAGGCTTTGCTCCAATTTTGCTCACAGTTCATCACTCATAAGAATATGTGCCTTGATAAGAATACTGGGCATCTCAGGGTCAAGTTTCTTGTACAGAATATGAAACGGTATTAAGTGTATTTTTTCGCCTGTTCCATAACGTATCCATAACTCTGACAATCCTTGACTTATGAACATTTCAGCAGATATAAGTAGCACAATTGTGACATCTGTGTCATTTGACAGTACAATGACTTGAATGGAACGATTTCAAACATGTGGCAAAACACGAAGTTCAGCTTCTTCCAATTTGCTGTTAAGTTCTTGAATATGGCCCATACCTTTGGAATACATCTCTGCAGGCACCAACTCTTAACAATAATTCTACTTGCAATTATTGGAAATTCAGTGTTCACCGAAGCATCAGCAATGTTTTGGCGAATTAACATCCCTAAGTTCATCTTGTTTGATGTTGATGACCAGAATTTATCAAGTTGCACAGGTATAGGTGTTGAATTTTTGATGCAGGCAAGGTTAATTGTTCCACTTGTAGACATTCATCTGATTCTCACACGTTCTTTTACAGATAGTTCAAGATAACTGTCAAAGACAATGTGCAGTTCTTGAAAGCCACACACTGACTTTGATATCTGTAAAACAGTTTGAACGACCTCACCGAAGTTTTAGATGGATGAAACCTTCACCATTCGCAATTGTGACATATAGTCCACAACAACAGCAGTTTTCAATGAGGACACCTTTTCGAATTGAAATTCTTCATCTGAAAGGTTTTTTTGAGCTCATATGTGAGTTTGTGCTTCACTGGTTTGGTTGCAGCATCTCCATCAAATAATGCGTTTGATGCAAAATCATGCAACAGAATGTCCTTCATAAATTTACCCTTTTCTTTTGAAACATCCATCTCTCTATGTGCTTGCAAAAGTTGTTTTATTGTAACCTGTTTTGTAATGGCTGGTTGGATGAAACTCTTACTATGGCAATTAAAGTGTGGAAGTTTAGCTTTAGTGATTATGTCAAGCAGCTTTATTTTCATTCAATACAAATTCCAGTTCTGCGTATAGTTTTGATCCATGTTCCAGGACATCTAGTAGAAGTGTCTTTATATTGTTATTCACATATTGTTTGGTCACGAAGTTGTGTAGTCATTTTAAATAGGTTTCCTTTCTGCTGCATGAAATGAAGAAGGTTTGTCAATGTCTTTATTAAAAACTTCCCCTTTCTTTTCCACAAGTGTGTGATGAGGAACAGTTTCACGATGGTCCATTAATTTTGAATTTGTCATTTCTCTGAAGACATTGCAAATAGAAAGGACTTCATGGTAAACTAGCTGCCATTGAGCAACATATCCACTTTTATGTGTCTGACCAACAATTCCCTTGGATCATTTCTGTGATCTCTTGATCGTCTGTTCCAGTTTCATATCTGGAACAACAGCATTAAACATTCCCTGTCTGTCTTTTACCATAAAATGTCTTTGGATGAATTTTCTGTAGAGGTATGGGTTTTCCACCTCTTGCTCTTCGCTCTTTCCAAATACCAGTACCAATATCTCAGATAGTTTACACAATCAAATTTGCAAAACACAGTAATCAGTGACTCCACAGTCTTCACGTGCAGGTTCCAATCACCTTCCTGATCAGCGTGCATCAAGTATTTCACTAGAGCTATCATGTGTAAAACATTTCCCCATTACTTGCAAAGTTCTGATTTTTCTTCAAATTCTTTGACAAACTCTACGAGCTTGGTTTTCAGGTTTTCTGATTTTGAACTGAATGTAGTGGACATTGCCTTGTTCACTTCTGAAATAAGATGAGCAAAACTGAATTTGTCATTCTTGTTCCATAAGGCATTCCGACACAATGTTTCTATAGCCTCAGATACAATGAGCATACCTTGTATCGAAGGAACATAATGAGTTCCGCTCAATACTGACTGGGCAGTTTTGCTTCCAAAGATTTCTGTCTCAATAACTGCATCGCCTATGCCACATCCACTGAAACGCCTTCCTGCACACCACACCACAACTTTTGTTATGTGGGAAATGCCCATCATTGTATAAAGATCATCAAATTCTACTGGATTGCTCAGATAAAATGTCAGCTACAATATGGAAAACACCTCCATTGCATAAATTTGGCAGGATACGCTGGTCTTCAAGCTGAGCATGCACATTTTAGAATTTTTTTAGAGCTGTGTATATTGTTGTGCAGTTTGTGACTAGAGATGGTATTACTGGTAAAACCCTAACCTTCTTCTGTGGGACGGCATTCTGGGAGATCAGAGCATGAATTCCATCCCATGGAGGAACAGGCTTTTCTTCATCCTTCAGTCCGCACCAAATAAGCGATATGATAAATTCAGTTAAATCAGCTTTGCGGACTGCAGCATCAGGCAGAAGAAGATCCATGTCCTCAGCCACTTTGAAAGTTTCTGGTAGACTGGGATGTGTTGGGCTTGTAGTGATTTTGAACACGTTGGCAAGGCAGTTGGGTAATAAGTTTTCAGCTTCATTTGTTTATGCCTACAACTGACACAGTGTGTTTTCCAGCAGCTACTTCATTGGTACAGTCTTAAAAAAGCACCAAGGCAGTATCATGTGTGCTGGATGTTCCAGACAAAGAAGAACTGTCTTCAAGATCAAAATTATCAAGAGCAGCAATTGTAAATCCTTTCCTGTAAGGTGACTTGGAAGTAGTGTGCTGTGTGATTCACAAGATTTTACAGCATGCGCTGCTAGTAAGTTCCTGCTCCATATTATGTCATCATAACTTGTTGATACACCCATCCTATTCATTGAAGTGATTATCTCTCTACTTTTGCACTTGTCATAGATTGCTTGGGCAGTCATTATGTGTAGCAGAGGTTTATTTTTGCAGTTATGTAATTCATGAAACATGAGTTGGAAAAGACAGTACATTAGCATAACATAAGCCTGTTTGGTTCATGGGATTGTCTTCCACTTCTTCGCTTACATGTTCAAAGCTATCATTAATGTTTTTGGCTTCTGTTCTGAACTCAAGAAATTAGTTTGTTACAGTTTTGTTTGCTGATATTAAACAGTGATGTAAAAAATGTTCGGAAAACATCGGGCATTCTTGTTGACTCCCATGATTTGCAGAGCTCTGGGGCCTCACAAAATTTGTCATTAAGTTTGAAATCTAAGGGGCATATTTATACTCCGTTTGCGCTGAAATTGCGTCGTTTTTTTTAACGCAATTTCGACGCAAAACTAACTCCATATTTATTCTTTGGCGTTAGACGCGTCTAGCGCCAAAGTCCATGGAGTTAGCGTCATTTTTTAGCGTGGACACCTACTTTGCGTTAATTATATGCAAGGTAGGCGTTCCCGTCTAAAAAATCGACTCCGAGGCATGTGCGTCGGATTTATACTCCCGGGCAAAAATCACGCCCGGGAGTGGGCGGGTAAAAAAAAATGACGTACGCCCGCTTTTGCGCCGTTTTTTAGCGCCTGCAAAAGGCAGGCGTTAAGGGACCTGTGGGCTCTGAAGGAGCCCAGAGGTGCCCCCCCATGCCCCCAGGGACACCCCCTGTCACCCATGCCCACCCCAGGAGGACACCCAAGGCTGGAGGTACCCATCCCAGGGACATTAAGGTAAGTTCAGGTAAGTGTTTTTAAAAAAAAAAAATTGTGGCATGGGGGGCCTGATTTGTGCCCCCCTACATGCCACTATGCCCAATGACCATGCCCAGGGGACAGAAGTCCCCTGGGCATGGCCATTGGGCAAGGGGGCATGACTCCTGTCTTTGCTAAGACAGGAGTCATTTCTATGGGGGTTGGGAGTGAAAACAAATGGCGCAAATCGGGTTGAGGCGAAAAAATTGCCTCAACCTGACTTGCCCCATTTCTTGACGCCCAAGCTCCATATCCCCCTACGCCGGCGCTGCCTGGTGTACGTCGTTTTTTTTAACGCACACCAGACGGCACCGGCGGCTAACGCCGGCTAACGTCATTCAATAAATACGGCGCCCGCATGGTGCTTCAGAATGGCGTTAGCCGGCGCAAATTTTTTTGACGCAAAACTGCGTTGGCGCAGTTTTGCGTCAAAAAGTATAAATATGGGCCTAAATATTTCAAGACGTTTCTTAAAAAGGTTCCTGCTAATTTTACTGCATCTTGTGATCTTATTTAGGCAGCAAAAACTTTGGGAGTCAAATCAGAATCAGCTGACAACAACATAAATAGCTCATTCTTTTTGTTATACTGACAAAAACAAATTCTGTCATTGTACATTCTCAGCAGAAAAATCTTAATTTCATTATTATGGATCAATACATTTTCATCAATGTTGCCCATTATTTCTCTGATCCCATAGCCAGCACTCAGGAGTGACTTTAAAACTTAATTTGCTTTTTCAAAGACTGCAAACTTAACTGAAGGTTGGCGGTTACGTTCCTGCTGGGAGCTCATTGTACATTTATATTTTCAAATGTATGCACGCATGCAGTTTTGGTGGGCAAACAAATCTGCTGCAAATACATTCACCTCGCTGTTTAGATCAGCTACTTAGTTGAAATCTTCATCATGGAAGAAACTTGCTGCAGATACAAACATGTTTGCCTTTTGAGACTTACACACTCTGTACTTTTCTCTTTTGCCAATCCCTTTGGGGTAGCCATCGATTTTCTAAGTGGATGAGCATTGGGTTTGGGTGTAGTCGCTTTCTAAGAAGACTTATATTCCTATTGTGATTCACTGGTTTCTGCTATTTGTTGATAATTTTCTTCCAGGCTTTTTTCCATTGTATATAGCTTGAAGCACTTGTTACAATGATAAAATATTTGAGCCTCTTCACCCATCAGTTTCAATCTTTTGTGAACTTCGTCTTGCTGTATTTCTGCAGCATCTCAAACTCTCTTCTGTCCAGATGCAGTTGATGTTAGCTTTTCTTTCGGATTAGTTTGGCATATGACACATTTTTCTTTGTTGAAGGAGTCCTCCGTTGTTGTAGTTAGCAACACTCTGTCAAGAGGTAGAGATTCTCTCCTTGACTCATGTTTCAGAATTTGAATCAACGGAAAACTTGAAACAAAAACAATATTAAAATAAATTACTAATATGGTGGCTAAAACATATCATTGTTGAGCCACCATTTTGGAAAATGATGGAAGGGTTGCTTTAAAGAGTTATTTTCTGTCTCGTGACCGACTACGTGACCCCCAAAACCTATGTTTTGACACCAAAAAAAGTATATAGGTCTCGTGGTTCCTGAAATATTGCATCATCACTGCAACACATCCACCATTTTTAAAAATGTACCTTTAGCAATGTCTACCCAAGCTAAATTACTTCTCTAATGATACAAAAACACAAATCAAAGAGGAAAATCTCTGGACAACATTTTTTTACAGAGGTATATCAAGGGGCCAGGACTATTAGAGTCAAACCAGAACATTGGCCTTGTTCTCCAAGTTAATTTGTTGGCTCACCCCCACTGTCTGTTCTGTGAATCCAAGGGAAAGACAGACAGAGAAAGAAGAAACAAGCCTGCTTGCCACAATTTCTGGTACCTGAAAGAAATATGAATGTGTGCATTTGGTTAATTAGTACAACTAAAGGTTTCCTGGGAGCCAATATATAACTTTAGTTGATGGAGCCATTTGAGGTTTCATGAAGACATAGTTATATTATTCTGAGAGGTAATGTAAGACTGCTAACAGTCGAGTTCTGGAATAATTAGATCTAATGGAAACATATAAAAAAGGCTTACTGAAAGTATACATTTTTAACACACTTGTTTTATCTTAAATACTAAATTGCTGCGCATTTGTATTTCAGCTCATCTTATTCTGTATGTAATGCAATTTTAAAATGCTAACTTGCATGCTAACAGTGCTTTCAGTCACAGGGTAGGTCATTGTAGCACTATAAATATGAATCATTATTCCTCAGAGCACAAACCAGCAATCAGTTCTGTAACCGACTACAGGAACAGACAAATGAGGTGATTGCATTTACCAATTGAGCTTTTGTAACATAAAAGAATGTATTTCCCACTGATTAATATAACTTGGATTTATTTTTCATTTAAGGTGCGTCCCTTATCTTATATATGCATTTACCGCGAATTGAAAGGTTAACAGAACAGCTGCAAAATATTTTGAATTTTTTAGCTACTTCTCTGCTCCCACCCAAAACTCTAGGAAACTGCCCCTAGTACACCTAGGATCATAGTTGCCATATTTTGCTTTATGCACTCTAACCTCTAGATGAACTGTGAAACACTTTGGCCCAGATTTAAGAGGGCCTAGCGCCTTCTTGCGCCACATTAGTGTAATTTTTTTATGCTAATGTGGCCCAACGAGGCCAAAAATGCCACGCCAGATTTACAAAGTAGCGCAATGCATGCATTGCGCCAATTTGTAACCCCTTGCGCCACATTATGCCTGTGCAGGGCATAATGTATGCAAGGGGGGCGTTCCCCTGTTAAGGGGGCCAAAAAAATGGTGCAAACATATCTAAAAGATTTATTTGCACCATTTTTTTCCGCATTTTCAACGCCTGCTCAGAGCAGGCGTTACAAGGGGACACACCACTGGTTACAATGTGCTTCTATGTACTGTTCAGGGTCAGTGCCAAAATTCAATAGCATCATAAATAATGACTCTATTGCCCTCTACCCTGCGCCATGGTGTGCTGTATTTTAAATATTTTAAAAACACACACATGGTGGCAGTAAGGGGGTGCTAAGGGGCGCAAGGAAAGTGGTGCTGCTCTGGATGCAGTACCACTTTTCTGAAATGTGCCCCTTGTCATTGATGGCCCATCTCCAGCGCAACCAAACTCCTGAACCCTGTCAGGAGCTCAAGGACCTCCTCCACCCACAGGCTTCTGCCTGCGCCTCATCCCTGGTGTCTAGTGGGAGAGCTCGCTCTCCTACTAGACTACTTTCTGCCTCTCTCCTCCTTTTGCTTTGCTTTGCTCTCTGCTCTGCTCTGCTTCACTACTGTCCCTTAGTGCTCCTTTTCCTCATTTCTCTTTCACTCTGCTCTCTCTCTCTCACTTTCACTCTTCCCCTATCTCTCTCCCCTGCTGCTGCACCCACTGCCCCACCCCCTTTTTCGTCTCCGTCCCCTTTTCGTGCCGTTCTTCGTCTTCCTCCCACCTCCCAGCTGTCCTCTCCTCCACCCCACCTCCCTACTTAATGGCAGCTGCTGTGTGGTAGACCTGGTCAGTGCATTGCTCTGCCTCCTGTGGCTCCACCCTGTGAGCAGAGCCTTTTCCCTGGCTCCTCTGAACTCCTGACCCCTGTTAGGAGCTGGAGGCCCTCCTCTATCCGCAGGCTTCTGCCTGCGCCTCATCCCTGGTGTCTACTGGGAGAGCTCTGCTCCCCAACTAGGCTACCTTCTGCCTCTCTCCTCCTTTTGCTTTGCTTTGCTCTCTGCTCTGCTTCACTTCTGTCCCTAGTGCTCCTTTTCCTTGTTTCTCTTTCACTCCGCTCTCTCTCTTTCTCACTTTCGCTCTCCCCCTCTCTCTCTCCCCTGCTGGCCCCGCAGCCCCACCACCTTTGTCGGCTCCGCCCCCTTTTTCGTGCCATTTTTCCTTTCCCTCCCACCTCCCAGCTGTCCTCTCCTCCCCCACCTCCCTATTTAATGGTGGCCGCTGCGTGGTCACGCAGCAGGCACGCCACTGGCGCGCTAAATCATGCCCATCTGCGCCCATCCACCCCTGGACCACACCCAGCACCAGAACCCCTGACTCCCGTCCCCCCACCGCCGCCACGCACGTCTTCACTACATCGCCACCACCCTCCGCGCCCTAAACACTGACCACTCCCCCGTCTGCCTTCAAGCCTCCCCCGCAAACCACTCACAGACCCTTCTCCTGTCGGAACTGCACCTTCACCAGCCTCCACACCAATGACCCACCAAGGGAGGATGCAACCATCTCAGATGTATCCTCCTCAGCACCCGCTCCGTCCACAAGCACACAGTAGAGCTATGGAATCTACTCGACTTAGCCTCCACAGACGCCACCTTCCTAAACTAGACCTGGATGCACCCCTCCTCAGTGCCTGACATCGCCATAGCCATGCCATCTCAGACAGCTACAAGGGACCGCTCAAGCAAACCAGGAGGAGGCATCGCCATCATCCACAAGAACACCCTCAGGATCACGACCAACACCGAAGACACCCTCAGCACAGCCGAACACCTGCACTTCCAAATCCACACTGACCCAAACACCACCCTCCGAGGGACCCTCATTTACAGAGCCCCCGGCCCACGACAGCAGTTCAGTGACTCCATTACTGACATCATCAACACCCATGCTCTCGAATCCACTGACTACATACTCCTGTGAGACATAAATTTCCTCCTCGAGAACACCAACGACAACAGCACTGCCACCCTGCTCGACAACCTCTCCAACCTCGCCCTCAAACAGCTTGTCACAACACCAACCCACTCAACAGGACACACACTTGACCCAATTTTCTCCGCCAGCAACCATGTCTCTTTCAGCCACATCACCGAACTCCACTGGACAGACCACCACTGCATCCACTTCTCCTTCAAGAAACTTACAACACACCACCACCCACAACGGATCCCCCACCACAGTTGGAACAAGGTCACCAAAGACCAACTTATCACAACCCTTTCCCAGAAACCACCCATCGACACCACCGACACTGATGCAGCTGCCCTCAACTTCAGGCAATGGGTCAACACCAATACTCTCGCCCCAATCAAGAATCCCTCCAACAGACGCACCAACAGAAAGGCCTTCTGGTTTACTGCCAACCTCCACAAATCTAAGCAAAGCTGAAGAAAACTTGAAAGAAAGTGGCGCCAAAATCAGACTCTGGGCAACCTCACAGCCTTCAAAAATGCCATCCGCAGACACCACCAACTCATCCGAGCTGCCAAGAGAACCACCTCCAAAGACCGAATCGACAACAACGCACACAGCCACAAGGAGTCCTTAGCGTTGTGAGGGAACTCTCCAACCCCAGCTCCAACAGCAACGACATCCCACCATGCCAAGACCTTTCGACTCCCTAGCCTCCTACTTACACCGCAAGATTGCAGACATTCACGACAGCTTCAGCACCCAGACCCCCCCCCCCCCGGCAACCACCAACACCACAGATTCACCTCTCACCAACTTCCTGCTCTCCTGGACCCCCGTCAATGACAACAACTCCATCAACATCATGAACACCATCCACTCCGGCTCTCCATCTGACCCCTGCCCTCACCCCAACTACGAAAGATCATCAACAGCTCCTTCGAGTCTGCCACCTTCCTGGAGAGCTGGAAACATGCCGAGAATAATGCCCTCCTCAAAAAACCCAAGGCGGACCCAAAGGACCTCAAGAACTTCCAGACTATCTCCCTGCTCCCCTTACCGGCAAAAGTCATTGAATAGGTTGTCAACAGACAACTAACCCACTTCCTCAAGGAGAACTGCATCCTGGACCCTTCCCAATCTGGATTCTGCAGCAACCACTGCATCACAACCGCCCTCATCGCCACCACTGATGACATCAGAACCACACTGGAGAGCAGCAAAACTGTGGCCCTCATCCTCCTGGACCTCTCAGCCACGTTCAACACCGTCTGCCTCCACAACCTATGCTCACGCCTCAGCAATGCTGGAATCTGCGACAGATCCCTGGACTAGGTCACCTCCTTTCTCACCAGCAGAACCCAGAGAGTCCGCCTCCCCCCATTCCACTCGGAGGCCACTGAAATCATGTGCAGCGTACCCCAGGGTTCGTCCCTCAGCCCGACACGCTTCAACATCAGGGTTCGTCCCTCAGCCCGACACGCTTCAACGTCTACATGGGCCCGCTCGCTAACATCACCCGATCCCACAACCTCAACATCATCTCATATGCCGACAACACCCAGCTGATCCTCTTCCTCACCAAGGACTCTGCCAAGACCTATCTCCCTGAAGGAATGAAGGCTATCGCCGAATGGATGAAGAGCAGCTGCCTCAAACTCAATTCCGACAAGACGGAAGTCCTCATCTTCGGCTCACCCCCTCCGCATGGGATGACTCCTGGTGGACTGTCACTCTCAGAACCACTCCGACTCCCACGACCATGCACGCAACCTTGGATTCATCTTGGACCCCTCACCATCCAGGACCCAGCAAGCCAACGCCATCTCCTCCTCCTGCTTCAACACCCTCTGCATGCTCCGAAATATCTACAAATGGATACCCACAGAAACCAGAAGAACAGTCACCCAAGCCCTCGTAAGCCCTCATAAGCAGCGAGCTGGACTATGGCAATGCCCTCTGCACAGGAACCACGGCCAAACTCCAGAAGAGTCTGCAACGCATCAAGAACGCCTATGCACGCCTCATCCTGGACATCCCCCGCCATTCCCACATCACAGACTACCTGAAAAACCTGCATTGGCTCCCAGTCAACAAGAGAATAACCTTTAGACTCCTCACCCACACTCACAAAGCATTGCACAACACCGGACCAGAATACCTCAACAGACGACTATCCTTCTACACCGACCCGGCATCTCCGCTCCACTAACCTCACCCTCACAACCGTCCCATGCGTCCGCAAAACTACAACCAGCGGTAGATCTTTCTCGCACCTTGCCACCAAAACGTGGAACACTCTTCCCACCCACCTTCGCCAGACCAAAGACCTCCTTACCTTCAGGAAACTTCTGAAGACCTGGCTGTTCGAGCAGAAGTAGCACTCCCCCCCCTTTTCCCCCTCCCCTCCTCAGCGCCTTGAGACCCTCATGGGTGAGTAGTGCGCTTTACAAATTCCTGATTGATTGATTGATTTAGACTCAGTGCCAAAAGAAAGTTATAGATGTCACAGAGAGGCTGAGTTTTTCTTTAGGATGGTTCCTTTCCTATGCCCCTTTATAAAAACTCATTAACATGCTTCTGAAACCCCCACTCGTCACAATTCTCACAGGGGCATTGAGAAATTTCAAACAGTTCATGCAACAATCTCCAGTGGTCACAATGTATTACTAGACATCCCAGGACTGGGCTGGATGCTTTGGAAACAGACATGCAAAAGGATATATTGTATTGTGTTGTAATAGTATTTATATAGCGTTTACCTCCCCTTACGAGGCGTTGAAGCGCTTTTCGGCGAGTAGCACGCTACTCCGGAACCCAACAAGAGTTAGTGATGGATTAGTATCGGGAAATATGAGTATAGTTTTAGTATTATTACGAGTTAATTTGAGCCGCGGATATGAGAGTTTGTTAGTTAGATTGACTGGAGTAATGGAGGGGTGGAGGATGAAAGAAATCCAGAAGTGTTAATTGGGAGCATATCCCTCATTTACTCATCCTAAAAGCTTGGGATGAGTAAAGGGGGATGGAGGAGGGAAGAGTCAGTGGAAGGGTTAGGGAGATCAAAGTAGCAGGGTGAGATAAAAGAGGGAGAATTTAGTAGGGTTGTTTGGGAGGTCATGGTAGTAGAGTGAGGTTTGGTGAGTTAGATGTGGAAGCGGAGGGAAGTGCTTAGGCAGAGTTATTTAGGAGATGAGTAGTAGAATGGATTTGGGATGAGTCAGAGTGGGAATGGAGGATAGATTGATAGAGACATGACATATGATGATGGCTAGATAAGTGTGATAAGATGAGAGCAGGGATTCATAGATATCTAGTATAACAACCCACCCAGGAGCCATGCAATGACCCACGAACACGCCAAGCAAAGAACAGCATACACATATATATATATATCTATATATATATATATATATATATATATATATATAGATATATATATATATATACACACACTTACACACACGAATACACACACATATATATGTACATACAATACATAATTAGAACCATGACTAAATATACTTAGTCAAACAGGTTTAAGGAGTGTGTGTGTGTATTTTATTGTTATGACATAGTAGCAATACATATTTTCTAAAGAACTATACATAACTAGAAAAAGACACATAATCAGAAAACATATTTATCAACATAGGCATATGCAGTCCATAGTTGTTTGAATATGGTGGTTATGAAGGAAAGAGCCAACTTTTGAGTGGTTTTCTGAAGATAAGAAAGCTATCTGTGGCTCTTATAGTTGGGGGTAATGAATTCCTTAGTTTGGCTGCTTGAACGGAGAAGGACGTACCAGCTATAGTCTTTTTCTTGTATGGTGGTGTTCTAAGGCGGGGTGCCAATCTTGAGCGGAGGTTTCTTTGTTGGATGTATTTGGTTATTTTGTTTCTGATAAAAAGCGGTCCTGTTCCATGTATAGCTTTGTGGGTGATACAAAGCAGCTTGAAAGTGCATCTTCTGGCAACGGGTAACCAGTGTAGTGCTCTCAAGGCAGGGGAGATGTGGGCTTACGGCTTTACATGTATGGTGTTCCATAAGAGACACAAAGTGGACAGAGATCGGAAGTTGCTATCAAGGGTAATAGATTTTTGTTTGTTTAATAATTCTTACAGGTTACTAACAGCACGCAGTGATCCAGCCAGGTATGTATTTTTTTCAAACGTGGCTAGTAGACCATCCCTGTTATCAGTTCTTGCTCTTTTCTTTGCTTTTTTGTGATCCTATTTGGGTAACTTCTTTTCACACTTACCTCATCCGCGTGTTTATTAAATGTAGGAATGTGGGGAGGTCATGGCAACTTTTTCTTATCCTTAGGAATTGTCCTGCTGGAAGTTTTTCTCCGAAAAACTCGAGGGTGGTGATTCTTAACCCTTATCAGCAAGTTAAGGTCCTTATGTTTATTATAGCAACCAGTTTTCCTGCTCTCTCTGTAATCTGTATGGCCTAGAAGGAGTTGGATTGTTTGTCAACAAGAAGTTCCCTTTATTTTCCTAACATTGTGTTCTTGCGTATTCATTGATATGTGCTCATAGACTGCCTGTCAAGAGCTCTGAAGTGACTAGTACGAGACATTTAAGCACTATAAAAATCACCTTATTAAATAAATAAATTAAATAAGTCCCCTAGGGCCTTTTGCATCAGTAGCAATGAGGAGCTACCTGCTAGCCAAACAAGGCCCAAACCAAAAGTTCCACTACCAATTGAATGCTGACAATAATTTTTGCACCACATCCTGAAAGCACACAAGTTTATTGAAATTTGCTGACATTCAAAATAGTGGGACACAATGCAAACACATGGGAATGCCTTCCTACATAAATAAACGTGCTCTCGTGCAATTAACTGGAGTAAGTTCCTCATTGCCAATGTCCCAGTACTTGGTGTGACCTCATACAATCTAATTCCACTAAGTGCAATAAATACCCCCTAATTAGATGTTTTGGAGGGGCTTAGTGCATTAAGGGCTCGATGTACAATGGCCTTAGGCGGTCGCAAACAGGCGAAAATCGCTGTTTGTGACCGCAAATTGGGCAGGTACGAAGTAGTATCTATATTTTGCAAGTCGGTCGCAAGTACCCACTCACAAAATAGGGATTTGTGACTCGCAATTAGGAAAGGTCTTCCTGAGGGCGTCCCTTCCTAATTGCGAGTCGCAGGGGGATGTATGATTGTTTTTGTGACTGCAATTGCGTTCGCAAAACAATCGCAGTTACCACCAATTTCAAATTGGTGGTAATCCACTAGCAAACGGGAAGTGGTCAACACGGGGCCGCTTCCCCTCTGTGAATGGATTCGAAAATATTCTTTCAGAGCAGGCAGTGGTCCCGAGGACCAAAGGCTGCTCTGAAAAAATGAAAAAAATCCCTATTTGTTTTTTTGTTTGAAATGCATCCCGTTTTCTTAAGGAAAAAAACTGTTTTATTTAAAAGCAGGCACAGACACGGTGGTCTGCTGTCGCCAGCAGGTCACCATCCTTGCGAGGGCAGCCATTCCCTATGGAGCTGCAAATTGCGACCTACCTCATGAATATTAATGCATTTGCAACCCCATTGGGAATTGCAAGCAGTCTGAGGTACACTGTTGTACATAAAATTTTGCAACTCGTAGTTTGCGACTCGCAAATGAGCCGCAAATTGCAAGTGGCAAAACTCTGGGTTGTACATCTGGCCCTAGATACGACCCAATTGAAAGTTTTGGAGGGAGTTAATGCGATGAATACATTCCAATCAGAAGTTCTATAGGAAATAGCATGCCCATATTGACAGGTTGTGATATTTATCACAAAACTTGTAATTGTGATATGCGCATTAACAAGAGAAACATATCACAGTTTACCGGACCACTCGTAATGAGGGACTAAGTCAGTATTAGTAGATAGTTAAATGCTTGCTGCCACCCATCTTGTGAATATTTTTTGCGTCAGTACGGTATGTGTAGTGAATTCACTTTTATGGGTGCAACTCTGCTTCACTGTACAGCTCAAATGACTGCAAAATGACTACTGCATAATGTGTATTACAATGATAAAATATTGAAATGATACTGCCACAAATAGTGCTGCATTATGCTGCATTATGTTACATAGGCCCTCATTACAACCCTGGCGGTCGGTGGTAAAGCGGCGGTAATACCGCCAACAGGCCGGCGGAAAATAAAATGGAATCACGACTATGGCGGAAACCGCCAACATAGACAACCACTTTAACACTCAGACCGCCACGGCGGTACAAACAAACATCAGGGCGGTCACCGCCAACAGATAGGTGGAAGACTGTGTACCGCCCACTATATCACAACCCGGCAATCTTGCACCTTTTCTGGGGCGGAACCAACGCAAACAAAAACACGGTGGAAACAGGACTTGGAAGGAAAAACACTCACCTCTCCACACCCCACGAGGAACCAGGACGCCATGGAACCAGAACTACAGATACTCCCTGCGATGGTATTCCTGCTCCTCTATCAGGAGCACCAAAGACGGAGGCGACGACCACAGTGAGTACTGCACCTACAACACAGGGGAGGGGGGAGGGAAAAGAGAGTGACATAAAAAACACGCAACACACAACACCCCCACCCCCACCCTCATCCACAACACCATGCTCACAAATACATGCAGCAACATTACGTATACCCCCCTTCAATAACGTAAGGACAAAAGGAATTGATGTGAACGAATGTAATCAATAAAAATCAGATAGTGAAATTTCAAAATTCAGTAAATACGAATATGTACACCGGCTACACAAGTACGGATAGTACTCAAACATCGTCCGTAGATCAGAGTCCCAAAAGGCATGGGCGAGGCCCACACATGACACCAGACTTCAAACGGAGAGAACACTGCAGGGGCATCAGATCAAAATGAAACAGGCACCTCAGGGGGAGGGGAGGGGAGGGGGGCACCTCAGACTGATGAATGCACAATGCCACTGCTGCATGAGGGGGCTCCATGCCCATTGATGTATCCTGGGGAGTGCAAAGCCACAGTTTCTCAAGTCTCTCCAGTGGGTGGTTTGCCCACTGCTTTATCCTGGGGAGTGCAAAACCACAGTCTCTGAAGTCTCTCCAGTGGGTGGTTTGCCCACTGCTTTATCCTGGGGAGTGCAAAGCCACAGTCTCTCAAGTCACTCCAGTGGGTGGTTTGCCCACTGCTTTATCCTGGGGAGTGCAAAGCCACAGTCTCTCAAGTCACTCCAGTGGGTGGTTTGCCCACTGCTTTATCCTGGGGAGTGCAAAGCCACAGTGTCTCAAGGCTCTCCAGTGGGTGGTTTGCCCACTGCTTGATCCTGGGGAGTGCAAAGCCACAGTCTCTCAAGTCACTCCAGTGGGTGGTTTGCCCACTGCTTTATCCTGGGGAGTGCAAAGCCACAGTCTCTCAAGTCTCTCCAGTGGGTGGGTTGCCCACTGCTTTATCCTGGGAAGTGCAAAGCCACAGTCTCTCAAGTGGATAACAGTCTCCACTGGTGCTGGAGGGGGCATTGTGCCCAGAGTGCTTCATCCTGCCAAGGACAGAGGTAGTGGATGCCTTTCTCCACTGGTTCTGGAGGGGGCTTTGTGCCCAGAGTGCTTCATCCTGCCAAGGACTGAGGTAGTGGATGTATCTCTCCACTGGTTCTGGAGGGGGTTTTGTGCCCAGAGTGCTTCATGCTGCCAAGGACAGAGGTAGTGGATGCCTTTCTCCACTGGTTCTGGAGGGGGCTTTGTGCCCAGAGTGCTTCATCCTGCCAAGGACTGAGGTAGTGGATGCCTTTCTCCACTGAAAGTCGTGCATCATGGAAGCTGGCCAGGCTCCTGGAACTGACCACCAGCCTCGGATGACTGACCACTGGGGATGGCAGCCATGTCTGCGGTGATGCCACAGGCTCAGGATGTCGCGGGGCCGCTGGTGGTGCTTGCGGCGGGATCGGTCGCGGCAGTGCTTGCGGCGGCCTCTGTGGCATTGGTGCTGGCAGCGGGCTCTGTAGCGGCGGTGCTGGCGGTGGATCTGTGGCAGCGTTGCTTGCGGCAGTCTCTGTGGCATCGTGGCTGGTGGCGGGCTCTGTGGCGGCCATGCTTGCAGCGGCCTCTGTGGCATCGTGGCTGCGGGCGGGCTCTGTGGCGGTGGTGCTTGTGGCGGGCTCTGTGGCATCGTGGCTGCGGTGGCCTCTGTAGCGGCGGTGCTGGTGGCAGCCTCAGTGACTGCGGTGCTGGTGGCGGGCTCAGTGACTGCGGTGCTGGTGGCGGTGCTGGTGGCGGTGCAGGTGGCGGTACAGGTGGCGGTGCAGGTGGCGGCCTTCTCCACCGTACAGGTTGGCGTCGGCGTGGACTGAAGGAGTGACACTGGTCCAACTGTCGTTGCCACCATGCACTCTCCTGACCTGCCCTTTATTTTCTGGCTCTTCCCCACCTTGGATGGTGGCGCTGCTGTCTTGCCACCATCCCCTTTCATTTTCCTTGAGCCCTTGGTGGCAGGTGTTTTATGCTTCTCCCTCTGGGATGTGGGCATCTTTTTGACTTGAGCAGGTGGCGGAATGTCCTTCGCCTCGCTCTGTGGCACACTGGCAGCCCTGTTGGTTGGCGCACTCCAATATCCCGCAGTTGCTGGCACCACTGTGCCTGGTGATGTTGGGTGAGGTGCTGGCTGAGGTGCTGGGTTGGGAGCTGGAAAGCCTGACCCTAGGGGAAGGACATGGGGGGGAGGTGTAGGGAAGAGGTCAATATTAGCCAGGAAAAGTTTTTTAGACACACTGGGACGGGTAGATGGAGTGGGTATGGGAGTGGAGGAAGAGGTAGTGGCTGTAGGAGGTGTACGAGCTGAATTTGGGTGAAGGTGCATGGGCTGGAGCCTGTTGTGAGGTGGGTGGCTGTTGGGTGGGTGTGTGCCTGCGTTTGTGTACTTTGGGAGAAGGGCTCACAGACACACTGGTAGAGGACACAGGGGATGTGTGAATGGTAGTGGGGAGTGCACGTGATCGGTGTGTGGTGATGGGCGTGCTGGTGATGGAGGTAGTGGCTGAAGATGTAGTGCATGCAGGTGTGAGTGGAGACGAGACAGGGAGGGAGGAGGAGGAGGACATGGAGGAGGTGGACACAGTGGAGGCAGTGGATGTTGGTATGTCTGCATGGGTATGATGCTTGTGTGAGTGCCTGTGGGATGTGTGGTGCTTATGTTTGCCTGAGCCACCCTTGTGTGTTGAGGTGTGTGCATGCTGGTCTGATGGTGTGCTTGGGATAGGCTGAGGTACAGGGGATTGGGTCTGGGTGGAGGAGGTTGGAGGGGGGAGGCTGGACACAGGGACAATGGCTGTCATCAGTGCTGAGGCCAGAGCCTGAAATGCTCTCTGTTGGGCTGCCACGCCAGAATGAATGCCCTCCAGGTATGCCTTTGTTTGTTGCAAATGCCTCTTGACACCCTGGATGGCATTCAGAATGGTTGATTGCTCAACAGTGAGGGATCTCAGGAGGTCAATAGCCTCCTCACTGAGGGCAGCAGGGCTGACTGGGGCAGGGCCTGAGGTGCCTGGGGCAAAGGAGATGCACACCCTCCTTGGTGAGCTGCCACGGGACACACGCTGAGGGGCTGCTGGGAGGGTGGTGCGGGTAGGGAGGTGGAGGCTGTACCTGTTGATGCTGGGGCACAGAGGGGCTCGCCACCGCAAGGCAGCTCCCATCAGAGGAAGAGTTGCTGTCGCTGGTCTCTGCTCCTGTCCCCGCTGTGGAGCTTGCCTTGCCCTCCGTCCCACTGGTGGCTTCAGACTTTGTTGTCTCACCCTCCAGGGCCAAGTGGGATGCAGCTCCCTCCTGCTCCAGTGCCACTGATCCTCCGCTTGATGATGATATTTCACACAGGAACAGGGAGATCACAAAAGGGCGGGAGAGAAAGAAGAAAGACATGTTCAGTGCATGCAATACCACTACCATTGGCGGACACTACAGACACAGAAGCCCTCTGCACTACGCCATGGACTTAGAGTTCCTAGATTAATCACATGCCCATGGGGTACAAGGCCTATGCCCGATTGCTGCACACATGGAAGTCACAGGAGCCTGACTAGGTGTAGATGGCTCTTACCACTGGTGGGGTTGGGGTGCCACATAGCCTGCCTCACAAAGTGACTTTGCCTACAAAGCTCGCCCTAGCCTACGGGAACCCACTGCCCACCTCCCCCACCCAGACACCTCGTAATGCTCGCAGAGTCAGATGGATGTGACAGTACTCTCCCCCTTGTGGCTGCTGTGATGCCCTTAAGCGCCCATCCAACTCCGGATACGCCACTGCCAGGATCCGGAACATCAGGGGGGTCATGGTGCGACGGGCACCCCTCCCACGTTGGGAGGCCATCCCCAGCTGGGCCTCTGCCGTCGTCTTGCTCCAGCGGCGAATGTCCTCCCATCTTTTCCGGCAGTGGGTGCTCCGTCTGTGGTGGACCCCCAGGGTCCGGACGTCCTTGCCGATGGCACGCCAAATATCCTTCTTCTGGTGTGCGCTGACCTAGAGGAATACTACAGGGGAAAAAGTAAAACTTTAAGCGTCCGGACCTTCACAGTCATTGGCCCACGTTCCCACCCTTGCCCTGATGCACATACACTCACTGTCCGCTCATGCAGGGCTCAATCCCCGACCCATGTATCTTCCATCCACAACACTCCAAACAGGCATTGCCCATGCAGCATGCTCACTTTGTACTCACCTGTTTGTCTGGAGGACCCTAGAGTAGCGTGTACTGGGGGAGGACCCCATCCACTAACTTCTCCAACTCCTCCGAAGTGAAGGCAGGGGCCCTTTACCCAGACACATGAGCCATCGTCTCTTCCAGATCGAGGTCACAGCAGCACTTGCAGTGTAGGTCCTCTCCTGTCAAAGGTCAGGTATCAAGTGAGTGAACAGACAGAAATTGGCGGTCATGTCCGCAGTGGTGCGTGCCGTCACCGCCGGCGTACATTGTCATTGGCTCCTCAGACCCATAGGGTCCAATGTTAACCGATGCAGGATTGCCTACCGCGACGGTGTAGAACACCAGCGCAGTTACCTCATATCCCCTTGTCCCACCTCACAGGTCAGGCAGCTACCGCGACGGTGTAGAACACCAGCGCAGTTACCTCATATCCCCTTGTCCCACCTCACAGGTCAGGCAGCTGCCATTTCAGGGGGCCACATGGCATTAATAATAATTGCGTCATACCTATCTAGGCCTTGCATACACACAGTAACAGGCCCATTGCGGATTGACAAATGTGTGCTAATGACGTTTTGTAATACCTCAGTGTTGGCTGACTCTCTGCTCGCTGTTCTCGTCCATAGGGCACGTCCGCTGGGGCAGGTGATGAGATGGCGGCATCCTCCGGTGTACAGACCACTGGTGGACCTGTCGACAAAGGAAGAGAGACACGTAATAGTCACCTACAGACTTGATCGTGCAACAATCCTGGAACTGTGTGCCCAGTTGGAGCCAGACCTGATGTCAGCAATCTGCCATCCCACAGGGATCCCCCCTCTAGTGCAGGTCCTGTCAGTACTCCATTTCCTGGCAAGTGGGTCTTTTCAAACTACAGTGGCCATTGCATCAGGGATGTCCAGAGTGTTGTCTGCCCTGCTGAAACACATGCGCAGCTACATCATGTTCCCTCAGGTGGAGGATTTGCCTACAGTGAAAGGTGACTTCTATGCCCTGGGACATATCCCCAACATCATAGGTGCAATTGATGGGACACATGTGGCCTTGGTACCCCCCACAGGAGTGAACAGGTGTACAGAAACCGGAAGAGCTACCATTCTAAGAATGTGCAGATGGTGTGTTTGGCCGACCAGTACATCTCCCATGTGAATGCCAAGTTTCCTGGATCAGTGCATGACGCTTACATTCTGAGGAATAGCAGCATCTCTTATGTGATGGGCCAACTCCAGAGGCACTGTGTGTGGCTAATAGGTGAGGACAAGGACTGTGTACCCTGTGAATAGTTGTCTGGGGTTGTCCCTAAGGGTTAGTGTGTCTCTAACAGTTGTCCCTCGACATTTGCAGGTGACTCTGGGTACCCCAACCTGTCATGGCTACTGACCCCAGTGAGAAATCCCAGGACAAGGGCAGAGCAACGCTAAAATGAGGCACATGGGTGAACTAGGAGAGTGATTGAAAGGACCTTCGGCCTCCTGAAGGCCTGGTTCTGGTGCCTCCATATGACAGGTGGTTCTCTCCACTACTCACTAAAGAAGGTGTGCCAGATCATCGTGGCCTGCTGTATGCTGCACAACCTTGCTTTGCGACGACAGATGCCTTTTCTGCAGGAGGATGGCCCAGAAGGTGGTCCTGTGGCAGCTGTGGAGCCTGTGGACAGTGAAGAAGAGGAGGCAGAAGAAGAGGATATCGACAACAGAAACAACGTTATCCAGCAATCCTTCCAGTGAGACACAGGTAAGAAGATGCCACTGCCTCACACATCTCATACTATTGTTTGAGCTAGCATAAGTCTGTCACTTTCACCCAGTGTATGGTCACTTTGCCTTTCCATTTCACAGATGTGGGTCCCACTGTATGACCTCTGCTATATTACCTCATGGACTAGAGCTGTGTTACATTGGTATGTTGACAATACAATTGACATTGCTATATTCCATAGTTATTGCAAATACACATTTGTGAAAGCACAGACTGACTGCAGATTGTTTTGTGATTCAAGGGTGTTTATTTCCATGCTAATTAGTGGAGGGGTTGTAAAATGGGCAAGGGTGATGGTGGAGGAATGTCCATGGCAGAGTCCAGTCTATTTGTTTCACAGGTGCATTGTCCAAAGGGGCCTAGGAAGTGGAGCTAGGGCAGTTGATGGATGGGCAGGGTGACAAAGTGGGACAAAAGGATGACATTCAGGGGGGTCTCATTTCCTGGCAGGGGTCTTGGCATTGTTCTCTGTCTTTGACCTGGATCTCAGGGACTGTTTGCGGGGTGGTTCTCCATATGCAGGGGGTGGGGTGCTGGTGTTGTGGTCCTGTGGCGGTGCCTCCTGTCCACTAGCGCCGGCGGAGGTGCTGGGCTGTTCATCATCCAGGCTAGTGTTAGGGGCCCCTTGTTGTGCCACAGTGTCCCTCCTGATGTTCACAAGGTCCTTCAGCACCCCTACAATGGTGACCAGGGTGGTGTTGATGGACCTAAGTTCCTCCCTGATCCCCAGATAGTGTTCCTCCTGCAGCCACTGGGTCTCCTGAAAGTTGGCCAGTACAGTTGCCATCGTCTCCTGGGAATGATGGTATGCTCCCATGATGCTGGAGAGGGCCTCCTGGAGAGTGGGTTCCCAGAGCCTGTCCTCCCCCTGTCGCACAGCAGTCCTCCCAGTTCCCCTGTTTTCCTGTGCATCTGTCCCCTGAACCGTGTGCCCACTGACACTGCCCCCAGGTCCCTGATTTTCTTGGGGTGGTGGGTTTGCCTGGGTTCCCTGTAGTGGTGGACACACTGCTGCTTGATGTGTCCTGGGGACAGAGGGATGGGCCCGCTGGGTGGGTGCTGTGCTGGTGTTTCCTGAAGGGGTAGGCTCTGTGGTGGCATGTGCCAGTGTCAGGGGAACCGACTGTCCCGAGGTTCCAGATGGGCCGGGCTGGTCATCTTGATCCAGTTGGACCGAGCTGCTGTCATCACTGTGGGCCTCTTCTGTGGGGGGAGTGGACATGTCTGGAACCTCCTGTCCGGTGATGTTGGGTAGGGGTCCTGCAGGGGTGTAAAGGCATGATTATTGCATCTGTGTGTGCCATCGTGTGCAATGGGTGGGTGACCCTATACTCCAGTGCTTGCATTCTTGTGTAGGACCTTGTGTGATAATTGGTTTGGGGTCTGTGTGGGTATCTGTAGTGGACATGCTTTGGTGATGGGTGTCCATGCTTTGGAGTTGCATGCAGGGCTTGGTGTTGGGATGGGTGGGTTGTAATAGTGGGACATTTGTGAGGTGTTGGAGTGATGGGGGTGAGGGTGGGGTATGTGATAGCATGCAGGTAGGGTGGGGGATGTAATAGTTAAGATCTGACTTACCAGAATCCATTCCTCCTGCAACTCCTGAGAGGCCCTCAGGATGCAGTATAGCCAAGACTTGCTCCTCCCATGTTGTTAGTTTTGGGGGAGGAGGTGGGGGTCCGCCGCCAGTCCTCTGTACTGCAATCTGGTGTCTTGAGACCACGGAACGCACCTTCCCCCGTAGGTCGTTCCACCTCTTCCTGATGTCATCCCGTGTTCTTGGATGCTGTTCCACTTCATTGACCCTGTCTACGATTCTGCGCCATAGCTCCATCTTCCTAGCAATGGAGGTGTGCTGCACCTGTGATCCGAATATCTGTGGCTCTACCCGGACGATTTCCTCCACCATGACCCTGAGCTCCTCCTCAGAGAACCGGGGGTGTCGTTGAGGTGCCATGATGTGGTTTGGGTGATGTGTGAGGTGGTGTTGGTTGTGATGTGTGACGGGATGTGTTTGTGTGTGTTGTCTGAGGTGCATGGCTGTTGTGTGTGTGATGGTGTTGTGTGCCTGTGGATGCTCGTGTTGTTTCTGGTGGTGTCTCTCTCTGGGCTTCTTTCTCAATTTTGGTCCTAAGGGTTTGTGGGTGATGTGTGTTTTATATTGGATTGGGTGTGTGGGAATGGTGTGTGTATGTGTATCAGGTGTGTGTATTTCGAATTGTCCAATGTGGTTGTGTTTTGTATATGTGTGTGTATTTTGAGCGCAACTGTGTGTACCGCCAATGGTTTACCGCGGTTGAAAGACCGCCGCGTGGATTCATGGGTCATGATAGCGTGGGTGTATCCCTGTTGGCGTGATGGTGTCGGTTTTGTTATCGACAGTTTATCACTGACATTTGGTGTGGCGGACTTGTGTGGGTGTCTGGATTTTGGCAGATTCCGGGCTGTGGGTCGTAATAACTGTAGTGGAATTCCGCCGCCACAGCGGTGTGTTGGCGGTCTTCTGTGCGGCTCTCAGCGGGATTTACCGCCAATGTTGTAATGAGGGCCATAGTGTTGTTTTATTGCCACACAATTTATTCAACCTTGCCTCATAATTTGGCCCTCCCTTGCCACATAATTGCAGTGACCCTGTTTATACAGCACATTAGATAATATTGTGCTAGACAATTTTGACTCACATTATTGGATGACATGATGATGCACTGTTCAAAGCAAACAGGTGTTTGCAGGTTTTTTCATAACATTTTCAAAGGTATTTTGCAACGAAAAACAAGAATGGAAGTTTAGGAAGAAACGAGAAGTTCAAGGTTACACTCAAATGTAGCACGTATGACATCTACAAAGTGCTATGATTAGAAACCAGAACATCAGCAGCAGCCCGAATTACCACAAAAGACAGTCGAATTCCATCCTCTCAAACTTCCAAGCTGCACTTCAGGCCCCTTGCCAAATTATAAGTATCATAACTCCTCATAAAGTGACCCGGTGACCATAATGATTTGAAGCAGCCTTCCACCAGAATTCCACAGTAATGGCCGAAATGGCATATTTACAATTCCAAAGGCACAGCGCAGTCCAGCAAGTCACCTTGCTGGGCGGTTACTGCGCCACAGGGAAATGGCAGACATGCACCATGTTTACAAGATACAATGCATTTCTGTCCTTTCCCTTGCACCATAGTGAAAGGGTGTCTGCGTTGTCAGCAGGATTGCTTTTGGGCAGTAAGGGACACCTCCCTCCACAAAAACAATCCATAGATGCATTTCCCTCTTTCTCTGTGTGCTTCAGAATGCAGCACACATGGAAAGAGGAAACAACAAGGAGAAATAAGGATATTTTTCCCCGTTGGGTCTGCCCTGTGGAGGCCTACAGTTTTGACACATTCCCAGGTTTACAGATTAGTGTAAATCTGATAATGAGTCAATACTCATGGGTGTAAATATGGTAATGAGTCAAAACTCATGGCTTTGCATGGGAACACCTACTGAAACCCCCATTGAATGCCTCCCTGATGCAATGTAAGGCAACACAGCAACTTGCGCTATGTTGCTTTACACCAAGGCCATGAAAAGCCACACAAAGTGGCTTTGAGTAGCCTTGTACATATGGGTCTGCACTATGCACCACTGGTGCATCACAAAATGTGTTGCACCAGTGGTTCACAGTTCTTGTAAATAAGCCCCCTAGTCTCTCCAGATCTTTCTGTGCATTTGCGGCCACCTCCACATAGCTGCCCAGTTTCCTAAGTCCATGCATGATGTACTGCTCCAGTCCAGTTTTTTTTCCTTTGAATTCTGGGACTTGTAGTACTGTTTTGTCATAGAATAAACAGGACTACTAATCCCAGAATTCAAAGAAAAGCTCGGACTTTGTTGATTGGCCTTTCCATGCTCAAGCATTGGTCTAGCCCCTTCCTCCATCCCTGACGGAGGATCCAGCAATTGTTAGGCCTTGGTGATGTTACACTTGGACAAGGACAAACTCAGCAATAGGAGAGTTCTTTTATACTTGTTATTATCAATGTCCTTCATAAACAGGAGAAATATCAGACAAGGTTCTCTGGGAAGGTGCTATTCCAGCTCATCTTCAAGGGAAGTCATCACACCATCCTGGAACAATGTAAGCTGAGTCTAGACAGTGTGTAGGAAGTCCCCCATGTGTATTTGCAGCACAGACATTGGCTCGAGTGTTTGACCCCTGACCTCCATAGTTTGTGTCTGGTGTGGAATACTGGATTGAGATATTTGAGGTATGTAACTCCAAATGTAGAACTGGACAGGAATGGTGCCCTCCTGGGGGACACCAGGGCTTCCTGGCAGTCATCATCTGTGAGGAGTCCCAGGTCCCCAAGCTAAGTCCCCCCCCTCACCCGCAGTAAATCAAATGTGTCTAGGGAGTTAATCATGAGAGATTTGTATATGTGGGCAAGTGTGTGATTTTTGGGCTCCCCCAACAAGCTTTTGGTCTCCACCGGGATATAGTCTGCTATGGTACCAAAGCCTGAGAGATGTGGTAGGAGGGAGTGTCTGATCTGTAGGTATCTGTAGAACTGGCCCTTCTGGAGGTCATATTCTGTCTCAAGGTCGATAAACGATTTAAGAGCATTCCCAGACAACAGATCTGGGCTTGCTGTCTGTCCTCCGAGACATATACCCTTAGGTAACAAAACACCTCACCCGGATCTCAGGTGCCCAAGCCATGGCGGAGAGGCAGGTCCTGATTGCATATATGGAGGATTTGGCCAGGTTGATCTGGAGCCGAGTTGCCTCTCCAAACACCCAGAGGATCTGAAGAGCATGCGGCCCAGACCACTTGGGCTTACTGAGAAATATTAGCACGTCATCAGCATATAATGCAATTTTGTCAGTCACCCCTTCTGTCCATTTGAAGCCCTGGATCTGGGTATTCACCCTGAGTCAAGCCGCTAAGGGTTTTCTATGACCAGGGTGAAGAGCAGGGGCTAAAGAGGGATGCACAGTGAAGTGCGGACAACTCTGTGTAGAGTAGTTTGAGGTAGCTAAGGTGTCGGGCCAAGATTCATTTTCTTCAATAGGGTAAAAATATAGTCCCAGTTCACTATGTCAAATGTCTTAAGTCCACTAGAAGCAGGGAGTGGTGGTCCGGCAGGCGGTGAAATAGGGCAAGGGCATTATAGACCTATCGGATGTTGCGTCTAATGGCTCTATCAGGCATAAAGGAGGATAGGTCAGGATGGACCAGAGATGATTTTGCCTTTAGCAACAAGTTTTCTAGGGCTTAAGCTGAGATTTTTACCTCAAGTTTGAGGATGGATAAGGGCCCTTATGAGGAGAAAAGTTCTGTAGGCAGCCCTGGTTTACCTATTATTACTATGTCTCCTGTGGGAATGTCCAATGGAAGCCGCCCACACTACCATGCCTCCTCTTAGGATGACACCAAATTTGTAAGGAACCCATTAGTGCCTGTATTTTGCCTGATTGTAGTTGTCTAAGGGCCTCTCCTATTTCCCATAGTATTACCTCTTCCTCTAGCATCACATGATGTTTCTGGGACAATGTACGGGTGGGGACCAAGGTGACAAAGTCTGCAGCACTGGACTCCAATTGCATGTCAGATTGTGCATATACGGTGGAAAAGTAGGCCTCAAAACAGGTTGCGATCTGATGGTCACAAATAGTCTTAATGCCGTGCAGTGAGGAGAAAAAAGATTTGGCCACAAGGCATGTAAATGCAGAGGTGATGCAGAGTTTTGCTAATTTTGTATCCCTACTGATATATTTGACTCTGAGTGGCAAGCCAGATAGTTTCACTTTGTTTAGGTTTTGCTGGAGGATAGCCTATGTGCATAGCGAGTCTTGCTGGAAATTCATGTCCTGTGGTGACAAGTGATTTAAAGGAGAGAATGCAGGACTCATGGTCTGCAGTCTATTGGTGAGTCATCTGCTTTTTGCTTATTTGCTATGTAATAATGCCTCCGTGTACAGTGGCCTTAAGTACCTCCCAAACAGCATCAGGGAGGCAACAAGACCGCATGTTAAGCTGGACATAATCTTCAAAGGCCTCAAGGAAAAAGCTCTGGAATTCAGGGTTATCCAATCCCCAGGTGTCTATATGCTAAAAGGCCATCTGCGATCTCGGCCCCATTCCAAAGGGGAGTGATCTGACAGACCCTGTGTGAGGATATGGGTACTGACCCCCCTTAAGTCTTCAAAGTTGGGGAGGAGAAGTTAGTCAAACTACGAGAAAAGTTTATGGGCATTGGAGAAAAAAGTAAAGCCCCTGTTGGACATGGCCATTTCTGCAGGGTCATCCCCAGACTTTTTGCCATCACCCTCCTGGTTTCTGAGCCCGTCTTTGATGACTTTAAGACTCTACACACTTTACCACTGCTAACCGGAGGTAAAGTGCTTGGGCTTTTTCCTTTCCACGTAGTAAAATTGGCTTATACCAAATTGTCATATTTAATTTGCTTTAAGTCCCTAATAAAGTGGCACTACTTGTACCCAGTGCCTGTAAATGTAATGCTACTAGTGGGTCTGTAGGACTAGTTGTGCTATCTACTTAAGTAGCACTTCAGACAGTCTAAGGCCTTCCATTGCAGACTGTGTGTACAGTTTT
This sequence comes from Pleurodeles waltl, assembly GCF_031143425.1. NCBI lineage: Eukaryota > Metazoa > Chordata > Amphibia > Caudata > Salamandridae > Pleurodeles > Pleurodeles waltl. The sequence goes on from NC_090447.1 coordinate 332,160,800, forward strand.
AGACAGCCATTTGACCTGGCAAATGTAACCTTTTGCCAGGCCCAAACCTTCCTTTTTAATACATATGTCACCTCTATGGATGGCCCCTGGCAGCCCAGAGGGCAGTGTGCAGTGTGGGATATGTACTTTTTAATTTTACATGTCCTGGTAGTAAAAAGCTTTAAAATTTGTTTTTCACAACTGCAAGGCCTACCACTCCCATAGAATAACATTGGAGTTACCTTATTACATTTATTAAGCTTTAATTCCCAAATGGGAGCAGGTGACCAGTTCAGGTTTGGTGTCTTTGGAATTGTAATATAAAATCCTTACTTATGGTAAAGATGGGGAGTACACTATGATTTTGAAAATGCCACTTATAGAAAGTTAACAAACACAAATGATGGACAGAATGCGGAACCAATCAAACATTCACCCCTGTCACATGTCTGGGTATAATCCATCATTCTTTTGCTCACTACACTACCCCAGTTTGGACCCAGCCATATGCAAATCAGACTTGACCATGTTCTCCATGGAACAGTCCAGCCCGAACTGCCAGGCAACATCACCCATGACATTAAGGTAGTCCCTCAGGAGCCAGGGACCAGAGGGGAGTTGTATCAAAAGCGGGCAGAGACATCAGGACATTCAATTACATTGTGGATGGGGCAAATCTGTCCATCCGCAATGTCAGGCCAGTCACTACAGCATGCCTGCCCGCCTTATCATTCAATGTGTGTGCGATAGTGAAGGGGATGTGTGAGCCGATGAGGAAGGCAACCCTCCCAGAACCCCAGGTGAAGCCAGCATGGGCATCTATTACCCAATAGGTGGGTCTCCTGGAAGAGGAATATATCAAGTTTTAGTTGGCAGGTCGCCCATAGGCCTGCTCCATGCTTTATGTGGTCCAGCAGACTGTTAACATTCCATATGAGAACTCTCATATGACCCAGGGATACCATGTCAGGGTCATTAGCCAACCAATTTGGGGTTAACATGGCATGTTGAAGAGAAGGTAAAAAACTCATCGCTGTGGCACTGTGTGTATGTGTTTAAGGGCATGCTAGGTGTGCGAGTTGCTACTGTGGAGAAACCTAGAGTTGAAGAATCCCTACACCCCCCTCCTTTTGAGAACAAAAGGTCTTGTGGTGCAAACTAGGGACAGCCACAAACCGGGCAAGTCAAAGAAGAAAGATTTGTCTCTGAAGATAACTTTGAGGTGTACTAGAAAGAGCAGCATATATTTGATCTGCAGAGTTTATAGCTTCTCTTTGACCCCTAGGAATGAGCTCCACTACTGCTCTGCTTGCAACATGTAGTCTTGAAGACTATCACATGTGACACGTCACAGATCAAGCTGCCAATGGCCGGGATGTCCAGAGGATTGCATCCCTGTTGGTGAAGTTGAAGATGCAGGTGATGAAAGGCCACAGGGGGCCTTCTGCTGGTGGCTTGGGGCCAATGATCAATGAGCTCTTTCTGTGAGGAAGTATGGTGAGACGTGCTAGGCTTGCACCCAAGACTTAAGTCAGCTTGTGATACATTTTGTGGGAGTTGGCCCCTCTGAGCCCTCCGGGACGCTTACAATCCTGAGGTTGTTGCAGCTGGAACGGCCCTTTATCATCTTCTGCATGGACCTCCAGTACACAGATTGCTTTTTGAAGGTCTGCATCTTGGGACTGGAAGCCACGCACTGAGCCTCCATAGTGGAAATTCACCCCCTGGCCTCTATGACCCTCTTAACTGTGTTCCATGGGTCCTGACAGAGTAGAAATATGTCTACACTAAGTTCACCTATTTCTATTTCCAATGAGGATCTTGAGTCTTAAATGGCCAGTAGAATGCAGGCGTATGTCCACAGCACCCCCATATGACACCAGCACTTGTCCAGACTGTCCTCCCTCAAGGTCAGGGGCTGGCTTAGTGAATTTGTCGATCTTCCCTGGCTCACGAGGGCTAACATTTTATCCTTATACACACTAGTCACCTTGCACGGAGTCCTTCTCAGCTGTCTGCCAGCTTGCCACTTGGTGATATCATGCCGAAGGACAGGGGGTGATCCTGGCTAGTGGGCCCCCCACCTTTGGAGCACTCCAGAAAAATGGGTGGCAAATAATGAATCCAAGAAGCCCCCCCAGGCCTGCTGAGTGCTCCCTCTAAGGCTTACAGGTAAGGGGGTTTATGCTGGCACCACCACAGTCTAAGCCGCGTTGTAAAAGACAAATTAGAGTGGGCAGGCCAAATGCTGCCAGGAGGCTGCCACCAGAATGGGCATCTCATGCACTGCAGCACTTCACTCCCCAGCAGGTGGTGAACCAAAGACTTCCTCTGGGAGTCAGGGCCAGCAGGGGGCCTCTCCTCTGTCGCACCAACAGGTGACCAGACTTTGTCACACGTCACAGACCAAAGCCTCTCCCCCTCCATTCACTTCACAGCCCAGCTGCATTGCCCTCACTCCCTCAGCCCCAGCTCATCACTTCTGCTTCCCTTGAGGGTGCGATGATTATTCAGGGTCTAAGAAGTGTCAGTGTCATAGTTGTCCAAGAATCAGAGTTGGGCTCTTGCACATCTTCTGGCCTTCTACCTCATCTCCTTGACTCCCAGTCACAGCCAGGCTTTGTGGCCTTACCTCCCGCTGCCCCTGCTCTCCGCAACAGCACCCCAAGGGGGGCCTGTAGTTGTTCAAATATCGGCACTGGCCTCTCTCACCGCACAACAAGGAGGTGGCCAGGCTTTCTCACATCTCCCAGCCTGTCACCTCACTTCCTCAGTTCCCCTCTGCAGCCTGGCCGCATGGCCTTCTCTCTCTCAGCCCCGGCTCACTGCCTTAGCACCCAGTGGGGGTGGGGCACACCAATTATTCAGGGTCCAAAAAGTGTAAGAGTGTGTCAGGGACACTTCCGCTGTCAAAGTAGTGGTTGTTCGAGTGTCATTGCTGGGCTCTTTCATACCTTCCGGCCTGCCACCTCTCCTTGGACCTTCCTCGCCCAGCCCCTGCACACCACATTTGTGCCCAGGGAGGGAGTGTCATCATCATCCAGGGTCCAACAAGGTGCGGGGGCACTCCTGCTGTCAGTGCTGTAGTTGTGCAAGTGTTGATGCACTCCAAGGATTAGATGTAATTGGATGTCCGGTCGAGGGTTCGGTGAAGCTCACCGCCATCTTCGGCTGTGAAGCTCTGCCCCTTGATTTGCAGGTTTAGGGCTCAACAAACTCAAATATGGTGACTGCTCTCCTTGAAGCTTAGTTGTGAAAGCAGCAGAGGTCGAAAAGCAGACAATGTCACAAATATAGCTCTGACTTAATTGTTTCCACTCTGACCTCCTTCTTGTCTCATTCTTTAGGCTGTCTATTGCACTGTGACTAGCTATGACATCTATTATTGGTTATGAGCAATTACTGCACTCCCTATTATATTCTCAGCCCTGAGTCAGTGGTGTTTCATTACTCTCCAAATATCTTATGAATGATGTTGGCAGCCTCATGCCTTACACGCCTAGACATTATGAGGTAAAGATGTACTAACAATAACAAGAATACAGAGACGCTGCCCACAGGGTCATGAGGCACAAGCAGAGCTTCCTGTTTCACAGGTCCCCATTGTGGTAATTAGTGGAACTTAAAATACATTCATGGTGTCATCTCTAGTAATTAATTCCCATGGGAAAACACCATCCACTTAGTAGAATCCAATACATGCCAACATGATCCCACTGACGTTCAAACTGTTTGACTTTCAGCATGTAACACAAAAGCTGACAGAAAGTATGGGGAATAGTAACTATGCCCTAGTAGGCTCAGAGACATATAAGTGTTTGTTCTAATTAAATCAAAATGGCAGTTATCACATAGGCTGTGACGATCTAAGTTTTATATCTGAATTTGGTAAGTAAACCCCCAGAATAATTTCATACTACTTTTGCTTCCACTGGACATTAAAAATACTGGTAACATTACATATCTTGACATAAGAACAACAGAACACAACACGGCATGACACAAAATACCATAACATAACGTTACACAACATACAACACAACATAACATGTATCACCCTTTGCAAAACAATGATATTTCTGTTTCTTTGCATTCGGAAGTTGAGTACGTGGTTCTATATGCTTCTACATCGTATATTTTATGGTACCTTATAGATCCACGTTTTAGAAGAAAACGTGTGGCGTCCTCAAGGAGTCAGCGTTAAGTAACATATTATTTAATCTCTGTGTAGCACTGCTGGCCAACATTATTCAGTCTTTTGATCGCACCTTTTTCTTCCTAAACCGATGACACACAAATCATCCTTAGGTTGTCAGATAGTGATATGACTAGGGCCAGCTTTACCGCTGGTCGCACCCGGAATGACAGTCTTTTCTGGCACCCCCATGACCTCCTTCTCCATGAATTCCCTCACTGCCACTCTACAACAGTGGACCTCATCTCCCTTTAGCCTATTTGTGACATGCATTTCTCTTTTTTGTGGTGCTACTCATAGTTCACTCACACTCAGTTCTGTGATCTACATGGTACACCTGTTTTGCAGCAGGCACGTTAACCCCCATCTCATTTTATAATAAGCCAAAACCGCCACGAGTCAAAACTCCGATCTCTCGTCAGCAGGAAAATTAACGGCGAGTAATCTTGACACTTTTATTGCTGCCTAAAAACTTTTGCACAATGAAGTTCACATGCTTTCAAACCAAAAGTTGTTTTTAAACACAGCACCCTCATCAAAGTCAGTGCCAGGTGCGACTGCACTGGTCGCACCACCCTAAACCGGCCCTGGATGTGACTGTACTTCAAACAAATTTTAAATGATGCATGACTTCCATTGCCTGCTTGATTAACTCCAACGGATTGACACTAAATTCTCAAGCTGAACTGTTATTTGGTGACCTATTTAACTGGAACCGTGCATGGTAGCTAAAAAAGAGTATTCCTTGTGTTGCAACATTTGAAAAACCTGCACTGGGTTAACAGGGGAAAATGACATATGTTTAAAGATCTCTGCTCCTGCTATCGGGTTGTGATTAATTTAGGACCCTGCTACATCCAGTTCAATTTAAATGGCATGTACCCACCCGCAGGCTGACTTCAATCAGCTTGTGCTAAAAGTATCTTTGCTCCCCGATCTGTTGTCAAAAGCTTGGAGGTCGCGGATTTTGCAGCTAAGGCTTGGAACCTGCTGCCTGTCCAACTCCGATTAACTACCTCATACTTCGACTTTAGGAAAAAAATAGAAACGTATCTTTTCATGCTGCAATCTTTTGCCCCATTTATTTTGTTTCCTTTCTTTCTATTGTGATCTTAATGCCAGGACACCCTATTTAGGGTAATCGCTGAACTTTATATACGCCTCTCATTGTTGCTAGCACGCCTGGCCTTTAGTAAGTAAACTTACAAGGGGACGCGTATAGGCCGATGAACCTTTTGATTCGCATGGAGTATCCCAGTCATGTAATAACCAATGTTCATCAATAATCAATATACAAATCAATAACCACTAAGAGAAACATTAATCATTAGTCAATAATGTTGACATTTCATGAATAACCACAACTCAATATATGTTTTAACAATTTTAATTTTAATTTTTGAGTTACAATACTAATCCATATGGTTAATTCAAACTTTATTCAATCAGCTCAAAAGTAATTAATTAGTGCCCATCAATAACATAATCCAATCAGAACTTGAGAAAACATACGTTCTAATTCTTCAGCATAAGCCAACAAAGATGAATATATCAACATTAATAGCAGCGTTCAGCAACTAGTTCGTCAATCATTTGTCACTGTCAGAAACCCTACCTAATCCAGATTAGCATTAGCATGTGGGACTTCATGCGAAACAATATAGAACATGAATTTGGAAAAACATCTAGCTAAGAGAAAAACTATTTAAACAGAGCAGTTGGTACCTAGAAAGAAAGGCACAAAAGTTAATCAGTCACATTGTCATAGCTACCTATTCACGGAATGGATCAGCAACAAAATCAGTCTTCGTCTTCAGGTCCTCAATCGATCAGCAACGCATCAGGCTCTCAAGAGCATGAGACAAATTACAAAGTCTTGAATCTCTTCAAATATCCATGCCTAACCTCTGACATCTAACATTCGCATCAGTTGTCCTTCTTCATCTGAAGTTTTCCCCCTTTGTCACGACATTATATCAAAGTTGCCCAGTCTATCCCCCAATTCCTACTTGGTCAACCGGTCACCCGATATAACTCTACCCAATAACTTTTATTTTACAAATCTATGATTTCTAATATTTCTCCGCTCTCAGGTTGTCGATTGGTTCACGGTACAATGTCCTCATCATCCAGCTCATCAGGTATCGAAAATGTTGCATCTTCTTCTCCAGTGAGTGTCTCTATTGTTCGATTCCTGGGATAGTACATTGCGTCATCTCTACACAGTTTATGTTGAAAGTTTGATTCCCTCATCTCCTATCCGTCAGTACATTGCAGAAAATTCTAGCTAAGCAGACTTTATTAATAACAAGTATTTCAGGGTCAGTTCGGCATGATTATTCTGCTGCTGCATGAGGCCTGGCAATACTAGGCCACAACTTCAGCTAAATTAACTCTACATTATCATTCAAAACATGGGTTATACATCTCAATATGACATATTACTACATTATTATAAAAAATGTTCAACATTTCACATAATTTTTAATCATTTTTATTATAACTCGTGCATTTCGGCGGCCACTCTTCGTGTGAGCATTTTCAAACGTTCACATTACTTTTTCTGTGTTTACTTTTTCTATAATTTTCTTGTTAATCAAAACACATAAACACTCATTAATAATTTCTAATTAACATATCTGCTTCAACAGTCCCTCCTCTGATGACTAAATATGTCATCACACTACCTTTACCGTCATTTCACAATTCTATCTCTTCTGTATTTTGTCTCCTTCTCAAATCTTCTCTATAGATTCTTTCTCTGTTTCATTCTTCCCTCTGCTTATTTTTAGATCTTCTCAATTTAATCTTTTGACACAATTTACATGAACCCCATAATCCTAATATGCAAGCAATCACAATTAATATTCTCTGTATGATTCTTAATAATACCCCATTCCAAATATTACTAAGCCAATTTCCCACTGAAGCAAATCCTTTTCAAACCTTTTCCCAAACACCTGGTTCCTTCAATTCTTTTAAATCCTTACTTGAGTTAGTCAGGTTAGTGAGTAAGTCTCTAATCTCCTTATTATTGTTAGGGATATGTGAGCAGCAATACCTAGAGTTAATCATTTTACAGACTTCGCTGTCCTTCACTAAAAGGATGTCTAAAGCAAGACGATTCTGAAGCGTCATAGCTCTATCCGCAGCTAATTCAGTATCTATCAGGAGAATTGCTCCTGTAAAACTTGTCAACATGTTATCCACAACAGTAGACAACGTTCGTATCTTGATCGAATTCAGGATGACTCCCAGTGAAGGAATCACTGCACCAAAGATATCTTCCACAACTGCAGACGAGGTTTCCCTCCTTTCTCGCTTATGATGTAATTCAGTCAATTTAGTCATCTATCTGATAAATCTTTGGGAAAACTATCCCCAAATAACATGTTCCATGCCAGCCTCTTGGAAGACGGTAATAAGCATTAAGTCCACAAATATAATAGATCCCAGGAATCGCAGGGTCCTGACCATTCAACATAAATGTCCACTTACTCTGAAACAAAAACACATGCCTACATTTACTCGTTCCCACAAATAAAGTGTCAGTGCGTGATTTTCTCCTATATATGCAAAGCTTTCCTACATGTAATGCATCTAGTGCTAATTTTCCTTGCGTTCTAATTACAGTGTAAGCATAATCATTCTTATAAGTCCTTTACTCTAAGCCTTTTTCTAATCTTTCTTTTAATGCTTTTCTCCTGTCATCAGTATACCCTATGAAGCTGTTTTCTAAAGGTATAAGCAAACACGTGAGATTATTTCTGTGTGCGTATGCAGTTCCAAATGTTAGTGTAGGCTCAAAGAATCCTCTAACTAATACTATATCATGCTCTTTAGCTACTCTACTTAAATATCTAATAATAGGAACAAACAAAAACACTAGATCATAATTAGAGTAAAATACTGCATATACTCTTGATGATAGAACCTTGTAAGTAGCAAACTACAGCTTATTCCGTAGGTTAACGGAAGACTGCGGTATGTAACTCCTTCCTCTACTGACAAAGGAATTTGTGTACACACAAGACAATCTCTTGCATCCATCATCTCAACATATTCACTCAATAAGCGATAGAAAACATTAGAAGAAAGCTCTCTTTGAGCATTAGTATAATCATGCAAATACTTCCCATCTAACTCAAACCTTTTCAAAGCTGTTAGTTGAGTAGTCCCAGGAGCCGAAGTATGAGTGGCTCCTTTCACATTAAGAACAGACATTCCCACAATCACCACTATAAACAAAATTCTATACATAATTGCCAATCCAACACTCATATATCTACAGCGCCTAGCATTTCTATCTTGATTATTTAACTCAGCCATGATCTGTAAAGAATCAGAAAGAAGAAGTAACTCTTATATGAGGTGCAGTAAAATCAAAAGAAAAAGTTCTTTTCTCACAGTTCAGTCTTACACTCAGGAACCATTTTTCCTTGTCAAAATTGATTTGCAGCTTGTCCCATCCGGGTTTCAATTTCACATCAGGTCTGGTACTTGCTCTGTCTGTTTTTCAGCACCGTCTGCTTCTGGGAGAACCTCTGCTAAGCTAGGCTCTCCTGCTGTATCAGTTGAGATTGATTCTTTCACATCATCCTGTAATTCTTCACTCTCACAGGGGTTATAAAACCATCTTCCACAAGCTCTTGTTCAAGTTCAAGCTCTCTTGGATCCTTTTCTGGTTCAGGTGCAGTAACCTGTTTCGCTGTTGTTGGTGCTCTCAACAACAATTCTTCATGATCCTGTGGACATACCACTTTCTTTGTATGACTTGCGTGTATTCAGTTCGAGAGTCCTGCACACTTCACAGTTGTCGTTAGGACCACCTGGGAAGGACCTCTTCAGTGTGGCTCTAAATACGTCTTGCGAATATGTTTTCAGACACCGACCCAGTCACCGGCTCTCAGATTGTGCCCTGGATTGTGGATGGGTGGCAGGGTGGTGGCCTTCACCTGCTGAAAGAAAGAGTGAACCACATCAGCTAGACCCTTGCAGTAGTTCAACTCCATATCATCTGTAATATTCACAAGTGCATTGGCTGGAACTGCTGGTAATCTCATTGCTCTGCCCATGAGGATCTCATGGAGCGACAGACCTGTCTTCCTGTCAGGTGTGTTTCTCATCAACATCAACACCAAAGAAAATGCATCTGGCCATTTCAGATTCGTAGCTACATACATCTTTTCAATTCTTGATTTCAAGGTACCATTTATCTGTTCCACTAGTCCTGATGCTTCAGGGTGATAGCTACAACGCAACTTTTGCTCGATGTTTAGCGCTGCACATAAGAGTTCAATCACCTCGTTATTGGAATGAGTTCCCCTATCTGATTCTAATGAGATCGGAAACCAGAAATGTGGTATCAACTCCCTAAGTTACAACTTTGCTAGTGTAAGACTCTCATTCCTTCTTGTAGGGTATGCTTCAATCCAGTGACTAAAAATGCACACAATCACCAACACGTACTTCAAACCTCCACACACAGGCATCTCAATGAAATCCAATTGCATTCTGTTAAATGAACCTCCTGCTCTTCCAATGTGGCTCAAATTCACCACTGTCCCTTTTCCCACGTTTAGCTGCTGACATATTATGCAGCAATGACATACTGCCTCTGCTGCCTGTCTAAACTTGGGATTAAACCAGTCGATCTTGAACAAACGAACCATGGCATCCCTCCCAATGTGTGCCTGGCCATGATAATATCTGGCCATTTGTGACAATAAACTATTGGGCAGGACCATCTGACCCTCCTCAGAAACCCAAATCTCATCAGGTCTTTGGACACATTTTAATTTGGACCAGAGTTGTTACTCTTCTTTGTCAACATTACTTTGCAATGTTTTTAATTCTTCCAAAGTATCGATCACTTTCAATGCAAAACTTGTACATGGGTTATCTTCTTCTGACATCAATTTCCACTTGTCTTTGAATGATATACAGTTCAATATGCAAAACCTTGCGACTTGATCCGCATATCCATTTCCCAGTGAGATGTTGTCCTGTGTCTTTTGATGTGCACTACATTTTGCCACGGCAATTTCTTCAGGCAACTGTATTGCATACAGCAATTCTTTTACTCTGTCGCCATTTCTTACTGGTGAACCAGTAGAGGTCAGGAAACCTCTTTGCAACCACAACTGACCAAAATCATGAACAATTCCAAATCCATATCGGCTATCTGTATAGATAGTAACTCTCAATCTAGCAGATACATGGCACGCTCTGGTAAGAGCTACCAATTCTGCTACTTGTGCAGAATATACACCTCGAAGCCAAGAAGCTTCAAATGTACCTGTAATTGTGCATACAGCATATCCTGCTTTCAAGGTTCCTGTACCATCTCTGAGACATGAGACATCAACAAAGACAATTTGGGGATTTTCTTCCAATTGTGTATCTCTGATATCTGGTCTTTTGTACACAGCTCAGTTACCTCGAGACAATCATGCTCAATGTCTTTCTCTTTTTCAATTTCAGCAGTATCACTTGGAAGTAATGTTGCCGGGTTCAGCACTGTACATCTTTTCAATGCTACATTTGGAGCACCTAGAATGCTCGTTTCATACATTGTCAGTCTAGCACCAGTCAAATACTGTGTTTTCGTCCTTGCCAATAAGATCTCAACAGAGTGAGGAACCATTACCGTTAGAGGGTAACCCATCACTGCTCTCTCACATTGAGAAAGGCTTGACCAACTGCGGCAACAGCATGCAAACAACCTCGTAAGGCTGCTGCGACTGGGTCCAAGGTAGCTGAGAAATAGGCTACTGGGTGATAAGCACCGCCATGGTCCAGTGTCAAGACAGACAAAGAACAAGCATCAGATTCATGAGAAAACAATATGAATGGCGTTGTGTAATCAGGCATTCCCAACGCTGGAGCTCTGCACAAACTCTCTCTCAACTCAGTAAACGCTTTCATCTTATCCTGATCTAGTGTAATGGGATCTGTAACCTCCTTATGTGTCAGCTGCTGCAATGGTTTGGCAATCTCAGCAACATTTGGAATCCACTGACGACAATAACCTACCATTCCCAGAAACATTCTGACATCTCTCTGTGAATTTGGAGGACTTCTCTGCAATATCATTGTAATCCTTTCTCTGGAAATTCTCCTTGACCCCTTCTCAGTTTGGTGTCCCAGGTATTTTACTGACATCTGACAGTACTGCAATGTCAAAGGTGACACTTTGTGTCCGTATTTCCCCAAATGATTTAACAGGGCAATCGAGTCATACTTACGCTCGTCCCTTGTCTTGGATGCAATCAGTAAGTCATCAATGTACTGCACTAGAGTCGATTGGTATGGTAGTTCCAATGACTCCAAATTCTTTTTCAAGATCTGATGGAACAAAGACGGTGACTCTGTGTACCCTTGAGGAAGCCTGCACCAGCTGTAGACTCTGTCTAGGAATTTGAAACGAAAGAGAAACTGACTATCCTCATGAAGAGGCACAGAAAAGAAAGCTTGTGACAAATCAACTACTGTGAACCACTCTGCATCACATGGAATCTGAAACAATATTACTGCTGGGTTTGGCACTACAGGACAGCACTTGACCACCATGCCATTCACTTTTCGCAAGTCCTGCTCAATCCACACTTTCCCACACGGCTTCTTTAAACCCATTATCGGTGAATTACATGAACAGCTCAACACTTCTTTCAAAACTCCTTGCTTCAGAAAGTCTCCAATTATCTGTGCCACTTTCATTAGAATGTCTTGTGCCATGTTATACTGTGGAAGCTGCGGGAACACTAGATTCAGTTTCAAAGTGACCTTAATCAGCTCCACTCCATTGATCAAACCCACTTCTTTACCTGTCAGTTCCCACACAATTTCCTGTACTGTTCCCTGCAAGTCTGCATGCCATTCTTTCACAGTAAACATTGGGAAAACTCAATCAATGGGTATTCTTCATTAATGTTTTCATTCTCAGTTTCAGGAGTTTGTTCTTCCTCCTCATCACTATTCATTTGAACCCCTATTCCAGCAGTTGAACAATTAATCGAACATCTGGTCTTGCACAATAAGTCCCTTCCCAGTAGGGATACTGGACTCGAGTCACAAACTACAAACAAATGCAGTCCCTTGAAGTTGCTAATCTCAACCTGTACTGGATCTGTGATCGGATTTATCAACTGTCTGTTTGCTACCCCCACAACCTGAACTGTTCTGCCTGAAAGAGGTAAGTTCGGAACTTCTGCACTTCTCACTGTAGAACGTGTGGCTCCTGTGTCCACTAAAAATGAGACCCTGTGACCCATCACCTTTTGTTTCACAAAGGGTCTTCGTTGATCTACTTCTAGTAAAGCTGCAAGCATACATGGCTCTTCATCCAAACTAGTACTCATCCATTCATCGTTTATTTCATTCTCACTATGTAATGGGAATTGGTGCACTGTGTCACTACTTCTGTCTTGTCTCTGACCTGTTACCTGCTGAGTAAGCATCATCTGTTGCTGTTCCACCATGGCTTGAGGTAGCTGCATTTGCTGTCTAGGTACCATAGGAACCTGCTGCTGCATTGGTTTCAACTGTGTTAATTGTGCACGAAGCATTTGCACCTGCTGCATGGGTTGAAAATTCTGCACTTGATTCATGTTACTCTGAAAATTCGGATTAAGTCCTCTCATTCTAGGGACTTTCACAGTTTGAAATGTATTGACGTCACCCCTTTGCTGAACAACACCATCCTGCACCATCAACGGACACTCAAATACCTCTGCTCCTATGTATACCTTATTACCGCTCCATGCTTTTATTGTAACATTTCTACCTACACCTTAGTACCTTTTCATAGACCCTACTGCCCACAAATATAGGGTGTGATTTACAAAAAACTGCTGCTTCAGTACTGATGCGCCAGTTTTCTTGCATCGCCTCTGCCCCACCTAACAAAACCATGTGTGCGCTGTGTTGATAATATGGCACACCATGGTGGTTGTTAGGCCAATAGCATCATAATTTTTGGCGGTATTGTGGCCCTTTGCTCCACTAGCGTAAAAAATGTTTACGTTAGTGGAGCAAAGTGCAAGGAGGCCCATAGGGTAATATGGGTGCGTCATTTTCATGCCTGCTCTGGGCAGACATTAAATATGACACTAAAAATGGCACAATGAAATCTTATAGATTTCACTGCACCATTTTTGTGGGCCTCCTAATGCCAGAATGCCCTCCTCGTATACATTATGCTTGACACAGGCATAATGTGGTGCAAGGGGTCACAAAGTGGGGCAATGCATGCATTGCGCCACTTTGTAAATATTCTGCAGCGAAAATTGCCTTGTTGAGCCACATTCGCGTAAAAAAATGACGTTAATGTGGCACAAGGAGGCACTAGAGCCTTGTCAATCTGGCCCATAGAATACTAATTGTATTCTTAATTATACTCTATTTCCTCAGCTCATACCTGTACATTAGTAGCTCTAGTGCTTCTTATACCCTAATAACAATTACACAACTATTGTGTATTAATTTCATTGTGAGGAAAATATTTTCCAGGTGAATAAATCTATCTCCTCCTTCCCTTGAAAGAGGTTTTGTGTTTAGGGTACTTTCTCACAATCCTTGCACCAATCACTCCAACCTGAAGCCGGTATAAGCTTAAAAGTGAAATAGTGCAAAACATTGTGAATCTTTTGGAAACTTGTGAAGGCCCACACACTCACAACTGTTCAGCAGAAAGTGCTATTTCTGACCATTACATTTTAATTTGTGAATCAGGATCTCCTGTTTTGAGTTTCCCATGACACTTTTTGTTCCTTTTTTCTAGAAAATACACAACATGAAGAAAATATTTTGTTAATCACAGGACAGCGTCCAATGAGCTTGGCTGAAAGCTCAACACTACTGCACAAAAATAATAAAATCTCAAAACAACATATTAAATAAAAAAACACAGATGCCTCCAAACTGTTTTCCATCATCCCATGGCTTAGGCACAGAATTCTAATGCAGAAAGGCGGTATTACTTTCATGGTAATACCAAATACGTAGAACACATTTTTACATTTACAAGAATTTCCAAATTGAGGGCAACAGTGTTTTTCCTGAAGCAAATTAATCTGTTAACATTTCAAAACAATTTTATGGTAATGTTTTTCCTGGATTTTTCAGGTTTAAAATAGATGTGTATTCGACTCTGCAAATCCGTAGATGACTTTGAAAAAATTCTTACTTTTCAGTACTTGAGAAATAATAAGAATGGTAATTCTGTATTAATTAAGCCAATAAGGTCCCTCGAAATATTAAGTGCATGTTCAAGTAGTGTGGGCATATCACATTTTTCTTAAGCAGATAAAGTCTTTCTTCTGGGCTATACTGCAACATTTCAAAAATGCACCATTCACTAAATATAAGTAATGTGACAAAAATTATATGATAAAATGTGCGTGATTATTATCAGCAAAATGCCATGTGGACATTTGTTGAAAATGAATTCTGTCCGATTAGTCCCCCCCAGGTTTTTTTTGCTTTTAATCACCCTATTGTGGACCTTTTCTGTGGGTGAGTCTCACTACCTGAGTCTTACAATAATTTCATGGTAATTGGTCTAAGTGTGTTTACTGCCCATGTCCACCTTTTAAGATAAGGCCATTGTGGCACAGCTACAGTAAGGAGCACTGGGCTGGTTACACATGAACCTGTGTGCACACACATGCACAAGTGTGCAGAAGCACATGAGAGACTATGTTTGTGTGCAGCCTGGAAGCTATGTAAACTGCATATTTGACCTGTCAAAATAACCCCTTTGACAGGCCTAAATCTTCCTTTTAAAGATAAATAAGTGGCCCATAAGTAAATCTTATTGCCCACAATGGCAAGGTGCATGGCATTTAAAAGTAGAACATTTAAAACCTTAATATTGAACATTTCCTTACAGTGAAATTTCCCCAAACACTATTATTCCCTGAAGCAAAACTGGCTGCTTCTGTTCAGAAAATTGGGCTACATTATTACATTTAATAAATCTTGAATTCGGATTGTTAGCAGCTAGAGAAATATTTCAGGTGCTCATTTTTATGGTTATCCAAAATTACATTTCATGGCAAAACAAATTTTGTCTATTAAATTAAGTAACAGGTACTTTTAAAAAGCTACCATTTTCCTGCCTTTCTGTGAATATTTAACTATCACCTGGCATCTGGATGTCTCCCCTGTAGTGAAGTGTGAATTGCTCCCAGGACAAGCACAAAGGGCCTTGGATGTGGGAATGAGTTGTCCTTCTCTTGAAAGGATGGCCTAGGGTTGGTGCCCTGTAACTTAATTAACTTCAAAGGACCCTTCCCTATCCCTGGCAGATGTAGCTAACACTGGAGCCTGCAGACTTTTTTGGCCATCTAGTCAGGCTGGCTACAATCTCAGTGTGAAGGAGGGATGCACCAGAACTGGTTTAGCATGACCAGGGAGGAGAGGCTCCTACTTTCCATGGTGACACCTCTGGGTGGGCACAGAAGCTCTGCACAGGGGAAGAAGGATTCTGCCATATTTGATTGTCCCACGGTGCTGTGCAGGAGGGATGAGATGGGTAAGAGGGATGATGTGGCAGTTTAAATTTGGGTGCCTGGCATCTAGAACTTTACACACACACACACACACACACACTTATAAACCCCTCCCCAAGGGAGTGGCAGAGAGCAAGACCCTGGACCTGGAGGGAGACAACACCAGAATCATGAACTGCTGGAAAGAGATGCAACCTGATGACTTGCTAGGGAATTTCCCTACAACTCAGCCTCACGCTCAGGACTAAATGGGTCTCTCCAGGGCCAAAGTTGAAGACCCCCTGATGCCCCTGAGGACAGGTTGGGGAAAGATCTGGACTCTAATTCCACTCTAAGTGTGCTGTAAGACAGCCAGGAGGTGCGGCAGCCTGGGAGTATGTTTCTGGATGGTGCTTTGCTAGCTGGTGATGGAGGGGCTATGCAAGTTGATGCGATCAGTAGGAGAGGAGTCAGGAGACTGAATAGAAGAAGACTGGTGCAAGGTGCAAGTACAAAAAGCTCCCAGCTAAGTGAACCCTTTGGAGGCCTGGAGCTCTGTCAAGAATGCTCCTGGTGGCTAGAGCTCACCTCCAGAAGTAACACGAGCGAAGATCTTCAAAGTCAGCCCATCAGGGCCTGAGTTATGCATACTTAAAGTTTTTGACCCTTGACCCCTAACTAGGAAATCAAGCACATGTTGCTCTTCCACAATTCTTAAAAATTCTCATGGGGTGGGCCATGGTCCATGGATGCCAGAAAGGAACATCTTTAAGTATTTAAAGAAGAGGCATGTGTGGGGGTGTGAGCGAGAGGGCAGTCAGGTTTTAGAATCACTCCATTGGGAGATCCCAAGATCCATAGTCACCTGCCGTAATCATTGCTTGGGTAGCCCTTGTCTGGGTTTACCTGTGGAGAGGAGCTGATGCAGCACTAACGGGACCCGGTTTTGCAGCCCCCTGAGCACGGAGGAGCCTCTCTGGACCTGTGCTATCTGCCATGCAGCCTCAAGCACACGAGGGAGGCCTCCAGTGGGTGTACTTGGAGATGGTTGGCACAGACCTCCATAACGCCAGGCTGACATCTCTGCACTGCTGAATTGCCCATGCACCACTCTGCTACCTGCGGCTGGCACTGGGCCGGAGCTGGCCACGTGGGCTGAAGAGACCAGTGCACCAGATTGTTGGGGGAGGCTAGGGCCGCAGTCAGACAGTTGTGAATGCCCTCATCAATGGGGGGGGGAGGCTGGCAGCTATTGATGATTGTTTTTGTGCCTGTCAACCCTCACATTTTCTTTCCCCCTCCTCTTATTTTACACAGCTGCATGTAAGTCATACAGACTAGTGTATGTCCCTAGGGAAAAAAAGGAACAGAGGTGACTGGCACATGGGGGGATAGAGTGACAGAACGCTGCCTCGAACCATCTAGGCAGTTGTGTGAGCTCCTAAACTTCATTGACAAATTTCAAACTGTGTCCCCTCCCCACACACCTCTAATCATGAGTTGAATGTGAGATGATATCAGTGGAGTGTAGGACTTGAGTGACTACCTATAACCCCAGTGGGGTAGTAGGCAACCACAAAGGAACCAGTATTTGGTGGACCAACCAGCAATGGTGATCATTGGTGAAGGCCTAGAAAAAGCAGCGGGTCCGAGCCTTGACTTCACTTGAAGCCCCTACGTGGGTATGGATGGGGAGCAGAGATGTGTGTGTGAGACAGGGGACATGGACCCCTGGTGTGAACCCTACATCCTCGCAGAGATTAGATTGGGGCTGCTCATGCCACCCTATTACAAGGAAGTAGGGGTGAGGCAAGTCCCACAACACACATTGCTAGACTTGAAGAACATCAGTGAGATATGATTGCTGCAGACTGAGTGGTGTGGGTTGACTTGGAACTCAGAGTGTTGGAAAGGGTCCTCTGGAACAGAGCACATTGGGCCGAAATCTCCACTGAAGTGGGCAATAACCCACTAAGACCTGAGCCTCACTCCTCTGCTGGACTGCGCGTGCCATCCCACTAAATGGACTACAGGAGATCTGGGGCCCTTGTGGCTCCAACACAACTGTTCATCATTTGCATTGAATTTTCTGAAGTAGAAAGACCTGTGTGTAGGCTCCTTGTAGGATTGTGAAGATGTTTTGACAATGGGGCACAGAGGCGGAGCAGGACCTCAACAGCCAATTCAACCAAGTGGCAGCATCATGTGCCACTCGGAGAAAGGTTTACAAACAGATGCACCATTGTCAGTGACAAACACAGATCTCAAATTAGATAAAATACTTGCAGCCATTGCAGATACCAGGCAGGATCTTGGCATCAAAGTTGATGCAATAGCGATAGAATTTGTCACAGTGCCCTTTCCTCTGGATCTGCACGCTGCTGACCAAAAGGCCCACCTCCCGGCGTCACCAACTCAGAAAGCTATCAGAGCGCAGAGTATTGATGAAGCCAGGCGGGGGAAGGGAATTAGGGTAGGGAACTGCAGGGAGAGAGATCTGAAGAGGAAATGGTTAGAACAAATTTGCATATACTCTTTCATAACAGTATAAACTCACCAATAGACTCTGGAACAAAGGCGTCTCCGTGATATCGGATTGAGACCCTTTGTGAACTGGGCTTGGCCCATTCTTTGAAACATGGAACAAGAACAAACTGCAATCTCTGTACCTAAAGATGGCAAGAGCTTTGGACTATGATTATACTCTAAATATTAACCATGTAACAATTATGCTTTCATAACATAAATGTTTGATCTCAGCCTAGAAATGCACAAAGTTTTAAATATGTATCTCACATATTGTACTTCCCAAAAAACAATGAAACTGCAGCTTGCTTTTCTCAAGCGAATTCACATTTGCAACTGAGGTCTGAAAAGTTTTACTAATTGAACTTGAAGCACTTTGATCATCATGCAAGAAGCGCTTTACTCATTATGCCAGGGGCGCTTCTACTTGTTTTGCTTGAAGCACTTTGCTCGTTGTGTCAAGGGGCGCTTTACTCGTTTTGTCTGAAGCGATTTGATTGTCATGCCAAGGGAGCTTTACTCATGTGACCTGAAGTGCTTTGATTGTCGTGCCAAGGTTGCTTTCTTCGTGTGGCCAAAAGCGCTTTGATTGTCGTGCCAAGGGCTCTTTACTCGTTTAGCCTAAAGCGCTTTGCTCGTTGTGCTAAGGGGCGCTTTACTCATGTGGCCTGAAGCGCTTTGATTGTCGTGCCATGGGCGCTTTACTTTTGGGAGTAAACAACCCCCTTCAAGATCTGACTCATCAAGACCTTACAGATACGAGTACAACCTACTCGTTTTTGAAATCACCATGGAAACAAGGATACTCTGAAATGCTGTCACTCTGCCATGCAGGAAATCTGCTTTCTTCAGAGGAACTCCCCATGAGGTCCGACTGCACCGAAGTCTTCAAAATAGCAGGTGGCGTAACTGGCAAAATGTGCGGATGACGCCCATATAAACCATAGAAGGGAGTTGAGTTTATTGAAGAGTGGTGAGAGTTGTTATAAGCCAGTTCTGCAAGCCACAGGAGATCCAGCCAGGGTTTTGGAGACTTTGTTGTATAACATCGTAAATATTGTTTTAGAGTTTGGTTCAGTCTCTCTGTTTGACCATCCGTTTGTGGGTGATAACTAGTGGATAAAGTTGAATCAATTCGTAAAGCTTTGCACCATTGCTGCCAAAAACTTGCAGAAAATTGTGTTTCTCTATCAGAGAGGATGACTATTGGAAGTCCATGAAGGAGAACAATGTTTTCTAAAGATGATAGTTGCTAAAGTGTCGGATGTTGGGAGACCTTTACATGCAATGAAATTAGCATTTTTGGTAAGACTATCTGCCACCACTAAAATAGTTGAATATTTCCTTACTTGGGGAAGACCAGTAATAAAATCCACAAGAGATATGTTCCCATGGATGATTGGGAACGGGTAGAGGTATCAATAGACTCTTAGGCTTGCTATGTTCACTTTTGCATCTTGCACATACTTCACATGATTGCAACATTTG
This sequence comes from Pleurodeles waltl, assembly GCF_031143425.1. NCBI lineage: Eukaryota > Metazoa > Chordata > Amphibia > Caudata > Salamandridae > Pleurodeles > Pleurodeles waltl. The sequence goes on from NC_090447.1 coordinate 332,180,480, forward strand.
CTTTAAGTCATAAACAAATGTAGGCCACCAAAAATACCTTTTCATTTATTCTAATGTTTTTTGAGGACCTGGATGACCTGCCAGAGGATGAGTATGCAACCAATGAAAAGCTGTCTCTCTTAACTATTCAGTAGGTAGAAACACTCGAGATTCATTTAGAGGTAGGCCTTGTTGAATGAACCTTTTGGTGTCTTTTTGTAACCACTCTTGTGACTTGGTGATATGAAAATGATTACGAATGAGATCAAATAATTTTTTGCCCGCTATTAAACACAACACTTTTGAAGGCGTAATATTAGGCATGGGGTTTTGTTCAGTATGTGTGATTGAAGAATCTTGCCTAGATAATGCATCGGCCTTGCGGTTATCTACTCCTGGTCCAAAAGTCACTATGAAATCAAATCCTGCAAAGAATAACATCCATCTCAGTTGCCTGGGAGTTAGTAGTGTGGCAGAGCTCATAAATTGTAAATTTCTATGGTCAGAGTATAGAGTTATGGTGTGTTTTGCTCCCAACAGATAATGTCTCCATTCTTTGAAAGCATTGCGGATTGCTAGTAATTCTTTTTTCCCAATGGTGTAATTCTGTTCCGCTTCATTCAGTTTTCGTGACACATATGCCATGGGATGCAATTGTCCAGTTTCTAGGTGACGTTGGGAAAGGATGGCCCCAACAGCGACATCAGATGCATCGGCTTCCACAATGAATGGTTCCTCCACATTGGGATGAGCTAGAATGGGAGCTGAAGTAAAAGCCTTTTTTAACTCTTGAAATGCCTTCTCTGTCTCTTGGGACCAGTTGAAGATGGCCTTTTTCCTTAGCAATATGGTGATTGGTGCTACCTTTTGGGAGAAGCGATGGATGAAGCGTCGGTACAAATTTGCAAAGCCCAAAAAACATTGGATGTCACGTACTGATATAGGTGTGGGCCATTCTGCTACAGCCTCAATTTTTCTCTCAGTCATTTGCATGCAGTCAGGTGTTAAAATGACTCCCAAAAATTCTACTTCTTTGGTATGAAATTCACATTTGGTTTTGTAGCGTTTGTAACACCTTTGTTACATGTTCTTCATGAATTTCTTCAGAGTTTGAATAGATCAATATATCGTCAATATAAACGATGACAAAGATGTCTAGGTATTCTCTCAGAACATCGTTTAGCAAATATTGAAAAGCTGCTGGGGCATTACATAGACCAAACGGCATCACTAGATACTCAAAGAGACCATAACGAGTTTTAAAGTCCGTTTTCCACTCATCTCCCTCTCAAATTCGAACTAGGTGATAAGCACCTCGTAAATCTAGTTTGGTGTAAATAACTGCTGATTTTACTTGATCTAATAAGACTGGTATGAGGGGTAGTCGGTATTTATTTTTAACAGTAATCTTGTTTATCGCTCTAAAGTCAATACAAGGTCTCAATTCACCATTGGCTTTGGGTACGAAAAACAGCAGAGAAGCCTCTGGAGATCCTGATGGCCTCATTAGCTTGGTGGCTAAGCATTGATTGAGGCATTCTCTTAGGACTTGGTTTTCTTTCTTCGATAATGCATAGATTCTACAATTTGGTATATTGGCTCTGGGTACAAGATCGATCTGGCAGTCGTGTGACCTGTGAGGTGGTAATGAGCTCACTTTCTTTTCACAGAAAACGTCAGTATATTCTGAATACTGTTGTGGCAGATACATTTCCTTCGCTGTTGCAGTAGCAATAGAGTGTTGAGGATTACCTTCTTTGTCTCTTCTTGGTTGAAGACACTTGTTTGAACAAGATGAAGAAGAAAAACGCAAAACCTGGTTGCGCCAGTCTATGCATGGATTGTGTAACATTAACCACGGCATTCCTAAAATAAAACCATATTGGGGTGCTTGGATTATATCGAAGCAAATTATCTCACAGTGGTTCAGATTCCCATCATCTTTGCAAATAATTTGCATTTGTGAGGTTTGCATAGTAACGGGGCATCCTGCCAATTCACTACCATCGATTGCATAAACAACTTCAGGAACCTTTTTCTTGACACTGGGTATTTGCAAGTCTAGTGCAGCTTATTGGTCCTCAAAATTTCCTGTTGCCCCTGAATCATTTAGAACTTGCACAGTAGGACATTTTCCCTGTACAGTTAGTTGTGCTAGAATTCAGAAATGTTTGACATAACGATTTGTACAAGAACACACTGAAGGGATCATAAATTTGCCCAAGAGGTCCCCTTCGTTTTTTCTTGGGCACTTTAGTTTTCCTGTGTATTTTCCAAAGCAACCGCTATTTTTTTCTTTGCCACAAGTGTAGGATCAAGTTTACCTTTGGGTTTCACTTGACATTCTTTTACGAAATGACCCTTTTTTCCACAGTACAGACACTGTCCATTTCTTTGTCGTATGTCTTTCTCCTCTTTGGTCAAAGGTGGATGAATAGTTCCAAAGTCCATTGGTTCTATATTAGGATCTGAGGACAACTGAGGGTGTCTAAACCTTTCCATTCGCCAGTTGGGCCTTTCCCGTTTTTTCCTTACTCCAATTCTTTCTGTGAGTCTATGGTCTAGCCGCAGGGTTAGATTAATTAAATCAGTACAAGTTTTCGGTTGCGGTTCAATTTGGGCCAAAACATCTTTCAGTTCGTCTTTTAGTCCTTGATAAAACACTGCTGACCTTTTTTTCTCTGGCCAAGCGGTTTCCACTACTAACCGGTTGAAGTGTGACAAATACGTTATCAAGTCTTTGTTTCCTTGGCATAACTCTAGTAACTCTTTGTCTGCAGACATGGTAATTGAGCGCCTGTCAAATACCTTTTCATATTCCTCCACAAAACGAGGCCAATTATACAACAGGGGACTATGTAATCGGACTAATGGCACTGCCCAAGTACCTGCATCACCATACAAGGAAGGCAATTCTAGATTGTGGTTCCGGAAAGGCACTGGGGCGGCATGTAAAGTGTAGTTCCACCTGTGTGAGAAAAACTTGAACCTTATTGGGATCCCCAGAAAACCTTTCTGGTGCAGCCAGAGGAATTTGTGTCAGCACGTTCACAGCTATGTTCGTAGGTGTGGAATGCTTAGGATGAGACTCAGGTTCTGACCCGTCCACCTTACTCTATAGCTGGGTTACTTTGTTAACTAAATAGGCTGTAACATTTTTTGAGTCTGTTAAATCCCTTTGCATTTGAGTGACTACTTGCATAAGGGTGTCTAAGGTCTTGCGCAGCTCACGTACAGACCAAGAGGAAAGTATAAACTTGTGGGCTCACTATTCTGTCACAGTGCCCTTTCCTCGGGATCTGCACACTGCTGACCAAAAGGCCCACCTCCTGGCTTCAACAAATCAGAAAGCTATCAGAGCGCAGAGTATTGATGAAGCCAGGCGAGGGGAAGGGAATTAGGGTAGGGAACTGCAGGGAGAGAGATCTGAAAAGAAAATGGTTAGGACAAATATGCATATACTCTTTCATAACAGTACAAACTCACCAATAGACTCTGGAACAAAGGCGTCTCTGTGATATCGGATTGAGACCCTTTGTGAACTGGGCATGTCCCATTCTTTGAATCATGGAACAAGAACGAACTGCAATCTCTGTACCTAAAGATGGAAAGAGCTTTGGACTATGATCATACTCTAAATATTAACCATGTAACAATTATGCTTTCATAAGATAAACGTTTGAGCTCAGCCTAGAAATGCACAAAGATTTAAATATGTATCTCACATATTGTACTTCCCAAAAAACAATGAAACTACAGCTTGCTTTTCTCTAGTGCTTTCACATTTGCAACTGAGGTCTGAAAAGTTTTACTAATTGAACTTGGAGCGCTTTGATCGTCATGCATGAAGTACTTTACTCATTATGCCAGGGGTGCTTCTACTTGTTTTACCTGAAGCGAGTTATTCGTTGTGTCAATGGGCGCTTTACTCATTTTGTCTGAAGCGCTTTGATCGTCGTGCCAAGGGCGCTTTACTCATGTGGCCTGAAGCACTTTGATTGTCGTGCCAAGGGCGCTTTATTCGTGTGGCCTGAAGCGATTTGATTGTCGTGCCAAGGGCGCTTTCCTCGTGTGGCCTGAAGCGCTTTGATTGTCGTGCCAAGGGCGCTTTACTCGTGTGGCCTGAAGCGCCTTGATTGTCGTACCAAGGGTGCTTTCCTCATGTGGCCTGAAGCACTTTGATTGGTGTGCCAAGGGCACTTTACTCGTTTAGCCTGAAGCGCTTTGCTCGTTGTGCTAAGGGGTGCTTTACTCGTGTGGCCTGAAGCGCTTTGATTGTTGTGCCAAGGGTGCTTTCCTCGTGTGGCCTGAAGCGCTTTGATTGTCGTGCCAAGGGCGCTTTACTCATTTGGCCTTAAGCGCTTTGATCGTCGTGCCAGGAGCTCTTTACTTTTGGTGTAAAGCGTTTTGCTTGTTTTGCTAAGGGGTGCCTTACTTTTGGGAGTAAACAACCCCCTTCAAGATTTGACTCATCAAGACCTTACCAATACGAGTACGACCTTCTCGTTTTTGAATTCACCATGGAAGCAAGGATACTCTGACATGCTGCCACTCTGCCATGCAGGAAATCTGCTTTCTTCAGAGGAACTCCCCACAAGGTCCGACTGCACTGAAGTCTTCAAAATAGTGAGCAATGTGCTTGGGTGTGGCTGGGCTTGATAGGCCTGCCACACCCCAAGATGGCCACTGCCTCTAAAACCTTGGGAGTTGCAGTCCATTCATAGAATGGTATTGATAAGTGCATCTTGTCCACCAATGTCCTGACCCTGCAGCTACATGAGCTTTACCACAGGACAGGCGACGCTGATGACCACTTCTGGAGCAAGCGGGGATGACAAGTGGCGCGCATGACGTGCCGCAAAGACGAGAAGCAAAGGTCAGGGCGGGTCCTGGACCGCGCACAGCCCTATTTCTGACAGAATTGGTCTTTCTACATGAAGATCAATAGAAACTGGTGGACCCCCTTACCTGCACTGACCATGAGATTACAGAGATCCACCTGACTGTGCAAGATCTGGAAGGGCAGGTTTACTCCTTTACCACCAAGGTCTGGGACCTAGAAGCTAGAGCAGAGGATTCGGAAGAGCGTTTGTGCTGAAACAATCTCCGCAAAGTGGGCTTTCCAGAAGGAGCAGGGGGGGGGGCGACCCTGGAAAGTTCTTCGAAACCTGGCTGTTCCAGGAGGTAGCACCAAGACAGCCATCTGCAAACTTTCTCATTAAACACACCCATTGTATCTCAGCACTACGACCACCGGTGGGAGCCCTCCCTGGCATTTAGTGGTCAGCATAATGAACTACAGAGTCAAAGAAGCCCTGTTACCGGCAGCCAGGGAAGCCAAACTGCTTCATCATGAAAGTGCAAGAGCATTCATTTTCCCGGATTACACCATGTCATTGCAGCACCGTAGAGTGTACTTTCAAGGAGTGAAGTACATATTGAAACATGCAGGCCTTTGCTCACTACTTTTTGTGGTGAACCTCAAAGTTATGGCAGGGAATAAGAGCTACTTTTTTACAGAGCCAGTGGATGCTTGGTACTGGGTGGTGCAGCACTGCTGTGAGACCTCCACTTCATCCTCGCCGGCACACCTGCAAGGTGAGGGTCAGACATTGCATTGCAAAAAGTGCAGGGCACGCAACACTAGTTGCACTAAGATCAATGGGGCACCCATCAAAGAACAGGCAAGGGAGGAGCAGGTCCAAGCCCTGACTGCGGCTGTTACATTTTGGGGAGACTGGCCCTTACCACCTGCCCACACTCCTGAAGACAACATGTCCGATGTCGACTCCACCCGCTCTGCTAGTAGTACAACCTTTGGAGACTATTCCGGAGGTTATACCGCAAACAGCAGATGAGATCATGTTATAGGCAACTGGAGATATCAGCACGGTTCACACTAGAGGTCTTCCCTGTGGAAGTAACATTCGTTTCAGGTCCACATCACTGAACGTGTAGTAATGGGTCCTCCTGACTAACATAGGGTAAGTGAATTGGGTGGAAGGATGGTCTTGTTAGGTAGCATTTATGCTCCCAATACAGGTCAACCATTTTTTCTCACGTCTCTGCTCTGTACTCACTAAGTAGGCCCACATACCATGGTTAATTGGCAGGGACTTTTACTGTGTGATTGATCCGAAACTGGATCATTCACACCCGCTGCTCCCAAACACCCTGGGGGTATCAGCTGCAGCTCACCTCTCTCAGTGGCTTCAGCACTGGTCTTTGATGGACTGACTGAGATTGCTGCATCAAGACTCTAGAGAGTACCCCTATTATTCCACCCCCAGAAGATTTGCACATCCAGCTAGATTGGATACTCATTGACCCAGCCATTAGACTCCCATCAACAGGAGCTGAATATCTGGGAAAGATTTTCTCTGACTATAACCCTCTGAAGATACAGCTAGAGTGGTGCGCATCATGCACACCATTACCCACCTGGTGGTTACAGTCTGCCATGCTGGAAGATCAGGTTTTCCATGACACGATGAAAGAAACACTATCTCAATGCCTGTCCAACAACTGGGGTACATCCACATCAAAGCTAATAGAATGGGAAGGAATTAAAGTTGTCCTCAGGACCCACTCTATCTGCACAATTGTATGGGGGCGGGCAGACCTGCAAAGAGACCTGTCCCACATCGAGGCATCCCTGGGTGCACCTTTGGCCAAGGCTCAAGCTAATAATGAGACACAAGGTGCACTTACAGCAGCACTGGGTAGGCATGCTCGGCTGATTGAACAATTGGCCTGCATAGACTTTTGTGTGTACCAAGCAAATATGCATGCAGAGGGGGACAAATCGAAATGCTTATTAGCCTCACTTCTGCACAGAGCAAACCTGCCCACACAGATCACAGTGGTCAGGGTTCCTCCAGCACTTGTTGACACACACGAGGTAGAGATACATAAAGCATTTACCACGGACTACCAAACTCTATATGACCCACCTTTTGTGGACTGACAGGGTGCCATACACCACTTCCTTGTATCTGTGGACCTACTAGTAAATATGCCATTGGATAGGGAAGAGCTTGATGCCCCCCTTACATTGCAGGAGGATCGGGGGGGGGCATATGGGGCACAGTGACCAAAAAGCCTCCAGGGCTGGATGGATTCCCTATCGAATTCTACAAAGCATATGAGCACCACTTAGCCCAGAAATTCGTTGAACTGTACCAAGAAACCCACGTGGAAGGTTGACTCCCACCAACTCTCCATGAGTCCCTATTAGCACACTCCCTTACCCAGGGAAGGACCTTATGAAGCCTGCCACTTATCACCCATTGTCAATGCTGGTGTCTGATAATAAAATTGTGAGTACAGTTATAGCGGGCTGGCTGTATGAGTAAATGCCATGCCTGGTGCACCCAGACCAGAACGGATTTGTGCCCAGGAGGTTTACCAGTTTAAACATATGCTGCCTGCACAGGTAAAATGATGCTCTCTTTTGTCCAATGGGCATTTTCTGAGTGCTTTGTGCTGGACTTGGAGAAAGCTTTTGACATGGTGGATTACGGATACCTGTTCTTGACTCTGATTGCTTTTGGCACTGTGGGACGGATGCAGGAGTTGATTCATCTCCTGTATGTTGAACACACAGCGTGGATTAAAATTGGCCAGGCATTTCCCCTCCTTTCCAGGTGAGCAGGGGAATGCAACAAGGTTGTCCGCTGTTCCCATTGCGATTTGCCCTAGATAAGGAGCCTTTATATCAAAAGCTTCAACAGCAGGAGTGTGCCTGGGGTATCCCATTGTCCAGAGAAACTCATGTTGTCTCACTTTATGCGGATGACATGTTAATCTATATCCGAGATATCCAGGAGGGTATAATGAGTGACTCTTCTATAATGCAAGAGTTCTGTGCCGCTTCTGGCCTGGGGGTAAACTGGGCCAAATCTTGCTTGTTTCTGCTTCACTATGATTGTGCCCAGCAGCATTTCCTTGTGGATTCTCATCCTTTACAATGAAATCCTCACACGCACCACTATTTTGGTATAACTATCTTTTATGAGGTGAAGTATTTAGTAGATTGCAATCTTATGAGAGCCATAGCATTGCTAAGTCCCCAAATGGCATTTTGGAGCACTCTGCTGCTCACAGTGCAGGGTAGAGGGTCTTTATCTAAGATGGTAGTACTCCCTTGGTTACCTTACATTTTTCATAATCTCCCAGTCCGTGTCCCCAGAGCCACATTCCCCACCCTGCACTCACCATTGGGGAGTTTCATCTGGAACAAGGGTAGGTACTGATTTGTACTCCATAAACTACACTTGCCCATGGATAAAGGAGGCTTGGGGGCTCTAAACTTTGAGCATTATTATTTGGAAGAACAGCTGTAGTGGCCCACATGCTGGCTAGCAGGATGCCTTTGAGCGGAATTGGGACTCGCCACAGCAGCCCAAGCACAAAGCATGGTCCAGCAGACCTTCCTCCCATATGCTTAGCTCCCACACGATGCAAATGGACTATTGCAGATTGCATATGAGAGTTTTAATCACAGTATGTGGCTCATGCTGCAAATCCCTTGATACTCACCTGAAATTCCACTGAGCTACATAAATTAATTTAGCGACTTGCTAGGTGGGATGGGACTGGGGGCCTGAAAGGAGCCTGAAGTGGGTAAACTGGGTGCTCTCTTTTAGGAGGGTGTGCTTTTGCCCTATGATCGATTACAGGAGGAACATGAGCTTCCAGCTGGTCATTTCTTGGCATATGGAAACTTGCTGGCTGAATTGGAGAGACTCTGGGGCATTACAAACACTGAACCAGATCAGCACCTTCTGATACACACGCTATACATAATGGGTGGAGGCCGTAGGCTTATCACCTGGTTTATTTGTGTACTCACATCTACCACACATGACCTGTTGACTGCAGTCTGCAGTAAATGGGAGAGGGACTTGGGCCGAGAACTGACAAACAAAGAGTGGTAAAAATTGCTTATATACCCTAGGAAGATGTCAAGGAATGCTAAGTTCCAGTACATCCAGCAAAATATATTGCACAGGGCTTACCTCACCCCCACAACCCTTTCCTGAATGTTTAGGTCATCCTCCAACTGTCCTACATGCCAACAAATGGGATCTGACACTGCATATGTTCTGGGACTGCCCAGAGGCCACCGCATTATGGGCCTGATTACGATTCCGGCAGGCGGCGGAGGCCGCCCGCCAGAATTCCGCCCTCCATAATACCGCTCCGCGGTCAGAAGACCGCGGAGGGTATTATGAGTTTTTGCCTGGGCTGGCGGGCGGTCTCCAAAAGACCGCCCGCCAGCCCAGGGAAAAACTCCCTTCCCACGAGGATGCCGGCTCGTAATAGAGCCGGCGGAGTGGGAAGGTGCGACGGGTGCTGTTGCACCCGTCGCGTATTTCACTGTCTGCAAGGCAGACAGTGAAATACATTTTGGGGCCCTCTTACGGGGGCCGCTGCAGTGCCCATGCCGTTGGCATGGGCACTGCAGGGGCCCCCAGGGGCCCCGCGACTCCCCCTCCCGCCATCCGGTTCCCGGCGGGAGAACCGCCAGGAACTGGATGGCAGGAGGGGGAGTCGGAATCCCCAAGCCGGCGCAGCAAGCTGCGCCGGCTTGGAGGATTCCTTGGGGGCAGCGGGAAACCGGCGGGAGACCGCCGGTTTCCCTTCTCTGACCGCGGCTAAGCCGCCGCGGTCAGAATGCCCCGCGGGGCACCGCCGGCCTGTCGGCGGTGCCACCGCGTCCCGCGGCCCTGGCGGAAGTAATCCGCCAGGGTCGTAATGACCACCTATGTGTTGCAGTATCCACCGCACTAGCGGACATGACTGGCCACACAAATTTATGTATCATGGAGGACTCATCGCTGGGATTGTTTAAGTGCTCAAAAACAGCTAAAGCTGCAAACTGTTTAACTGATTTGGCATTGTTGAAAACTCAAAAGCTAATAGCCATGTCTTGGAAAGCCCAGGCATTACCCGATTAAACCCAGTGGTGTATGGCAACACTTAAGTGGAGTGGAAAGAAACAGTGGTGCTAAGGAGGCTCGCAGATTGTGAAAATAGCCCATAGCGGCGGATTGGGAGGTGTTGCCACTCGATTTACAAACATACAAAGAAGAGTTGGGCAGTTAACACTTGCGCCTATGGTTGTTGAATTTGCAAGTTTGGAATGCAGAGGAGCCTCAATCTATCCCTCGCTCATCCTTCCTTCCATGCCCGTTCCACCTTACCACACTCCCTCCTTTCCTCTTCCATCCCTTTCCTTTTCCTCCCCTCTCCCTAATTACCACTCCTCCCTATCATGACTCACTCTAGCCTGTTCAAGTGTAGGAGACAACAGTCCCCTCTTGTATACCCTGACATCTCCAAACAACTTTATAGCAGTCTCAAGACGTGTTTTAAAACCAATAAGGGGCCCCAGGAAAAACAGTACATACCAGAGATGAAAAGGTTGTATTGAAATGATGGCAAGAACACAAAATAAGTTATTACCATGACTTGCTTTCTGCGGTTATTGTTTGCTCTTGTTTGTATGGAAAGAGCCAAGGAATCCTGCTGATATCGATGTGATATCATGTTTCTAATGGCCATATAATGGGACTACTTTTTACTTTTACTGAACATGCGTCTCGACATGGATGTTATAGATGTATATGTAATGTTAAGAAATGCAGATAAAAATTTGTTGAAAAAAAATAAATAGAAGAGAGGCTGTGCATGGTGTCTCTGTCCATGAAGGCTCATTGACTCGCTGCAAATTAATACCATTGTGCAGGCTCCATGTCTTAGGGCAGCAAAAACAAGGCTCCTGGCTATGTTATCTGCCCGCCCCTGCCCATGTTTGGGAGGTGCTGGCCACACCGGTGGCTTTGCTCCCTGTCCATGCTCACTGTGGGTAGCAGAATATGTATGCTCCGGTCTGCAAGCAGCAGCAACAAAGAGGTTTGGTCCCGCTATGGTGCGAACAGAAAGGACTGTGCTGGCTTCCATGCAGCACAGGAGCACAAGAGCAGAATGCGGGGAGTTAGTGAGGTTGCAGTGCCCTAGGGCTCCTCCAGTAGCATCAAATGTTCAAAACACACTCAGGTTGTCCTGGGTGGGTCCATGACACCCTTACTGCCAAGAAATTTGTGCAGGGCCAGGCTACTTTCAACACTTTGAGCACAGCGAGCCACTCGACAATTATTCACTGCTCCCGATTGAAGAACCCAATATCGTACTGTGTGGGCTCTAATTTACATATTTTCTTGTTTGTGGTGACCAATGTTCCCTCTAAATATTTTTCTTCATGTGCACCATCGCTGGATCTGTGTGCATCATTTTCCCATTTGTGTGTGCAGCTAAGATGTAATAAAACTCACTACGTGAGCAAGCGTGCAGTAATACCTCAGGGTGATGTAGGAGCGGCAACTCAGTTTCATTTTGCCTCGAAACAGACTTAAAAGTAAATTTGAATTATTATTACACCAACTCTGCTGGCTAAAATTTGTAGATGTTATGGAATCTTTAATGGGTTGATAGGGCTCGTGAAATAATCCAATATTTCATCTTCAACCACTGTACCTAAATACACTAATGCTTGGATTCAGAAAATGCCTTTATGTGCTTGTTAGTTGTTTGTTTGTAGAGGCCCAGGCTACTCACTTATTCTGCTTCACTTTCTTACTTACTCTGTTTTGCCCTGACAAAATCAGTCATATTTTCACTTATTTATTTGTAGAGCTCAGGAAATGAGCCTAAATAAGTAGCATATGCAGGCACTGTCAAACAACATCACTAAAAATGCTACAGTAAATTCATAACCTGCCTTCCAGAGTTGTTAAATATAGACTGTAAATTGCAAAGAGATATAGGCCCTCATTACAATCCTGGCGGTCGGTGTTATAGCGGCGGTAACTCCACCAACAGGCCGGCGGTAAAAAAAATAGAATCACGACCACAGCGGAAACCGCCAACACATACAGCCACTTTAACACTCCGACCGCCACAGCGGTAGCAACAAACACCGCAGCGGTAACCGCCAACAGCCAGGCGGAAGACAATGTACCACCCACCCTATTACAACACGTCCATCCGCCAGCTTTTCCGGGGTGGTACCAACGCCATCAAAAGCACAGCAGAAACAGTACCTGGAAGGGAAACCACTCACCTCTCGACACTCAAGGAAGAACCAGGACGCCCTGGAACCTGAGTTGCAGGTCCTGCCCATGCTGGTGTATCTTCTCATACATCAGGAGTACCAACGGCGGTGACCACGGTGAGTACAGCACCTAGTAGACAGGGGAGGGGGAGGAAAAAGAGAGTGACACACACACGCAACACGTAACATCCCCACCCTCACCCTCACCCCCAACACCATAGAAACAAACACATACAACAACATTTATATACACCCCAGAACCCTATGGAAGAATGCAAGGACAAAAGGAATTGAGTCAAATGAGTTTAATATTAGAATTTAGTAGAAATACGTTCATAAATAAATAAACAGTATGTACAATATATACAAAAAGAGGGACAATGTCTACACCAAAATAGTCCATGGCCTACTGGGCCAAAACACATTGGCCAAGCCTGCACTTGACTCCTGCCTCAAAACGGAGAGAACACTGCAGGGGCATCAGGTTGAAAACATACAGGCACCTCAGGGGGACAGGGAAGGAGGGGCACCTCAGCTGGAAGATGGTACAACGCCACTGCTCCTGGAGGGGGCTTCATGCCCACAGCGATGTCCTGGGGCGTGCAAAGCCACAGTCTCCCAAGTCTCTCCAGTGGGTGGGTTGACCACTGCTTGGTCCTGGGGAGTGCAAAGCTACAGTCTCTCAAGTGGGTGGTTCGCCCACTGCCTGGTCCTGGGGAGTGCAAGGCCACAGTCTCTCAAGTGGGTGGTTTTCCCACTGCCTGGTCCTGGGGAGTGCAAGGCCACAGTCTCTCAAGTGGGTGGGTTGCCCATTGCTTGGTCCTGGGGAGTGCAAGACCACAGTCTCTCAAGTGGATGGCTTCTTCCACTGGTTCTGGAGGGGCCTTTGTGCCCAGTGTGCTTCATCCTGCCAAGGATAGGGTGAGTGGATGCCTTTCTCCACTGGTTCTGGAGGGGGCTTTGTGCCCAGTGTGCTTCAGCCTGCCAAGAATAGGCTAAGTGGATGCCTTTCTCCACTGGTTCTGGAGGGGGCTGTGTGCTCAGTGATGCAGCAATTGGGGTGTGCCAGGTCACAGTCCCTCACCTGGGTGTCAGAGCCACGAGATTTGCAGTGGTCAGGATGCATGATAATCCATGGAGGCAGGGCTACAGTCCATTCGCCGGCGGCTACGGCTGCACAGTGGTGGTAGTGCCGGTGGTGGTGGGGGTGCTGCCAGTGGTGGGGGAGGCTCCAGGCCTTCTCCTGCAGCCTCAGGCAGCTGCCCACCGGGGCTGCTGCTGCTGTCAGTGGTGCTACTGTCAGCGGTCCAGGTGGCGGTGCTTGCAGTAGTGCAGGTGACGGTGCTGGCCGCGGTGGAGGTGCCGCTGCTGCCAGAGGTGGGGGGAGGCTCCAGCCCTTCCCCGGCAGCCTTGGATGGCTGCCCACTGGGGCTGCTGCTGCTGACAGTAGTGGTGCTTGCGGCGGTGCAGGTGGCAGTGCATGCGGCGTGCAGGTGGCGGTGCTTCCCGTGGTGCAGGGGGCAGGGCTGACTGCGGTGCATGTGGTGGAGTTGGTGGTTGTGCTGGTAGCCACCAGGTCTTCACCTGCAGGCTTGGACGGCTGAAGTGCCTTGGCTGGTGTTTTCTGCCCCTTCCTGCCCTTGGCAGATGGTGGTGTCATCTTGGGTCTGGCAGCTGGAGTCCTTGACTTGGCCTTGTTGGGTGGTTGTGGCTCCTTCCCCTTACTGGATGCTGTCCCCTTCTTCACCTTGCCAGGTGGTGGAATGTTCTTTGCCTTGGCAGGGGTTGATGGCACACTGGCTGGCCTGACGGGTGCCCCACTTTGAGCTTATGACAGCTGCAGGAACCACAGCGGACGTGGCTGAGGTGCTGGGCTGGGTTTCGGCCACCCTGGCCTGAGGGGAAGGACGGGGGGTGGGGGGATAGGGAACAGGTCATTGTTGGCTAGGAAAAGCTTCTTAGGGACATTGGGGCGGGAAGAGGGTGAAGGTTTGGGTGTGGAGGGAGAGGGAGTAATTGTAGGAGGTGTCCCTCAGCTGTGTTTGGATGCAGGTGCATGAGCTGGATGCTGTTGCGAGGTGGATGGCTGTTGGGTGGGTGTGTGCTTGCGTTAGTGCACTTTGGGAGGAGGGGTCACAGACACACGGGGAGAGGACACAGGGGACATGTGCATGGATGTGGGGGTGGTGACGGCTTGTGAGGGTTGTGTAGTGATGAGTGTGCTGGTGATGGAGGCAGTGGATGAGGATGTAGTGCATGCAGGTGTGAGTGGAGACGCTACTGGGGGGACGTGGATGAGGAGGAGTAGGGGAACACAGTGGAGGCAGTGGATGTTGGTGTGTCTGCATGGGGATGGTGCCTGTGTGAGTGCCTGTTAGATGAAGTGTGGTGCTTGTGTTTGCCTGAGCCACTTCTGTGTGTTGATTTGGGTGAATGCTGGTCTGAAAGTGTGCTTGGGATAGGTTGGGGTTGAGGGGATTGGGTAGAGGAAGTTGGAGGGGGAGGCTATAGACAGGGACAATGGCTGCCATCAGTGTGGAGTCCAGAGCCTGAAATGCTTTCTGTTGGGCCTCCAAACCAGACGGAATGCCCTCCAGGTATGCATTTGTTTGTTGAAAATGCCTCTCGACACCCTGGATGGCATTCAGAATGGTTGACAGTCAGGAGGTCAATAGCCTCCTCACTGAGGGCAGCAGGGCTGACTGGGGCAGGGCCTGAGGTGCCTGGGGTGAGGGAGATGCCCACCCTCCTGGGTGAGAATGCACGGGAAACACGCTGAGGGGCTGCTAGGAAGGTGGTGCTAGTAAGGGGGGTAGCATCTGTACCTGTTGTTGGGGTGAGCAAAGAGGTGTCCGCCACTGTCAGGGAGCTTCCATCGGAGGAGGAGTCGCTGTCTGTAGTGTCCCCTCCTGTCTATGTCGTGGTGTACCCCTAAACCTCCGTCCCACTGGTGCCCTCATCCTCGGTGAATTCGGCCTCCAGGCCCATGTGGGATGCAGCTCCCTCTGTCACCGGTGCCTCTGCTCCTCCGCCAGATGATGCTAATGTACACAAAGACAGGGTGACAAAACAAAAAGGGGGGAAAGACAGAGGATACACTTGGTCAATGCCAGTAACACCACTACTGTTGGCGTACACAACACACAGGGAGCTGCCCTATGCACTAGGCCATGCACTACCAGTTACAATGCTAGTCACCAGCCCATGGTGGACATGGCATAACGCCATCAGCTGCACACCTGAAACCCACAGGACCCTGCCCAGTAGTAGAGGCCCACTAACACCATTGAGTTTGGAGTGCTTCAGAGCCTGCCCAACAAGGGACCTACCCGGCCA
Source organism: Pleurodeles waltl (assembly GCF_031143425.1). Classification (NCBI taxonomy): domain Eukaryota; kingdom Metazoa; phylum Chordata; class Amphibia; order Caudata; family Salamandridae; genus Pleurodeles; species Pleurodeles waltl. The sequence continues at coordinate 332,195,913 of NC_090447.1, forward strand.
TGTTCGCCCTGGCCTAGGGACACCCACAGTCCACATCCCCCACCCAGGTAAAACCTTAACACACACCAAATCATGAATCTGATTTTGTACTCACCCCCTTGTGGCTGCTGTGAGGCAATCAAGCGCCCATCCAACTCCGGATAGGCCACCGCCAGGATGCGGAACATCAGGGTGGTCAGGGTACGACAGGCACTCCTTCCTCGTTGGGAGGCCAGCCCCAGCTGGGCTTCTGCCGTCTTCCTTGCCCAGCGGCGCAGGTCCTCCCACCGTTTGCGGCAGTGGGTGCTCTGCATTTCAAAGACCCCCAGGGTCTGCACCTCCTTGGCGATGGCACGCCAAATACCATTTTTCTGATGGGCGCTGACCTGCAGGAAAAATACAGCAGAAAAAGGATTAGTAATACCGTCCGGACTATCACACTCATGGCCCACCATATCCCTCCCATCCACTAATGCACATACATTGACCACCAAACATGCATCACTCTGACCAGAACCCCTCAGACCTACCCCTACACGGGTCTTACATACACAGCAATCCATACATTCATGGCCCACGCATCATGCTCACAGTGTACTCACCTGTTTGTCTGGAGGACCATAGAGTAAAGTGTACTGGGGTAGGACCCCATCCACAAGTCTCTCCAACTCCTCTGCAATGAAGGCAGAGTCCCTTTCCCCAGACACATGAGACATTGTCACTTCCAGACACAGGTCACAGCAGCACTTGCAGTGTAGGTTCTCTCCTGTTGAAGGTCAGATAGCAAGTGAGTGAATAGATAGAAAATGGCGGTCACGTCCGCGGCGGTGAGTACCGTCACCACTGGCGTACATCACCATTGGCTCCTGGAACCCATAGGACCCAATGATAACCAATGCGAAGTGGCGCGGTGGTCGTCGACCGCCTACTGCAGCGGCGCGCAACGCCAGCAGACTTACCTCATTTTCACTTGTCCCTCCTCATAGGTCAGGCAGCCACCATTACAGGGGGGCACAGGCGATGGCACCAAACTGTGTCACAGCAGACATTGGCACATCAACTGACTCACAGATTCACATACTGGTTCTGTAAATGAAGAGATGCATCATTATTGCAATAGATGTGTGAATATGACCCTCTGCTCACCGTTTTCCTTCCTAGGCTTCAACCGCTGAGGATGAATATGAGATGGAGACATCCTCCAGTGTACAGACCCCTAGTGGACCTTGCGACAATGGAGGACAGACACATTATCCTAACCTACAGACTTGATCGTTCCACAATCCAAGATTCATGTGCCCAATTGAAGCCAGACATGATGTCAGCTCTCCGCCAGCCCACAGGTATCCACCCTCTAGTGCAGGTCCTGTCAGTGCTCCATTTCCTGGAAAGTGGTTCCTTCCAAACAACAGTGGACAAGGCATCAGGGATGTCTCAGCAAATGTTCTCAAATGTGTTGACCAAAGTGTTGTTGCCCTGCTGAAACACATGCCAAGCTACATCGTATTCCTACAGGTGGAGGATTTGGCCACAGTGAAAGCTGTCCTTTATGCCCTGGGACATATCGCCAACATCATTGGTGCCATTGATGGTACACATGTAGCATTTGCCCCCCCCTGGAGAAATGAACAGGTGTTCAGGAATAGAAAAAGCTATCACTCTATGAATGTGCAGATGGTGTGTTTGGCTGACCAGTACATCTCCCATGTGAATGCCAAGTATCCTGGCTCAGTGCATGATGCCTTTATCTTGAGGAGGAGGTGGGGGTCCACCGCCAGTCCTCTGTACGGCTACCTGGTGTCTTGCAACCACGGAACGCACCCTCCCCCGTAGGTCGTTCCACCTCTTCCTGATGTCATCCCTTGTTCTGGGGTGCTGTCCCACGGCGTTGACCCTGTCAACGATTCTCCGCCACAGCTCCATCTTCCTTGCAACGAACGTCTGCTGCACCTGTGATCCGAATAGCTGTGGCTCTACCCAGATGATTTCCTCCATCATGACCCTTAGCACCTCCTCTGAAAACCTGGGGGGTCTTTGGGGTGCCATGGATGTGGTGTGAGTGATATGTGTGGGGTGATGTGTGGGGTGATGTGTTGTGGTGTGTGCTGTGAGGTGAGTGGATGGTGTATGGGTGATGGTGTTCTGTGGCTCAGATTGAGTGGGTGCTCCAGGCTTGTCTCTCTCTGTTGGCAATCTTTTTATTCGTTGAAAGAGGTGTGGGTAATGTGGGTGTGTGCTTTATAGTGGTCTGAGTGTGTGGGTGTGGTGTGTGTATGTGTGTCAGGTGTATGTAGTTTCAATTGTCCAATGTGGTGTAGTTTTGTTAGTGTGTGTGTATTTTGAGTGCGGCGGTCTGTAACGCCAATGGTTTACCACAGTTGAAAGACCGCCGTAGTGATTAGTGGGTCCTGATACTGTGGGCATATTCCTGTTGGTGTAACGGTGTGGGTTTTGGTACCACAAGTTTATCACTGACCTTTGGTCTGGCGGACTTGTGTGGGTGTCTGTATAGTGGCGGATTTCTCTGTGTGGGTCATAATACCCGTAGCAGTATACCGCCGCAGTCACGGTATGTTGGCACCCGTCAGCACGGCGGTAGGTGGCATTTACCGCCAGGGCTGTAATGAGGGCCATAGACTGGTTATGGTCAGAAGAGCCCCTTTAGTTGAAAAAAAGTGAACAGCTTAAATGCATTTTTGTAGTTTTGTGTAGCACTTAGGAGGCTCAAAGGACGATGGAGCTCTTTACATACAGACAATGAGAATAGATATAAAATACTGACATACCTTTAAGCAGAATACCACTAAGTAAAACAGACTACAGGTAAAAATGTATTGTCAGCAGAAGGAAAGAAGGAAACACAATATACAATACTTAAAAGTGGTTATGTTGTGAGTAGCATTTTTCATGGTAACAAGGGTAAAGGATGTGTACAAAATATTGTACTGACTATATTTGCACACATATCAGGAAGAGAATTATAGTAGTGATTTATATCACAAAGTATTGTGCATACATAGTTTCTGCAGCCTTATAGACAGATAAGCCTTTCCACAAATTCCTCATATTAAACGTAGCTCCTAATATATTAGAGCAGTGGTTCCCAACCTGTGGTCCAGGGACCCCTGGGGGTCCGCGAAGCCTTCTCAGGGGGTCCGCAAGAGCCTAGAAAATTAAAAAAATATTAACAAATTTTGACAAATTAGGTCCCCAGCTTCCAGTAATGACTCAGGCGGGGGTCCCCGGATTCCAGTGATGATTCAGTGGGGTTCCCTAGGTTCCATTAATGTTAAAGTGGGGGTCCACAGAAATCAAAAGGTTGGGAACCACTGTATTAGAGTACAAGGCAAAGTCTCCCAGATGTGAGACACATCACTCCCACATTCCCTTAAAAAGTTTCTTCATAAGCCATCACTGGTAGACACCAAAGTGTATACTACAGGATCAGAAGCAGGGAGTGGCCCTTTGTTCTTTGGGGTGCTTTTCTCACAGGGCTAACTTGAAAACGTTCTCACTGATTATTTTTGTAAATCTGCTATGAAGTGGTCTTTAAATAGTAAAAATCTGGGTAGAAGGGGTTAAATGCATGCCACGAGATACAGTCTGGCAACACAAACGTGCATGTAAGCATGCTTACATTGTCTTAGTTTTCATCTCAACCTCCCAATTATTTGTCGGTAACATTATTGGCTCCTCAGCTCCAAGGAGTGCAGGAAATGTGGTTAACATACTGGCAGCTTGTAAACTAAAGCTTCACTTTTGTCTTTCTATGTTGGGGTCATGGGTTCTTCTCACTGATGATAGCACCTCAATAAGAGTCAGGTGAAGGGTTGCGTGGTCTGAGATAAAATGAGCATGAGGCTGCAAAATCAAGTAATAGGAGACCGTGATGAAAGGCCTGAGAGTGTGAAAACATGAATACAAGCTTGCTTTTCTATTGATTCTGTTACTATCGCTTGTTTTCGTTCTGGGTCTGCTTTAGCCAGTTAGCACCTTAAAAATTCGTCTACTGCACAGCAGGAGGAACATTTGTAATGCGCTCTCCTGATTGGCCTGTACATGTAAATGAATGAGAGTTTGTGCGGCCACCCAGTCGTGCACCTTAGAGGAAACAGTGGTTCCACCCGATAACTGTGGTAGACTTTGACTGGGGAGCAGTTACTGGCCCTAAGGAAGTAGCTCTGTGCCTTGCTATCCCAGTGGAGTGTCTACTGGGCAAAGACTTTGAAACGTCTGCCTGGGCAGAGGCGGAGAGAAGGATCATGAGCATTGCTGGTTCTTCCTAAATGTATTTGTGTTTCACACTAGGGCACGGAAGACCTTTAAGGAAAGTAAGGGGATTGTGGATCCTAAAACAGGGGACTCTATCTCTAATAACAAGAGGAAGGGCAGGAAACCTGGCAAGGCTTCTGTTAACAGTCAGAGGGGTCAGATCGAGCCTAACCTTCAGGGGGAGGGCTGGGTCTCTGAAGAAGAGGGTGCTGCCTAGAGAGATTTGACCAACTTAGTAGAACTTCAAGGAGCAGGTAGTCCCTCAAGAGAGGACTTAAGCCAGGAACACACAATTTGTCCTGCTTTTGAGGGCCTGAGACAGTTGTTTGTCAAACAAGGAGAAGTAGATGTCAGTGGTACTCATAAAATATACTGAAAGGCGGGAATCCTTTACAGTGAGACAAGAGACACTTGAGACAGACCAAAACCTAGGACAGGGTGGACAACCACTTTTATTGGCCCCAAATGTCAGACAAGGTAACAGAGTTTTGTGTGTCCTGTGTCACCTGCAAAGCCAGTGGCAAGGCAGGTAGTAAGCTAAAGAGTCCATTGATATCACTTCCTGTGGTGAGGGCTCCCTTTGAGAGGGTGAATATTCATATTGTTGTTCCCCTAGGCCCACCTACTTCCTCTCGGCATAGGTTCATCCAAGTGGCTGTGGGCCATGCCACCAGATATCCTGAAGCAATTCCCCTTACTGTTCCTGCAGTATTTTATAACAGAGTTGGTTTCTGAAGGAGGTCATTTCAGATAGAGGCACAATCTTCATGCCTATCTGAAAGAAATGTGGGATGACTTTTAAGTTCGCCACACATTAACATCCCCAAGGAAAGATTTAATAAGACCATGAAGGCCATAATTATGGGTTTACCTGAGAAACTCAGGAGAAGATGGGGTTTTCTTCCATGCCTGTTGTTTGCCTAAGGGAGGCTCCTTAGAAGTAAGTAAGTTTCAGCCCTTTTAAACTACTCTTTAGACACCTTGTCAGGGGTCCCTTAGGTTTGGTCAGAGAAGGCTGGGAGAGATCTCTCAAGGAGCCCAAACAGGATGTCCTAGATTATATCTTAGGCCTCTGCTCGTGGATGGCAGAATACATGACAAAGGTACACAAAAACCTGGAGGCCAGCCAGGAGCTTGTCAAGCACTAGTATAACCAAACACCTGCTATGGCTGAGTACCAACCTGGACAATTGGTACGGGTGTTGGAACTTCTGGCATCCAGAGCCCTCTAAGCCAAATTAACTGGTCCTTAACCCTTCTTTAAACAGAAGGGGGAAGCCACATACTTGATGGGCTTAGGTACCCCAAGGAACCCTCTTAGGGTGATATATGTGAATAGGCTCAAGTTACATCATGGCAGAGCAAAAATCACAATAATCATGGGGACAAATGGTGGAGAAGAGGAAGAAAGTGAACCTCTTCCAGAGCTGAAGTCAGCTAAGTCAAAGCTGGTTTGTTGGAGGGAATAGTTCTCTCTTCCACTTTGACAAGCCAGCAACATAAAGACTGTTACAACGTACTTGGGCAGTTTGCTGGACTATTTTCCTTGACTCCAGATTTCGCAACATGGTATACCCATGATGTGGACACAGGTGGCAGTTTACCTGTCAAAAGTAAAATTGACAGATTGTCAGACAAAGTCAAGGCTAGCATTAAAGCTGAGGTTGCTAAGATGCTAGAGTGGGGGCGTATCAAGCCCTCTAGTAGCCCAGGCTCTGGTGCCCAAACCCAATCCAAGAGGATAAAAAACAGAAATGAGATTGTGTGTGGACTACAGAGGTCTAAATGCAGTCACCAAGACTGATTCTTACCCCATACCCAGAGCTTATGAGCTCATGTACAAGCTGGAGGCTGCCTAATATCTGAGCACCTTTGGCATGACTTCATGTTATTGGAAGATAGCCCTCACACTAGAAGCCAATAAGAGATCTGCCTTTTCAGTCCCAGAAGGCCACTTTCAATTCAAGGCGATGCCCTTTGGGTTGCAAAATGCACCTGTCATCTTCCAGAGGTTGGGACATAGAGTTCTTTCAGTCCTTGAGAGCTTTAATGCAGCAGATCTGGATGATATTGCTGTCTTTAGTTCCACTTGGGAGGATCTCCTGCTCTACCTCAAGGAAGTACTTCAAGGCCTTCAACAGGCAGGGCTGACTATAAAGGCAAGTATGTGGCAGGTTGGGCAAGGGTCTGTAGTGTACATGGGCCTCCAAGTAGGTGGGGGCCATGTACAACCTCTCCAGCTCAAAATCTAGACAATTCCAACCTGAAAAGTTTAAAAGCCTCAGACCCAGGTCCAAGCCTTTTTTAGGCCTGACTATGTGAGATTTGTTAAAAATATATTGCACAATAGTGGCACCTTTTATAGAGTTAACCTCTAAGAAATATCCAAGAAAAGTCATATGGACTGACTCATGTCAAAAGGCTTTTAACATCCTTATTGAAGCTGTGTGCTCAGCACCTGTGCCATAGTCACCTGACTTTAAGAGAGAGTTTGTTGTCCAAACTAATGCTTGATGACATAGGATTTGGGCAATTCTGTCACAACTGAATGACCAGGGCCAAGATCAACAAGTTGCCCTTGTCAGCAGGCGACTACTCCCCAGAGAGAAGCACTAGAGTGCCATTGAGAGGGAAGCCATTTCTGTGGTTTGGTCCCTGAAGAAGTTCAGCCCATACTTGTTTAGGACTCACTTCACAGTTCCAACTGAACACAGACCTCTCAGATGGTTGATGTAGCTGAAAGGAGAAAACCCCAAACTGTTGAGGAGGTCCATTTCCCTACAGGGTATGAACTTTACACTCGAAAACAGACCCGGGACTGACTATACCCATACAGATATCCTTTCCAGGTTCTTCCACGTAGCTGATGAGAATTGCCAGGATAAGGGTTAGTTGCCCGTAACCTTTCATCTGGAGGGGGGGAATGTAAAGAGATACCTCTTTTTGCATGCTCACCCCCACATTCTTGGACTGATGCTGCTGGTTTCTCGACTCTGAGAGTGCACTGAGGCCTGAAAACCAGACCTCAGAGCCAGTTTTCTGACTGTTTACAAATTGCATGTTGAATTGGATACACCCAATTGGCAAGGCAAGACTTATTTATAAGTCTTACGATATGGTACCCAGGGCATTTAAGGCACAGAATCCACTCAAGGGCTGCAGCACTATTTGTGCTACCCTATGTGAGACAAGGTACAACATGGCTCTCAGCCTACCATTGCAGACTAGAAGGACAGTGTTTACAGTGCCAGTTCGGCACTGCCATTCACACCAATGGCAAAGACAACCTATCTGATAACAATATATATGTCTCACCTAAGGAAGTTGTTGGAAATGGCCCTTTCTGCAGGATCTCCCCCAAACGTTTTGCCTTCCTCGTCCACTTTTCTGAGATTGTTTTTGCTGGCATTAGGACTCTGTGTACTTTAGCATTGATAACCAGTGCAAAAGTGCTTGTGCTCTCTGCTTAAAACACAGTAATGGTGACTTACACCCAATTGGCATAGTTAATTTACCTATAAGTCCCTAGTAAAGTGCACTACAGGTGACCAAGGGCTGTAAATGTAATGGTACTTGTGGGCCTGCAGCACTGATTGTGGCACCCACTTAAGTAGTCCTGTAACCATGTTTCAGGCCTGCAATTCGAGAGCCTGTTTGTGCAGTTTTACACTGCCATGTCGACCTGGCAAAATAACCATTTTTCCAGGCGTTTCATATATATGTCACCCCAAGGGTAGGTCCTGAACAACCCAGAGGGCAGGGAACAATGTATTTAAAAGGCAGGACATGTACATTTTAGATTTACATGTCCTGATAGTGAAAAACTCCCAGTGTCATTTTTCACTACAATACGGCCTATCTCTCCCACAGGCCAACATTGGGATTACCTTATTACATCTGATAAGTGTATTTCACCATCTGGAAGAGATAGGTTTTTCAAGTTTGGTGTCTCTAGAATCACATTTTAAAATCACAATCTATGGTAAAGTTGGATTTTAAATTGTAATTCTGAAAGTGCCACCTTTAGAATGTTGACATTTTCTTACTTTAGCCATTTGGTGCCTGCTGCCTGATCACATGTCTAGGGTGGGGTGACAGCTGGGCTCTGTGTATTCCTCCTAGACAGCCACACACAATGGGAGATTAAGTGTGAGCTGATGGGCCATCCACATCCTGATGGGCCATCCTGGGCAGGATAGGAGGAAAGATCTGGGCACAGCCTCACACTTACACCTGAATAGGCTGTGTCCTGTCCCAACACCAAGGGCTGCATAACTCCCTGTAGTGGGACTGGAGCCAGGGCTGGAATGGGAGGACCTCTGTGCACTTCAAGGGCCTGTCTTTGAAGTCTCCCCCACTTCAAAGGCCAAACTGGATATAAGTACTTGACCTTGGACACCACCAACTAAGTACACTTCTGGACCTGTGGATTCTCTGCCAGGAAGAAGTACTTTTGTGCTCCTACAAGGACTGCCACTCTGCTGGACTGCTATTCTGCTGGACTTCTGCTTTGCTGTGCTGACCCATTAGCCGCTGCCCTCTTGCTTAGAAGTGAGAAGGACTGGCCCTCTATCTCTGCACCCTAGAAAACAGAATGATCCCAAGAGCCAGTGGACTGGTCTCCTGTTTTCTGAAGTCTCAGGGACATAAAAGACTTCAGCTCACCTGAATCTGCACCTGGACTCTGCCATCTGTGTGACTGCCCTTACAAGTGCTGAACCCTAAAAGTGAGGCCTAAGGTGCCTCTTCAGTCAAACCCATGCATCCTCATTGGAATTGGTGGATCTTCGCTTGTGCATGGATAGGAACCAGTGCATCCTTGTCATCATGTGGAGGTGTCCCAGTGCATTGCCTTCGGAACCAGCCACGCCCTCTGAATTGACTCATCATCTGCTGTAGGAAGAAAACCGGCGTTTCACTAACTTGTGTGGAGAAACCTGACACATCACTGCCTCGGTTGCACCCAGCATCTTCCTCGACATTGACACAACCAGGATCAAGGAACGTTTGTTTTGTAGGGCTAAGTGGGTCCCTGTAAACCGGCCCATACTCCATTACAGTCATCCTGAATTCTTGACTTTGTCTAGTTCCAGCACGACCAGATGTCCCTGATTGGTGCTTCTTGCTTCTATGTGTTTTTCTACAATTTATTCTTTAAAAATTAATATCTCAAGTTTTACTTTTTGTTGTTTTCCTTTTGTTTTATTTATTACATTAAGTTATATTTTTCTAAACAGGTGTGGTATCTTTTTGTGTGGTGTTTTCACTGTTTTACTGTTTGAAGTGATGCCAAAATACTTTTTAAGTTAAGCCTGACTGCTCTGTGCCAAGCTGCCAGAGGATGAGCACAGGTTAATTTAGGGAGTGTTTGCGAATTACCCTGACTAAAATTGTGGTTCTTGCTTGGACAGGGTGCATACCTCTGCCAACCTGAAACCCAATTTGTAACAGATGGCCTATGGCAGGGAGCTGGAGTAGTAGTAATTACTTCATTCAGCTTTGTTAAAAAACATAAAAGCACAAAAACATCTTAAATACATATACATTTCAAATAAAATCTAAATAAGATGAGAAATAGCCATATCATATCAATGTACATAAAAACAAATACAGTCAAGGAAACCTATCATAAAGCTACACATTTCATCAATAACTTAAAAACAAGTACAATCAAATACTAAGGAAAATTTTATGACCTAATTAATTTGTGAGTGTAACCTAACCATTCACTAAGTACATCCACTGCAGCAATGTGCTAGGATATAACTTATGTGAGCCGACATAACTTGCAACTAACTGTCCAAGCATTCATCAAGTACCTAGATAGAGCAAAAACCAACCAGTCTCTAATATCATTTTGAGGATCCATATGGTAAACCTCTACTGTCTTGATGAGAGTGTTCGGCAAACTAGCAATAGCTAAAACGCCTAAATCGCTGTAAAATAAGGGCAAAAGAATAAAATGTGCACTTCAGTTTCTTGGGTGACTTGAAAAAAGTTGCCAGAATGGAGAAATATTTAACCCATTCCAACTGCTGCAAAAGCAATTTAGCAGCAAGATGCTTTATCTGAATTTAAGATGCAAGAACTTGTTTTGAGGAGGTTCAATTATACTCATGAAGTCCTTATATTGCAAATTGTCTTTAAAAGCCAAGAACCTATTTGTCAAGTCCTCCATGCTGGTTTCAGCCATGAATTACATATATGGCCCCAATATCTTTCTTTAAAGAGCCATATAGAATTTTTGTTAATGCTGTGTGGATTGGTCCACAAGTCATCCATGTCCAGAGTAATAAACCAAAATGTCACATTCTTCAGCCAGGGGATGCTATCTCTTCGATTAAACTCCAAAATTTCAGACAATGATTCTTGCAACGGGAGTGGTGTTCTGTTATGCCATACACACAGCCAGTACGCCAATGGTCAAAATGCTGCAACATGAGCAATGTTATGTAAGCCAAGATCCAAGCGCTAGGGGGTTAAAGGTGTGTTCTGAGGTAAACCCACAACTGATCTCATAAAACCCTTCTCAGCTTTTTCCAACCCCCCCAAGTTAGGTGTTCCCCATAGCTCTGCACCATAAAGTGCACCACTAACCCCTTTAGCCCAGTATATTTCAATGATGGGACCAACTGATCTAAACCTACATTTTTTCACTCTCCTTCATGGGGCAAAGCTCATTTGCTGAAGGGTAGGCTGGCTTTTGTTAAACTGTGAAATCCATGCTATGGTGCTGGAAAATCTTACCCCTAGATAATCAAATTCTTTGACTTGCTCTAAATACATTCCATCCAGCTTTCCCTTGCCACTAAAGGATTTATAGGGAGTAAATGCCTTAAACTTTGTTTTATTTATATTTATCTCTAATCACAGGTTTTTGCTTGCTTCAGAAAATCTATTCATTAAGTTCTGAAGTCCCACCGGCATGCTTGATACCAATAAAGTATAATCTGCAAACAAAAGTGATGCTACAGGGCAAACAGCAATCTTGGGTGGATCGCCATTGCATCCAACCAAGGACTGTATTAGCCCATTGATGTACAAGGTGAACAGGGCTGGGGCCAGTACACACCCTTGCCTCATCCCCCTATCCACATTTACATATGGTCAGTGAGCTCCCCATTTCGGCTCCATCTGATTTGTGCATAATTCATGTGGTGGAGCCTTATAATGACTTGCAAAAGGTAATTTTGGATGCCCAACTGATCCAATACCTCCCATAATGTGCACATGGAAATAAGATCAAAAGCATCCTGTAGCTCAACAAAGACCACATATATATGTTCTTTTTTAATCATCACATTGATAATATTAGCAGGAACCTGAACAACTGATCTATAGTGCCAGTATTTTCCCTAAATCCAGCCTGAAGGGGGAAAAGAATATTGTTTTTCTCTATCCAAGCCAAAAATCTATCTAACACATGCCTACACTACAAATTTTGAGCTACATCTATGAGGCTAATAGGTCTGTAGTTAGCGGGATCGGATCAATCTCCCTTTTTACATACTGTGACCACCTCCACTCCTAAACATGAGTCGGGAATCTGTGTGCCTTCTAGGATGGCATTAAAAAATTACACTCCATACTCCCCTTTCTCCTAGATACAGATAACCTGGAATTTTGTCCAGACCCGCCGCCTTCCCACTCTGTAGAGTCAAGAGGGCTTGGTTTGTTTCCTCTAGGCTAAAAGCAATATGTTTTGGTTTCCACAAAGTTTGGTGGACACCCTGGCCTAATACCATAGCTGCCCCCTTAAGCTTGGGATGTTAATCAGCATATAAAGAACTAAAGTGGCTTTTTTACAACTGAGGTTGTATATGGTAATCCTCTTTGATGACCTAACTTCTAGTACCTTTTGCCACAAGATGCCAAAACAATTAGCCGTCCTTATTTTTAGCTGCTTGAAGTAATTCTCTCCATTTGGTTTCCTCCCAGTCCCTTTTGGACACTCTTTGTGCTTTTGCATAAAGCTTCCTTTTATAAGCCACCACTGTTCTGCACCCAGGTTCCAGGACATGCTTCATTTCACCTCTAGCAACCTTACAGGATTAGTTGTAACATTAATTTTTATTCGAGCATTTAAGTTTAAGATTGCCTTTTTTGCTTTATAAAAGAAGGACTTGATGTTTACCGATAAGTTACAATAAATGGTTACAATTTGCTATGTGTCACCCTCACAATTCCTTAACTCAATAAGAGCATTTGCCACATTCTCATAAATACTAGCCATGACATCTTTGATGCCCTCAATCATAGGCCATTTAATCCTTCTTCTGTTGTTAGTTGTAGTTAGAGGATATGTTGCTACTGTCATTGGGGTAACTACAGAATCAAACTGCATATAGGGCCAGATGTATGAAAGGGTTTTACCCATTTTGTGTCTATGGAAAAAAGCTTTAGTACATGTGGGCCATAGTCTTAATCTACAACCAAAGCGTTATGGTCACTGTCTAGTTTTTCAATTATTGCCATGTCACTGATATACCTAATAAAATATAATCAATTTGTGAATGGAAGTTGACCCTCTTCAATGTATTCTTAAGCTGCTTGTCAGATTTGGAACGCCGTTGCATGCTTGCAGGTCATGTTTAAGGGTGATCTGAAAAGCATCTTTTGTTTGCTTGACTGGGCTAGCATCACCCAACCCAGGGATCCCTCACTCTATATCTTCCTCCTCTGAACCCACTGCATGCAGCTTCGATGATTCATAAGTAATATTAAAATCACCTGCCACCAAAAGGAGGTCATGGCCCTTAGTCCTATCCAGCATATCACCTAACGCTGTTTATTATAGACGTTGACAATAAGTGCTGAATTTAATCTCTGTGAATTAAATAGTTCAACCATCAGTATGTCCCCAGAACTAACATCTAGTCTACTTATGGTGCACAGAAGGTTAACATTGACCTATATAATAAGGTCCCCTGCTGACCATCCCTTTGGGGAGGGGATTGCTTCATTACTAATATTTGTGAACTCCACCCTATGAACCAAGTCAGTCGTCCATGTGTCTTGAAAAATACACACACCAAAACCATCTACAAAATTCCCCCAACACTCACAATTTAACTTGGACTCAATGCCTTGAAAATGTTTAGGAACTATCTGGATGCTCTTTGTAGCATTGAGGAGGAATTCTACAAAAGCTGGAGACTTACAACTTATAGTCACACAATCATCCTGTACCTCTTTTGGCCCTGGGCCAATCCCAAGTATCCTCCTAAACATTTTTGTGTCTGTCTGAAGGATCATACAGCTCCCGAATGGGAAGTAAAACAATTGATGGTTTTGTTTTTATGACTACATAATTCCTCAGCTGCACCTGGGCCCAAAACGGGTACATTTTTTAAACTCAAAACATATGGCGTACACTCTGTCTGAAGTTGCAGAATCCCCTTATTGGGTGGTGCGTCTTCTCTTACCTCAGACCTCCTAGGATCATTAGGAGCGCATGCTATTTTTGTGGCTGTAGCACCCTTTACAGGATCAATTATTGACCTTGCAATATTACCTGGGGACCTAGCAGCATTTCTCAACAGAAGTGGCTCCACTACTTGCAGGTGTTGTTCCCTTATACAGCAGAACCACTGCTAAGTGCAAAACATTCTTGTTTAGTCTTAGGTAATTTATTCAGAGGTGCTGGTTTATTTACAGCAATTACAGCATCAACATTGACTATGCTAGTTGATGTATCCGCTGAGCACATCAAACCAAAGCAGCCGAGTTAAGCCTCTTGCTTCCCTAATCGTGAAGAAATCAGCTGAAACTGTTCCACCAAAAAGGTCTTCAAGTCCTCGCCAATATTCTTAGGTGTGTTATTTATGGGACTCCCACTTATATGTCCGTGCCTGTCTGCCAATCATGTTGTAAACCGAGATTGGATGTACATTGGCCCATATTTAAGAATAACTAACTATTAACTATAGCAGTTGTGTGTCAAAAAAACTTACCGTGAGCTAACGCCATTGCCTTCTGCCATCTGTGCACCATCTTTATAAAATGAAGCACGATGGCACTAAGGAATGGTAAGCGTAAAAAAAAAAAAATGACACAAACCATTGCGACATGCCGTAAGTAAAAATTACGATAATTCAACAAAAGTTGGTCACAAATGAGTAACCTTCATTGCATAAGTCGCTAACGATGCAAATAGATTCCTAATTAATGGAGTAATTGGTTTGCATTGGGAGTGAGTGCCAGTTGAACAGAAGTGGTCGCACCTCAAGCCACCCCACAACGTAGTGTCGATATGGGGACATATTAACGCATATATTTATGTGGCTTTGACATACCAATTGAGTAATTCTATCAAGGTACTTCAGTGTCCTATAGTACTGAAGAAGCCCACAAGCAATATGGGCTGAAGCGCGGTGACGTTTCAATTTATGGAGGGGTTGTGAGAAATTCTGACTTTATATCTACTAAGATTGCTTATGAGTTAAATCTCTTCCCAAATATAATATAACAGCGACCATTATGTTGAGGTGCACATATGATACAACCATCTCCTATGTGGATTAATTTGTATAGTATTGTTCAATAACCACATTCTGAAAAAGTAGAAAGATGATTGAAGTACTTTCTTTTGTACTATGAGCACATATACATATATATTTAGCTTTTTGTCATATATGTTGTGAATTCATGTTATGTGTTTACTTTTTTTTGCTGATCGTCTGATGAAAAATGTATGAAAAGAATAGAATACATTTATTGTGTTGGAGTGATTGATTTATAGTGTCACTGATGAATTAATGAATGTATATATAATTTTTCCCTCTAGTGTACCATTTTTTATTATGTATTTATTTACCCAGGTTTAGTAGGGTTACTAGGGTAGACGCCCCCTTTTTTTCTTGTGTTAGAACTTTTTGCGGCATGTATTTTGACGCAAAACAGGTTAGGGCCATATTTAACAGTATTAGCTCAAAAAAAAGTGTGAGCAAGAAAACATATTGAGAAGACAAGATGGAGAATGCAGACCAGACCCGCGGGAGATCCTAATCAGCCAAGTACCAGCCAGGATGGTCCAGCAAAGTCCCAGGAGAAGGAGGAGGAGCATGAGATCTTGGTCAGAGAGGTGACAGAGGCACCACACACATCAAAGGATGAAGATGTGGAAGGAACAACATTCACACGGAAAACAACCCGGTAGCACCAGTCTGTGCCACATGGACAGTCTCTTCTTAATTCTCTGCTTAAGATCATGCCAGTGTTGTGACAGCTGGCAATGAGCCCTTTTTACTCAACAACTGTTGACTTGTCTGCTATAGACTGTCATTATCTCAATTCCTACTGATGGTCGATTTGGACACTTCCTCACTAATGCACATTTCTCCTATCCATGTCTCATGACATGTTCCTCACCCCTGGACTCTGAATGTACAATGAATGGCTGAGGAAATCTCATGGGGTCTGTGAACTGGACATTGTATTGCTTTGGAAAATACACTTGCACATGTAAATAAATCTCCACATACACACGTATCGTGTCAACTTTTACTGTGATCCATCAATTCATCTAGATGTATGGAGTGTGTGAAGCTTTGTCAATGAGAACAGAACCTAATTACACAGGTGTCTTACTGTCAGGCACAATGCACATACTAGACTCTAACAGGAAAAAGGTGACTGATGGTGTTGTTGGCTACAACCAACTAACATAGCCTTAAATGCATGTAATGAACACATATCCATGCTAGTTGTCATATGGCATTATCGGGTCAGAACCAAGTGCCTGGAATTGTCCCTGATGAGAGCACCAGTACAACAAATATATGTGGAACAGAAAACTCAAATTTGATCAGTGACGGGCAGCTGTCAGTGTGCCAGGATACATACCCCAAAAAAGTTCCAGAAGTATGTGCCACACTTTACAATATTTATTCTGACAGACCTCACCGATGACAGTTGAAGTCCCATAATTACCTGTTAAAGATTCTATATACATACACAATGTGAATGTCGGGACCAGGGGATGACAAATGTTTTGAGTAGCTAATGTCATATTGCAGTCAATCTGACAGCTCCTTTGTCATAGGGGATACACATAGTCATACATAAATATCACTACAGAAAACATCCCCTAAGGCATTCTTTTACCTTGGCCAGTGCACTCATTAGAACACCCAGGCACTCAATCAACATGGAGACCTAATTGTCTAAAACTAACAGGATTTAATTAAACATTAAAAGAACACCTTATTAAAACCTAACCTATACACTATCTTACACTAAACTAACATACACTAATTCATCTAAACTTACCCTTACAGCTATTTGTCTTAACCTAAACTTATCTTAAATATTTGACACCACGCACTAAACGCTGTCCCCCCACCTCCCTTAAGAGACAAGATACGAGTAGGACAACATAAACTAATGCGTCACATATACTAACTTAACCTATATCCTAAACAAATATATATTTTGTTTGTGTTTTTTTTAATATATATACATTTTTAATAAGCATAGAACCTCAAAGATAACACCCACCCAACCCCCAAAACAAAAACCAATACTAAAACCTAGCCCCCAACTCTACTTACTCTATCCTACAACTAACCTAATCTATTTAACTAACCTATCACTACCCACCTAAAACCCACTAAAACTGATAACAAATTACAACGGGAGAAGGGAAGGAAATGGGAGGCTGTGCAGCAATATGTTCAGAGCTCCTTCAGCTTCTTCTTACAGAATACCAGCAACCTGTAATGCCTTGCATGGTCCTTCTCTAGATGGTCGAACCTTGCCATTATGGCTACCATGTCCCTCCTTATGTCCACCTCAAAGTTTGAGGAAGTGGCTGTTGCGGTGGCTGAGTGGGAATAGGTACTGATGATGTTGAGGGTGTTGGACCAGCTGAGGTCCCCCTAACCCCAGATGTTGTGCCCCATGTGCCCTGCACTGTTGTGGCCTGTTTTGGAGGTCCTCCATTATGAACGGCAAGCCAAGCCCCCGAAGAATTTTCATGCAGATACCTCCTGGCCATCTTCCAGTACCCTGCCTGTACCTCTATGAAGAGGCAGAAATTATTTGCCCTCTTTTCAAAAGAACACAGCTGTGCTGTGGTCATAGTGGTAGCTAAAACATGAGTAGAACATGGCATCAAATACTGCATTGGGTAGAGGTAGACCAAACATGCAATGTACACAGCATCCTCGGATGACACATGCTCTCCAACATACATTCCACAACACTGCCAATCCCCAATTCCAGACTAAACTTCCTACCAGCCATCTACCGTATCATGTACATGTCACTGGCTTAATGGCTATCCGTTGTTGACCATTAGGCCCCAGAGGTAAGTGGACTACTGCTTCCTTGTGCAACATTTGAGTCATAGTACTAGTGAGGATCAAGTAGCCCAGCAAGTTCCAAATCCCTGTGTAATAGTCACTAAGTGGCCCGATGCATGCATTCTACCACTTGGACATCTCTTGTGCTACATCAAATCTTGGGCATGCATCATGCATGCAAGGTTGGGTTCACCCAGTAGGGGGACAGGAAACATTTGTACCAGGAATTCTAAGGAATGCCAATGCATCAATCTTGTGTCACTGGGTTAACACCTGCGCAGAGCAGCCATTACAAGTGGGCACACCATTACAATTGGCCCCTATGTACAGGGTTGGTGCCCATATCGTTTGCCCTAAGCCTAAACAGTACATCTATATTTGTCCCTATTCTGTGGTATGGTGTGCAAAGTTTTTCATGCAGCACACACCTGGTGGCCTTATTGGGTGGTCTAAGGGGCATAGGAAGAGTGGCACAGCACTGGGTGCAGCTACAGTAGTCATTCTTATTGAACTACCTGTGCACATGTATGTTGAACATTTCCTAAGTACCAGGTATACACTCAGTATCTACATTCTATACACACATGATGTGACCACGCTCACTCACAATTATCATTATGGGTAGATCATGTCGGTAATTCTGCACACATCTAGTTTGCTACAATCCGTAGGCATGTTCAACATCCATCTGGAGCAGAGTTGTATTCTCATTGTGTACTCAACTGACGGTTGGCCAGCACAATAGGGCTACTTCCACGGCCGCTGCCTCACTTAATATCTGAAGAGTAGTGAGGCACCAGTCATGCAAGTGTCTACTACATAAGCCCCCTAGAGACCTCAACATATATACATCATCTGTACCATTTCCTGAGTAACTTAAAGCACTGTGTAACACACAGTCCTGAAAAGAAATGCTGTGACAAATATGTTGGCAACAGGCATGCTACTCAGATAAACAGCATCTCTAACACTTACCTTGACTGACATCAATGTGTATGTGGGCATGCCACCCTTTTCCTAACACCCACAAATCCATTGTAGCACAGGTTAGCGCTTGTGCAACAATCTATGTATTCTGCATCCTCAACATTCCATCAGTCATGATGTCTACATCCTAAATCAGACGATGTCATCTCATTGGTCACACATGCCATGCCAACATTGTATTGCACACATCATACCCTCTTGCACAAAACCCTGGAATGACACATGTGACACACAAGGTGACACGTACTGGCTGCATCAGGGTCTTCAAACTGGGACACCTCTTCAATTGTGTAGAGTGGAGGGCCACCTGCAAGACATGACAGGAATACATAGCTTAGTGATTTTTGAACATTTATGTGCATGGACAACTGTTACACATTAAACTTGTTAAGCTGAGTAAGCAAATCAACTCTGTGTTAGGACTGAACATCTGCCAAACATTACAATTATGTGGGCAAGACAAAGAGCCAGATAATTGAGGCCCTGGCACCACCAGAGCATCACTTTCCCTGATGCCCTTGTGTTGCTTTTCACTGAACCATATGTACATCTGTTATGCAGCTGTTTGTAGCATAATGCCACCATATACATATGGGGCAGCATGACATAGTATTCTGAATCATGGAGCATGCAATGGTTGTTACAGTGGCGGCCCCAATGTAACACCCATTGCTGTTGACTCTGCTCCAGATGTTGATGACATCTTACTTGTTGGCAGCACCAAAAGTCTAACAGCCCAGGGGTGATGTAAGCATAGCAAAGTGTTGAGAAATGCATTGATACGTCCTTGTTTCTTGCCTCTTATATGTGTGCTCCATTTGAAGGCACACACAGTAGAGGTAAAATGCTATGGATGTTTGCTTATGTGCATGTAGGTGTCCCTTCCTGCATATTAACAAAATAACATATCAGATGTCTTGGTACTACTATGTGGGATGCATTTTGCAGCACATATATCAGTGGTATATTGCCATTGTAGACTGTTTATGTCCAGGAAGGGATATTCCTGCACAT
Organism: Pleurodeles waltl; assembly: GCF_031143425.1. Lineage (NCBI taxonomy): Eukaryota > Metazoa > Chordata > Amphibia > Caudata > Salamandridae > Pleurodeles > Pleurodeles waltl. Next base: position 332,215,469 of record NC_090447.1, read on the forward strand.
AGACACTCCCCTCAACAGAGACACACTTGCACTGTGGTTCAAGTATTCCTGAATTGGTTCAGGCTGCTGAGTTATGTGCCGGTGCAAGCGCAGATGCAGGCCTGCCCCATACTCTCAGTAATACAGGGCAGGGCTGTGTTACAAATTCAGCGCACCATAGTGCTGCTGATGTTGGCACAGCACTGTGCTGCACCTGTTTCACATACATGTGGCACGTAGTAATCACACAAGAACATGCACAGATTTGGCTGCCAGACATATGTACATGTTTCTGATACATATTTATAACAATCTAGGGGGACAGGATACTGGCCATTGGCTAAAATATTGATTCTTGTAGTTGATCTATGTGAAGAAGCAGCCAAACACTTCCTTATTTTCATACAAATAGCACCAAAAATACCTCCATCATGTGTGTGCCATATGTTACATATGGCATCCCATGGTGTTTGTCAGGACACCGATGTTGGGAACCCTGTAAGGATGGTTGCACTTGGCACATTTGGCACCATACATAAATATACTACACGTTCTAAGCGTAAATTGGTTACTTGATGACATGGGAGCAGTTATGTAAGTTACCAGCCTTAGGGTGATATATTTACAGTGTAACCAAGTGATGTTGAGTCTACATTTTTCGGTGCGACCTACAGCAGAAATACACTGCTTCCATTCCTCAGTCCTAGTTCTGCCATCATATGGATCCAGCCTTTCTCACTGTCACAGTGCTTGCACTTGTCAAATATTTTACATATGGTGAGGTGTGTAGTTGCCTCCATTGGCAACATTAGCTATAACAAATGTTTGACACAGATGTAGCATCATGAGGCATTCACTCCTGCTTACATATGTTAGATGTCATGTCACTCTACACATAAGTGACTCTCGACACACACACCCCCATGACTGACAATACTCCTGCATCATGTTTCCCATCACTTCAACTTTACTTACCTCATTTACACAGTTGTAATGACCATGAGGGACATGTACTTTAGTGCTTATGCAACATGTACCCTTGCACCATTGCACATGTGTGTCTGATATTTGACACTTTATGGGGCATATGTGATACACAATGAACACAAATAAGAATGTGCAAGTAGTCTGCACCCAGTCCATAGCTAAGCTCTGTAAAATGCTATTTGCTTAAGACACACAACTTCCTGTCCTGACCCTTGGCAAAACATGCTGCAGTCAACCTTTTGTCCCCTTGTCATGCACATGCAAGTGAGTATGTTGCAATGCAAAAGGGGTACTAACCAATTGTTCCACCAATACGAATCACCAGGAGATCCAGTAGGTCTTGCTCCCATGCTATCAGATCTACCCAATGGTGCTTTATTTGGTGGTCAGTGCAGACAACTCCAAATATCCGGCATAGGTGGTGGAGCACCTTGCCCTACCGCAACTTCTGGGCCTCTCTTGGGTTGCCCTGAATGATTCAGCCACCCAATATCAAGATCATAGGGTGGTAGTGTTTTACCAGCCAGATGAACCCTCCCAGTTCATCTCCACTCATCCTTTGTGCTCTCCACTTCCCTGACATATTGTAGTTTCCCACCACTGCAATTACAATAGCCCCAAAAATAAGAACACACTACCCCACCTAACCCCAAATACCCCAACAGACTGTGCTATCCCAAAACAAACATCAGACAATACAATAACAATGACAGGACAAAAACACTACACAAGACACAGCAAAATTATAAAATGCACAGGACAGCAACAGGACACAGCACAAATCTCTCAAAAAGCCACCACTCTGGGACCAGCACCAGCTCCACACACCCTGTCACAGTCACAGAAAAAAGACTGCAAAGTAAAAATGAAAGTGAAATCACTGTACCATGTTTGCAGCAAGGAAGTCCTGTTTCATATCTTCCTGGGCTTGTGCATCACGTTTACTGATATGCGTAATTTTTGTTTGACACATGACGGTCATGTGTTTTTTTTTCCATTAAGGCTAACAAGGTCTGTCGACTTGCAATTGACGTGCAGGGGCCAGGCGTCATTTTGTTGAATAGCAAAGTATGGAGTATTGGCTTTTGTGTTAAAAATTTTGATGCATTATGATCATGAGTGTTATTACTCCCCATGAAGGCTGACAAGGCTTGTCGACTTGCAATTGACACACGGGGATCAGGCGGCATTTTATTTATTAGCGTAGTATGGAGTATTGCCGTTTGCATCAAAAATGTTGACGCATAAAAGAAACGCGTGTATTTTGTTAGAAAGGCTGACAGTACACCCAGATTCACATACCTTGTTAGAGGGGCTATGCATGTATGTAGTCAGTATGGTATGGCTATGTGTATGTGCCTGTTCATTCAAATTGTAACGGTAACATTGGAATGTGTTACCACATGTTTGTATGTGTGTGTGATGCATGCGATGAATGAGACCGTGTGCAAATGTACATGTGTTGGTAGTCTTTTTCCAGATACATGTTACCACATGTGTACTGGAAGTGTACATATGTGTTGTAACACATAAATGTGGGGCAAACACATTGTCATGTATGATTTCTAAATGTGCGTTTGATGACACCAATTAGATATGATGGGCTATGTCCAAAAGAGGTTCATGCATGTGATACCCTTGACAAACCATACTCAGAGGATGCAGTGGACTACGGGTGGGTTGATGTCACGTAACCCATGTCAATGTGAGTGCATTGTATGGTTCAGGGTTGATGATGCTATGCTACACATGTAACAAATGGTTCCCCATGCATCTATGATGCCAGAAATGGTGTACTCACATGTGTCAATGAAGGTTGTTATTTGACATGTGTGTGGAATGACATATGTGGTGTAATGCGTGTAATGAATGCCAAAGTGGAGTGTTAATGTGATTTGAAAGCACACAAATCTGCCTTCCAGCATGGACGTATGTTGGCCATAGTTTCATGGTTTGGAGCCATATTAGTGCCACCTGTGTTTGCCAATATGGGAACATATCTGAAGGTAATTTAAGTCTATGTATGCTCATGTGATACAAATACATGTTCATTAGTGAAAAGTTGACTTTTGTGCATACTCCAGTTCTCAATACCAGACCTGTACCATTGAATTGGTACATGTGTGCTGAGAATTCAGACATATGTGTGCAAGCCATAAACTTGGCACATACAATCAACCACAACATGTTTGTTATGAATGTTGCATACAATGGCATACAACTGTGTAGCAGGGTTGCAGTCAAGCAACAATGGCACCCTAGTCATCATTGCTTCTGTGGGACTTTGTGCCCACACAGATCCATGGTTACATGTTTTGATGCAGGTTGACGGTGCTCCACTCCGCTCAGTCCACTGTGCACATGCAATTAGGCCCCTTACTGTGTCATGAGTCAATGTAGCCTCAACATGGGAGTTAGGGGGTGTTGTGCAGGGATCTCCCCTCATGATGATAGCTCTTAAGCAGCGCAATGCACAGTACCCTGCAGACAGACACCTGCACAAATGTGACCCCATGGCCTGGCATTATTTTTTGCATTTTGGGTACTTGATGTCAGGCTTGCCCTATCATGTATAAGGGACTGGCTGCTTGTTCATGTAGAACCTGCCTCATCATTTGGCATGGTCTGACACAAATGGTTATACATTGTTTGTATTTGCCATATACAGCTTGGTTAGGGGATGTGTCTCTAGTGTAACTTGTTTATGTTTTCTGATCCAGGGGACAGATGATGTCATCTGTCAGTGCCTTCTATCCGAATAGTATGCAATGGGCAACTACATCATTGTTGTTGTTGCAAACATGAATGGTTTGAATAAATGTTGGGTGACCACATGGTAACGTTGTGTTGCACAGTCCTGTTTGGTTAATGTGTGTACACTCTCCATGACAGTACTCCAGCCACAGCACTTGTGTAGTGTCCAAGTGACCTCCCCAAGTTGTATCTCCAAGTGTATGAGGTAGTCTCTCAGCTGTTCTTCCACATCCTTGGGTTACATAGGCATACACTCACATGTGCATTCCACAACCTATGTCACTTTTACCATGAGTGTATATTATTGTTGTGTGAAGTCATCCCAGCTATGAATATTTGATTTGAAACATACAACATTTCTTTCTCTTCCCCACCCATACAATTTAGGATGTGACATGTGTGGAAATTTCTAGACTTACATGCACATCCCAAACTGATTGCCATGTGGGAGACCTGGACATTTTATGGCATTGGTCCCAGTAGGTCACTTTCTTTTGGTCAGGCATGTGAGTGTCAGTGAGAGGTTGTTTTCATATGTGGTGTGTGATGGTGTCATGCAGACTATACAGGGTTACCTTGCAGACACATATTAACCAACCATTGTAGGAAATTGCTAACCCTTTCCTACCTAGGCCATACACCAGTACATCAGTCTTCACATGTATTTCCAGATTCGCTGCAGGCATATGTCCAGGCAACAACATTCTGTGACATGTGTGTAAGAATGTACATTGGAAGTGCTACAGATGCTGCCTGCATTCCACCCACACATTCACGTGGTGGTGCATCCTCCCATTTTATTGATCATTCCTTGCTGTGGGGCATATGTGTGGAGGGTGGCTCAGCACCCATTGCTGCTCCACTTGTTGTGCGACCCTTAGCACACTCCACAGCCAACAATGTGTGTGCTATATTTGTGAGACAGCACAGCATGTGGCAGGGTTGGGACCAATAGCGCTCACTGTACCTTATACCATTGATATACAGTGCAGGGTTAGGCTAAAACTATTGTCCCTTACCCTGACCAGTCGATGATGATCCAATAATACCAATGGTGTCCCTCCTTGTCACACCTGCTCAGTGTAGGCATTACGCTACCCGCCTGAGATGTGACACAGTTTAGTTCCTTATTTTAACGTACATCATTTTGATACAGCCCCTACCGTATGTACACCCCCCTTGCATACTTCTTGTCTGGCGTAGCCATGATGTGGTGCAAAGGGTCAGAATTGGTGCTATGCCTACATTACACCACTTAGTATTTCTGGTGCGTGGACATAGACACATGAGTGTGAGTTATGTGAAGCTGATGTGCGGCATGGAGGTGCTAGACCCTCTTACAGCACAACCTATGTTCCAACAATCTTTGTAACTGTTGTGGTTTTTTGCTGCTCTCTGAGGTATGAGCAACTTTCCAAAGGTATATGTAGCAGAGAAAGAGTACTCCATGGACAATCTGGTGCAAAATGATTTAATGGTGACATTTATAGGATGATTTTTGTTGTACAGTGTCTAGTTGTAGATGTTCAGTACAATTTGTTGTCTCCTGTTAACTCCTGCAACAGTGTTTTGTTGTTCCCCCACTACCTGTGCTGCACCATTGTGATCCTCCTACTCATTAGGGACATCTACCAGTTCATCCCAGGGGACATCAGTCCAAATACATAAGTTAAGATTGCACATACAAGGATCATCTTACATACTAGGGGCAGTGCCTACAACAGGTTTCCTCCAGTCAGGGCAAGGTACCTGAACCTTGACTTCAGGAGCCCAAATGTCCTCTCCACACACATTTTGTGTCTTTTTGTGCCCTTCATGGTATGCCCACTCTTCTTCCATTGTCGGGTTGCCAAAAGGAGTCATCACCCATAGCTGGATGCCATAACCTTGGTTGACAGCAGATGAATGTGAAAACATGTGTCTTTTATGCATATTTGTAGTGTCATATATGCCATGGTAGATGTGAGTTTTAGGTACAGTGGTGACTCAGACTTGCATCTGGTATTGTGTGTGTTCCTGTTTTGTAGAATGGTTGCATTGGTGTGTGGTGGTGGACATTACTATCATGGGTTATGGATCAGGGACCTGGTGATTGTCATATTAAATATGGACTGACAGATGGACCATGCAAATTCTGTGTTGTGTTGTCCATATTTGAGCCTATGTCCTAATATTAGTGGAACATACCACCTCCTTACACAACAGAAACATAATTTGTATTGATACTATGGTAGCCCTACAAGGCCAAACTCAGGCCACCATGTTACCATGTGGTATTATGCATGCAGTGTGACACTTAGGGACCCTTTGTGGCAGATTATGCCTTTGCCAGCCAGCATGTGTAGAAGTGTGAGATTCACACAATAGGAGTACTAGCAAAATTGGTGCAGAAGATTCTCCAAGGTTTAAAGACATAGGGGGTCATTCTGACCTTGGCGGTCCATGACCGCCATGGCGGAGGGCGGCGGAAGCACCGCCAACAGGCTGGCGGTGCTTCCTTGGCGATTCTGACCGTGGCAGTAAAGCCGCGGTCAGAAAAGGCGAGCCGGCGGTTTCCCGCCGGTTTCCCGCTGGCCCAGGGAATCCACCATGGCGGCGCTGCTTGCAGCACCGCCATGGGGATTCCGACCCCCTTCCCGCCAGCCTGTTTCTGGCGGTGTCCACCGCCAGAACCAGGATGGCGGGAACGGGTGCCGTGGGGCCCCTGGGGGCCCCTGCACTGCCCATGCCACTGGCATGGGCAGTGCAGGGGCCCCCTAACAGGGCCCCACAAAGATTTTCACTGTCTGCTTAGCAGACAGTGAAAATCGCGACGGGTGCCACTGCACCCGTCGCACCCCTTCAACTCCGCCGGCTCCATTCCGAGCCGGCTTCATTGTTGAAGGGGCTGTCCTGCTGGGCCGGCCGGCGGTCTTCTGGCGGTCGCCCGCCGGCCCAGCGGGAAAGCCGGAATGGCCGCCGCGGTCTTTTGACCGCGGAGCGGTCTTTCGGCGGGAACCGCTTGGCGGGCGGCGACCGCCGACCGCCGCGGTCAGAATGACCGCCATAATGTATCACCTACACTTTCAATACCTGCACAAAGCAGCTGTAAGGAGGGGCACACAATAGTTTAGAATGGGTCCCCATGTACTGCACATGAAATAGTCAGGTATGTCCTCAATACTCCTACAGAGCCCAACTATGGCATCCATTATCTTGACACTATTACACTTACTTTGCACCATGGTGCAACATTTATTGCATATGGGCCCCCCATATAGCAGAAGGGTGTGGCAAGGGGGCACAGTTACAGTGGTGCTGCGGTTGATACTGCACCACTTTACTAACATGTGGCCCTAAGTGCCTTCACTTTAGATCTGCAGATGAGTAATGTTCTGGGACTATGAATCTATTTTGTGTGTTGTGTGCCATGACACAGGCGTTGAGTTCTGTGTATGGCATGTGATTCTCACCCCTTTTCCCTTGGAAAAGCTCCTTTGCACAAAGTTTTGTTTTTGGCTATTGCTGGCTTGTTACATATCTGCATGTGGATCTTGGGCACAGTGTGGCACCGTTGTATGGTTTGTTTAGTGATGGATGCAAGCGTTTTCAGACACCTGTGTGACAGGAGAGGGAATGATGTGTTTTTCTACAATGCCCTGAATTGCATGATCAGTCCTGCAAAGGCCCCTTGTCTCCTCATTCACATGCACCGCTGGCCTCTCCCAGTACTTTGTCAGTAGTCCATCTCCTACAGTAGCCTGTTGGTACCCTGGTATCATGTTAGGGAGTTGTGGAATTACCAGGTATGTTTGTAGGAGTGCTGTAAGGTGTCCATCCTTACACGTGGTCTTTAATGGCTGGTGATGTTGTATTCCTATGTGTGCAGCACAATGCACCAGACAGGTTAAAGCGGACACAATGGTTATGTCTGGTATGTTTTGGTGATATGTAGTTGGTAATGGCAACACTTGGATGGCATTTAATATTGGTGCCACCCGAGGCTTCTACATCATGACAAATGTGGGGCTGTGCTATATGTGAGTCTCTTTATGTTGACATGGTCAATGGCTTTCACATCGCTGAGCTATTCCTTGTTCGTTGTAATGGGTGTGGGACCTGTATTTAATTGTCAGCCAGTGGATGCTTGTAGTGGTTTGGGCCCAGCTTCTGTATGCAAAGGGGACATACCTCCACCTGTCCTTCATGTGTTGAGATATTCAGGTTGTGGCTGTATTATGTACATATGGGTGTATGTGTGTGTAATGTGCATTGAATGTGGTGTAGTGTGTCATGTGGCATATGTAGTGTTGTCCGTATGTCTGTGTTCCCCTGTCCAAATGTGTTTAGTGTGGTGTATGCATTGTTTACCCTACTAGTTTGGTGTTGTCTGTGTAATGATTGGTATGGTGGCTTACCTACGAGTGAGCCATTGCCGTATTGTCCATCCTCGAAGCGCTCGTTGATGGTGGAGTGCCGGAATATGCAGGAATCATTGACGCTGCCAGGATATTTGGCTAGGATGTTTGTGATGAGCTCACGGTGATCCACAATGGCCTGCACATTTACAGAATGGGTGTATTTGCGGTTCTTGTAGAAGTGTTCCATTGCAGCAGATGGCCTAAGCTGGAAATGGGTGCACTCCATTGCACCCAGCAATTTTGTAGAAACTTTGCTTGACCTCCTGTTGCAGTTGCTGGGTGTTGGGGATGCATATTTGGTGGGGTGTGGGATGTATGATTGCATGCATAACCTTTGGAAAGAAGGCCGAGAAGGATGGTCGGGTGATGCCACCCACATGTGCGTCAGTTATCTGGAACAATCCTGATGCCAGCATAGGAGGACAGGCAGGAGTTTGGTAAAGGGTGGAATAGTTGTTGGAGTTTCCACCCTTGCAGTGATGTCTGGTGCAATGTGGTACAGTTGCTTCAGATGGTAGGTCCTGATGACATCTTGTTCACTGAGAGCAAAGATGGTTGTGTGCTGTTGAAATATCCTCTCCTGTCTTCTGAGTCACCTTAGTGGCTTCTGTGGTGGTGTTTGGGGTTGCTACGGTGGTGCTATTAGGAACTGTTGTCATCGTTGTCTTCTGCGGCATGTGCCAAGCTGGAGCATTAATATTTCAATGTTGTCCAGGGGGTTGCCAATACTGCTTCTCTGTGTTTTCCTTATGTAGTAGTGTGTGGGCCTCATTTTAACACCTGGTCTGACCAGGTGTTAAAATTTTACGCTAATTGGACTTTGCGTAATTTTTTTGAACCAGTTAACGTGCATTTTTGCGTCGGACAGTAAATATGGTGCTGGAGGACTAACATCCTTTTTTGGGAGGGAACTCCTACCTGGCATATCATTGTCACTAAACGACACAAGGTGGAGTGCGCTCCCAAAAAATTACGCAAAGTCTGATATTTTGTCGCTAGACAGGTCTAGCGAAAAAATATTTTTATGGCGCTTTTGCGTCAAAATGTATAGCACAAAGGTGGTGCTAAGTTTCCTTAAATATGAGCCATAGTCTCATAGGCTTCGTGCCCAAGTTCGCCTTTTTCCTTTTCCCGGTTTAGCCATTCTTTTTAATACTGTTGCAGCACCTGAATTAGTTCCACCTTTTTCAGCAGTCAGTTAAGTGATGGTACTGGCTGGGTTAAAACAACCAGTATGACTAAGAACTTGTGGTGGTGCCTTGCATCCACAAAGGTCTTAATGTACTATAATTCTAATCCCTGCTTCATTCTTTCCAATGAGCAGGTTAAAACTAAGAGGAGATGTTAAAGATGAGGGTAGTGACAATCTACGCTCTGCCCTCTGAATTTTGTCCTTAATAACCCCAACTGCCGTCTTTAAGATTCGTCAAGTGTGGCCCCTGTCCCCGGTTGCAGGAGCTTTACGGTTACCAATAGCTAGAAGGTTGCCAGAGTCTTGGGGGATCCTCTACTGGGGGAAAGAGGGGCGGCCATTCCAGTCGCTGACGGGCATGGATGGGCCTGCCATTGGCCCGGGCTTGGCCTGGGCGCAGCTCACACACGTCCTACGCATCAGGGTTGATGGAGCTGATTTATGCACGCGACGGTTCGAGAGCAGAGTGACAAGCGCCTCCTGCTGCGGAGCTGCCTGGGACCTGTAGTCCTCCTGGCCCTTGCTATGAGTTCAAAGGCGTACCGCACAGCAGGGTTGATGGATCTGATATATGCACCGGATATCGCTAGAGCAGAGTGCCAAGCAGCTCCTGCCGCGGTGCTGCCTGGGCACTGTAGTCCTCCTGGGCCCTGCTGTAAGTTCAAAAGCGTCATGCGCAGTGGGGTTGATGGATCTGATGTATGCACCGGATAGCACAAGAGCAGAATGACAAGCAGCTCCTGCTGCGGTGCTGTCTGGGCCCCGTAGTCCTCTTGAACCCAGCTGTGAGTTCAAAAGTGTCTCGTACAGCAGGGTTGATGGATCTGATTTATGAACCAGATGCCGTGACAGCAGAGTAACAAGCAGCTCCTGCTGCGGTGCTGCCTGGGCTCTGTAGTCCTCCTGGCCCCTGCTGTGAGTTCAGAAGTGTCCAGCACAGCAGGGTTAATGGTCCTGATTTATGTGCCGGATGATGCGAGAGCAGAGTGACAAGCAGCTCCTGCCGAAGTGCTGCCTGGGCCTCATAGTCCTCCTTGCCCATGGTGTAAGTTCAAAAGTGGTCTGCGCAGCAGGGTTGATGGATCTGATTTATGTGCCAGATGGTATGAGAGCAGAGTGGCATGCAGCTCCTGCCACAGTGCTGCTTGGGCCCCGTAGTCCTCCTGGCCCCTGCTGTGAGTTCAAAAACATTTCCAGGGAGCTGAATTGTAAGTAGGACATATATTTGTGCTATGTCTTAACAGCAACACTTCCAAATTTTCATTTTGATTTGGATAAATGTTGGATGCAGCCCCATCGGCTAACACAGGGTTACCGGTTGGCAACTCAACCCGGCTAAGTCCGGGGTGGGTGTACCTAACTGGGTCTTGTAAGGTATCAAATGAATCATGGCATAAACTCGACCTGATGCCCAAGTTGAATATAATAATAATTAAAGTTTAGCAACTTTTAAAAAGTTGCCACTCTGTACCCTAGTTAGCCCAGCAGGCTCACAAAGGCCCTGGCACACAGACAACTATCTGAACACCTGGGAAACATGTGAACCCAGGCCCATGAACAAAGGCAGTTGTCGCAAAGTGAGGTGTTACCTACTCTCCCTGGATGGCCACTCGGTGTGTTAGCCTAAAAGACTATCTTCAAAAGTGAGGCCACCTTTGAGAGGGAAGTAGCACTAACACCCCAGATCAGGATTCATTTTGTTCCTGCAGAGTTGAGACAGAGTCAAGGAGAGAAAATTGATGTGCAAACCCTTTTACAGTGAGCATGGAGCCATTTCGTAGCCACACCTCTAGGGTGGGCTTCCAAGCTCTTTGTGACTAAGGAAGGGCTGTGCTATCTTGAAAGGGGCAAGACTGTGGCACTCTTGGATATCCAGATGCCACACATCACAGGAACTTCATCACGAGGTAGGAGGGGACCCAGTAGGCTATTGGCTACTGACCATGTGGTCCCCTCAGAGAGCTTTTCTGGAATATACATGGCTCCCCTGCACTGTGACTCTCAGATCATGCTGAAATCGGAGAGAGGACCAAAGAAGGACTAACCACCTGCCCTTGGAGTCACACTGAGAGGCTGTATTGCTCGAAGCACTGCACTTGCTGCACTTTAGGCTAGCAGTGATTAGACTGTGCCTGTATCCCCTGGCTCATGGAAAAAGTTGATTCCCAGCCCCAACCTACAGCAGTGACTCCAAGGATGAGTCAACTGATCCCCTGGAACCAGCTCCCAGAACAAAAGAGTTAGAGAAGCCCAAGCAGACGGGTTGATAGCCACTGCAGATGTTTTTCAACTGCCTTTTGCTGGGCACTCAAGAGGACAAGTTCCAGATAGCCACAGATTGCACCTCAGTCCACTTGACCCAGGAGTGCTATCCAACTATAGATTTGTCACAAAAAAGTGACACTAGCCCCCACCTAAGGATTTTGCCCCGTGGTGCAAGCTGATCAATAAACCGACATTGACTGGCCTGCTACTGCAACAGGGAGGATTTAGAATGATCCTGACCTCTGTGGCCAAGTTCGCCCTACTTCACTCGTGGACCAAGGAGCACCCACAAAGGCAACCCCATCAACCACACCACAAGCAGGGGAATCCTTGAGCATAGCTTGCCTGCATCCCTCATCATCAGGATCTCTCCGTTGATGTCTATGACGGTCATCCTGTAAAGTTTGGATCTTGTTTTAAAAATGCTCTGGTGGCCAGGTAATTGTCCAAAGCATCCACACTGGCCCCTTGACCTCTGCCTGCTGGAATTGGTTGCCCATCCTAGGCTGGAGTAGTCGAGCTAACTGTTTCAAACTTTTCATGAGTTTCCAAAGTTTTTATTGATCACTGCTTGTTTGCAGTTGCATTTAAAAGTGATAACATCTTCTAAAATCAGTATCTCTGGAACCCTCCAGTGGATTATGGGGGTCATTCCGACCTCTGCGGGAACCGCCAGAAGACCGTACCGCGGTCGAAAGACCGCGGCGGTCATTCTGAGTTTCCCGCTGGGCTGGCGGGCGACCGCCAGAAGGCCGCCCGCCAGCCCAGCGGGAAACCCCCTTCCATGAGGATGCCGGCTCCGAATGGAGCCGGTGGAGTGGAAGGGGTGCGACGGGTGCAGTTGCACCCGTCGCGATTTTCAGTGTCTGCTTGGCAGACACTGAAAATCTTGGTGGGGCCCTGTTAGGGGGCCCCACGACACCCGTTCCCGCCAGCCAGGTTCTGGCGGTCAAAACCGCCATAGCCAGGCTGGCGGTAAGGGGGTCGGAATCCCCATGGCGGCGCTGCCTGCAGCGCCGCCATGGAGGATTCCCTTGGGCAGCGGGAAACCGGCGGGACACCGCCGGTTTCCCGTTTCTGACCGCGGCGGTACCGCCACGGTCAGAATGCCCATGGGAGCACCGCCAGCCTGTTGGCGGTGCTCCCGCGGTCGCTGGCCCTGGCGGTCCATGACCGCCAGGGTCAGAATGACCCCCTATGTTCCTTAAGGTCTCTAAACATTCATAAGTATATAATCTATTTTTATCAATTAGTTTCCTCTTTCTTTCATGTGTTGTGGCTTTCTAATTTCATTATTTGATACTGTTAAAAGCTTTACACATAGTTCCTTTGCTAAGCCTTACTGCTCACAGTCACAGCTACCAAGGGTTGAGCTTGAGGTTAAGTAAATGAAGCAGACTGGACCAAAGGCTGAATTTGTGTGTGTACAGCACGATACGGCCCCGCAACTCTATCATATAGTACACCCAACTCCTCACTAATACATGTTCCATTGTTCTGAATGCTCTAAACTGTAGCACTATTCCTCCAGCTGCAACTTCAATCTTCTTAATCATTGCAATAGAAGCCCATGATTTGGTATTAGAACACAATAAGGTATTTTACTTGATTTTATATATTTATGTAACCATTGAAGAGCACAGAACTATTCTGAGATGTTAATAGTGTATTTGCTATTTGCTATTGTTATTTACATAAAACCCCTTATATAAGACTTTAAGGAACTCAGGGGCAGATTTATGAAAAGTGGCGCTGCACCTAGTTCAGCACCACTTTTCCTGCGCTCATTAGCTCACCCCCTAATGCCACCATGTGTGCATCATATTTAAAATTCGGTGCACCATGGTGGTAGTCAGGGGTACTACCGTCATAATTTTTTATGCTAGTCCGGCACTTTGCAGGATTAGCATAAAAAATGTTGACACTAATCTTGCAAAGTGCCCAGAGGCCCACTGAAAACAATGGGAGCCTCCCATTAACACCTGCTCTTAGCAGGTGTTAAACATTATGATACAAATGATGCAAAGAAATCTCTTTGATTTCTTTATGCCATTGTCTTGGCCCCCTAGTGCTGGAATGCCCCCCTTGCATACATTATGCAAGCATTGCGCCACTGTGCAAATATGTCCCGGTGTTTTTAGCCCTCCAGCGCCACATTAGCATCAAAAACATGACGCTAATGTGGCGTTGGAATGGCCCTAGGCCCTCTTAATTCTGGGCCTCAGTAAGTAAGCTTTATAACCCAGATCTGAATAGCAACCATTTAAGAACTCCAGGTATCATCTCCTGTAAAGTCTACTAATATTAACTCAACAATCAATCATAAATGAGTATTTAATTTCAGCTTGCTTGTGCCAAGCCCATTCCAAAGAAAATCCAAAGAGCAATGTATATAAATGTTGAAGATTAAAATTGCCTCATTAAACATGCAAGTAAAGAAAAGAAATATTTGTATTTATATATTCAATTTCATAACCACACAATACAAGTTTTACATAAGAGGAATCAAACTTGGAATCAATTGTGGTTCTCCGCTGCTGGTAATATGTATCAGTCTAGTAAACAGAAAACCTCTTATTTAAGACAAACTGTAATAAATCAAGTTCCATACATGTGTGGTTTAGAAAACTTGTTGACTTTATGCTCAAAGAAGCATATTCTGAATACCCCCTCCAGACTATCATCTTACGTTATTATTTGGTAAATATATTGTGAGTGCAAAAATACCAAGGAAGGGGAGTTTGAAACTAAGGCCCTCATTGTGACATTGGCGGTAAATCCCACCTACTGCCACGGCGACGGCCTCCAAAAGACCGTCGAAGTGGCTACCTACCATCCACCATAATGTGACCGTGGCCGGAATTCCACCAGAAGGGTGGCGGAATTCCAGCTAGGATCATGGCGGCGGATGGCGGTAAGGTGGCGCTGCTGCCAGCAACAGTGCCACGCCAGTAGAACGCAGCTGACAGTATCATGACACATGATATGGCCTGGCGGTTTTCCGCTGGCAGACACTGCTGCTGGCAGCAGCGTCTCATCCCGTCTCCTGCCTGAGAACGCCCTGCAAGCAGGTAAGTCGGGTTCTCCAACAGGGGAAGGGGGTGTTGTGTGTGTGTGTGCATGTGATTGTTTTTGTATGCGTGCATGCAGGTGTGAGGCATGTGGAATGCGTGTGTGCATGAATGGTTGTGAGTGTATGTGTATGTTGTGTCGTGTGAATGCGTGTGTGCTTTTATGTATGTTAGTGTGTGTTGCGGTGTGTGTATATGAATTTATGCATGTGTGGGTGGATGTGGGTATGCGTGTGTGTATGAGTGTGTATGTTTGTGCGTGTAGGTGTGTGTATGTCAGGGGGGTCATGTGGGGAGGGTGAGGGAGGACTCTGGGTAGGGTGTGGGGGAGACCCCTATCAGTGCCAGGGAAGGAATTCTCTTACACTGATAGCGCCTACTGCCATGGTTTTCGTGGCAATAAAAAACCCACGGAAACCAGTGCGGTAGGTGGGGCCATATTCCCGTGGGCGGCTTAGTGATGGCCGCCAGGCTGGAGACTGTAGTCTCCATCCCAGCGGTCATTACCGCCGTGGCGGTCGGTGTGTTACATTGGCGGTTTGGCATTGTCATAATATGGCTGTACTACTGCCACTATAGCACCAACCTCCAGGGTTGTAATGAGGGCCTAAGTGTAAAGATATTTACAAATAATATTAAAGTTAGAAAATGTTCATTGCTATATTGTTATGGATTTTAATAATTCTGTATAGTGTTTAGTGGATTTTTTTATAATATTACACTGATATTAATAAAGTGAATTCTTTTTTACTTTTTTGTCGTTCTTTTCAGGTTCTGTGTTTTATTCACATTTTTATGAATACTTATTTATATGCTTTGTTAAACTTTAGTTTTATTTTTTTCTAGAGGTTGTGAGTTGCACAGAGGAATTAGGATAGGTAGCATTTTTTTTTAAAAAGATATATTTAATTTCATGAAAGAATCAGTAAAGATATGCATTTAATTTCTTTTGAAATTTTAATTACATATTTTTAAAATGTACTTTTGGTCTATGGAGATATTTTTACAAATATTATAATAGAAAATGGTTTAATGTTAATATAATTGTGAAGATTCTAAATTTAACATTGAAAAAAGCTTTAGTTTCTTAAAAATAAAATGAAAATATATTTAAACATGCACATATTAGCACGCATTAGCAATAATAATTTATAATATTTAATGAGAATATAATGAAACAAATAAATCTATGAAAATAGTTACATTTTATAATAGTCCATTTCCAATAAATGCTTTTAATTTTTAATATTTTATAGATTATTTAAAAATTCAAAAAGTATTTATGTGATTTACAAAATGCACATGATGATGTTAATTCAAAACGTTTTTAGTATTGGACAAGTTTTTGCCAATTACATGCGCTTTCCCAAAAGGCAGAGGAACATGGGTTAGAATAGTAAAATAGTAAGTATACAATCTGCAAGTTTATTCATGTTCCCACATGTTAGTAGGACTGGAAGTTATAGCAGTGTATGTTAACACCCAATTCTATGCATTTTCCACAATGTTAGAGTAACTGGAGTTAGAATAGTGCATCCTACTCACAATGTTTTGGACTTTTCTCATTGTGAATAGGACTGGAGTTGAAATAGTAAACCCGATCCTCTTCCCCAGTTGTAAGCACTTTCCACAATGTTAGCTGGGTTCAAATTAGAATAGCACATATCATCTCCCAAATGTATGCACCTTTGACAAAGTGTTTGTAGGACTGGGGTTAGAATAGGACATCTGCCCCCACACACACACAATTTTGTGCACTTTCTCCAATGAGAGTGAGCCTGGAGTTAGAATAGAAATAGAATAGTAAATCTGACCTCCCTAAAGATATGTGCTTTGCCCAATATTAATATGACTAGAGTTAGCACAGTAAATCTGCATAAGCAATTTCATGCACTTTTTCCAGCTTAAGTGTGCTCGTCCCAGATGTAGCACCAAACTAATAGTAGTTTCAAGGCTAGATGAGATGTTCTTAGGAGAATGATGGACGAAGCATTCTTACATTGATATAAAGAAGGTAGCCCTAGCATGGCTAACAATAGAGAGAAATCAAAGAGTGTCTATTCCTCCTTTTTCTCCATACTGCGAAAGATTTACATTACATAGTACCCCAGAGCTCGGTCCTGTCTCCACTTTTTAACATATACATGCTCCCTTTAGCACATTTGCTACATCAAACAAGGTCATTTGTTTTTCCTTTGTGCATCTCTCACCTAACTGGGATTTGAGATGCGTCCATACCCAAACACCCAATTAGACAATAAGGGCCTGATTTAGATTCTGATGAAGGGGGTTTCTCTGTCAAAAAAGTGACTGATACCCCATCCGTAGTATTGCAATCCCATTATAGCCTATGGGGATCGTAATATGGCGGATGGGATATCCGTCACATTCATTGCAGAGTAATCCTGCCACCAGGATCTAAGTCAGACCACAAGGGCCTGAATTAGAACTCTGAAGAGGGGTTACTCCATCACAAAAGTTACAGATATCCTGTCCGCCAAAATCTAAATCCCATTATATATTATGAGATTTAGATTTCGGTAGATGGAATACCTGCCACCATTGTGATGCAGTAACCCATCTGCCAAGTTCTAAATCAGGCCCTAAGTCCTGTGTGCTGAAAGTCTGATTGTTATTTGCTTGTAGATGGCTAAAACATATATGAAACTAAATAAAATATGTTGCCCTCTTTACAGAATATGCATAACTTTTTGAAAGTGCACCTGACCATGCGAGTGGCTCAAGTCATATGGTAGCATAAAATGACTGGCACACATGTGGTGGTTGGTATCTCTCTGTACTTTACTGTTTCATTAAAATAGCCCCTAACAATACGCTTGTGGTCTTTCTCTGCCATGTCTTGAGCACAATGTTTGGAGTAGCTACTTTTCTTTGACAGGAATAAATTGACACCAGGGTATGACATTAGAACATTATGGTGTATGCACAATCTAGATCATTTACATTGTATATTACATACATATTACCACCCTGAAGACGTCTGTATCAGATGAAACAAACTGTCAGATGCCACAATTGCTGAACAGAGAGTGAGTAACCTGTGATAACCTTCCCAGCAGGAGTGATGCAGAATGCTTGTCCTTCCACACTCCCTGATGCCCAACCAAGAGAGTTGTACACAGCACTCAAAGGGAACGGGAGAATGGGACAAAATAATAAAATAACCAAATGCTGACTGTATGACAGCATCCTTGTATCACCCTTCAAGCTCATCTGTCATCTGCCTCTCAGTGTGCAAGTGCCTGAACAACAAGAACAAATATTTAGTTTTTTCTAAAAAAAAACTATTTAAAGCTTTTGATTTACAGTTTCAATCATTTCCATTGTCTCTCACAATCTAAACTCAATATACCTGTTAACGTGCATGAAAACCCTTTAAAAATTAGTTATTTCTCCTTTAGTTGTTTCTTCACTAGAATTAAACTGTTCTCTGGATTTGGCACATGCTGCATGGTTTTCTCAATGTCTCTTTTGGGTTAGCGCAGATTGCATGATCCACCAAATAATAATGAAGTACCTTATAAATAATCAAGTATCTTGCATTTGTGTCCACCAAGTTCCTTTACTGATGCTCAGGTATGATTCCTTTGTCTCAAAATCCTGGCTTGCATGTGCACATGAAGGAAGAAAATATTAAATGTACTTTTTTCTTGTCTCTTTCATCTATTGCAGATTGTCGAGAACTCTCTTCAGGAAGCACATGGTTTACAGAGGAAGATGATCCTGGTTGCGTAGGTACACTGGATCATTTGGAGAAACATGGGTGATGTCTTCACTGGAACTCCAATGGCCTAGCAAAAGGTGTGGTCCAAGGGAGTGGTATTTATACATGCCTGAAATCAAAGATGGCTGCCACCATCACATAACTGTTTAAAGAGCCTTCTGGCTTGTTCCAGAACATTCTATTTAGTTCCAGATGGACTGCCAAGTGCTATCAAAATCTATTTACTGGCTTGTTCCTGAAACTTCTGGATTGTTCTTTAACCTTCTGGATTGTTCCAGATAGATTGCAATGTGCTTTCAAAGTCTGTTTATAAGTGAATAGTTGACAACCTTGTTTCCTTTTACCAACAGTCCTCAATTATGTTTTTTGTTACAGTTCTATTACATGTTAGCACTTGTGACTATCGCCTACCCTCAAAGCTTTGGGAACCATCTTTTTGCATCTGAATAAACGTATCAAAAAAGAACATCCTGGAATGTTCTCTCAAACACCTGACTCTGTAAACTGGGTGGACATGACAAATGAGTCAACTGAATGTTGCATGAATACTCGTTGGAAATTAGAATTTACAGCCTGTTTGTTATATAAACTTGTTGGTGACTGGGAATGTTGGAACTAAACTGGCAAGAAGATGTATTCATTATTGAACTGTTTAGATCTGCAAGGAAGTGCCATTTTTTGCTATTACCGCTTGAAAGTGCTCTGTTGCTATCTTAAAGTTATAATTTGATTGTGACCTATTTTGGGGTACAATACACATGACACCTATTGGATAGCAGGGTGTTGAGCATTATATGGAGCACTTACTACAGACTGGAAACTGTGTGATGGATGTTAATTGAGGTTATCAATCCAAAAGATTTCTTTGGAGCTGTGCGACTGATATACTCCACTGTTCCCTCTTTGAATTTGTTTGCTAAAGCCACTGAAATTTGGCAGTTATAAGTAAATGATATAAATGTAACTAGAAATGCCACAGATTTCAAAGGTCTTCGTGAATGTATTATTTGAGGTCATAAGCAGTACACCATAGCAGAGCATGTTATATATACGAGAGTTATGTACAACTGGCAAACTTCAGGTTTTCTTTTTGGTTTTCAAACTGTAGTCATTTCTTTGTGAATGTACAGGATTTTTTTTAATGTAAGTTAAATTTGTACTTCCTTTCTCACGTGAGGCTCCACTTTAACCCTTGCTCTTTTCACTGATTTTCTATGGTTTTATTCAAGTAACCAATCAATCAATCAATCACGTAATTTATAAAGCTCACCCATCAGGGTCTCAAGGCACTGGGGGGGTGGAGCTACTGGTCGAATAGCCATGTCTTGAGGCATTTCCTTAAAGTCAGGAGGTCCTGGGTCTGGCGTAGGTGGAGCACTAGGGAGTTCCAGGTCTTGGTGGAGAGGTGAGAGAAGGATCTTCCTCCGGCAGTGGTCGGCGAATGCGGGGGACAGAGGCGAGGTCGAGGCTGGCAGAGCGGAGCTGGCGGACGGGAGTGTGGAAGGTGAGTGTGTCGTTGAGGTAGGCCGGGCCTGTGTTGTGGAGGGCTTTGTGTGCATGGGTGAGTAGTTTGAAGGTAATCCTCTTCGATACGGGCAGCTAGTGTAGGTCTCTGAGGTGGGCAGAGATGTGGTTGCGGCATGGGACGTCGAGGATGAGTCGGGCGGAGGCGTTTTGGATATGTTGCATGTTCATTTGTAGTTTGGCTGTGGTTCCTGCATACAGTGCGTTGCTGTAGTCCAGTCGGCTGCTGACCAGGGCGTGGGTGACTGTCTTTCTGGTTTTGACGGGAATCCACTTAAAAATCTTGCGGGTGCATGCGAAGGGTGCTGTAGCAGGAAGAGGAGACTTCATTGACCTGCTGAGTCATGCTGAGTGCTGAGTCCAAGATGATTCCCAGGTTTCGTACTTGGGTGGTGGGTGTCGGTGAGGCTCCTATGGAGGTAGGCCACCAGGAGTCATTCCAAGGGGAGGGGTTGCTGCCGAAGATGAGGATCTCTGTTTTGTCTGTGTTTAACTTGAGGCGGCTTGATTCCATCCAGTTAGCGATGGCGTGAAGTCCATTGTGGAGTTTGATCTTGCGGTTGTAGGGTCTTTCGTGAGGGAGATGATCAGCTGGGTGTCGTCTGCATAGGGTACTATGTTGATGTGGTGGGATCGTGCGACGTTGGTGAGAGGAGCCATGGAAACGTTGAAAAGTGTTGGGCTGAGGGAGGATCCCTGGGGCAAGCCACAGATGGTTTTGGAGGATTCGGACAGGTAAGGCAGAAGACGGACTCTCTGGGTTCTGCCAGAGAGGAATGAAGAGATCCAGTCGAGGACCTTGCCGTGGATCCCGGCTTTGTGGAGGGGGTGTTCAAAGGGTGTGGTGACAAATGGTGTCGAAGGCTGCGGAGAGCTCCAGGAGGATGAGCGCTGTGGTTTCGCCTTCGTCGAGCATGGTCCTGATGTCATCTGTGGCAGCAATTAGTGCGGTCTCAGTGCTGTGGTTCTTGCAAAATCCGGATTGGGAGGTATCAAGCGCTTTGCTGTCTTCCAGGAAGTGGGATAGTTGGCTGTTCATGATTTTCTCAATGACCTTCGCTTGGAAGGGGAGGATGGAGATGGGCCGATAGTTTTTGGGATCATCTGGGCCCACCTTGGGTTTCTTCAACAGGGCGTTGACATTGGTGTGCTTCCAGCTCTCCGGTAAGGTGGTTGCCTCAAAGGAGCTGTTTATGGTGGCGCGGAGGTGGGGGGCGATGATGTCGCTGGCTTTGTTGAAAATCTGGTGTGGGCAGGGGCCCAAGGGGGGATTGGAGTGGATGGAGGCCATGGTGTTCATGATGTCTTCATTGTTGACGTGGGTCCAGGCGCTTAGAGAGTTGGTGCTGCTTGGTGCGTTGGGTTTGTGGCTGTCTGTGGTTGGCTGGTGGGTCTGGGGTTTGAAGCTGTTGTGGATGTCTTCGATTTTTCGACGGAAGTAAGTGGCGAGGGAGTTACAGAGCTCCTGTGATGGTGAGGGTTCGTAGGAGCAGGGCCTGGGGTTGGAGAGTTCTTTGATGATGCCGAAGAGCTCTCTCTTGTTGTGAGCGTTGCTGTCTATGCAGCTTTTGTAGTAGGTTCTTTTGGTGGTGCGGATCAGCTGGTGATGTTTGCGGATGGCAGTCTTGAGGGCGATGTGGTTGGATTCGGTAGGTACAAGGCGCCAGGTCTTCTCCATTCTTCGGCATTCCCTTTTGGAGGCCTGTAGGTCGGGGTGAACCAGCTAGCCTTGAATCTGTGGTGGATGTCCGAGGCTTGTTTGAGTGGCGCGAGGGTGTTGGCGCAGTCGTCTATCCATTGATGCAGGTTGCTGGCGGCTGTGTTGGGGTCCTAGGAGGAGGTGCCTGGGCGAGGGTGGAGATCAGCTGTTCTGTCGAGATTCTGTTCCAATAGCGGTGGGGGGGGTTGAGTGGTGAGGTGGTGAGTGACCGGCTTCTGGAAGGAGAAATGGATGCAGCGATGGTCGGCCCACTGTAGTTCGGTGGTGTGGCTGAAGGAGACGTGGTTGCTGGCTGAGAAGATGGGGTCGAGTGTGTGTCCTGCGGTGTGGGTGGGTGACGTGACGAGTTGCTTGAGGCTGAGGTTGTCGAGGTTGTCGAGTAGGTTGGTGGTGTTGATATCGTTGTTGTTTTCTAGGTGGAAGTTCAGGTCGCCGAGGAGGATGTAGTCAGTTGAGGTGAGGGCTTGGGCGCTGATGATGTCGGCGATGTCGTCGCAGAAGTGAGGTTGGGGGCCCGGGGGTTTGTAGACCAGTGTTCCTCTGAGGGTGGTGTTGGCGTTGACGTGGATTTTTAAATGGAGGTGCTCGGCAGAGTTGATGGTGTCGTGGGAGCTGGTGGAGACTCTGATGGTGCTTTTGTGGACTATGGCGATTCCTCCTCCTGGTTTGTTGGTAAGGTCTCTTCTAGTGATCTTGTAGCCTTCAGGTATGGCTATGGCTATGTCTGGTTCCGAGGCCGAATTCATCCAGGTTTCGGTGAGAAATGCGACGTCAGGTGTTGATGAGGTCAGTAGGTCCCAGAGTTCAATTGCGTGCTTGTGGACGGAGCAGGTGTTGAGCAGAATGCAGCTGAGGTGGTTGTCTGCGGGTCTGTATCGGAGCTTGGTGGTTAGGGTGCAAGTGAAGTCGCAGGCTCTGCAGGAGAAGGGTCCTTTGGTGTGCTTTGGAGTGGACTGGAAGTAGATGGAGGAGCGTCCTGGATTGAGGGTGTGGAGGGCATTGGCTGTGTAGCGGTGAGTGGTGGTGCGGGGGCGCGTGGGCCAGGGGAACTGGCGCTGGGCACGGTCTGGGCGCGGACGGGTGCAGGCGTGCTTGCCTTAGGCACGCCTTCAATGCACCCGCTGCGCGCGTCCGCTCTGCTGCCATATGAGGGTAGGTGGAAGGGAGTGGCAGCAGGAAGGAGGGAGGGGAACAGAGAATGTGAGAGCAGGGGGGCGGGCTGCAGGGACGCATCGGCGGGAAAAAGAGGTCTGAAGTGGAGGGAGGGGGGTAGGGCCGCGGAGACGCAGCGGCAGGGGCCGAGGGGAGCAGGAAAAAAAAGGAATCCAGAAAACACGGGCACTTGGAGCAGAGGCAGCGGTGCAGGGAGCTACCTGAGTCAAGCAGGGTCAAGGGTCGCTCTCGTCACCGCGCCGTGGCTGCCATATGAGGGGATGTGGGAGGGAGTGGCAACAGGGAGGAGGGAGGGGAACAGCGAATGGGAGAGCAGGGGGGCGGGGCCGCAGGGGCGTAGCGGTGGGGAAAAGAGGTCTGAAGTGGAGGGAGGGTGCGGGGCCACGGGGACACAGCGGCAGGGGCCGAGGGGAGTGGGAAAATAAAGGAATCCAGAAAACACTGGCACTTGGAGCAGAGGCAGCGGTGCAGGGAGCGACCTGACCCAAGCAGGGTCAAGGGTCGCTCTTGTCACCGTGCTGCGGCTGCCATATGAGGGGAGGTGGGAGGGGATGGCAGCAGGGAGGAGGGAGGGGAACAGCGAATGGGAGAGCAGGGGGGGCAGGGCCGCAGGGACGCAGCGGTGGGAAAAAGAGGTCTGAAGTGGAGGCAAGGGGGCGGGCCGTGGTGACACAGCAGCAGGGGCCGAGGGGAGCAGAGGGGAGTGGGAAAAAAAGGAATCCAGGAAACATGGGCACTTGGAGCAGAGGCAGCGGTGCAGGGAGCGACCTGACTCAGGCAGGGTCAAGGGTCGCTCTTGTCACCGCGCCGTGGCTGCCATATGAGGGGAGGGGGAGGGAGTGGCAACAGGGAGAAGGGAGGGGAACAGAGAATGGGAGAGCAGGGGGGTGGGGCAGCAGGGATGCAGCAGTGGGAAAAAGAGGTCTGAAGTGGAGGGAGGGGGGCGGGCCGCAGGGACGCAGCGGCAGGAGCCGAAGGGAGCCGAGGGGCGCAGGTAAAAAAGGAATCCAGAAAACACGGGCACTTGGAGCAGAGGCAGCGGTGCAGGGAGCGACCTGACTCAAGCAGGTAACTTAATATTGTAGTAGCCTCACTGTGTATAACTCAAATTAAACCTTACATTTTTTCAGGTAATTTCTGTGGTTTTCTAAACTTAAAGTAATAACTTATTATGATATATTTGTGGCTAACCTTCTGCTGCCTTGGCCTTCAACCCCGTCCCCTCTCCACGTGACCACAGATCCTCGCTCCACATTTTATTTTATTCTTACTTTTGGGGTGTGGTGGAGACCTGCAGAATATCGCAGGACTGCTACAGGAGTTTGCGGGAGCAAACAAGGGGCCAGGCTGGCTCCAGTGGGAACCTTGCAGCATTGCAGAACCCAATATTTTTTTTACATATGACCTCCAGGAAGAATCCCTGTGGACCTCCCCCACGAGGTCTAGGGGGTTCCTACTCTCCCGTATTGCATCTGATTTTTTTACAATTTTCAAGACACACGGACAATGAACCCGTGCCCTGTAATGGTGACACAACATTTTCTTTATGTTGCAGACAGCGAATGAGGTCGCTGACTCCTGCGAGACTGAGTCTTGCACGAGTAAGCCTGCCAATAGGAAGAAAAATCACTTGCAACCAGTCAGATGGCCCCAGTTTTTTAATTTGTGGTCCCACGGGACTCCCTTGGGATTCTTGTGGAATCAACTGTCAATATATCTATACCTTGTGAACCTTATTTTCTCAAAAAACATGAACAGATTTGCCCTAACTCACACAGAAAGATCTAGCTTTCTGCCAAATGTAGTGTGATTTTGTCCACCATTTTCTCTGTGCCATTGTCCAAGTTTTCCTATTGAAACTCTGACTCACAGATAGAGAGAAAGATAAATAGATAGATAGATAGATAGATAGATTTTTTTTTATCTGCACCAAACAAGGAAACGGCTGCCACGCTCTTGATGTATAACACAGGGATTTACTGTTTGCAATCCACGTAACACGATTTGGCTGACACCAGCGGCCTTGATCATAGGTTTTTTTAGGGCTTGTGTCTGGATTCACGCCTTCGTCATCACCAACTGGTGCTGGGCCTGGAAGCATTGGACGTGTGCAGCATGCTGTCAGTGCATAGCTTGGGTGCCACATGTCACTTTTATTTTATGCCGTATGTTTGATAGCTACCTCCGTTCTGAGGCTATGTTTAGCGTCAGTCTGAGAATGCTGCTGTGCTCTATTACTATGGAGAGATCTGTGATAGGTGAGGAGCAACTAGCTCTGCTTTTAAAGGTATGCTGTGCCTCATTTCCCTGAACTGTAAATTGGGAGCTCTTTAAAGGTCAGGAGATTTAGTGCTATATAAATCTGCACAATGGAATGTGAATTATGTGTTGTCTTGTGTGGGCTATGCATCAATAGGCCACACACGGATGTAATTATAATGAAAATGCCGCTGCTTTTTGGATTTTGTAGAGGAGCTGGGGCTTTGGCGAGTTTGTATATTGTTTTCTTATCCTGGAGAAACGTTGCTATTTATTTGAAGACCGTTTTGATTAGTAATTCTAGAGCCTAGGTCTGAACGCGGATCTGCGCGTGCACAACCGTGTGTGTAAGGCAAGCAGCCATTTACAGAAGCTGTCAGTAGCAGGTTACGTTTCTAATCTATGGCTTGCTGCGGTCGGCCTTTTGGTGTTTGCTGTTTGTAACAAGCATGAATTTTAGTATTTTCCCACATCTATGCAATTGCTTACATTTTTCATCGCAAAGTGGCAAATTTTCTTTGCGCGTCACAATATTCCAATGTGAGAGCGAGCTGGCGTTGAAAATGGATGCGTAGTTTTTTTGCGAGTTAATTTGAACTGCATTTTTTACGCGACTAAAATTGGATAGATTTTTACTT
Source organism: Pleurodeles waltl (assembly GCF_031143425.1). NCBI lineage: Eukaryota > Metazoa > Chordata > Amphibia > Caudata > Salamandridae > Pleurodeles > Pleurodeles waltl. Next base: position 332,241,176 of record NC_090447.1, read on the forward strand.
CTTTTCATCTCAGTAACTTAATATCAGCACAAAAATCCTGGTACTTTCACGTGCAGAATATGTTGTGGACTTTGGGTACAAACTTTAGTATTTGCCAGAATTTTTGGACGTTTTAGTGTGAAAATCTTTGCAGCTTTGGCCTTTGAGTTAGATTTACTACATTTCCTGCAATGTGGCCCTTTATATTCTATGGTAAATTGCCGTTATCTTTTGCACTGTGTTGCACCACACGGTGCCCGAGCAAGCTATTTCTGAATATATCGTTTAAAGGCAGATAACTTCATACTACGCACAATCCTTGGCTCCAAAAATGGTTAAAGTATGGTAAAAACTTGGCTTTCCCCATTTATGCGAAAAGTAATTTCTTTGATGTTTGCCCCAAGTGGTATTTACCACATATTTTGCCATTGTGTAGCAACAGTTGTTATTATTTCGCAACTCATTTGTACTCGATTTTGTTGCATGCCTTGCAAGGATTACACTCGGATCTCAACAGGGAGCGCTTAATTTTCGGAGCTAGCTGTCTGGTATCCATTGTTTCACTGATTTACTTCTTCACTCTAGCTTTCTATTACAACAGCTACGTCTCCTTTTTGAGAAACAGCCTGATTTTCTATCTTATCTCATCTATAATTATTTGTCACTGGCTTATAAAAAAATACATAGTCACACAACACTTCATTGGGGTGTTTAAAAATATTTTAGTATCTGCTATGGCACAGGTGTAGCCCAAAATGCATAGGGTGCTTTACTAAAATATTTCAAGCGGGATTATCTTGATCATGAGGATCTGTTCATAGAACATAATGCGGTAGTGTCTAATAGCAATGAGGTATTGAAAGCAGGATAGGGTCACAATTAGCTATAGGTGATGCTATAAGTAGGTTGATCAGACATATTTACAATACACACCCACATATTTAAAGGTTGAGGCTGGTAGGTTTAGAGATTCTCATAGAATCATAATTTTGTATCTAAATGGAATCATCTTTTTTTGTCTAAATGCTAAAACCAAGACTAAACCCCATATCACAAGGTACTAATTTAGTTAAAAAAATAGATTTTCTCATTCTCTTAGCACTAAATGTGCCTAACTAACACAAGGAATGATATGACATAGCACAGAAATGCCACAGTGGCCCTGGGGTTAACAAGCCAATGAACCCTATGGCCTCCACTTGGGTGACTGTCACGTGACATCTATTGTTTCTTCTACTTCGTAAATGCACAAGGGCCAACCGAATACTGCGTGACACATGCCGTGTTCCACGGGGGACTGAAATTCCAAAAGTAGTGTTATGTTACCATTGCACTTAGTACAAATGCAGAAATGATCTCAAGCAATGAGAATGTGGCTCAGCATACAAAAACTTTCTAATGCAGCAGGTTGCCATTTGCGTGCCAAAAAAATAATTTGATTTCTGGTGTTGTTTGCTTGCTAACCTACCCAGTCCACTGCTTAATCTAGCCACACGTCCCTTTTTCTGTTCAGTTCAACCCTCTACTGTTCTAGAACTTTAAAAGACTTTTTTCTACATCACTTCTTCAAAAAGCTCACTCTTCTGCCAGTCGGAAATAGAGTTGCTGTCTAGTAGGATTTTGTCCGGAGAAGTATTGCTGACTGTGGTCACTCTGTTTTCTTCTCTTTAGTCTGTCCATTTGGATTGCTGACAATGATTTCATCACTTTCAGAACCAGTGGGATTTCAGGACATAATTGTCAGGATAATAATAAACACCCTGTAGCCGGGAGAGGCACGACCATGCCGGGACGGGCTGTGGAGCTTCACCACAGCCCATGGCACCTCTCTGCTTACTCCTCATATATCAGCCCTGGGGGAGGCGCCCTTGGCCCCCCAGCTAAACACCAGGGACCCCCTCTGCCACACCGTCTCCAGTCGGGGGCCTACTGCAGCATGAGGAAGGGCACAGAGGCTTTGGGAGGGCTGTGAGGCTTCTACACGGTCCACACTGATACTCCGCCATCACCTTACCCACCGGCCCAGATGGAAGCATCCTGGGCCCTCCCTATGCCACATACCGAGGCCCTTGGGCAGGTCCTCCACAGTGGTCTGGACAAGAGCTGCCCCTGAGCTGCCAGAAGCTCACCAGTGCCACCAGGAGGCTGCAAGACAGTGGGCCTGACTACCACAGTGACCCATGGGTGATTAGAGGCCCCAGTAGTGCACCAGCAACACAGAGGGATACAGGCCCCACTGCGATGACCGTTGCACCGTGTTCCCCTCCACTCAGAACAAGGACTTGGCTGACACCAGACCATGGCTTCCCTGCCTGGCTGCAGGAGCTATGCCGGGGACAAGCACAACCTACTGGAGCCTATGCTGGGGTGAGTGAGACACGTCTTTCTCACTGAGCACCTATCACCACCCCACAGCCCTTTTACATCATTGGGGGCTTATACCCGCTTCCCCCACAGACCCTGGAATGTGGGAGCACTTCACAGTGGGTGCAGAGCAAATCCCAGTACCACCCTTCCTCCTCTACTTTTCTGGTGCCCTCTTTGCCCACTAGATCCTGGTGTGAGCGTAGCCCTGGTGCCCTGGTGGGAGTGGCTGGTGGTGACACGTGCATCCTGGAGACCCTCCTGGATCTGGCCCTGAAGCCTGGGACGGACTCTTGAAAAACAGGCTGAAACATGCGCTCTCTTCTATCCCACTCATGGGAGCCCCAACTCCATGTACTGTGGCTCCACATGACTGTGTACTCCCCTGCAGTGCTCCTTCTCCCTTCTTGGCCCTCTTGACCACCACTGCCCTTCCACACACCTCTGACTTACCAGTCTGTCTATACCCACGTCCCTCGATGCTACATTCAACTGGCCCCATGAACGCCCAGTAGCCTAGAGCATACGGCCATTCTTTCCGGACCAGGCCTGGATGGGATGGAGACATGCCCTACAGTATGGACTGCTTGAGATCGGGGCTGGTGACAATGCCTTAAGGAATCAGCTGGCTCAAGTGGACACAGTTTCCCCCAGAGCTTGGAACTTGGTTCCTCTCATGCCACGACTACCTGCTGCTCTTCACGGAGGTTGTCTCACACCCTCTCCCCACAGCTGCGCCCTCTGCAACATCCACATCCTCAGCCACAATGTTGGACCTCATCTTCTAAGAGATCTCTGCGGTAGGCCGCCGCCTGGAGGAAATGCGGAATGAAAATCTATATGGGCTGACATTGCAGACTTCAAGGAGAGGGTGGGGGGGTGTACCATCATCTTTCAACAGTGGAGAGCACCTCAATTACCTCCCACACCAGGACAAGAAGCTTTGGTAGCAGTGAAGTAAAATCTCTGACTTGGCTTGGAGGTCTGGAGCTGCAGGGGCAACGTCTGCTTTTTTGGCTTCCTAGAACCCACCAAGAGTTCAGATGTCCAGGGCTTCCTGAGGGTCCTTCTCCCATGCTCATGGGGCTGACCACCTCTACCACCATGGAAATCAATAGGGTCCACCATCTAGGAGCACCTCACCCAGTGGCATCGGAGTGGGCACACCCCCTCATCACCTGCTTCCTCTGCTCCTCTGCTATGAGGCGGTACGGCAGCTCCTGACTACGGGCCGTCCCCCCCAAAGTCCATATGAATTTGAGAGGCTTAAGATCTGCATTGCTGCAGACTTCTCCTGCAAGACCAACAATAAGAGGAAGGCCTTTCTGATTCTGTGAAGTTGGGCATCAAAATTGCACTATTCGAACCAGCATGCATGTGGACCACAAATGACGGCAGGTCCAGGGACTTCCTCAACCTGGGTGACCTGCACTTCTTCCTGGATGGCCCCAAGGAGCCCAGAATGGACATTGCACCTCTGGACTCCCCAGTTGTTCTCGGCCCGTTGAATGACCCCCTCTGACAGTCAGGAGCCAGGTCTCTGGAGTGGGCTACCACAGACACAGATTTCAGGACTCTTCAGTTTGATCCCTGGACTGCAAAGTCATGGCCCTCAAAGTCGTGGCTGACCTTACACATGACCGAGGTGATGATAAATCCTGATGCCACTAAAATCCAGCCAAGGTCCGAGGTACATAACTCCTCATTTCTGTTACCGCATTAGGCGCCCTTCAAATGGACTGCTGAGTATATCCTTATTGCCAGAATGTCTGCCTCTTACAATGCAGCTTTGATGTGTTTGGTTTGCACTCCCATGCTTTGCTATGTTTTGCCATGTTTTGCTGTGTTCAGCAGTTTATTGTCAAGGTTGCCACTTCCATTGCATCCTTTCTCCCCATGCAATGTGGATCACAGCTGACTAGAGGGGAGGGGTCTAGACTTCTGGGTTATAATGCCCATCCCACCTCCCCTACTCTCCGAATACCCCCCTCCTGTACCCAGGGGCAAACACTAGCATCCCCAACACACACCAGTGAGACTGCCCCACTCTCTTCCCTCCTCCATGCTGGCAGTGATCACCCACCTTGGGCTCCTGCTAGCCTATGCCCCTGGCTTCTTCTCTTTTCGGTCCCACAGCTCTTCACCATCCTGACAACTCATACCCTTGCTTTCCCACCCCTCCCCAATGGGGAGTTCTGGTGTACATGGACGCCCAGGTTTAGACCCATGGTACACAGTTTCTGGCTCCCACTGAGCCTCCCTACCTCGGCTCTGCTCTAGCTTAGCTTCACCTTCCCCCATCACTGAACCACCCTAACAATTTCTGGTCATGTCAATACCCTTGAGTCTCTGCCCGTCCTCTACTCAGAACCTGGGCTTCGGCCCTCACCCTCTTACCCCCACCCATCACCCACTGACATCACCCCACCAGAGGGTTTCTTTGGTTCATACTTGCTTTCTCTTTCTCTCCCATCCTCCCTTTCCTCCCGCCTCCCTCTATTTCTTCCTTTCTCTCTCCCCCCCAGCACCCTAGCGCTACCATGTAGCAATGGCGACCAACGCTCCCAGGCCCCCTCACCCTTGCAAACCATTTCCTGGAACATTTTGGGTCTGATACACTCCATTAAATGCAAAAAAGTATTAGCCTACCTGCAGTCTAAACACGTTTACATTACCTTACTACAGGAGACCCATTTTTCCCACGAGGAATCGAAGAAACTGCAATGAGATTTGATGGGGAAGGTGGTCCACTGCAGTGGTCCAGATGCGACGGATGGCGGGCCCAGGCAGCCTAGGAAATGCAACATATTGATTCTCTTATGCAAGTCTCTCCCCTTCACTGTCCTCAAGACTTGGACTGACCCTGATGGCCACTATGCTTTTGCCAAACTCCAAATTGGCGAGCAGACTCTCTGCTTTGGGTTGGTGTACGCACCGACAGGACCCAAGTGACAGTTCTTCCTCTGGCTCAACTGCCTCCTGATGGAAATGGGGCCATCCACTGGCTTGCAGGTGGGAACTGGAACATAACCTGTGATGTGGTTCTCAATCACACGCAGGGTGTAGCCACAGGACCCCTATATTTGTGCCTGGAGTCCCTAAATCTGAGGCTAGAATGCTGTTAAATAAGCCTTTGTGGAGTGTAAATATGTATCCGTTTGCTATTTAAGTTCCAACTCTCCATAGGGGGCATCCTGCATATAGGGGGTGATTTTAACCTTGGCTGACGGCAGAGGCCGTCCGCCAAGGTACCGCCGTGAAATGACCGCACCGCGGTCAAAAGACCGCGGCGGCCATTTAAACATTTCCACTGGGCCGGCGGGCGCTCTCCGAAAGAGCGTCCGCCGGCCCAGCAGAAATGCCCCTACAACGAGGACGCCGGCTCAGAATTGAGCCGGCGTAGTTGCAGGGGTGCGACGGGTGCAGTTGCACCCGTCGCGTATTTCAGTGTCTGCAAAGCAGACACTGAAATACTTTGCGGGGCCCTCTTACGGGGGCCCCTGCAGTGCCCATGCCCTTGGCCTGGGCACTGCAGGTGCCCCCAGGGGCCCCGCGGCACCCCCTACCGCCATCCTGTTCATGGCGGGTTTCCCGCCATGAACAGGATGGCGGTAGGGGGTGTCTGAATCCCCATGGCGGCGGAGCGCGCTCCGCCGCCATGGAGGATTCAATGGGGCAGCGGTAAACCGGCGGGAGACTGCCGGTTTACCCTTTCTGACCGCGGCTGAACCGCCGCGGTCAGAATGCCCTCGGGAGCACCGCCAGCCTGTTGGCGGTGCTCCCGTGGTCGGTGACCGTCAGAATGACCCCCATAGTGTCCAGTGATCTATGTGTTGCTGTGGCTGTCAGACACTATGGCACCACGCCTTCATTCAGGCAATAAGTGTAGGGTAGTGTCCCAGCAGTCCTATTCAGCTGGGCTCAGTGCTAATTGCAATCAGCTCACAGTCCCTGCCTCCCTCTAAAGTGCACAGAGAGGGCAAAAGCACAATGTAGCTGTGAAGCGCTGTGCTTGAACTAGTTGGTTTGCCAAATAATTTTCTTTTCCTTGAACATTGCAGCAGTAATTTATGGAAGTCAGAGTAAAGTTGAGGTTGCAGCCTCTCCTAGTAGGAATCTCAGGCCAGCCTAGAAGAAAGATTAATTAATGCATACGGAAAGGTATGAGCAAGTGAGCCCGCTACATGTGAGGGATAATGCAAATCCAAGATTAACTGTAAACTAGCAATGTTGTACAGTGCACCGAAAAGTCAGTGAGGTGAATGAGGCGCTGGCTTTAGCATGAAAGGAACATTTTGGAGGGTCAGAGATGGGGTGCCATTAGTGGAAGACATTATGAAAAGTAAAAAAAAACAAAAAAAACATTGTTGGAAGCCCTTTGCATCTATCTAAAGGAGTCTCTGTGGCGCCTAAAAAGATATCGAGAAATGCTTCCAAAAATCAATGTCTTTAAAAAAATTCTATGGAACATGTCACATTAATAATACAAACAACAATCTCAATGAGGAAGTTTAGAAGGTTGAGTGTCTGCTGCTGTAATCTGTGAGGTCATTGTTTACCATATCAGCAATTGTGTTTAGGTGGTTAATGCGCTCGCTGCGTAGACTTCGGTATCTGGAATATCAAGCTCTCTTTTTTGTAATATGTATTTTATACAGTGTAAAGCCAACGCTAAGGAGAGGTGAAGCACTACAGAAAAGATTATGGGCCTCATTTACAAGGCCTTTGCGACACCATTGAGTGATTTTTTTTGACGCAGCAATGGTGCTAAGAAGTACTTTACACCGCTCCACCCACCTGAGTCAGGAATAATGTATGCAAGGGAGACGTTCCCAGTAGAAAAGCCTAGCAGAACTGATCTGTGCCTTCACTGCTTAGAATGTTAACACCTGCTCAGAGCAGGCATTAAACTGATGCATGGCTTTTCTCTATGGGAGGCTTCCTCTCATTGCTGGACTAGTATCATTTTAGCCCCAACCCACAAATGCCTCAGATTTTCTGATGCATCTGTGAAAAGGTGCACCATGGAGCTCTGTATGGTAAATATAGTGCATCCATGGCATCGTTAGGGAATATTTGGGCAGTGCAAGAAATCTGGCACATCAGGGCCAATACATCAGATTTTTGTAAATTAGTTCCTTTGTGTCAAATCATTTTTATTTGAATTTAGAATAGAACAAGACGGCATACAACAATCTCTACAATGTGCCCCGGTTATAGATCTTATTCTTATATAGCATGGCCCAGCAGTTCTGTTTTGAGCAAACCCAACACTAAAGTAGATGAGTAATGACACAGTCCTTCACATGGAGACCCCATTGCTAGGAATACCCCCTAAGAAATGCTGGAATGGGAACACAAGGCAAGAAAATCCAAGATAATAAGGGAAAAGGCAGAAAATAAGCTATAAAAGGCTGGTGCATGCAGGGAGTGTAAAAGGACTGAGAAACCACATCAATATATTACCAATTTACCAGTGCTATAAACCTACATCCCTCTCCCAAATTTCCCATATGCCTAGAATGGGAATCAAATGGCATAGTCTTACTAAAGTTTAGAACTTCTATTACAAGATAGCAGTCCTAATTCACCACTGCAGTACTTTTCTTGGTGCTCTCTGTCCTCATTCACGACCTTCAGTCTTTCCAGTCACACTAAGGAGCATGTGACTCCTAAGCAAGCAGTTTTAGTGCCACAGTCTGGAGCGCCTTTGTATTGGCCTTTAGTGCCTAGCTGATATACTGGGACAAAAGCATCCTCCTACCTTCCACCTGCAAAGCATTAATCAGAAGCACCTCCTTTTCAATAATAAGGTAATAAGGCAAGATTGCAGACATTTACGACAGCTTCACCACCCAGGGGCCCCCGACTCTCACCACCAGCCCGTGGACTGAAGCATCACCACCCCCTCAATCCCCTCCACTGGAACATCATCACCGACACAGAGACCCACAATATCAGGACAACCATCCGCTCACGAGCTCCCACCAACCCCTGCCCTCACCACATCTTCAACAGAGCCAGCAACATCATTGCACCCAAACTCCAGCATACCATCAACCGCTCCTTCAAATCTGCCACCTTCTCTGAGAGTTGGAAACATGCAGAGATCAAACTTCTACTGAAGAAACCCACCACCGACCCAACAGACCTAAAGAACTAGCGGCCGATCTCCCTACTCCCCTTTCTGGCCAAAGTAATTCAGAAGGCAGTCGACAAACAACTCACCACTTTCCTGGAAACCAACAACATCCTGGACCCCTCTCAGTCAGGTTCAGAAGCAACCATAGCACCAAGACCACCTTCCTCACCGCCACAGACGACATCCGCACCCGCCTTGACCAAGGCGAAACCTTCGCCCTCACCCTCCTGGATCTGTCTGCAGCCTTCAACACACTGTCTCTCACGACACACTATGCACCCGCCTCCACAATACCGGCATCCGAGACTCAGCACTGCGATGGCTCTCTTCGTTCCTCACCAGCAGAACACAGAGGGTCCGACTCCCCCCTTTCCCCTGGGAAGCCACGAAGATCAACTGTTGCGTCCCCCAAGGATCCTGGCTGAGTCCCACCCTCTTCAACCTCTACATAACCCCACTAGCCGCCATCGTCAGAAGCCACGCACTCAACATCGTCTCCTATGCCAATGACACCCAACTGATAGTCTCCCTCACCAACAACCCGACCACCACCAAAAACAATTTTCACAAAGGAATGAAAGCATTCCCCACCTGGATGAAAGATAGTTGCCTCAAACTGAACTCGGACAAAACAGAAGTCCTCGTCCTCGGCTCCACACTCTCCACCTGGAACAACTCCTGGTGGCCCTCTGCACTTGGAAACACCTCCACCGACCACGACCGCAACCTCAGTGTCATGTTAGACTCATCTCTCTCAATAGACCGACAGGTGAGCACTGTCTCATCGGGCTGCTTCCACACCCTGCGCATGTGTCATGACCACACAAACTTGCCAAGTCAAATCAAAGAAGTGCATGAGAAAAGCAAAGAGATATCCTCAGTGGAGACAGCAAAGCCCAAACTGGAAGAAGGTTTGCAGAGTAATCTTGCGCTTATTTCAAAGGAAGAATCAAGAAGAGAAGATCCAAGATGGCTGCTGTGAGTCCTGAAGGTTAGTTACAGTTCTAGTCTTGCAATCGGTTGGTTGCTAGGTTACGAGCTCTCCAGCTGGAAGCCTTGCACTTCAACTGAGGTCTGACAAGAATCAGCTGTGTGGAGAGAGAACGCGCTTCAGAACAGAAACTCCTGTGAGGTAAAATTACATTTGAAGATTATATTACAGAAAACGGATAAATATTGTCAAGGTTTATTCGAAGAGTTTGATAGTAGACCGTTCCCGTGGAAGTCGGCAAGGCTACAGAGTTAATGTTTGAATTAACCTTATGTTTACAAGGTTCTTGTTTAAGATATTAAAGTCAAAGAAAAAACGAACTTTAAAAGAGCAAGTATCTACAAATGGCAAGGTTATAAACGAAGGCCAAGTTTAAAGGAGAAACGAACTGTTAACAAATAAGCATTTACAAATTCAATGGTAATAAACCAAAATAGAGTTTAAAAGAGAAACAAACTTAAATAAACAAGCATTTACAACTACAAGTTATCGACAGATGTCGAAGTAAGGAAGGAGAAACTAACTGTAATAAACAAGCATTTACAAATACAAGTTATCAACAAATGTCGAAGTAAGAAAGGAGAAACAAACTTTAATAAACAAGCATTTACAAATATAAGTATTGACAGAAGTCACAATAAGACAGGAGAAATTAAATAACATCAGCTGATTTGAAGAACGCATTAACACCAACTATATATATATAGCAACATAAAACCAATCTCTAACAAAGGTTGAGAAGTTCTTCCAGAATCAGTAATAAGCATTTTTTAAGAAGAGCTATCATTTATAGAGAGAAGAAAGGCTACAGAGAACTCAGGGTGAGTGAAGAAATAATAGAATTAAAGAGAATTAAGTGTTGAGAGTAGAAAGTGAAAAACTGATGTTGTATGTCCCTAGTAATTGCGACTGTGACTCTTGCAGGTGCTGTATCCAATCTTAGATGTGAAGAGGCAGACTGAGTACTGGCGTTCATTATCTCTGTGGCAGTCTCTCTACCATCCCATTCCCCTTTCCCCCTCCGGGGTACTCAGCACAAAGGATTAATATTCATTGTGAGTAGCTCGGGTCGGGACTGAGGAGTTATCTTCTGCTTCTGAGGAAATCAAATTGAAGTATCATGACAGATTGAAGTGCCATCACCCTAATTTTAGGGAAAAAACAGATTTCCTCCTGAGCAGAATGGCAGAAGGAATTGATATAAAAGCATTAGCCACCATTTTGGAAGGGTTACAGAAACAATTAAATAACACCATAGAAGAAACAGTCCAAATAAAACAGCGAATAAATGAGTTAGGGAACACCGCTAAATCAAATGAATCTGTGTTTTCACAAATCCCTAGCCCGTCACAGTCTGCAGGTATATCCACTCAAGTAATTCATGCAGTTTCCCCTATTAGTCCTTTGGCTCAACCCGAGCGCTTCGGTGGGGATCCAAATAAGGCGCAGATTTTTCTGACCCAATGCCCATTGCATTTTTTATGTAGACCAGTCATTTTTTCCGAAGACCAGTCCAAAGTGGCATTTATATTGTCTTATCTGACAGGAGATGCGGCCGCATGGTCCATGCCAATAATTTCCAGAAATGATCCTGTTTTATATAATTTCCAAAATTTCAAGGAAGAGTTCTTAAGAATATTTGATCGGCGAACTGCAGCTCAAGCCACTGACAATGAACTACTGGAAATCAGGCAAGGTAATGAAGATCTAGTAGCCTATCTGGCTCATTTCAATAAACTCATTGTAGAGACTGCCTGGCCGGAGTCAAAAAGAGCCGCCATATTTTATCGTGGACTGAGAGATGAATTGAAAGATGCCTTAGCACAAGTTCCAAATAGACCCACCGAAATTTCGGAGTTAATTGATCTTGTGTTACAGATTGACCACCGGTTAACTGAAAGAAGAGCAGAAAAGAGAAGAGAGTATCGACCATTTCCCCTGAGAATTGATCGTGCGAGAGCCGGAGAAGGGATAACGATAGAAGAACCAATGCAAATTGGTTCCATCCGAGGTCCTTTATCTAAGGAAGAAAAAGAGAAAAGAAGAGTGAATCAACTATGTTTATATTGCGGTGCATCTGGGCATTTTGTTAAAAACTGTCCCAAGAAACCCAAAGCTCTTCAGTCGGGAAAAGGCCAGCTTCATCAGTAGAGGGAGATGCCCTGATGAAAGCAGAACCCAAGACAACTCCTTTAGATCAACGAGTGGCGAATACCTTACAAACCGCAGCGCCACATTTGGTACAAACAGTATCAGTTAAGACCCTTGAGAAGGAAATTCAAGGGATCTCAGTTATGATAGACTCTGGAGCTACGGGCAACTTCTGTGATATCAAATACGCTAGTAAAATGGGTATTCGATTTATCAAGAAATCTACTTTGGAAGTAGTAAGAGCTGTGGATGGAACCAATCTTTCTTCAGGACCCATTTCCCATGAGACCGAACCAATTCAGATGCAAGGTTTTGGTGAACATCAGGAGCCGATAATCTTTAATTTGATAGATGCTCCACAATTTCAACTCATTTTGGGTCTGCCCTGGCTTACAGAACATAATCCACAAATTGATTGGAGCAAAAGAACGATCAAGATGAATTCCTCTTACTGCAAAGAGAATTGCTTTCATGATGGAGTGGAAGTGTCCACCAAGTCCCAAGCGGCCTGTTTATCATCACACTCTTCAGTGATCTGTGCACTAAAGACAGCAGAAATCCAAAAAGAATATGAGGATTTAGTCACCGTTTTTGATGAAAAGGAGGCTGAGAAATTGCCACCACATCGACCCTACGACTGCAAAATTGAACTGGAGCCAGGTGCGATATTGCCATGTAGCACAATATACGCATTGACCGAAGCAGAGAATCAACATTTAAAGGAGTATTTGGATCAATGTCTTGCTAATGGTTTTATTCGTCCTTCTGAATCTCCAGTGTCATTCCCACTATTTTTCATACCAAAGAAGGATGGGAGTCTTCGAACTTGCATTGATTATCGAGCCCTCAATCAGGTTACCATCAAGAATCGATACCCACTGCCTTTTGTGTCAGTTTTATTAGATCAAGTAAAGAATGCTAGAATCTACACCAAATTGGACCTGCGAGGAGCATATCATTTGATTCGAGTGGCTTCAGGGGATGAATGGAAAACCGCTTTTCGGACTCGATACGGATTATTTGAATATCAAGTGATGGCTTATGGGTTATGCAATGCTCCCGCTGCCTTCCAGCATTTCGTTAATGATATATTACGAGAATTCCTCGACCGGATTGCCGTGGTTTATATAGATGACATTTTAATCTTTTCCGACAATCTACAGGAGCACATTTCCCATGTTCGATCCATCCTCACAAGGTTGCAAGAAAACCATCTTTATGTAAAATTGGAGAAGTGTGCATTTCATGTGGAACGAGTTGAGTTCTTAGGATTAATTTTGTCACCAGAAGGAGTTAGTATGGATCCTGCCAAGATAAAGACAGTGCAACATTGGCCTTCTCCTTGCAATGTCAAAGAGATCCAGAGTTTCTTGGGGTTCGCTAATTTTTATCGAAGATTCAAATCCAATTTTTCTCAAACAGTTACACCCATTACTCGATTGTTGAAGAAAGGTGTGAAGTTTGAGTGGACAAAAGAAGCTGAAAATGCTTTTAATTTTTTGAAGAATTCCTTCGTCTCAGCTTCAATCTTGCTCCACCCCAATCCAGATGAGCCATATTATGTGGAGGCAGATGCTTCAGATGTTGCCATAGGAGGTATCCTTTCCCAGCGTCATAAAGATACAGGTCAATTACATCCAGTGGCCTATTTCTCTCGAAAATTAACACCACCAGAGATAAATTATTCAATTGCGGATAAGGAGCTATTGGCAGTCAAAGAAACTTTTTGTGAGTGGAGGCATTACATTTTGGGAGCTAAGCATAAAGTGACCGTTTACACGGACCACCGAAATTTACAGTTTTTAAAATCAGCTCGAACTCTAACAGCTAGACAACTGCGTTGGTCCCTATATTTTGCAGACTTTGATTTTGTTATCACTTTCAGACCAGGAAAAGTAAATGGGAAGGCAGATGCTCTATCTCGAATTGATACCGGTGCAGTTAAAGAGCCTCCAGAAAAAGAATTGATTATTCCACAAGAGAAGTTCATATCTGCCATATTGTATGAAAATTTAACCAAAGAAATTCAAGAAAACTTAACATTCGAAGGAATGCTGAAGTGGTCCAAAGAAGGCCAACGAAGAGAAATCAAAAAAGGTTTGCCATACTTTAAAGGTGCACTGTATGTTCCGACTGTGGAGCTGCAAGAAAAAATTCTTCAGGCTTATCATGACGATCAATTGGCTGGACACAAAGGAATTCAAAAGACTCAAAATCTAATACAACGAGAATTTTGGTGGCCAAAAATGAAAACTCAGATAAGACAATATGTGTCAACTTGTGACAAATGTCAAAGAGGGAAATCAAATAGAACAGCTTCACAAGGTCTGTTAAGACCTTTGCCCACTGCACCCCATGCCTGGCATACTGTTACTATGGATCTTATAGTGGACCTCCCTATTAGCCAAGGTTTTAACACTATCCTAGTTTTTGTAGACACTTTCACTAAAATGGCGCATTTCATTCCTTTGAAAGAAATCCCTCGAGCCCCACAGGTTGCACAGTTGTTTACACAACACATAGTACGCGCCCCTGGTATCCCAAAAATTCTAGTTTCAGACAGGGGGGTCCCAATTTGTTTCTCGCTTTTGGAAGGCCTTTAGTAAAAGATTAGGAATTGATTCTCGTTACTCTACCAGTTACCATCCTGAAACCGATGGGCAAACAGAGAGAGTGAATCAAGAGTTAGAACAGTATTTAAGACTCAATTTATTCGATAAAGAGAAGGAATGGCCAGAGTTGATGTGGGCAGCTGAATTTGCTTACAATAATGCTGTTCATTCCACCACTGGGTTCACCCCCTTTTATCTGAACCATGGTAGACATCCTAATGTAATGTTGGGTAAAGAAGATGATTCAGTGCCTGCAGTAGAAGAGATGGTGAGGGATTTGCAGACCACGTTAGTTAGGGCTAGAAAAAACATCATTCAAGCAAAAGACTCATATAAGACTCAGGCTGATAGAAAAAGAAGAGAGAGCCCCATTTATTCGAAAGGAGACAAAGTTTGGTTATCCACTCGTCATTTACGTCTCAAAGGAAATCGCAAATTTCAGCCACGATTTATAGGCCCATTCAAAGTTGGCAAGATGATCAATCCAGTGGTAGTTAAATTGCAGTTGCCAGCTCATCTAAAGATACATCCTGTTTTCCATGTCTCCTTGTTAAAGAGCAGTCCTCCAAATTTACGTCAAAACTCCCCTCCAATTCCTATCCAGATTAGCTCTGCAGAAGAGTATGAGGTCAATCAAATCTTAGAGTCCAAAATCCGTAATGGCCAGCTTTATTATCTAATTGATTGGAAAGGTTATGGTCCAGAGGAACGATCCTGGGAGCCGCACGAGTATGTACATGCTTCAAGATTAGTGAGAAACCTTCATTGAACCTACCCAAGCAAACCTAAATTGGAGAACTGTTCCTTGAGGGGGAGTACTGTCATGACCACACAAACTTGCCAAGTCAAATCAAAGAAGGGCATGAGAAAAGCAAAGAGATATCCTCAGTGGAGACAGCAAAGCCCAAACTGGAAGAAGGTTTGCAGAATAATCTTGCGCTTATTTCAAAGGAAGAATCAAGAAGAGAAGATCCAAGATGGCCGCTGTGAGTCCTGAAGGTTAGTTACAGTTCTAGTCTTGCAATCGGTTGGTTGCTAGGTTACGAGCTCTCCAGCTGGAAGCCTTGCACTTCAACTGAGGTCTGACAGGAATCAGCTGTGTGGAGAGAGAGCGCGCTTCAGAACAGAAACTCCTGTGAGGTAAAATTACATTTGAAGATTATATTACAGAAAACTGATAAATATTGTCTAGGTTTATTCGAAGAGTTTGATAGTAGACCGTTCCCGTGGAAGTTGGCAAGGCTACAGAGTTAATGTTTGAATTAACCTTATGTTTACAAGGTTCTTGTTTAAGATATTAAAGTCAAAGAAAAAACGAACTTTAAAAGAGCAAGTATCTACAAATGTCAAGGTTATAAACGAAAGCCAAGTTTAAAGGAGAAACGAACTGTTAACAAATAAGCATTTATAAATTCAATGGTAATAAACCAAAATAGAGTTTAAAAGAGAAACAAACTTAAATAAACAAGCATTTACAACTACAAGTTATCGACAGATGTCGAAGTAAGGAAGGAGAAACTAAATGTAATAAACAAGCATTTACAAATACAAGTTATCAACAAATGTCGAAGTAAGAAAGGAGAAACGAACTTTAATAAACAAGCATTTACAAATACAAGTATTGACAGAAGTCACAATAAGACAGGAGAATTTAAATAACATCAGCTGATTTGAAGAACGCATTATCACCAACTATATATATATATATAGCAACATAAAACCAATCTCTAACAAAGGTTGAGAAGTTCTTCCAGAATCAGTAATAAGCATTTTTTTAAGAAGAGCTATCATTTATAGAGAGAAGCAGGGCTACAGAGAACTCAGGGTGAGTGAAGAAATAATAGAATTAAAGAGAATTAAGTGTTGAGAGTAGAAAGTGAAAAACTGATGTTGTATGTCCCTAGTAATTGCGACTGTGACTCTTGCAGGTGCTGTATCCAATCTTAGATGTGAAGAGGCAGACTGAGTACTGGCGTTCATCATCTCTGTGGCAGTCTCTCTACCATCCCATTCCCCTTTCCCCCTCCGGGGTACTCAGCACGAAGGATTAATATTCGTTGTGAGTAGCTCGGGTCGGGACTGAGGAGTTATCTTCTGCTTCTGAGGAAATCGAATTGAAGTATCCTGACAGCATGCTCCAAAAGATCTACAAATGGATCCCCACCGAAACCAGAAGGACAGTCACCCAGGGCCTTGTCAGCAGCCAACTTGACTACGGCAATGCTCTCTACGCTGGAACCACCGCCAAGATCCGGAGAAGACTACAACGCATCCAGAACACCTCCGCCCAGCTCATCAAGAATGCCCCACGACACAGCCACACCTCTACTCTCCTAATAGACCTACACTGGTTGCCAGTCGACAAGAGAATCACCTTTAAGCTCCTGACCCATGCCTACAAGGCCCTACACAAGGCCGGACCAGCCTACCACAACCACAGACTCGCCTTCTGCACTCCCGCCAGACAACTCCCCTCCGCCCACCAGGCCCTCGCCAGGGTCCCCAGCATCTGGAAAACCACAGCCAAAGGAAGATCCTTCTCCCACATCGCCGCAAGACCTGGAACACTCTCCCCATCCAACTCAGGCAATCCCCAACCCTGTCTCAGTTCAGGAAGGACCTCAAGACCTTGCTCTTCGACTGATCCTTCCCCACCCATTCCATTCAAAAGAGGAAACTGAGTGAAAGAGCAGTTTACAGACAGTCATGGTAAGTGCTTATTTAGGTGTACCCATAAGCAATATAGGGCATCCCTAGCATTCACAAGTTACAGGCAGGATTACTTCAGTATACCTGAAGAGTCCATCTAGAATAGCAGGATAGGTAATATGGCAGTGCAGTGTAAGGAATATGATTTTGAGGTTAGACAAGGTGGAGGAGAAGGGGCGAATTTAGGGTAGGAGATAGAACAGGAAGTCAGGGGTCTGGCCCTACTCCCTATAATATCACAAGAGGTCCAAACAGGGAAGATGCCAGAGGAAGTTGCAATTGCCTTCCAGCCCTTGCTGTGCGTCACTAGGCTGGACACACTGAGAACAGAGGTAAGAGAGATGATAACTTGGTCCCTGTGAAAACAGTAAGGTGGGGGATTGGGAGATGGAAGTGCTTGTGGAGAAAGAAACCTGAAAGCAAAGAAAAGGAGCAAAAAGAAAAGCCAAAAATTCAAACTACATCTATCCAAGTTGGAGTTTGCAGGTACGACACAATTATTCGGTTGACCGGTTACAATGTCAATATATTTATTTCATTGCTGTCATCCAAATATCCTAGTGACTTTGTGGGTTACTGTCATTGTAAGGGGCTCCTCTGTGCTATGAGAAGGCAATGGGGGATTGGGTGGTGGTCCTAGTTACCTCTTCTTTCTGCATCTATAAAAACAAATGAAACATCTTCTCTTAGGGAAGAAAGGTTGATAAGCATAGTGTTTAATGTGGAGATTTTTTTCTGCATCAACTCTTGCAGAGCCATCAGGTCTCAGTGGAGGTTAATCACTACATTAATATTCCCTGCATGGTGTGGGGACGTCATGGTTGGTCTGAAGGAACATTTCAAAGATTTAAGTTGGTAGGTTAGTGTCCCTCGAGTCATGCTGATCCCAGGGGAAAACACACCACAGACATTTCCCAACATGATGCAGAGCCCCTGACTCATCTATCAAAATGAAGATGCATTAATTAAGGAGTGGCTGCCCCTTTCCCCATGAAGATATGCAGCTGTGGGTATTCCTTATTCTGTGTGACAGGATTACAACCACTATTGTGGTAAGTAATAGCAGTGGTCACACCTCATCGTCCTATACTACTCTATTATCAAAAAGCAGTTTGCTGACTGCCACATCCATTCAGCATGTTCTGAAGAGTGTACCTGGTACACTCACACCTTCTCTTGGGGCTTGAACTGCTTGTTGATGTGAGAATTAACAGGCTCTCTACAAGATAAATAACGTTTTCTCCTTACTACAAGATGATCAGGAATGGAGTGAAAGTGAGCATGTGATAAATGGTGTAGACAACAGGACTTTGTATTCTGTGTTTTGTGGTTTATTTTTGCCTGTTAAAAAATAAATGTCTAGTCCTAGCATACCAAGTACTATTGACTGAAAAGCCAGAACAATTGGAAGATAACACAAATGATACAGGGACACTTCGACCATCACCCTCAACTACAGGTTTTTAGAGTGTGTGTTCCTGGAATTATTGCATTCTCAAACTCTGGACCCAATAATTCATGACCCAGGAACACCAGACTCAGAGACACCTGAGGAGCTGTGGGCAGATGTTATGCCTAGCCCCCCGCTCTTGTACTTCTGTATGGGGATAGCAGAAAAAGCTCTCCTCAGCTGAAATTTAATGAACTGTGCCTTCTATCAAAACTGGCCAGAGAAACAGGACCCATAACATTTACCACCTGCTCGAAGCAGGTGGTAAATGTTTGCCATTTCAGGCCCTTTTTTCCCAGGTGGGATGAGTAGGGGGGGACATGCAAGATTGGGTTCAATATTACTGGGTCTACATGCTATTCCAGATTCCAGGGGGAAAATATGTAATCTTCAGTTTTTCAGGTGTGATACTTGTGGGTATTGTGAATTCCGTCCCCAGTATCTCCCTGCATAAATAATGGGGAACATAGAATGAGGCCCTTAGTGGTTTCATTATTTGTAGAAGTTGTGTACTTTTCTAAGGCCTGCCTTTGTTATACGCACAATAGGCAGGTCTGTGTGCTGTGCATACACCATAGGCTGAGCACTTTGAATATATCTCAGGAATTAATTTTACTTTATTAGTGGCTGGCTGTTGTGCACGTTAGAGGCTTGCCTATATAGTGTGCATGTGTGACAGTGTACCCTGTACCTATTGGCAGGAACTATGCGGTGGGGGAAATTATGTGGCAAGAAAAGGCAAATTATGCTGCACAATGCAGCACATTTGGTGATAGTATTACTTTTATCATATTTACACTTGTTAACACTGTCTGGGCATTGGTTGCACCTCACTTGTACTGGTTTAACACCAAAATCTAGAAATAAACAATAGAAAGGGGACCAGTCAACCTTTGCAAATGACCTTCCACCTTGCAGCAACACTTGTTGCTGAATTTTCAATAACTCTTGAACTGTTTTTTGGTTCATATCTGCAGATTATGCAACCAATGGTGGATTACGTGACAAATATGGGAAATCTAAATTTATGTAAAAAATGCAGCAGCTGCCTGACATCACGTAATTCCAGTCTCTCTGCATATTGGGCAGGTTGACAGAACTGATACTCATAATTAATCCAGTGATACGAAAGTTATCACCTCTATTCACAGAGATCTCATGGGGCAGCACTGCTGACCACTGGCCAAACGTTTATAAGATAGGTTGCCTAGCAACATTTTGGAACCCCAAAGATCACCTTTTTCAGTGAGAAAGAGTGCGAACAATATTCTCCATTGAAAGTGATATCTTAAGAGCAAGATAGTAACAACATTATTAATTTTTAATATTTGATGTAGCACAGACATGCTCCAAGAAGCAGCAGAGGGCTTTGCAAATAACATTTTTGTTGTGGCAGGCGCATCTATAGCATGAGATTCTATGCTAGATCATTTTCATGTTTGTAGTTTTGATGACAACAGATTAGAGAAACCTGAATTGTGTCCTAGGGGAGTAGTTGGGACATGATATTTTGGAGTGTACCCTGTGCAATTTTTCGTTTCACATTTTTATACTGACCAACTGCAGATATTTACAATTTCTCAGATTTGCACATCCTTTTTGTTGAATTCCAAATCAAGTATCTCTCAAAATGCCCTGACTGCACCTTTATAATTTTTTTCTCTATAACAATTAGAGCTGACAAGTGTACATTAAAATGCATCATTTGACACATTTACAAAAATCTTTGAGGGTGAATATTTCTATTTCCAAAAAGTATAATAGAAGATGCATTGTGTACATTGAAACCTAGCCACACATTGCATCATTTTTCACAACCATTCCTCTCCCTTACACCTCTGAACTTTTATGTTGTTGTTATCACTAGAATCAAATCTATTGACCCTCCCCTCTGTGTGTAGTACAGAAGTATGTTCACCTATGCTACACAAGAACGTTGTCTTACAATCCACAAACACGGCACTTTCAACCAGAAGAAAGCTTATGTGAATAACAAATGTCTAGGATACATGGCTATAGTTTTGGATATATAAAATGTATACATATTATATTAAAAATGTCGTAAATAAAATAAAAGAGCATATACCACATGGGAATCATAAAAAACAAGATTTGATTTAAGACAAATCAATCTGTCTTTGAACATATACAGCTCTACCATACATATCACTTAGCATCCATGAATTAATTTTGATCATGTAAGAATGTTCATTGTTGGTAGGATGTGTCACAGTAATTTGTTGACACGTTTTGGTGGAATTTATTTATACGTTCCACCTTCTTTAGGGCTGTGACACACATATATATTCCATAAAAACAATTTTTTTCACAACAGATAACACAATCCAAAACACATATTCAGAACCTACATCTGGGGACCAAATTCTCCAATTAATGAATTCAAGGGTCTGTATCTATTCTCGGAATGACCTCAGCAGTAGATAAAAGCATCACGCAACCAAATCAGGAAATACAGGCCTATTTTCAGGATCTGTCTTATATGCCACATGTCAAAGGCGAAAAAACGCTGCAAGTCAGTTGATTTTGTATTCTCTCAACCTCTGGGATGTTACGTGAGGTTTTTTGAGAGGAGGGTTTCCCTGTAGTGCTTACTACTGATAATCGGACCCACTTATAAGGCTTTTTACTTTCCTGTGGAGTGAAGCATTCACGGGCTGCTTTGTATAATTGCCAGGCCAACTAGAGGGTGAATTCCATGATTAAACGGGCTCTACAACTGGTGGAAGCCAGCATTTTGGATGTAGAGGTTATGATTTCAGGCTTAGGGCCTGATTTTGAGATTAGCTGAGGGTTGCTCTGCCACAAAAGTGACAGATATCCTGTCTGCAGTATTACAATTCCATTATAGCCAGTAGAGTCACGAAACATGAGGGGACCCCCTACAAGCTACATGGAGGGGCCCCCTTCGAACTCTGTCAGGGGCTCTCAGGCCAGGGCACTGTGCTGAGGTGGCCCCCTGGAGCTCGGGCCCCCCTGCACCACATTGATAGGAGTAACAAACATAACGCCAAGTACTCTTTGATATATGATGACATCTTTGAGTGGACCCTTTATCTCACATTTTCCCTCATCAGCCTTCTTTTTGTGCCTGAAAGGCTAGAGAAATAACTAGAGAAAGTAACTTGCTCTCAGAATCCTATTTCTTTCACTGCCTCTGTGAACGTTGCAATCAGAGACAGCAAAGAGTACTGTGAGGTGTACTAATGGTAAGCGTATTCTAATTGACATCTGTTTATATAAATAATTTGCTAGTAGCAAAAGTTGCTGTTTTCTGGGCATTATGGATAAAGAACATTTGTGATATAAATGCAAGTCTCACCTCACAGGATTATTTGTATGTTTTTCAAACCATCTATAGAGTTGATGTATGCTCTTTTGTACCAGGTTACCATGGACATGGCCCTCGTCTGTCCTTTTACTCTAATATGTCGACCATGAATGTTGGTTTATCAGAAAGAATGTAGCAATGTAGGGAAGTTATATATTGTTTTAGATATTTGTGTGAGGAATAAAGATGGTGCTTGCACCACACAAACTTGGTGCACACTAAAATCTCCATTATGTCCACTGGAATAGACCTTTATCTCAAATTGAGGTTAAAATCAGAAATTCAACAGTATATTAATGATAGTGAAGCAGAATGTTCCCCACAAGAATGACAGAGAAAGGTAGTTTTGCAAACCATTAAGTTTTATTGACAAATGAGTAAGGTTACAATCTCAAATCAGTAAATTCAATCATAAAACAATAATCACCTGGCTAGAGTATAGTCGTATGTTAGCCAGGCAAGTCAAATAAATGATGCAAAGTTTCAGTTTTTCAAAAGCATAAGTATGTAATAAGGAATTCAGTTCCTCTCAAGGGAAAGACTCTATGCTAATATAAAGTGGCAATCAAAGTTGTGAAATCTATAAACAGCAGGTGACAGCAGGGACAGAATGTCAAATAGAACTACATGAAGGTTCCAACCAAGTAATGCAAAGTGATCTTGCTCTAGAGAGTAACTTCATGAGAAGAGGTATAAGGAGCATTTAGTCTCCAGGAAAGTAAAGGAGTGTTCACCTGCAAAAGCTGACAAGGGCAAGAGTCTCAAGCAAGTTCCTAACACGTTCTGATTAACTAATAACAGAGCACACAATTAAATCATCTGATTCAGGAGTAAGTACATCCGCCACATTTCTAATTGTAGTGTCGACCTATAAAAATACAACTTTCAAGTTGATCTTGGTGTCGGCCTCCTTCTCACAAACAGTATTATGCCAGATTCTTCTATCATTACGACCTTCACAACATCTAACAAAGGAGTATCCACCTCCTCTGTCTCCCATTTCATGCAGGTACTGAGAAACATCGCCTAAACCAGGAAGGTGCAACTATGTTATGTTCAACAGGAATCTAACAAAAAAGACCAATTTTAACAAGAAAAGAGCGACTCTGGTTCCTAGATCAGAAAAGTAAATTATACACACCAAGAAAAAATACAACATTTACTTAAAAATAGAGTCGGTCACCTGGGCCCACTCATGTCATTGTTAGAATGCATATATCCCAACTATAGCTAAATCGAAAACATATAAATCAACCGTTTCATTAGATGCTAGTGTAAATTACACATTCAAACACAAATTAAACATGTTACATGTTAATATATTATTAAGCATAAATAAATTATGGTGACATTGCATCACCATAGGGAAGTCGGTGTTATTCTGCCTGTGTGAAGACATGTATTATATTTGAGATATACTTGTGGTTTGCAGGACAATGTAAGAAAGGATTCTAATTTCAGTGAACGCCACATCTTTTTGTATGTTGGGAATCTACTTATAAACTTATCATAAATATATGAATTTAGTTAGTTTTCCCAGCCAGAGTTCCTTCCCTGCTGCTTCAGGATAGGGTCTACAGGTGAACCTATCAAATATAAGTGAGAAACATGCATACACATTTAATCCAATATGGTCATCACTTTGACTTCTTTCCTTCCCTGGCAATATGTGTGTACACAATTGTGGGATATTGTATGTGAAAATTAGTTGGGAAGGTGGGGAATGTACATAATTTCATACACTCCGAGTCAGAAGGTGGAGAGAGGGTGACAGAACTGAGCAAGGAGTAAGCAAGGACATAAAGTTTCATTGTATTTACTACTAAGTTAAATAAACTCAAACGGGATTTCACGTGCATGAATTAAAGATGTGGGTGCTATCTATTCTGAATCATTACTACTATTAATTAATATGCTTTGCCTAACAGACCTTTGTGAATCTTGACAGTCTCCATCATAGAAATTGATAAACAAAGATTTGCTGAACGTTTAACAGTCATGAGTTTGAGTGCGACGTTATCCTGTTGGTCTCCTTGTAACGAAGATTTTGATTTGAAATCATTTTTCTAGAGCCTAGTAGTTTATTTTTGAATGCATACATTTGATTGTGACAGGTACATTAGGAGGCGTATTTGTGCAAGCACTTATGTGGTTCATGTCACCTCAGCGTTGCTCTGCATTTTACTTGATAATTCAGTTTCTCTTGTCAAAACATCGATTGGATCGTTTTATCTTATTGAGCTATGGAGGTAATTCCATACCTGGTTCATCGGGGAAGATAAAGGAACTTCTTAAGCACGGCATTACTTTGAAGGCTGCTCTCTTACAAAGTCGAAGGTTAGAGGACGCTCTAATTAAGATGTTAATACTAAGCCCAAGCAAAAGCAATATTTACTATCAGTACAACTGAAGTTTTATGTTTACTTTTCTATTTACCTGGAAGCTCACCTTTCCAAAAAACACTTCTCAAAGTAGACACTACACATCAAAGTACCGTTTTACAACTATTTGATCACTGCCTTAGCTATGCATAACATTGACAGCAATGATTATTTTTTATTGTTTTCATTCTCTTTTGAGCTGCTCCATTGAAGACTGCATTCAAAGGAAATGGCAGTGGATTTAACACCTTCTCTGCCAGGCCTTTTCCCCCTCCTGTGCCAAGCCATTTTTTTTAGCTATTTGGGGCAGTTCACACTTAGGGCCAGATGTAGTAAACTCCAGCATTGCGACCCGCAAATTGCGAGTCGCAATGCAGGATGGTGTCCCTGACACCATCTGCGAATCGCAAGGGAGTCGCAAATGCCCAACTCATTAATATTAATAAGGTGGGTCACAATTTGCTACCCCCTTGCGAGTTGCAGCACTCACAGGGATGGTGGCCTGCTGGAGACAGCAGACCACCATGTCTGTGACTGGTTTTTAAATAAAGCAGTTTTTTTTTTTGTAATGCAGCCCGTTTTCCTTAAAGGAAAACGAGATGCATTACAAAATAAAAAATGAAACGTTTCAGTTTCATTTTTTCAGAGCAGGCAGTGGTCCATCGGACCACTGCCTGCTCTGAATGATTTTTTTCAAGGCCATTCACAAAGGGGAAGGAGTCTCCTGGGGACCCCTTGCCTTTTACGAATGGGTTACCACCAGTGTGACACTGGTGGTGACTGCGAATTGCTTTGCGACCGTGTTTGCGGTCACAAAGCAATTCTACATCGCAATGAGACTCGCAAATAAGAAGGGGAACACCCCTTCCTATTTGCGACTCGCAGTCCCATTTTGTGAGTCGGTAACCAGGTTACCGACTTGCAAAATGGGAATGGGCATCGCGATGTGGCTTTTGCGCCTCGCAAACAGCGATTTTCGCTGTTTGCGAGGCGCAAAAGCCTTGCTACATCTGGCCCTTAGACCCTCACAACTTTTTGACAACATAAGTTAATTTTCATATTTTTTTCCAACATCCTAGGGATTCTAGAGGTACCCAGAGTTTGTGGGTTCCCCTAGAGGAGACCAAGAAATTAGCCAAAATACAGCAAACATTTTGTTTTTTAAAAAAATAAATGGGAAAAAAGGCCTGCAGAAGAAGGCTTGTGTGTTTTCTCCTGAAAATTGCATCAACAAAGGGTTTGTGGTGCTAAAATCACCATCTTCCCAGCTTTCAGGAACAGACAGACTTGAATCAGAAAAACACATTTTCAACATAATTTTGGCATTTCACTGGGACATACCCCATTTTACTATTTTTTTGTGCTTTCAGCCTCCTTCCAGTTAGTGACAGAAATGGGTGTGAAACCAATGCTGGATCTGGGAATGCTAAATATTTCTGAAAAGTAGACAAAAGTCTGATTTTACCAAGCAGTCATTTGTGTAAATCCTACAAGGTTTTCCTGCAGAAAATAACAGCTGAAATAAAAAAAATATTGAAATTGAGGTGAAAAAAACAGCCATTTCTCCCCACATTTTACTCTGTAACTTTTTCCTGCAATGTCAGATTATTGAAAGCAATATACCGTTATGTTTGCTGGACTCTTATGGTTGTGGGAATATATAGGGCTTGTAGGTTCATCAAGAACCCTAGGTGCCCAGAACCAATAAATGAGCTTCACCTTGCCATGGGTTTTCATTCTATACCGGGTATACAGCAATTCATTTGCTGAAATATAAAGAGTGAAAAATAGGTATCAAGGAAACCTTTGTATTTCCAAAATGGGCATAAGATAAGGTGTTGAGAAGCAGTGGTTATTTGCACTTCTCTGAATTCCAGGGTCCCCATACTAGCATGTGAATGACAGTGTATTTCTCAAATAGATGTTTTTTTTCACACACTGTCTTACATTTGGAAGGCAAAAATGTTGAGAAAGAAAAGGGGCAATAACACTTGTTTTTCTATTCTGTGTTCCCCCAAGTCTCCCGATAAAAATGGTGCCTCACTTGCATGGGTAGGCCTAATGCCCACGACAGGAAACGCAACATGGACACATCACATTTTTACATTGAAATTTGACGTGTTTTTTGCAAAGTGCCTAGCTCTGGATTTTGGCCTCTAGCTCATCCGGCACCTTGGACAACCTACCAAACCTGTGCATTTTTGAAAACTAGACACCTAGGGGAATCCAGGATGGGGTGACTAGTGGGGCTCTCACCAGGTTCTGTTACCCAAAATCCTTTGCAAACCTCAAAATGTGGCCAAAAAAACTATTTTTTCTCACATTTCGGTGACAGAAAGTTCTGTAATCTGGGAGGAGCCAAAATTTCCTTCCACCCAGCATTCCCCCATGTCTCCCGATAAAATGGTACCTCACTTGTGTGGGTAGGCCTAGTGCCCGCTACAGGAAATGCCCCAAAACACAACATGGACACATCACATTTTCCCCAAAAAAACAGCTGTTGTTTACAAACTGCCTAGCTGTGGGTTTTGGCCTCTAGCTCAGCCAGCACCTAGGGAAACCTACTAAACCTGTGCATTTGACAAAACTAGACACCTAAGGGAATCCAGGATGGGGTGACTTGTGGTGCTATCACCAGGTTCTAATCCCCAGAATCCTTTGCAAACCTCAAATTTGGCCAAAAAAACACTTTATCCTCACATTTCGGAGACAGACATTTCTGGAATCTGAGAGGAGCCACAAATTTCCTCTCACCCAGCATTTCACCAAGTCTCTTGTGTGGGTAGGGCTACTGCCAGCGAAAGGAAGTGCCCCAAAACACTATTATGGACACATCAAAATTATCAAATACAAAACAAAATTTTTGAGGGGGGCATCTATGGTTTTGGTCCTGGGCTCAGCAGCCATATAGGGAAACCTACCAAACTGAAACATTTCCAAAAACTAGACACCTGAGGGAGTCAAGGGAAGTGTGACTTGCGTGGATCCCCCAGTGTTTTCTTACCCAGAATCCTCAACAAATCTCAAAGTTAGCTAAAAATATCACATTTTCCCACATTTCTGTGTGGGATCACTGCACTGGAACAAATTTCCTACCACCCAACGTTCCCCCCAGTCTCCCAGTAAAAATGATAACTCACTTGTGTAGGTGGGTCAAGTGCCTGTGACAGGAAAGAGCCAAAACATGTTGAAATTGAGGGGGAACCAAAATGGGTCCAAAAGGGCAGTTTGAAAAAAAAAAAACATTTTAAGGATTAAAAGTGGGCCAGAACTGCTATTGGTATAGATGAGACAGTGCTAGGTGGTAGGAAGTTTGTGGATTCCTGCAGATTCCGGAAGGTTCCATCACAAAAATATGGGAAAAATGAATGATTTCCAGCAAAGTTGGACATCTGCAGGGCATTGTGGATAAGAAAATGGTTCGTGGTCCATGCGAAGCAGGCCACCCTGGCCTCACCCAGATATTTAGTTTTCAGATGTGTCTAGGTCTTGTGGATTCTTCTACATGACAGCATCCCAAAGACTGAAAAGTGAAGCCCTCACCATTCCAAGAGGGACGCTTTTGAGAGTTAGCCAAGCTCTCATGGCCCAAATGTAAAACCAAAACCCCAAATAATCAAATGTCCTCTTCCTTGCCGTGGGTTTTAGTGTGCGGGGGTGAGCTGAAATACTGTTACTCCCTTCAGTTGGGGTGGGGTCATGACCATGTCCATACTGGTTGCTAGCCACCACTGCACTATTTTTTATGTATTTATTTTTTTTCTAATTTTCTGGCATCTAGTAGGTTTTCTGCCCCCCCCCCCGGGGAGTTAAGCGGGGGTAATTGCCCCATCTGTTCACCGGTGAGCAAAAACATTTTGGCCCCATTTATTTGGGGTGGGGGTATGGCCATACCCCCAACCTCTTTTACAAAAAAGAAAAAACATTACCTGATTTCTTGTGGGCTTTCTGCCCCCTTAGGGGCAGATGGACCTTCCAAAAATAGGCCGATCTGCCCCCAAGGGGGGCCGATATGGCCAACAGTAATGTGCCCCCATGGGGGAGTGACCCTTGCCCAAGGGGCTGCCCCCCAAAGAAAACATACACACACACCAATCCCTGGTGCCTAAGAAATGGCCAAAAATAAATTTGCCCCCTGCAGGGGAGCGACCTTTGCCCACGGGGCAGCTCCCCTTATTCATGTATATATAAAAAAAAATCTCTGGTGTCTAGTGGTTTCTGCCCCCCCTGGGGGTGGATTGACCTAAAAAAAATAGGCCGATCTGGCCCCA
Source organism: Pleurodeles waltl (assembly GCF_031143425.1). Taxonomy (NCBI): domain Eukaryota; kingdom Metazoa; phylum Chordata; class Amphibia; order Caudata; family Salamandridae; genus Pleurodeles; species Pleurodeles waltl. The sequence goes on from NC_090447.1 coordinate 332,269,575, forward strand.
AGGGGGGCAGAATTTGCCCAAAAACAATTTGCCCCCAGGGGAGCGAACCTTGCCTAAGGGTTCGCTCCCCACACAAAAAGAAACAACAACAAAAATGTATCCCTGGTGTCTAGTGGGTTCTGCCCCCCTAGGGGCAGATCGGCCTAATTTAAATAGGCCAATCTGCCCGGGGTGCAGAAAAGGCCTAAGAATTAAATGCCCCCCAGGGGAGCAATCCTTGCCCAAGGGGTCGCTCCCCTTCATATGTGAAAAAAAAAAAAACTCCCTGGTGTCTAGTAGGCATTTCTGCAGCCCGATCACTTTTCAGTCGCGCTGCAGAAATGCTCAGAATGAAATCAAAAGAAAGGAAAAGCCTTTCCTTTCTTTTGATATCTCTGCCTGCCCCTCCTCCCGAGCCGAAGAGAAATGCTTAGCATTTCTCTTCCGCATCGTGCTGTAAGCATGCTTCCAGTGCGATGGGAGGTGACCTCTGATGAGCTCAGCACCCGATCGTGTGCTGACGTCATCAGACGTCACTGGGGGGGGAGGAGGGTCGGGGAGGGCCAGGGATGGAAGGGGAAGCGATTCCCCTTCCATCCCTGCCCTGGGGGTTGGGGGTGCGGCCGTCGTGGGGAGCGCTAGTGCTTCCTCCGTGGACCAGAACAAGGACGTAATGATTACATCCGTGGCGCCTCAGCGCCACGCCACCGGACGTAAGCATTACGTCCTTGGCATCCAAGGGGTTAAAGTAAGTAGCAAAACAATAAACAACCAGATAACGCTGAGTGTAGTTAAGAATTCAAATTCTCCTTTCTGCTTTTTCAGCACCATATACTGCTTAATAATAGAAATAAAAATAAACAAGAGACATTAACACTTAGTTTATTTTTTGTTCATAACTGCTGTTTATTTCCTGGATTACATTATTTAATAAGCTGCATTGTTGCTTTAAATGGTTTTCAAGAAAGAGGAGTCTGTCATCAAACCTTCTAGCATTTTGTGTAATATATTTTACCTGTCAAAAAAGTGAGTTAGAAAGGAAGCTTCATAGAGTGCTGCATCCTCTTTTGTTCACCTGAACGTTCTCTGCTTGAAGCAGAAAAGCAGAATACGGGAAAGTGGAAATGAGAGACCAATCAGTGAAGGGAAAGCCCCAGTCTGATATTCTTCAAACCCCAGCCTCTGTGAACGGTGCTCAAAGATAACAAGCCACAACAGTAAAATTTCCAGACTATTCTTGAAGCGCACGTTGTTTAATTTTACATTCCGTTTTGGGTTCAGGCCACCACACTTCCTCCATTGAAGTGGAAGATCGACAGTGCTGTCCAGGTGAATTTGTTGTGGTTCAAGCAAACTGCTCATGCGTGCCACGTGTGCCTTTGTTGAAGTGCAGAAAGGACGGTCGGTGCATGTAGCGTCAAACTGCAACTCCAGCTGATGTAAATCATTTGAAGATAAAGAACGCTTTACTGAGAAGTCTACGTGTCAGTGGTCAAGAAACTACAAATGAGGCCATACAGAAAAGTACCACATTATTACATAATATAAAGTTACACAGTGCATGGAGTGATACAGCAGAAGGCAGCCACAAACAGATACAGAAAAGTGTGCTAGCTGACAGAACGACTGATAACGAAGCATGTTATAGTTATACTTACCTGAGCTTCAAAGAAAAGAGCTTTGCAACCTCAGCGGTTGGCAAGGAGACCCTAGAAAAAGCAAAGGGGTTGTGCTTACAGAGCTGTCAAATACTTGAAGCGGCACACCACCAAACCAGCTGGGTGGCGGCTCAGCACAACTCCAGAAGTCTCCAGCAAGTGATGTGCTCTCATGGCCAAGACTACGAAAGAGCCTATTGTTCCACAGACTGTCAAAGATGATCCAGAGGATAGCATGTCACACGGCCTCAGAGATGGTATGCATGAGCCATTCACCAAGACCAACAGGTGGAGCTGGAGAGAGCTCCAGTCGCAGTGTCGGACAATCCTGTGAAGAGTTACAATGCTGTTGCCTTCCTGAAACCTCCACCACCTTTAAATACTGCCAAAAAAGCAAAGTATTGGCAGTAGAGGGACTGCCTGGAAAGAGACATTTGATGATTTCATTGATGCATTGGAAGGAACAGATAATAAAAAGATTATCAAGTACCTCATAAATCTTGCTGGTGACAAGAAGTCATAAAGAAAATGCTGCAAGCTAATGAAGTTATGTACTGACAAATTAAAGAAGCCTTGCACCTCCAGTTCAATCCAGTGCCAAATGTAGATTACAAAGTTAAAAACAGCAAAGAGTTGGTGAAACCATAGATTAATTTATTGAGAGACTAGATCCACTTATATATCATTGCAGATTCAGTTAATTTATTTACCAAGAAGCAATATGTCCCAGAGTTATTGACGGATGCCTGTCAGATTAATTCGGATGATGAATGCTGAGAGAGACTCAGGGGGTCATTCTGACTCCCGCCGGCTGCGGTAACCGCAGGGCCGGCGGGAGCCGCCAGAATACCGCTGCGCGGTCAGAAGACCGCCGCGGTTATTCTGGGTTTCCCGCTGGGCTGGCGGGCGACCGCCAGAAGGCCGCCCGCCAGCCCAGCGGGAAACACCCTTCCATGAGGATGCCGGCTCCGAATGGAGCCGGCGGAGTGGAAGGGGTGCGACGGGTGCAGTTGCACCCGTCGCGATTTTCAGTGTCTGCATGGCAGACACTGAAAATCTTTGTGGGGCCCTGTTAGGGGGCCCCTGCAGTGCCCATGCCATTGGCATGGGCACTGCAGGGGCCCCCAGGGGCCCCACGACACCCCATACCGCCATCCTGTTCCTGGCGGCCGAAACTCCATGGAGGATTCCCCAGGGCAGCGGAAAACCGCCGGTACACCGCCGGTTTTCCGTTTCTGACCGCGGCTGTACAGCCGCGGTCAGAATGCCCATGGGAGCACTGCCAGCCTGTTGGCGGCGCTCCCGCGGTCCCCAACCCTGGTGGTCTCGGACCGCCAGGGTTGGAATGACCGCCTCAGTTTGGAATGAGCTGTCATAGCTGCCAGAGCAGGTCAATCAGCAAGCTGCTGACTTGGAGGTTGGAGGTGCCCAGAGTGAGTAAGTCATGAACATGAAAAGTAAACAGAAACACAAAGCTGAAGGACACAAGGGGCTATCACCATGGAAAAAGAATCGATGTTTAAGATGTGGATTGTCTTTTCCACATGATGGTAAATGTCCTGCCCGGACAGATATGACAAGGCTGTGGTAAAGAGAAATTTTTTTTAACAGTCTGCAAGGCGAAGGAAACAGTAAGTGTGTCATAGCGAATGACAAAATGGCCACCTGAACATTCCAGAAGCGATGTTTGACGTGTGCACACAAACTCATTTGTCATCTAAATCATTAATAAAGTTCTTCAATAGCAGTATCAAGTGAAAGTGAAGAAAATGATTGTGCAGTATCAATGTTATACATGTTGGACTTGCTGCATGTGACGAGAAATGCCAGTCAAATAAAAGTTGACATATAAAAGCACTCAAGGCATTCAAACATTGTTCAAAGATGACACTAAAAATAAATAGCTGTGCAATACCTTTTATCATCAACCTCAGTGCACCAATAGATATCATGCCTGAGGAGAAATATAGTGAACTGTCTCCCTTACTACGACTGACACCATCAAAAACTAAAGTGTACACGTGGGCTGCATTGACTCCTCTAAAAAGTAAAGGTTAATTTGTAGTGACGATGAAACACAAGAAAACAAAAGTTCAAGTACCCATTCACAGATTTCAAGATACAGCAATCAGTGCCGTTTATTCAGATGTAGATGTTCGACCAGTTGCTCAGAGACATAGAAGAATTGCATTTCATTTGCAAGAAGCTGTTAAAAAGGATCTCAAATCATTAAGCATGATATCACAGAATGTTTTACTGGTCCGATGCCATGGGTTTCTCCCATGATGGTAGTGCCTGAAAAGGACAGTGAAGGAGCTGTACACCTCTGCATGGATATGAATTAAGCAAACAAGGCAAAAGAAAGAGAACAACATCCGGGTCCACACATTGGTAATATGATAGTACAACTGAACGGTGCAGAAGTCTTCTCTTGCGTTGATTTAAACTAAGGATATTTTCAGTTAGAAAGCAAGGGGAATTTCAGGCAGATTACAAACTTTTCTTCACATATTGGCCTGTTTCAATACAAAAGACTAGGGCCCTCATTATGACATTGGCAGGAAATCCCACTTATCGCCACGCTGACTGCTGCCAACTTACTGCCGCTGCAGTGGATATCCGTTCACCATATTATGACACACACACACCAATCCATCAAGATTCAGCCACAGACACAAATCCGCCACACCAAAGGTCAGTGATAAACTGGCGGTATCAAAACCCACACCGTTACGCCAACAGAATTACGCCCACCACATTATGACCCACGAATCACCACAGAGGACATTCATCAGCGGTAAACAATTGGCAGTACATACCGCCGTGCTCACAAGGGACACCCACATACAAAACAACAACACACTAGACAATTCCAACAACACACACCTGACACCCATACACACACCACACACACACTACTATAAAACACACACCCACATTACCCACAGCCCTTTTCAAACAACAATTACAGATAGTAGATTGACACCAAAACCACTGACACAACTAGAGCCACACACTCTAAACACCTATATACCACTCACGCACCCCACATCACACACCCCAACACATTACCCAACACACCCTCACCTACACACCTCACATAACGCCCATGGCCCCACAAAGACACCCCTGTTTCACAGAAGAGGAGCTAAGGGTCAGGGTGGAGGAAATCATTAGCATAGAGGCACAGCTGTTTGGAGCACAAGTGCTGCAGATATCGATAACTAGGAAGGTGGAGCTATGGCGGAGAATCATGGACAGGGTCAACGCCGTGGGACAGCACCCAAGAACAATGGACAACATCAGGAAGAGGTGGAACGACCTACGGGGGATGCTACGTTCCATAGCAGCAAGACACTAGCTCGCTAACCAGAGGACTGGCGGAGGACACCCACCTCCTCCCCCACAACTAACAGCATGGGAGGAACAAGTCTTTGCAATCCTGCATTCTGAGTGCCTGGCCGGAGTAGAAGGAGGACTGGACTCTGGTAATTCAACTCTCTACATCTATCACACCGCTACCTGCATGCCATCGCATACACCCACCCTCACTCCCATCACTCCACCACTTCCCACACACCCCACCATCACATCTCACTTATCCCAATGCCAAGCCCTGCATGCTCTACCAATGGACACCCCTCACACCCCTGCATGGACACTCATCACTAAAGCATGCACACTATAGAGAACTAACAATCCCACCATACACTAACATACACAAGTGATGGCTGCCAGGACAAAAACAACTAGAGAGGGCAAGCCAAGGGTGCACAATATGTCAGACACAGAAACCATAACACATCATTTACATCCCCATAGGTATCCCAGCCAATGTCAGCGGAGAGGAGATGACAGCAATATCCAGTCCCCCAACTGAAGAGGCCCACTGTGATGACAGAAACTCTGGTCTTCAGAATCTGGATGATCAACCTGGCCCATCAGGAACCTCTGGACAGCCGGTTACCCAGGCTCAGTCACACACCACCACAGAGCCTCCCCTATCATGAAAAACCACCACAGCATTCCCCCAGCGTACCCACACCTCTGTCCCCAGGACACCTCAATCAACAGTGTGTCCACCTCTACAGGGACCCCAGGCCACACCTCATACCCAAGGCAATCAGGGACCTGGGGTCAGTGACAGTGGCCACATGGTTCAGGGGACAGAGGCTCAGGCCACCAGGGACACTGGGAGGACTTCTGTGCGCCAGGGGGAGGACAGGCCCAGGGAACCGACTCTCCAGGAGGCACTTGCAGAGATCCTGAGACCCTATCAAAATTCCCAGGACACGATGGGCCAGATCCTGGACAATGTGCAGGAGAACAGTGGCTGCAGGAGGGACAGTACCAGGGGATCAGGGCGGACTTGCAGGCCATCAACAACACCCTTATCTCCATAGCAGGGGTGCTGGCAGACATGGGCAACATCATGAGGGACTCAGTTACACAACAGCAGGCCCCTGCCACTAGCCAGACATCTGAACAGCCTTCCACCTCCGCTGCCAGGAGGCCCCGCCACAGGACTCACAGGCCACCAGCATCCCTCCCCGTACAGAAGGAGAACCACCCCGCAAATTTTCCCTGCAATCCAGACAGAAGCCAGAGACACTTGCCAAGACCTTCGCCAGGAAATTAGCCTCTCCAGATTGTAACCCTTGTGTCCCACTCAGTCACCCTGTCCTCCTTGAACTGCCATTGCTCCCCTTCCTATGTCCCCTTGGACAATGCACCTGTGCTACAAACAGACTGGAACACTACCTGGGACTTTCCTCTATCATCACCCCATCTCCATGCACTTGCCCCTCAATATCTTAGCACTTCAATAAACACCCTTAAAAAAAAAAGACGTTTCGAGTATGTCATGTTTTTCGATTATGTATTCATTGAAACAGGCACAAACATTGCAATTCAACCCTACAGAAAATGAGCATAGATTATTGACCTGTAGCTGGCTGCAGTGATCACACCAGGAATATATGTGAGTTCACCAACATCTGCAAAATGAATTGGCAGAGGGAACAGTAAGTGGGCATATCAGCATGCCAGTGTCACAGAAATTCAAACAAATGTCATTGAAACGTGAAGTAACACTTTCCTACCTGTGTGTCTTTGGAAGTATTGTCTGATCACTGATGTTCTGTTGTCCTCACCCTCATCCTCTGCATCCTCATCCTTGCTGTCTACAGGGTCCACTGCTGGCACATGGGCATCTCCAGCCTCCTCCTCCTGCAGGAATGGGAGATGGCGTCTGAGGGCCAGGTTATACAACATGGAGCATGCCACCACTATCTAGCAAACCTTCTTTGGTGAGTAGCACAGGGACCCACCTGTCAGATGGAGGCACCGGAATCTGGCCTTCAGGAGGCCAAAGGTCCTTTCAATTATCCTTCTCGTTCGCCCATGGGCCAAATCTTCAACCTGGGGAAAAACAATGTAGCTGCACATGTGTTTAATCAGGGCAGACAAAACTATTGTCAGTACTATTGAGAACAATGGCTGTGACATTCCTGCTGCTAAGCACACTGTCACTTGGAAAGAACCAGTTGCCAGGAAATGGAGCACTGATAGAACTTGCACAAGAGGGGGGATCCCAGTGGGGTGACAGATGGCAGATATTAAGTCATGCTCCAATTGGTCATACATCTCTGTGATTGTGGCCCTGTCAAGTCTATAGGGGTCTGTACACGGGGTTATGTCTCCATCTCCTATTCATCCGCACCAGTAGAAATCTATGGGGCAAAAGAGTGAGGAGCCGGTCACAAACTTAACAATGGAGCTACAACAGGACTTTGCATGCTGTTAACTTGTAATGGGTCAGTGTGATTTGTCCAGTATGTCCTAATTTAACCAGAGATGCAGCAATTTTCCAGGGCCTGCCCCCACGAAACGGCGTGCACCTGTCCTGTGTGGAGGGACAGGTGGAAGTGAGGTAATTCCACTGACGTTGTGCGCCGTTGCAGGAGGCGGTCGTGACCTGCAGTGCAACTCCTCATTGGTCAACATTGGGCCCTATGGGCTACAATGGCCAATGGTGATCTATGCCGGCGGTGACGGTATGTGCCGCCGTAGACTTGACCGACATTTTCTATCATATTCCTCACTTGCTACCTGATCTTCCACAGGAGAGAACCTACACTGCATGTGTTGCTGTGGCCTGTGTCTCGAACCTACCATGGCCCATGTGACTGGGTAAAGGTCCCCACCTTTCACTTCAGAAGAGGAGTTGGAAAGACTGGTGGATGGGGTCCTACCCCTGTAAGGACTGCTGTATGGGCCTCCATACCAACAGGTGAGAAAACTGTGGGCACAATGCATATGGCAGGAATGCATGGAGTGGTGTGTGTGAAGGCCTCAAGTAAGGGGGTGGGTGGATGTCCTCTGGGCAGCGTATAGGTTGTGTGCTGGACCCTGTATGTGTAAATGGTGATGTGAAGGGGTATGATGGGCCATAAGTTTAACAGGCAGGAATGTTTGTCTAATTCTATTTTCCTGTGTGTATTGCCTCTGCAGGTCAGTGTCCATCAAAAGAAGGGTATACAGCATGCCTTCGCCAAGGAGGTGCAGACCCTGGGGGTCTATGGCAGGCGGAGCACCCACTGTCGCAAACGGTGGAAGGACCTGAGACGCTGGTCACTGAAGACAGCGGAGGCCCAGCTGGGGATGACTTCCCAACGTGGAAGGGGTGCCTGTCGAACCGTGACCCCCCTGATGGCCTGCATACTGGCGGTGGCCTATCTAGAGCTGGATGGGCACTTGAGGGCACCACAGAAGCCACAAGGGGGTGAGTACAGTGCCCATCATTACAACTTACGATTGGTAGAGTGGTATCCGGGTGGGGGATGTGTGCTAGTGGGTGCCCCTAGGACAGGCCTGACATTGCAGCGTAGGTCTTCTGGTGGCTAGGGTTCTGAAGGGATAATCCTGCTACCTAGGTCGTAGGCATCCACTACTGGTCAGGGCTGTGTGGGTCCCAGGTGTGCTGCATTTGGCATTGTGTGCCCCTCCCCATGCCTTGGTGGCAAGCTATTTCTCTGCTAGTGCTATGGCATATTGAATAGGCCTGTTCCCTGTGTGTGAGGGTGCTGTGTACGCCAACGGTGATGTTGGTGCACCCATTGACCCAGTGTATCCTTTGTCTCTTCCCCCCCAATTTGTTTTGTCATCCTGTCCTTATATGCATTAGCATCAACTGGCGGAGGAGCGGAGGCACCAGCGACGGAGGGAGATGCATCCCAAAGGACCCAGAAGGCAGAGTCCACCGAGACTGAGGGCACCAGTGGGACGGAGGGCGAGGAGAGCACCACACAGCGGAGAATGGAGAGCACAGTTCTGACACAGATGCCTCCTCCGATTGAAGCTCCCTGGTGGTGGCGGACACTTCTGTGACCATCGCAGCTACAGGTACATCTGCCACCCCCGTACCAGCACCTCCCTCCCAGCAGCCCCTCATTGAGTTGTCCGTGCCCGCTCACCCAGAAGGGTGGGCATCTCCTTCACCCGAGGCACTTCAGGCCCTGCCCCAGTGAGCCCTGCTGCCCTGAGTGAGGAGGCTATTGACCTCCTGAGATCCATCTCTGTAGGGCAGTCAACCATTGTGAATGCCATCCAGAGGCTGGCAGCCCAGATGCAACAAACTAATGCATTCCTGGAGGGCATTCACACTGGATTGGCAGCCCAACAGAGATCGATCCAGGTTCTGGCCTCCTCTCTGATGGCAGCCATTGTCCCTGTTTCTACCCTCCCCCCTCAAACTTCCTCTTCCCAGTCCCATTTTCCTCTACCCCAACCCATCCCAACCACACAGCCAGACGGGCATGCACACAAGACAACACCCAAGAGTGATACCGGAAAACACAAGCACCACACTTCATCCCACAGGCACTCACACAAACACCATCCAGATGCAGACACACCAACATCCACTATTTCCACTGTCTCCCCCTCATGCTCCTCCTCCTCCTCCACCTCACTCCCAGTTCCATCTACACTCACACCTGCATGCACTATATCATCATCCACTACCAGCATCACCACCACACCAATCAGAACACACACCTCACTGGCAGACACCTCCACAACAGCCATGCACACGTCCACTGTGTCCTCTCCCACTGTGTCTGTCCCGCCCCTCCTAAGGTACACAAACACAAGCGCTCAGATACCCAACAGCCATACACCTCTCAACAACATACAGGCCATGCACCTGCACACAAAAGCAGCAGACAGACATCTCCAACAACCAATCCCTCTTTCTCCACTCCCATTCCATCTCCCTCTTGCAAACCCAATGTCCCTAAAAAACTGTTCCTATCCACCATTGACCTCTTCCTTACCCCTCCCCCATCCTGCACTTATGGGCAGGTTTGGAAGAACCCAGCCAAGCACCTCAGCCACCCAGTCCACCAGCCCAATCATCACCACATCCACTCATGATGGAAAAGGATCCAGTCCACATGTCCTGATGGTGAAGGACTCCGCACCAGGCAGCCTCAAGGGAAAGGAGCCTGCCCTAGCTGCCAGAAAGACCAAGGAGCCTGTCCCAGCAGGTAAGAAGGGAAAGGCGTCTGCCCCAGCAGGCAAGAAGGGAAAGGAGCCTGCCCCAGCTGCCAGAAAGAGCAAGGACCCTGCCACACCAGACAAGAAGGGAAAGGAGCCTGCCACAGCTGCCAGGAAGACAAAGGAGCCTGCAACAGCAGGTAAAAAGGGAAAGGAGCCTGCCTAGCTGTCAGAAAGAGCAAGGAGCCTGCCCCAGCAGGTAAGAAAGGAAAGGAGCCTGCCCCAGCTGCCAGGAAGACAAAGGAGCCTACACCAGCAGGTAAGAAGGGAAAGGAGCCTGCCCCCGCTGCCAGAAAGAGCAAGGAGCCTACACCAGCAGGCAGGAAGACCGAGGGGCCTGGGACAGGAACTGTGATGGAACCCCCACCACCAACCATGGTTGTGCAGCCGTTCGAGGTTGCAGGGGATGGGCAGGAGCCTCCCCCGGCAGCACCACCACCTCCACTGAGCAGCCGTCTGAGGTTGCAGGGGATGGGCAGAAGCTTCCCACCACCAGCAGCACCACCATCTCCACTGAGCATCCTTCTGAGGTTGCAGGGGATGGGCAGGAGCCCCCCCCCCAGCTGCACCACCACCTCTGCTGAACAGCTGTCCAAAGTTGCAGGGGATGGGCAGGAGCCTCCCCCACCAGCAGCAGCACCATCACTGAGCAGCCGTCACCGCCGGCGAATGGTATGCAATCCTGCCTCCATGGTCTGCTGCACGGCCTGTCCCCTGCAATCCCAGTGGGTATGACACTCATCTGAGAGACTGTGACCTTGCACTCCCCAGGATCAAGAGCACAGGGCATGATGCCCTCTCCAGAACCAATGGGTAAGACACCCACATGCCCAACACTCCCCAAGATCAAGAGCACAGGGCACAATGTCCCCTCCAGAACCAGTGGGTAAGACACCCATATGCCCAATATTACCCAGGATCAAGAGCACAGGGCACGATGCCCCCTCCAGAACCAGTGGTTTAAAATTGTTTTTGTAATGCAGCTGGTTGTGTGTATGGTGTTTGGGGTGGTGTGGTGCATATGTGTGTCGCTCTCGTTTTCCTCCCTCCCTCCCTTGTGTGCTAGGCGGCTGTCTTCACCGTCTTCGCCAGGGTTGGTGTTCGTGGTGGAGCAGAATGTAGAAGATCATGGGGAAGGCATGCAGTTCAAGCTCCATGGCGACGTGGTTCTTCCCTGTGTCTCCAATGGTGAGTCCTTTCCCTTCTGAGCTCTGTTTCTGCCAGGCTTTTGATGTCGTTGGCAATGCCCCGAAAAAGGTGGTGGTTTCCAGGGACTTAATATGGTGGGCGGAACATTGACTTAATCCTGGCTGTAGGCAGCTCCTGCCATGGTGGCTGTTGTATCCGCCCTGGCGGTCGGTGTGGTACATTGGCTGTCTTTCGGAGATATCACCGCCATGGTCATAATTTGGCGGTAGTTACCGCCAGCCTGTTGGCGATATTACCAACACTTTCTGGACAACCAACAGGGTTCTAATGAGGGCCTACATTTTGGTGTGTCGTCAGCTGCAGATATTTTTCAAGTTGTCATTAGACGTATCATACAACCTGTTGTGAATGCTTTTGACTATAGCAATGGCATATTCGTTTTCTGATCTACACTGAAGGAACATGACAAAGCTTTACGGCGAGTGTGTTATTTACTTGTTGGTATTGGCTTAACCCTAAATGCTGACAAATGTGAATTCAACAAAACAGATTTAAAGTTCTTTGGCCATATCTTTTCTGATGGGGGTAAGCCACCGATCCAGCGAAAGTACGAGCTTTGTCAACTGCCAGTCTCCCACTGTATGTTTCTATGTTGCATTCATTCCTTGGCATGCCCAGTTGTTGCACAAGATATATATGAGACTTTGCTACTGTGAGTGCTCTATTGAGAGAGATGACGAAAAAGAATGTTCCATTTTACTGGTCACAGGCATGCATGCAGAATTTTAAGAAAATCAAACAGGATTTTAAAAATGATACTCAAATGGCCTGTTTTAATTCAAAGTTACAAACTGAAGTTGTTGTTGACGCTAGCCCAGTCGGGTAAGGCACTATCCTAGCATAACACAGTGGACAGCCAAATGTTTGTAGATACAGTATAGCCTATGCAAGTAAAAGCTTGTTTCAGACTGAACATGCTTGTTTACAACCAGAAAAAGAAAGCTGAGCAGCGGTGTGGGCTTGAGAACATTTCCATGTATTCCTCTACAGAAACCCTTCATGTTTGTGACAGTTCATCAAGCATTACTGAATATATTTGACAATCCAAACGCCAAGATGTCCCATGAATTGAACGATGGGGTCTACGATTGCTAGAGTACCACTACACAATTGTGCATCAGCCAGGGAAAGATCAAAACCCGGCTGACTACCTATGAAGAGTGCCCATATAGTGTCTGGGTACCCCATTGAAGACTGCTGAAGCCCACATAAACTTCATTGTGAAATTGAACACACCAGCTGCCATCTTGATAGAACAAATTGTCACTGCCATGAGTCAATATAGTGACATGTTGAAGTTGAAAGACTTATTAAACATTAGTCATGGAATCAACATACTCGGCCTCTTACCTATGACAGTGAGTCATGAGTGGTTTATGAAGGACATTGTGGAATAGTTGCCACTAAAGGAAGTCTCTGTGATCAAGCCTGGTTTCCCCATCTTGGTGAACGAGTTGAAAAAGAATTAAAGACCTGTCATCTATGTAACTACATGTCGCTGAAAACTACTCCACACCCTATGAAAATGTCAGAGGTGGCCAAGCATGCCTGGGAAAGGATTTCTGTGACTTATTGGGCCACTGGACAATGGACATCACCAGATGGTGTTTGTGAATAAATACTCTTGATTCACATTAGTTTAAGATCTCTTGTCTATCACTCAAGACAGAGTAATTGAGAGATTAGATGTCATCTTTGGGACATGGGGCATATTTATGACTGAAAACTGATAATTGCCCACCTTTTAATAGAAGAGAATTCAGAGATTGCACCAAGCTGCTCAATGTGAAGCATCAGAAAAGCACACCTTTTGGACAAAGGCTAAAGGCCTCATTGTACATTTTATGAGTATGCTAAAGAAAGCTGTTCAGAGTGCTGCATTAGAGAAGCTCATCCTCAGGTCTGTCTTGAATTCTACTCTACAAGCTTACTGTTCAACCTCTCACTCGACCACAGGTGAGAGCACTGCAACACTAATGTTCAGGAGAACCATAACGAACAAGTTACCTCAGTGGACCAACATAAGATCCATGATTGATGCCAAGACACGTACAACTGACTTGAGTCTTAAGCAGAAGATGAAGGCCTATGCTAACAAAAGGTGACATGCAAAGACCATTGTTTTCAAGCGAGGAGATCGGGTGGTTGTTCGTCAGCCACAATGATGCAAATCTGATGCACCTTTTGATGCTGAGCCATTTAGAGGGAACGCGAGGAATGTTGCTGGACTTTCGTGGGGACTCCAAGCCCTAGCGTGCATCACCCCAAGGAGGAGGGAACAGAATCTTGCCATTTCCTGCCTGCAGTGCTACTAAGTGCCTGGTGAAATCCTGCGGTGCGGGAAGGCAAGGAGTGCTGCTCTACTTGCATGTGGAATCCAAGCCCCAGAGTGCAAAGTCCCAAAGAGGAGCGGCCAGGATCTTGCCTCTTCCCACCAGGTGTGCTACAAAACTCCTGGTGACCACCCCCACCAACTCAGGGTAAGCATTGTCATCTTGCATGTTTAGGCCATAGACAGCAGGTTTAGTACATCTTGCTCTCGTTGATGGGGAGGAGCAGTTTGCATTAGGCCGATCACAGCTAGGAGAGAGGGTCTGTACATGAAGGGCATCTGGATATGTGTGAATAGTTTGCACTGGGATGCAGTTAAGTTGAGGACAAAGGACTCAGTTTGCACCAAGTACTTTGACCTTTGACAGGCGATCACTTTGATTTCAGTACACCATGGGCAAGCTTAAAGTGAGGGGGCGAGCTTCCCTTCCTCTGAGGCCTACGAATATACACACCATGTTTGAGCGGGCTAATGCAGTTGTCTCAAGCGAAATAGCCCTGACAGAGTGAAGACTGTCTATGGAGGTGGGCAAGGTTTGGGGCTCCAATGGAGACCGAGGAATACACCCATAATAAAGCCAAACATTAATTAAGTGTGCATGAAAACTTTTCTTCAGCACAGAGAAATGACACTTACATAGAATCTGCTTAGTTGGCCATTCACCAAACACTATCCAGGAAGATCGATTAGTAGTGAACTTTTGCCATCCATCTACATTGGCAAAGCTATTGAGGTACTGTGAGGCGAGATCTTCGGTTCCTACTAGTATCTCTACACTACCTCTGGGCTATTTGTAAGGACCTTCTAATAATATACCATGTCCGTCTTCCTACAACATTGTTCTTCAGTCAAATTGGAACCTACTAGCTAATAATAGGTATATACCCGTCTCGGGACTTGATGAGATTGTTTAACTGAGTATGATAAGGTCCAGAGGTGGAATTCTTCCACTAGCTGAGGCGGTGGCTTTGTCCACTCAGCGAGGCCATGTTGAGCGTACATTAATTAATAGAATTGATGACCAACCCTTCCTATTCTTTGACTCTCGGGTGTTCACGTTTAAGCTCCAGTTCTTCAGCCATCACTGCAAAAGGTTCTTTCCTGAATATATTAAGCTGGAACATTGTCAGGGTCACCCTAAGATGAAGCACCCAGCATGGCAAGATTTTGTGAAAAGCTATGATATTCTTTTATTTCAGGAAACATGGGAGGTTTCGACACAATTACTTTAGATGGGTTTGTATGTCTGAGTGTACCTGCCAAATGGTCCAATTATGGTTTCCCATCTGAGGGTCTGATGGTGTGCATTACGCTAGTGTTGGGTAGCCATGCAGAGGCAGTAAACACTCTTACCTCTAATTTTAGTTATTTTTAAGGGGAGTGTAACTTTGTATTTTATTAATTTTTACAACAATGATTTTGATAGTGTTCCTAACCCTAGATTTCCTGTTTTATTTGAGGTTATTACCTCTACAGTGGAGAAGGCCTCTGGTAAGGGTTGGCAATTGTACCTATGTTTGGCAGGAGAGTTTAACGCAAAACTCCTAAGCTCAGGACAAGGGCAAAGGGACACTGGGGGCTGGAGGGCAAGATCAGCATGGGAAGAAGCTGTGCGCTTTCCTGACATCAGCCCATCTGCATACTGTGCTGGATGTAGCTGACACAAGTGATGTGGAACTACCCATGTTTTGGGGTGGGTTGAGCACCTCTGTTATCTATTACATTTTTATTCTTAGTAACTTAACAAATTTATTGAATAACTGTAGTACTGATGGTTCAGGGTTTAGCTACTATAAACCCTTAAGGGTAGCGTTGACCCTGCCATTTAGGGAGTCACCCTTAGTTGACATCAGGTTATGTAACTTGAACACATTTACTGATGGCCTTCGGCTAGTTTGGAAGTTTCCGATCCACCCCAAGCATTAGGTAGAGTTGTGGCTAAAAATATGGAGTATG
Source organism: Pleurodeles waltl (assembly GCF_031143425.1). Lineage (NCBI taxonomy): Eukaryota > Metazoa > Chordata > Amphibia > Caudata > Salamandridae > Pleurodeles > Pleurodeles waltl. The sequence goes on from NC_090447.1 coordinate 332,285,268, forward strand.
TCCTGAACTGATTGGGTGATGTGATGAATGGGGTGTGATGAATGTGATGATTCGGGGGGTAGTTTAAAGCTTTTTGTTACGGGATTAAGCTGTCCCTTCTTAAGCCCTCCAAAGCAGCGCTTGTCAAACTGCTCTGCTTTGATCATGACTGTTCAATAGCAAACGGACTATTGAGTAAGGCCCTTAATACAATTCCGACGGACTTTGGGGTAGCAGCTAACCTCTGGAAGCACCACAAATTAGTCACCTCTAGGCATTGGAGGGAAGTTATCACCCAGCAGAGGGACACATTAGCTCATGCCACTCTGAATAATAACAGCCGGTCTTTTTGGGGAGAGCTGTCAAGATTGAGACGATTAAATCCACACATGTCCCAAACTAGATGTCACATTCCTGATGCGGATGTCAAGGCTGACCCACTAACTATGGATATTGAGGGCATGACCAAACAAGTAATGTTGCAGGAAGTTACTTTTGCTATACAGCAAAGTGCAAGTAGCAAGTCCCCCGCTTCAGATGGGGTTCCAATAGATTTAATTGAATGTAATCTGCATCTTTGGGTCCCATTGCTGGCAATTCTTTTCAACAGTTTGACCCATTGCAATATACAGCTCCTGTGGGCTTTTTCTACCACTGTTCCAAAATTTAAGAAGGAGTACCGGTTTTCATCAGGTTGCTATTGACCGCTCTCCTTAATTGATACATTAGCTAACATTGTGGGTAGCGTTATGTACAGTACGGTGCTGGAATGGGCAGAAGATAATAGAATGCTAAACCACTGCCAATATGGTTTTAGGAGCCGGGTGGGCACCGTCACCTTTTTGTATTTGTCCCTGGCTTTTGATTGTGTCACCCAAATAAAGCTTGCCAAATCCTATTGGGTATGGGCCTGGATGTAATACTTGTTCACCTGCTAGCTACTCTTCATGCTAATGCAAAGACCAGGGTCAGATTGGGCCAGAATGGGGAACTGTCTGACCATATTGTCATTCAGTGGGGGTACAACAGGGGTGCACTCTTGCATCCTTGTTATTCATTTTATATATAAACAATCTCACCCCACACTGGCATCTTGTACCAGGGATGTACTTATGATGAAACACCTTTCTCAGCATTGTTGTATGCAGATGATGCAGTCTTAACCACCCATATGCGCTGTACCTGCGTGTGCTTGTCTGTTCCTTTCTAAATTTTATGGGCAGTCTTAATCAATCATCATATTTTTCTAAGTCTTTTTTAATGTCATGTGGTTCAAAGTGCCTGCTCTCTTCAAATACTGTAGTCGGCCCAAAGCGTCTCTTGAGCACTCACACTTTCCCTTACCTGAGGGTTACCTTCAGCGCAGCAGGTTCCTGGGCACCGAGTATAGACCAGCGAAGGGAGAAGCTCTCACAGGCTGTCGGGTCATTGCTTTGTTTCCCTCTTTCTCTGGGTGGTAGGTCACTCGACCCATTAATGAAGATATATAGCTGCCAGTGTGTACCAGTGGCATCATATGGGGTAGAACATTTGGGGGATAGGCGAGTTTGTAGTGATTCAAGTAGAGGAAAACCGGTTCTGCAGGAGGCTAATGTCTGCCCCCACATACACCTTGCACTTTATTTGTCAAAATGAATCGGGGCTAGGGTACTTGATTGACAGAATCTGCAATCTCCCGCCTTTGCTTTGGTTGTTTGTTTGGAAAACGGTTGAGGCTGCCCTTACTAGGGAAATAAATAACGATTGCCTAGAATGTGACAAAGGCTTACCCATACCATGGCTCCCCTATGCAAAGAAGGCATTCAAGGAAATCGGACTTAACCACGTTTTTTCACATGCAGCACAGTGCTCTTTCCTGGGAAAAAGCAAGTTCAAGCCCTTCTATTGGCGCAGGCCCAAGCTCATAGGTTAGAGGCAGAATCCCTTAAACCCACGGTTGTGAGCTACTTGTGACTATGCCCGGAATAGCCTCTTTGAAGCTACTTGTGGATTGTTGGATGGAGATGGCAACAATCATTATTTTCCAGCTCTAGGATGATACAGTTAAATATTTGCTGTGTTTTACATTAGGTTTCCAGCACAACCTTAACTCGCAACCTTGCCCCTGTAACGGCCACTCTGGTCAGTTCATACTCCATTTCATTTTCTTTTGTGGTTTTTAACCAAAACTCACAAAATAATTTTTAGTCCCTCTATTTAGAGCTAGAAACCAGAGACAATGCTTGGTAGTTTGTCAATATCTTAGGGATCTGCCTGATGCCGAAACCTGTTTCTGTCTCATTTCATTTCTAGGTGCTGCAGTTTTCTGGAGGGGTTCATGTACCCTGATTAACCCAGTTTTCTTCGGACCGGAGTATACAGGTTTAACACATGATTTATTTATGATGAAAATGTTGTAGGATCTAGGAGACACCAGGATTGCATGTTGATTTTAAAGTATGCAATGGTTTTCATTGATGCTATGCACTTTGTTGTTCACATATTTGATTAATATATGAACTGTATGACTGACTGAATATGCATTAATTAATCGAGTCAAGATAGTGTTTTATGTGTTTACACACACATTTCAGTCTTTGGTATAGGAATTTCATGATGTATTATAAATGCACTGATTCCTTGAGTCATCGTCTTGTTTTTATACTTATGTACTTTCATGGCTAGGATTGCAGCCGAATAAAGTTTTTTGACTGACTGACTGATTTCTAACCAGCTAGGGGCACATGATAGCCAAACATCCAGGAAAATCTTTCACATGAGATTCCTAGCATTTCAAACAGGTGATTCAACGCTCGTCAGACGTGAATGTCAATGTAGATACTGGATCAGAGAAAAACTGTGTCGAAACCCATATCGTCATTTACCCTATATCACCAAAGCACTTTAAAGACCTTCTGATTATTGATTCCTGGTTTCCCAAGACACAATCAGGGTGAGTTGGGAAAGCACCAAGAAGACTCATTGAAGAACTATAATATGTACATGTAAACACTTTTAATTGATTATTTAACAGGGGGAGATGTGTCTCATGAGTATGAAAGATGTAGCCTTTGTGGATGCTGAAGGGCTCTGTAGCATGATGAAGTAAGTGTTAGAACCTGTTACAGTGAAGGCAAGTTTTGAATTTTGAGTTTGTGGTGAGGTGCTGATGAATAAAGACGTGTAATTACATAGCTCTGTGTGTGGTGTATTTATTAGCGGGTACCCAGGCTGGGGAGGACACTATAGCATAACAAGCCAGTTGATTTTACACATGCTGAATTCCACATTTGTTGCTTTTTTTCGAGACCTTCTCCCTTGACATATTTCAGCATGTTTGACCTGCTGGAATTTATCAGAAGAAAACTGTGATGGTGATATCCTTATAAAACAACTTGTAATTCCAATCCCTGTGCAAATTTGCACAAGATCCGAATTCATACTTTAACATGTAATGAGGGATTTTTACTGTCGATCCATGCATCCACCGGGAGCCAGTGGAGAACTTCTGAGCAGAGTTTTTTTTTTAATCTTCACTCCATGTTTCAACACATTGTAGAGGCTTAGCACTGAAGCCATTGCAGTCTATCGCAATGTTCCTTCCATATATGCTTCAGGTTCATAGTCCTAGCTCGAGGGTGCTACAAGCATTGGAGAAAAGTTATGATTCACTGAATTGCACATGGCTCTTTTACATCTCACATATTTCCTTGTTTAATATTTAGATTTGATCTGCTACCCCCGAATCCCTCTAACAACTCTTTCAAGTAAATTTTAATAATGTGATATATATTGATAATATTGTCGATTCCAAGGGTTCCACTCAAAGCCTTTGGAAAAATACAGTCATGAAGGAGCTCTTTCTGGTTTGGTATAGAATGTGCATATGTTTTTTTTTTTTGATCGTCTAACACGGATTTTAAGAAAAGGGTATTTAAACAATGAACTTTGTCCTGCAAAAAAACTAAAGTTCAATTAAGCAAACTATCTGTGAGGAACGGCGCCGTTTTTCTCTTCTGAAGAGATACATAGGGAGTATCTCAAAATGGGGGCCAAATGCCAAATATTCTTGAAGTCCTAAGGCAATCGTGGCAAATCCACATGAATGCCTGACAGTGACTGAAGCTTGAGTAAATAAGTTGTAATCACCTTCAATTAGAGACAAGCAGGAAATTGTACTTCCACGTGTTTCATCTTCTCTTTGATAACTTGCGCTTGCGAGTTCTGGGTAACCACCAGTCAGATATCATGTGTAAGGAACTTTGGGTTAAATTTGCCTCACAGTTGTACCTAAATATGCGAGCTGAAGCCGTGAGAAGTTGTGTTTTTACCATCTTCCAGTCCTTAACAGGTTTTTGAAACTTTTCTCCTTTTTACATAATATTCACCTCGGAATACTTCTAGTTCCTCATGGCTGAATTATTGCAATTAACTTTACCTCAATCTGTCCGATAGCAGCTTCCAGGATGACTAGAGGTTTGTCAAAACATGATCATGTCTCCTCTACAGTTGCTTCATTCACAGACGTCAAATAAATGAATGTTTCTAGTTCATCAAACTCTGCATGCAAGTAAGAAAATACAACTTTTAACGCTCTTTTACAGCTATGGTCATAGACTATTGTTAAGAATCAATGTTTCCCCAGGTCCCTAGAGTCAAGTGAGCAAAGACCGGAGGCAAAGCCTTCTCGGTGACAGTAACTGTTCATTAGAAAGATCCTCTTCCATGTGTCTTGAGCCAAATTTACTCAAAGTTTGGAAGATATTAAAAACATGCAATGTCCATTTAAAAGATAGCTATCTATGTCATCTGATTTTGCGATCTTTGCCTCATGGTACCCTCAGGTGGAAGAGCACATTACAAAGGCTTACAAATAATAAAATCAAAAGGTTTGCCCATTAGAGGAGCCTGGTAAGTATTCAAGTTTAGTAGAATAGTAATAAGAGAGTAGTAATTCCACAGCAACCACCATGGAATCACTAGACCACCTCTCACTAAGAATACTCCCCTGCTGGAAAATATGATACACGTTGCAATTATTTTTTCTCAAATGGTTGATTTTGTATGGGTCGGGGTAGGTACCCTTGTTACATTTAGCATATGAAGTAGGTCTATGCTTACCAGATGCTTTTCAGAGTCTGGGAGTTAGATTTTAATGGCTCTTTTTTAATCAGATCAGTTTCTTTGGAAATACATTTTTGAGCTAAATGCATCAACAGTCAACAATAAGGTACTGATAAGGTATAGAAATAACTGATACCACTCATGGTGCTTCATGGTTTTCTCAGTTACTTTCTGACGTAAGAGAGATTCTCACCATATCAGGATAGCTCAGTAAAACTCGTAGAATGTAATTATTCAAGAGAACAGTTCTGACAAACATGACAATATAGTAGATTAGTGGTAGAATATAGTCGATTGAAGAGAGAGTCATGAGCTGACAGAGGCCTTTGGAATGTGTTGTAAGACAGAAATAATGTAGACTGTTACTGCCTAGAGAACACCACAACCCTCCTGCATTGAACAATGCTCCTGTTAAATTATTGACAATGCAGGAGCCTATTCCAAAAAATATCTCTTTTGTTTGTGGACTGATGTTGCTGGTTCTGAACTTTGCACACTGGGTGCACTGCTGTCCAGTCCCCAGTGTTTGTGTACTGACTCCTAAATTGTGGCCAAGTTGTCTAAACCCCAATTGGCATACTTCAATTTCTATTAATGCCAAACTACATGGTGCACAAAGTAAACCAATGGTGTGGATGTTAAACATCACTGGTGGCTACAGCATATATTAAGCCTTCTACCAGGCTGCTAAGAAAAACGCGTTTCCAGGCCCACACGTGTAGAGTGATTGGTCCAGCTTTTGAACATAATCACAGGTCTACAAATCTAACCCTTTTTGACAATAGGGAATACTACTTTTAAATATTAAGTAAGTATCTACTAAGCAGGCCTTGCAGCCCACAAGGCATGGTGCCTTGTGTTTAAAGTGGAGCATGTAAGAAATGAGGGCTTCATTTTTCTACAGTGTACAGCTCCTAACAGATTTTTTTCACTGTATAAGGCAGTGGCTCGCTCCATAATAAAAGTTAACATAAAATTAAAATACTATTTTTGTACTTGAGACTTTAAACAAGCTACAAAGCGCATTCAACCACTATTTCTCACATTTATTTAAAATCAAATTCAATGGTGAATTTTGCTAAATATACAGGAACAGGAACTTTTAGAAAGGTACACTCTTTCTCTGTGAAGCTCTGGAAGGCTAATTAACATTAGCCTGCTTACAGCTGACCCTGTCATTGTCTCCCTTTACTGAGGAGTGAAATACGTCTCTCAGAATAGAAACCATGGGCCTGATTCACAAAGATAAACTTACCCTTGTTTGTAAGATTATGATTGTTTCTGTTCATGAAGGTATTTTACTAGTAGTATCTTTATGACTGCAGAGTCTCCTCACATAAAAAAGATAGGGTGTCCCATCCTTTTTCTGTGCAGAGTCACCCCAGTCGTAAAGATATTGCTAGTAAAACACTTTTGTGAATAGCAACAATCGTAAACTTACACAAAAGTGCAAGCCTACCTTTCTGAATAACACCCATAGGGGGTTATTCTAACTTTGGAGGAGGTGTTAATCCGTCCCAAAAGTGACGGAAAAGTGACGGATTTACCACCAGCCGTATTACGAGTCCATTATATCCTATGGAACTCGTAATACGGCTGGTGGTATATCCGTCACTTTACCGTCACTTTTGGGACGGATTAACACTCCTCCAAAGTTAGAATAACCCCCATAGTCTTTTACTCAAACTAGGCAGATTGGCCTGGGTGATGTATGTGACTGAGCTCACCTCAAGAAGGATAGTTGAGGAGGCTCCAGGAACTTAACTTACTTGAAGGGGCCCATGGGAAATCTGTTTTTGTAATAGTCTTTATACTTTAGTGATACCATAGGGATGGAAAAGAGGCTTTTTTCAATCCCAGGATTCATTTAAGCTCTCATTTCTCAGAAGAGGAGGGAGCTGGTGTTAGAATCAGTTTGGTGTGCTTGAGTAAGAGCAGACTGCTAATTTTCCTAGACACACCCTTGTCTGGGAAACCTGCCACATTTAAGAGCAGGGGATTCATGTTGAATTTCAATGAGAATGGTGTCCTGTAGGATAATTTGCTACAGATGTACTAACAGGGAGAGAAGAGTTAAGCTTGGGAAACTTTGAACCATTGGCTAGGGATTGTCGAGGAGGTATTGGTTAGGTATTGTTGAGGAGAGGCCTATGTTTTTATGTGTGGTGTGCTCAGACCCGACCATGGAGTCTCCACACTTGTAAATCTATTATTAAAATGCAATTTTGTGAATACTGAAAAAGCATAAACGTACACAAACAGGCACGTTTTGTTTTGTTAATCAGGCCCCAAGAAATCATGCAGGAGTTTATGCCTGCGGAACAAGATATAAAAAGGCTTTACAAGCTAAGAATGTAATCATCAGCTAGAAAGCCTGGACTTTATTGTCTGCAGCTAGTGCTTCCAATGACTACTACATTATTTGGAAGGTCATTAACACTTTGTTTTTCAATGATGCCTCAGTCGCATCCCTGGAAGCTCTGATTCCATCATCCACGTGGGTTGATCACTGTAGCTGTATTTATTCTCCCTCACATCTGGATTTACTTGATGTCAATAAGGAGGCTCGGTCTTCTGAGTCCCTGCATACTTCTATATCCTTCGATGTAGGAAAGGTTATTTTTGCTACTAACAGGAGACACAAGGGCAAGGCCCCAGGTGTGTATGCAATTCCCATCGATGTTTATTAAAATAACAATGATCTTTGAGCGCTTACTGTAACCATCTTTTTAAGAGCCACTGATGACAGTGCTTTGTCCTTGCACTCGTCCCAGTCCATCATTGTTCCTATTTTAAAAAAGCTGATCAAGCAGCTCCTATGCTTAATCATCCAAGTTCAATTTTCAATGCCATTCTTAAAGTTGTGAATAGGATTCTACTGGGGAGCCTTTCCCGATGGGTTCTCTTTTCTTTCTGAAGTGCAGTTTCATTTCCATAATGGATTGGAGACTGTCGAAGAGTGGTTCAATTTGTACTTACTAGTTACTGTTGCCAAGAAAGGCTGCTTGCACCTTGTGTTTATGGACCTAAGTAGTGCTTTTGACTGTGTCAATCACTCAAAATCATGGTCCATCATGTCATCCATGAGGGTGAAGGAATTAATTGTCTGCTTCATAAGACAAGTGCGCTCTGATGACTCTGCCAAGGTTTGATATGACCTGAACAGTGAGTTCTCCGATTCCTTTAAGACTAGCAGAGGTATTTGGAAGGGATGTGTGCTGTCACTATTCCTTTTTAGCCTTTATATTAATGACCTGAAGTCATTTTTGGTGCATGCAGTTGGGTTAGTTTCCAACCTCAGTACTGCTATATGCAGACTCTATTTTATAGGCAAGTATGGCCAATGGCTTTTAAAAAGTGCTTCATTTCTTTGTTCATTTTATGAACCATTTGACCCTTAAAATGAATTTGACATGACCTTACTATGACTTGTGGGTCTAAAGCTGAGAAAACGCACCCACACACTATTTGTAATGTCCAAATTAGTACAGTCCACATTTTCTCTTATCTGGGAACACCATTGTACTCTGTTTTTAGCTGGATTTATCTGCGTAAAGACAGGCAGCAGCAACTGTATAGGGTCACGGGAACAGTTTTTAGGTTTGCATCTAAGTTAGATGTAAAACCTCTAAGCGAGATGGTCTCAGTATACAGAAGTGCTTGTCTATGACCAGCTATTGTGCAGGTCTGTGGAGTTATGCAGATGCAAGTAGTTTACAGAAGGCAACAAATATCTTTTAAGAAGGTTGCTGGCTGTACCGCAAAGTTATTGTACAATATTTGTCATTTGGAATAGTGAAAGGCCTTCCTGGAGGACCTAATAAAATGTTGTCCTCTGCTGCTCTGTCTTTTGATTCGGATAAAGAAAGGGGATAGATTAAGTAGGTTGGTAATCTGTGACTGCTTGATCACACATTTCTGCTTTCCTAGCTGTACCACATTAAAAAACTTTGGGCCTGATTTAGAGTTGGGCAAAAGGGTTACTCTTTCACAAATGTTACGGGTGCCCTGTCCTCCATATTAAAACCTTACTATGACTTGTGGATCAAAAGCTGAGAAAACTCATCCTCACATTATTTGTGATGTCCAAATGAAAACAGACTGCATTTTCTCTTATCTGTTTCTAGCTGGATTAATCTGCGTAAAGTCAGGCAGCAGCAACTGGACAGAGCCACGAAAAGAGTTTTTAGGTTAGCATCTAAGTTAGGCTCAAAACCTCTAAGCGAGATGGTCTCAGTATACAGAAGCAAGTGTATGTCTGTGCTTGTCAGTGACCAGCTATTGTGCAGGCACGTTGGCTGGGTTATGTGGATGCAAGTAGTTTACAGAAAGCAAAAAATATGTTTTATGGAGGTTGCTTGCTGTACCGCATACTACTGTACTATATTCGTAATTTGCAGTTGTGGGAGAACTATCTGGAGAACCTAATTAAATGTTGTCCTCTGTTGCTGTGTCTTTTCAGTCGGACAAAGAAAGAGGGTAGCGTAAGTAGGTCGGTAATTTGTGACTGCATGCTGCTTGATCACGCATTTCTGCTTCCCTAGCTGTGCCACATTAAAAAAACGTTGAACCTGATTCAGAGTTCATTGAAAGTGTTACTATGTCACAAATGTGACGGATACCCCATTCTCTATACTAAACGTGCATTACATCTGACCGCACTTGTTATACAGTTGATGGGATATCCATCACGTTTGCGATGAAGAAACTGTCTGGCAAACTCTATCACAACTTTTGTGTCCAACTATGTAAACTGGAGCTTTTTAATGGCCCTGTTTCTATCAAGGCTTCTTTTAAAACTACTAAGTGTCTATTTTTCAATTTTTATAATGATTCAAGGGTATTGAAACAGTCATGTAAACCCACAATGAGAGCTCATTCCCTACGTTTAACCATTGATGCTATGTAACCCTAGCTCTCCTTTGTGGCAAACACATAACACTGATTTTTTCTGACTCGCTTCCGGCTGCATATTGTTTATCTTTTTTTGTCTCGTTCCCAACAGGGTGGACTATGGAATGCAAAGGTTCTGTGTTGTTCTCAGTCCAATGCGCACTTCATTTTATGCTTTTTGCAACTTTGATAAGGTACTTGAGAATCGGTATTTGGTATCGATGCATAGCAGTTGAAACATTAGACACTGCGGGCCAGAACATCTGTATTTGCAATGGTTGCCTTTTTAGCTGTAATTAGTTATGTGCAGCGTGCAATCAAACTAGGGAAGGATTAGCAGTACTATCTGAGTTTAATTTGCTGTAGATGGGTCGGTATTTTGTATTAGCTAACAAGTTTTATTAAATTCAATTTATGATGTTTTTTTACTTTCTGTAATTTTTGTATTGATATTGTACGTGTAACTTTTATGGGTTTTATTAAGCTGAAAAAAAGATTTTGGTGATCACGACGACTTATAAACTTTAAACATTTATATCTCCAGTTCCTCTTTCTTTCTTTTTTAAATTGGTTGGGGAATTTTTATTCTGTTGTGTTCAGCTGTTTTAATTTGTGTTGCTACTGACAAATATTTTACACATTTTAACATGTCTGCTCTGTGATAAGCTCTGTGGTGAGACCACATTTAAATTATGGAAACTGGTGTTTAACCGGACAAGTATGTGAACTTACTACTTATGGTTCTCACCTCCGCCACAACTAATAACACATTTTCTTGGATTTATCATCAGGGTCTGCCAATGCCAATAGAAAGCAGGACTAGAGGAAATGTACCCAGATAAACCAAGTTAATTTAGATTGTGCCATTTAAGTACAGGCAGTTCGTTTCAAAGTAACCATTCCTTGAAACGTTACAAAGACTTTTTCAATTTACTCCAGCTAATAACAAACATTGACATTTGAGTTAAATCAATAGGGAAACATAATGGTAATATATCGACCATTGGCCATATAATGAACTATGGGTCCATGATGAATGAGGCTGACAGATAAATAAAGGGCAGTGTCCCATTGGGTCATTAATATGGTTGGGTGAGTATGAACACTCAGGGAACTATCATTAAAACTCAGAAATAGAAATACATTTCAGTTGTAGATTTAAAAATGTAGTTGTCATATTTCTAAATCATTTTATATGTAAATAATGCAAATGTGCTTATTACTGCATCATTAAACTCCTCGGTTTCTATTACATACTTTTTTGATGTATTTGTTTCACAACTGTATACGTAATATATGCATGTAGTGATGTCATCTATATTAGAATGTGTGCAAAGCAGTGATGGCATCTATAAATTAATTCAAGAATCATTTCATGTCATTACGTTTCTTTGTATGACACCGTTTATATTGGAATACATTTTTTCATTTTCTGAATGATGAAATACAGTTTTGTGATGCATAACCAATTTCATGTGATCTTTGATTTAATACCTAACTAGTTTGTTTTAAAAAATGTCTGAACATTCTATAACTAAAGATAGATTAATTAATTGATAGACAGACTGGAATATTAGATGAAGGGACAGGTAGCTGTTTGGATGGATGAATGAATCAAAACATTTATAAAGAAACCCTATGGAGTAAACCATCTCATGTACTGGATAAACTTTCCCTCTTCTATAGTGAATATAAGAGCATTATAAATAACAGAGGAGAATGACTGTGAAATTATTTCTAATATCTGTGAATTCATTTCATCCCTTATCTGGGAGATTAAGAATTCCTGGTTCCAGGAATGAGGACAGATAATCGTTTACCTTGCGTGGGCAGGCACATGTTAACAGCGTCCAGACATCCATCCTGGAAATTCCCTTAGAAATGTTCCCATGTTTCAAAAAGGAATGATGTGTCCTTTACTCTGAGTGACTAAATCTTGTTCAAAGGAGGACTTTATAAAAATGTTATTGTTACTTGTTTTTATAAAAATGATGGTTATACATTTGCAATAAGTAATAGAATGTGCACAATAAATTATTTAGTGAGTATTTGTGGGAAGTGTGTGATACTCATGTAGTTGAACTATAAACTGCTCTCACTCACGGAAACAGAAATGAGGTCTACTTGGTATTTCAAATCTTCAAAAAATTTGTTGAAGAATGTGTTTAACTGGGAGTAATAATTTCAGGGCCACGAAAACCGTTTGTAGGTTTGCATCTAAGTTAGGCTCAAAACCTAAATAGTATTAATGATTCCATGCATGATATGTGTAAACAATTCAAATATTAATTGAGTGGGGGGTGAAAAATCCTTCTCAGAGTGAAACCCAAAAGTCACCAAATAAACCTGCGCTTAAACCTCTGGTAGCTTGGCAGAAAAGCAATTCGGCTTAACTTAGAGGCAATGTGTAAAGGATTAATGCAGCACTTAAATATTCCCCAGCCAATTTAGCAAAGGGGGTAAATATTAACAAGTAAAATGACACTAGAATGACAAAAATTCAATATGTAGAACCGGAGATGTATATTAAAAATAGCACCTTAAAGCACGGCACGTAAACCCTGGTTATCTGGCCGTGCTAGAGTTGGCCAAGGTAAAAAATCCAGGCTGAGCCGAATGGAAGACGTATCATATACGGAGACCAGGTTCATCCTGGTGGGAATTAAAAATTCTCACTTTGAAACTTTTTGAAGAAAAAATGGTCTTCCTCAAGTCATTGGTGGGGTAAGCTGCAAGCTGGATCAGAAGCAGGGCTCAATTACAAAGGGTTGCTGAAGAGCAGGGTTCCGGTGCAGTTCTCAGTGAAGGTAGGAAAGCTCCAAGCTGGAGAACTCCAAATTTTGTGCCCAGGAGTGACTCCACGTTGATGAGTTGATGTTTGGCATCAGTCCCAGTAAAGCCCTCTACATTACCACGTAGAAACTTGTCTTCAATGGGGCAAACCAGCAAGTTGAATTCAACCGGCAATTCAACGACAACTGCTTTGGTTCCTTGTTCAAAGAGACAGTGGCTCTACTCTCTCACCAACTCTCTATAGTAGAAGTTGATTAAACGTTTCTATGTCCCAACTTTTGCAATGTGGGCAGAAGTACGTTTGAACACAAGCCAAGAGTCAGGAACCTGAGTGGTACCACTTGGGGGTTAGGACTCATTCCAGCAGAGGCTAGCAGCAGGATCCAGGGTAGATACAGTTGTACCTGACCCCTAGTGGTCAGCTGGGCAGTTGAAGGGAGAGACGCCTTGGAAAGCTTGCTGTGTACCTTTTAGCTTAAACAGGAGGTCAGCCAACTAGCCTTTGGAGTCACTTCTGAGGTCCTGGGTCCAAGGCAAGCAGGTCCAGTCTCCCTGCAGTTTCTTCCAAAAACAAGGCTGTCCTTCTGATCCAGCCAGATCCAGGAGTGTTCTGAGAGGAGACCCACTTTTATGGGCAAATGATTTTGAGGTTTTTGGAATGTTTCCACTGAAATTTTGTAATCCATCTTATTTGTATTGTGTCATATAACTACTTTGTTACAGAGTTAATCAGAAACACACATTTGTCAGACATGAGTAAATAATTATCAGAAATGTTTGATGATAATCTTTTATTCTTATCCCTTTGCATCAGAGGGCACCAGCCAACATGTGTTTTGCCTCATCATGGTGCACGGGCTGAAGGTTTTTCAAGGCTGAATGATATCAGTGATACATACATAAGCTTCAGTGTATATTAAGGTTGCATATAAACAGTGGAAACATTCAGTGGAGGTGTCTCATTAAGACAACCATGTACACCACAATCTGGGATTCACTACAAACATAAGATTCAATACAGTAGTTTGATGCAATAGTTTATCAAGTGAACACTTGGTTCAGGTAGTGTATGGCAGGAGTTTGTATAGGGAAACTCACACATGAAAACTGAAGTTTAAGGTCATAATCAGAGAACTGTGTACTAGGGTATGGCTCCCAAAATACATCATAATGAAAAAGAAAGGTCTTTTAACCTTGGGATGTAGGTGCATGCTGCAGGGCCTGCCAGATCAGAAATAGCACTTTGTGCATGTCAAGAGAAAAAAGGAAAGGGAATTAAATACGTTATCTCATAGATATCATTAATCAGATGACCCAAATGTTAGGTAAAGTGGCATGCATGTATTGGTACCTTTTTAGTTTTGGGCTGTAAAGTGGGTATTTTACCCAAGCTGCAGTTGTGTAAAAGATAGAAAAGAGAAATATAGTGGTTGTGAGTCACTCATGGGAAAAATCCATGTTTGCGATGTACTCTTTAGAAACGGGACTCCTAGTTTGAGTACCGACTGGTGGATATCATGGTAAGTAAAAAAAACTGACCTATCCATTACAAAGCAAGAGAAGTACTCCTGTAACTTTCTCTGGCGGTCCTGGGTAATCTGGTCTCATATGTTATGGATGCATTGTCAGGATGGCGTTTGGGACTTGTATTTGGGTTGCTTTTACGCATAGCTTCCATGATTGGAACTCAAAAGAGGAAGTCAAAACATTGTAGTCAGTGCGGCTGCCATATTGCAGTGGAAAGTTGTGTATGTAAAGCCTGGGCAAATATGGTCATATGAGGAACTCTGCAGACATTTTTTACATTAGAAAGTGTGTTGTTTAATGGGATACCTAATAGTATCTCAAAACATTAATATAATGATCAACCCTGGTCTAAAATGAAATTACCTAATGCACAAATAAAGGACTCATCTATGATGTACCACTATAAGTATTCCATATCAAAGCAAGGAGATTTGCGCATGAAAATAAAATTAATATTACTCTAACGAACTGGACAGTCAAAATGCTGAATGGATGGTTTCCTAAATCATGAGGTACAGAGCATATATTTTACTTAATATACAGAACAACAAATGTATACATTGGTCCATTTCATCCTACTTGTGTATGGTGCAAATGTAATATCATTATGCCAGTTCATATCACACCATCAGGGTGTTGTTGATTAAGAAAAAAACTATTTTTGTTATTTACAAAGGTTATATGCAACACGGAACTAGTATGCATTTTTTAATACATATAGTACTAAGTTTGAAGTGTAGTATCACCTTGTAGACAGTACTAGATCTCAGATTGTACATATCCTTAATGATTCTTGTTTTTTAATTTTGGTCAGGAGACTACTATGAGGGTTCTGTGGCTATCTGGGTAGGTTCTTGTGTTATAATCCTTCTGTAGCAATCTACTAATCTTTTACCTTATTTTTTCTTTGAAGTTGTCATTCTGAATGAAATTCCTTAGAGTTCTAAGTATGTCTCCTTTTGGAATGTTCTGAATAATGGCTGATGGAGGGCAGCTGCCAGCCTGTAACATCTGATTGGCAGCTGTTTCTTTTCAGAACAATGTTGTTTGAGTTTTGTTCTTGTCAATATAAATTCGGAGGTCCAGGAGATTGATCTCTTTGGTTGAGATGTCTGAGGTTGTTGTTATGTTCCATTCATTGTTATTGATTAGTTTCATGTATGTCAATCCATATTGTTACTGTGGAGATCCTACTATCCCTGATATATGAGGGGTAGGTCCTTCATATATGATCGTAGGTGACTGTTTATATATTCACCCAAGCTTGAGCAAAAGGAGTTGATTCCAGCTGTGACTGAATGTCCTAGGGAAAGGGGAGAAACATACTGATGAAGTTTTGGACATAGGTAGAATGTAGCCATTTTGGGGTGTTCGATGGGCAATAATGTCTTCTCTTCAAATCCAAACAGTTATTGGGTGTACCATTATTTCAACATGTGTTTGAGTTCCAAGTATATTTCCTTTGTGGGGTTATGAGAGTCTTGTACATAGCAGCTGGTACCCTTTAGTTGTCTTTGTGCTTCCTGGATATAGTCATCAATGTGTAAAATCACATTACCCCCCTTATCTGCTTCCCTAATGATAATGTTGTTGGACATCTCGTAGGACTTGTTGTTTGTTCCTTCCTAGAAACATTCTTGGGTAAGTATTTTCTTTTTTTGGACTACCTTGTATGCTCTTTTTTTCATATTGTAACAATGTAGAATGTGTCAATATAATTACCTGCCACGAGCTGTGGGATGAAAGATGATTTAATCCTAATATTAATGGAGACAATGTATGAGGTGTAAATTGAAAAGGTCATCTGCAATTTAATTGAGAGACTGATTTTGACTAGTATCAGTATTGGACAATGTTGATAGGTTGATATCTTCCAATTGATGCATAGCTAGAGAAATGGTAGGTACGTTTGTGGTTGGCCCTGGTTTAGGTGGCATCTTGAAGAAAAAGGTCTTCAGTTTCAGTTCACTGCTAAACTTGAAGAGATAGGAGGAGGGCACGCCTTCGTCCAACCTTTAAACCTGTTCTGGCCAGTTCCTCTAACCCACTGGGTTAGGTGCCAGCCTGACAAGAGAGACACAGGACAGGCAGGCCAAGTGTGAGCTGCATCTGCCAAGTACAGGGTAGGCCTTCAAAGAAGTCAGAAAGGGGCTGGGTACACCTCCCAGGTTTCTCTTAGATGCTCAGGTAGGGCTGGGTTTAACCCAAGCCCATCATGTTCAGGAGAGGAATACCCTTACCTACACTTAAGACCCTTTTCCCACTGTCTAGGAGCAATACACAGGACACTCCAGGGAAGCCATCTGGGATCAGGTGACAATAGACACTGGGAGAAAGGCAGGTTTGGCTTCAGAAGGAAAAAACGACGTTCTAAATGTGGCATTCCCAAAACAAAAAATGAGCCTTTACTATAAGTTGGACTTTAAATTAATATTCAAATGAGTCCTTGAATCATGTTTCTAGCTGCTCCCAAATTCAATTTAAGCATTTGAAATTGTCATAATGTGACTCAATATGTTTCTGTGTGAGAGCCAGTGTTGCCACAGTGAAAAACGACATTAGTGGTTTTTCACTGTCAGGACATGTAAATCTTTAATTATACTTGTCCTATTTTTTAAAATAATATGCACCCTTCCCTGTGGGCATTTAGGACCTATCTTAGGAGTGAATTATAAGTATTAAAAATGAAAGTTTAGACCTGGTAAAAAGTTTATATTGCCAAGTCAAACTGCACACACAAGCTGCAACAAAGAAACAAAGACATGTTTTACATGGCTAATTTACTGGGAGGCACAAGGAGTGCTACAGCACATGTTAGCGTTTAATTTACAGGTCCTAGGTATATTTAGTACCGTATACTAGGTTACAAGTGAAGTAAATGTGCCAGTTTAACCATGTTTAAAAGGGAGAGCACAAGCACTTGACTACTGGTTAGCAGGGGTGTGCAGAGTTCTATTGCCAACAAAAAATGTTTTCAGCAACAGAGTGCAAAAAATATAGGGTGACTGAAGAAAGGTCATATTTCCAACATTATGCAAGATCATTCACAGACCAGGCATTTTCTAACAAAGATCCACAAAAAGAAAAACAAAACAAGCATTAGCAAATCCAAGAAGTCTGGGTAGTGAAGCATAATGACCTTACCAATGCTTCTTGTATTTTACCATATTCACAGTTGCCATCTTGGAAAGGATTTGTCATGACTCTACAAAATATATGAAAGCAATTGCAACAGTCCTCTTTCAATTAATTGTCATATGTTTTAAAAAATCCCTGTTAAAGATTGGCACTTTGGGGGTACATGCATAGGTGGCAGCCATTTTTTCATTCACCTTGTTTCATTTGATGAAATTCTGTTCAAAGAAGACAACTGGGGGTAATGGACTTCTGTGTGGGAAGTGGGAAAGTGGGAGAAAGTTTTGGGGATAAGGGAGCACAAGAATGGAAAGAGGGAGAATATAGTCCTTCTCATGCATTGTAAAGCAAGGTCTAACATCGGCAGTTGAACGATATATCATCCATTCAAAACACTGTGAGACCAAAATGCTCCTGGGTGAGACAAATCCATGAACAGAGAAAAAAGCCATTGAAATAGGAGAAGGAAATTGAGATGGAAGAAAATGTCAATCAGTCATGAATAGGGGGAAGACCAAAGGCCACGCTATGTATACATAATGCATTGGAAACAATTGTTAGCGAAGACCTAAAAAGAAGCCACCCATATAATAGGGGTGACTTTGGAACTGACAACTCTGTTAGCTTCCTATTGGCCCTGGTAATGCCTGGTGCTACCCCAACTAAGCACATAACATTAAATCCGAGACTCAGGTTTGTATTTGAGGCCGATGACCAGATTAAAACACGTGGAACTCTGCACATGTTGGTATCATCAAATAATTGCTGGGGGCAAGCATTCAAGTAAAAACAGGAGCAAGCATGATTGATGTACATCTCCTAACAGGCAAGAGTGCTAAAATCAGGATAATTGTACTCACAGCATTTTAGCCCTCCCACCCAAGTCTACTCGGATCCTTAGGTCCTCGTCAATAAGTGTTCTTATGCGTGTCATTTGTCAAATGATAAAAATTATGATAGCACTCTCTGTGCTTACAGTTCACTTTTTTGCTATGTTGAATTCAAGTGTCTATTTTTACAGAGACACTTATGTGTATTCTCAATTAATAGATACTTTCAGCAGAATCAAGTGATGGCAATTTGTTTTCATAGTAAATGTTTTTGCATCATATTCACATTAACCTCTTAGCTGGTGGGCCTTCCCCCCCACGTGCTGAGCCCTTTTGTGGCTATTTGGGGTAGTCTGCGCTTAGGCATTCATAACTTTTGTCCACATAAGCTATCCACGACAAATTTGCGTCCTTTTTTTCCAACATCCTAGGGATTCTAATGGTACCCAGAGTTTGTGGTTTCCCCTGGAGGAGAGCAAGAAATTAGCCAAAATACACTGAAAATTTCATTTTTTTCAACAAAATTGGAAAAAAGGGCTGCTGAAGAAGGCTTGTGTTTTTTTCCCTGAAAATGGCATCAACAAAGGGTTTCTGGTGCTAAAATCACCATCTTCCCACCTTTCAGGAACGGGCAGACTTGGATCAGAAAACCACATTTTTCAACACAATTTTGGCATTTTACTGGGACATACCCCATTTTTACTATTTTTAGTGCTTTCAGCCTCCTTCCAGTTAGTGACAGGAATAGGTGTGAAACCAATGCTGGATCCCGGAAAGCTAAACATTTCTGAAAATTAGACAAAATTCTGAATTCAGCAAGGGGTCATTTGTGTAGATCCTACAAGGTTTTCCTACAGAAAATAACAGCTGAAATAAAAACATATTGAAAGTGAGTTGAAAAAAACAGCCATTTTTCTCCACGTTTTACTATTTCCTGCAATGTCAGATTTTTTAAAGCAATATACCGTTACGTGTGCTGGACTCTTCCGGTTGTAGGTTCATCAAGATCCCTAGGTACCCAGAGCCAATAAATGAGGTGCACCTTGCAATGGGTTTTCATTCTATACTCGGTATACAGCAATTCATTTGCTGAAATATAAAGAGTGAAAAATAGGTATCAAGAAAACCTTCATATTTCCAAAATGGACATAAGATAAGGTGTTGAGAAGAAGTGGTTATTTGCACATCTCTGAATTCCGGGGTGCCCATACTAGCATGTGAATTACAGGCCATTTCTCAAATAGATGTCTTTTTTACACACTGTCTTCCATTTGAAAGGAAAAAATGTAGAGAAAGACAAGGGGCAGTAACACTTGTTTTGCTATTCTGTGTTCCCCCAAGTCTCCCGATAAAAATGGTACCTCATTTGCGTGGGTAGGCCTAATGCTCGCGACAGGAAACGCAACATGGACACATCACATTTTTACATTGAAATCTGACGTGTTTTTTGCAAAGTGCCTAGCTGTAGATTTTGGCCTCTAGCTCAGATGGCACCTAGGGAAACCTAGCAAACCTTGGCATTTGTGAAAACTAGACACCTAGGGGAATCCAAGATGGGATGACTTGTGGGGCTCTGACCAGGTTCTGTTACTCAGAATCATTTGCAAACCTCAAAATTTGGCTAAAAAAACACATTTTCTTCACATTTCGGTGACAGAAAGTTCTGAAATCTGAGAGGAGCCACAAATTTCCTTCCACCCAGCATTCCCCCAAGTCTCCTGATAAAATTGATACCTCACTTGTGTCGGTAGGCCTAGCGCCCGCGACAGGAAATGCCCCAAAACACAACATGGACACATCCCATTTTTTGACAGAAAACAGAGGTGTTTTTTGCAAAGTGCCTACCTGTAGATTTTGCCCTCTAGCTCAGCCAGGACCTAGGGAAACCTACCAAACCTGAGCATTTTTAAAAATAGAGACCTAGGGGAATCCAAGATGGGGTGACTTGTGGGGCTCTGACCAGGTTCTGTTACCCAGAATCCTTTGCAAACCTCACAATTTGGCTAAACACATTTTCCTCACATTTCGGTGACAGAAAGTTTTGGAATCTGAGAGGAGACACAAATTCCCTTCCACCCAGCTTTCCCCCAAATCTCCCGATAAAATAGATACCTCACTTGTGTGGGTAGGCCTAGCGCCCGCAACAGGAAATGCCCTAAAAAAAACAACGTGGACACATCCCATTTTTTGACAGAAAATAGAGGTGTTTTTTGCAGAGTGCTTACCTGTAGATTTTGGCCTCTAACTCAACCAGCACCTAGGGAAACCTACCACACCTGTGCATTTTTGAAAACTAGAGACCTAGGGGAATCCAAGATGGGGTGACTTGTGGGGCTCTGACCAGGTTCTGTTACCCAGAATCCTTTACAAACCTCAGAATTTGGCTAAAAAAACACATTTTCCTCACATTTCGGTGACAGAAAGTTCTGGAATCTGAGGGGAGACACAAATTTCCTTCCACCCGTTCCCCCAAGTCTCCTGATAAAAATGGTACCTCACTTGTGTGGGTTGGCGTGGTGCCCGCGACAGGAATAGATCACACAACGGTCAATGTTGGGCCTTACATGAGGCAGCTGTTGACCCTGGGGTGATCCATTCCTGACGCAGGCACTAGGTGTAGGCACTCAAGTAGGGTAGTGTTTTTTTCAGGACAGGTGAGGAATCACTGGGTGGTAGGAATTTTGTGGATCCCAGCATATTCCTGTAGTTTGTGTAACAGAAATGCGAGAAAAATAGAGTTTTTATTCAACATTTCAGCTTTGCAGGGTATTCTGGGTAAGAAAACTTTGGTGAATCCACACAAGTCATACCTCTGTGGACTCCCCCGAATGTCTAGTTTCCAGAAATGTTTGGGTTTAGTGTGTTTCTCTATATGGCCGCCGAACCCAGGACCAAAAACACAGGTGCCTGCCTTGCAAAACCAGTTTGTTTTGCAATAGATAATTTTGATGTCTCCACAATACGATTTGGGCGGTGGAATTTGGGGCTGAACTAAATTGGGGAGCTCCCAAGAGAGCACTCTCTCTCTCTGCTTGCCGCCGCATTCACCTGCTCTCTGGGTTGGGCTAACCCACTATTACCCCGGTGCACAGACTGTGCTTGCGAAGGGACAGCAGGACTGTCCTCATCACCTCCCTCATAATTTACTGGAAGAAGAGTTATCGAATGGGACTCCTCCGACTGAAAAATCACTCCCAGAGTCTGCGCCATTGTCCTATCCCTCAGATGCTGTCTCAGTATCTGATGTCTCAGTCTCTGATCCTATGTCAGAGCTGTCCTCTATAACCCGAGTGACGGCAGCAGTCATCCATGAAGATGCCATCTCTGCTATTGGCTAAACTGTTGCTCTAAAACACTAGACTACGTAGACAGTCACAAAATTGATGGTGTGTGTGAGATACGTGCAACAGTAGAGGCCACCTTACCTGTGCTTCTTCCCTCAATCAGCACGTTCTTTCAATACACTCAAAAAACACCTTGTCACATACCATTCGTCACAGTCTTTAGCACCTCCTGCGCCCAGTCCAACAATCATTATTGGTGCTTCCACTCCCTCCTCCTCGGATTCCCTCATTACCACCCAGCAAAAGTGCCCTTCATCTCTCCATAGCCGCCCTCCACCCCGCACATACATTTCATTTCTATTATAGCGCAGGTAATGGCTGACTTTACTAATGTACTCAGCTATTTACATAAAATACAGATTTGCTCTTTGTAGTAGGCATATAAACCTTCTGCGCTTCTTTATGGCACTAAAACTGCCACTAGACAAGTCTGACCCTTTTGTAGCAGAAACATAATATATATATATAGATCACTTTTATATGTGGGTCTGGTTTTCCTGGGGGCCGATCGCAGCCCCCAGGGAAACCACACACGTATTGACAAAAGTGATTTATATATATATATATATATATATATATATATATATATATAGATCTATCTCTATATATATATAGATCTATCTACATAGATATATCTATAGATAGTTCTATATATATATATATATATATATATATATATATATATATAGATCTCTCTCTCTCTATATATATATATATATATACAATTATATATATATATATATATAGATATATCCATGTAGATAAAATGACCCCCAGGGAAACCCTACAACAACTAAAATAAATATTGCCCCCACAGGGGGTCGCCCTGCCCATGGCGACCCCCTGCCCATTTTTTTGAAAAAAACTTTTTTACAAATAAAATTTAGCCCCTGGGGGGCGGGATCCCTTGCTATCGCTCCCCCCCCCCCCCCAGGGGACACCTACCTTTAAAAAAATATATATATGCCCCCGGGTGGGGACTGCCCGTTTTCCGAGGGGGCCGACCCCCCCAAGTGAAATCCCTGGTGTCTAGTGGTGTCTAGTGGTGTTTCCTGGCCCCCGATCGCAGCTGTGCTGCGATCGGGGGCCAGGAAACACTTTCAGGAAGGCCTCGTAAGAAAGGGGAGAGTCTCCCCTTTCTTACAAGGCCTTCCTGAACGTGGGGAAGGCCGTTTGTGGCTGTTTTCCCCATCAGAGCAGGAAGCGTCCGCAAGGCCGCTTCCTGCTCTGATGGGGAAATCCACAAAGTGACGTCAGCACGCCACGTCACAGAGGGCCGGGTGGACGGTGGGGGGAGACACGGAAAAGCTTCTGTGTCTCCCGGGGAGCAAAAAAAATAAAAAAATCCTCGGGTGCGACGCACCCGAGGATTTATTAAACCCCTCCCTGGTGTCGGCCACTGGTCGTGACCCGCACCAGGGAGGTAGTGCGGGCGTCGGCCAGTGGCCGATGCCCGCTCCCAAGGGGTTAACATGTGACCACACAAATGTGTCAGCTGTATATTATTCAGGTTTAGATTGATCATAGACTATATTTTCCTAATGTCTGGTGTAGGAGGCTGGACTGGCTTGTAGTGAGTACCAAGGGGTACTTGCACCTTGCACCAGGCCCAGTTATCCCTTATTAGTGTATAGGGTGTCTAGCAGCTTAGGCTGATAGATAATGGTAGCTTAGCAGAGCAGCTTAGGCTGAACTAGGAGACGTGTGAAGCTACTACAG
The DNA here is from genome assembly GCF_031143425.1 of Pleurodeles waltl. NCBI lineage: Eukaryota > Metazoa > Chordata > Amphibia > Caudata > Salamandridae > Pleurodeles > Pleurodeles waltl. The sequence goes on from NC_090447.1 coordinate 332,308,591, forward strand.
TACCACCTAGTGTCATATGCACAATATCATAAGAAAACACAATACACAGTTATACTAAAAATAAAGGTACTTTATTTTTATGACAATATGCCAAAGTATCTTAGAGTGTACCCTCAGTGAGAGGATAGGAAATATACACAAGATATATATACACAATAGCAAAAATATGCAGTATAGTCTTAGAAAACAGTGCAAACAATGTATAGTTACAATAGGATGCAATGGGGAAACATAGGGATAGGGGCAACACAAACCATATACTCCAAAAGTGGAATGCGAACCACGAATGGACCCCAAACCTATGTGACCTTGTAGAGGGTCGCTGGGACTATTAGAAAATAGTGAGAGTTAGAAAAATAACCCTCCCCAAGACCCTGAAAAGTGAGTGCAAAGTGCACTAAAGTTCCCCTAAGGACAAAGTAGTCGTGTTAGAGGAATAATGCAGGAAAGACACAAACCAGCAATGCAACAATTGTGGATTTCCAATCTAGGGTACCTGTGGAACAAGGGGACCAAGTCCAAAAGTCACAAGCAAGTCGGAGATGGGCAGATGCCCAGGAAATGCCAGCTGCGGGTGCAAAGAAGCTTTGACTGGACAGAAGAAGCTGAGGTTTCTGCAGGAACGAAAAGGGCTAGAGACTTCCCCTTTGGTGGACAGATCCCTCTCGCCATGGAGAGTCGTACAAAAGTATTTTCCCGCTGAAAAAACGCCAACAAGCCTTGCTAGCTGCAAATCATGCGTTTGGCATTTTTGGACGCTGCTGCGGCCCAGGAGGGACCAGGAGGTCGCAAATTGGACCTGAAGAGAGAGGGGACATCGAGCAAGACAAAGGGCCCTCACTGAAGCAGGTAGCACCCGGAGAAGTGCCAAAAACAGGCACTACAAGGATGTGTGAAATGGTGCTCGCCGAAGTTGCACAAAGGAGTCCCACGTCGCCGGAGACCAACTTAGAAAGTCGTGCAATGCAGGTTAGAGTGCGTGGACCCAGGCTTGGCTGTGCACAAAGGATTTCCGCCGGAAGTGCACAGGGGCCGGAGTAGCTGCAAAGTCGCGGTTCCCAGCAATGCAGCCCAGCGAGGTGAGACAAGGACTTACCTCCACCAAACTTGGGCTGAAGAGTCACTGGACTGTGGGGGTCACTTGGACAGAGTTGCTGGATTCGGGGGACCTCGCTCGTCGTGCTGAGAGGAGACCCAAGGGACCGGTAATGCAGCTTTTTGGTGCCTGCGGTTGCAGGGGGAAGATTCCGTCGACCCACGGGAGATTTCTTCGGAGCTTCTGGTGCAGAGAGGAGGCAGGCTACCCCCACAGCATGCACAAGCAGGAAAACAGTCGAGAAGGCGGCAGGATCAGCGTTACAGAGTTGCAGTAGTCGTCTTTGCTACTATGTTGCAGGTTTGCAGGCTTCCAGCGCGGTCAGCAGTCGATTCCTTATCAGAAGGTGAAGAGGGAGATGCAGAGGAACTCGGATGAGCTCTTGCATTCGTTATCTAAAGTTTCCCCAGAGACAAAGACCCTAAATAGCCAGAAAAGAGGGTTTGGCTACCTAGGATTGAGGATAGGTTAGCAACACCTGAAGGAGCCTATCACAAGGAGTCTCTGACGTAACCTGGTGGCACTGGCCACTCAGAGCAGTCCAGTGTGCCAGCAGCACCTCTGTTTCCAAGATGGCAGAGGTCTGGAGCACACTGGAGGAGCTCTGGACACCTCCCAGGGGAGGTGCAGGTCAGGGGAGTGGTCACTCCCCTTTCCTTTGTCCAGTTTCGCGCCAGAGCAGGGGCTAAGGGGTCCCTGAACCGGTGTAGACTGGCTTATGCAGAATTGGGCACATCTGTGCCCAACAAAGCATTTCCAGAGGCTGTGGGAGGCTACTCCTCCCCTGCCTTCACACCATTTTCCAAAGGGAGAGGGTGTCACACCCTCTCTCAGAGGAAGTTCTTTGTTCTGCCATCCTGGGCCAGGCCTGGCTGGACCCCAGGAGGGCAGCTGCCTGTCTGAGGGGTTGGCAGCAGCAGCAGCTGCAGTGAAACCCCAGGAAGGGCAGTTTGGCAGTACCAGGGTCTGTGCTACAGACCACTGGGATCATGGGATTGTGCCAACTATGCCAGGATGGCAGAGAGGGGGCAATTCCATGATCATAGACATGTTACATGGCCATATTCGGAGTTACCATTGTGAAGCTACAGTGACCTATATGTAGTGCACGCGTGTAATGGTGTCCCCGCACTCACAAAGTTCAGGGAATTGGCTCTGAACAATGTGGGGGCACCTTGGCTAGTGCCAGGGTGCCTTCACACTAAGTTTTTTTGCACCTAACCTTTACCAGGTAAAGGTTAGACATATAGGTGACTTATAAGTTTCTTAAGTGCAGTGTAAAATGGCTGTGAAATAACATGGACGTTATTTCACTCAGGCTGCAGTGGCAGGCCTGTGTAAGATTTGTCAGAGCTCCCTATGGGTGGCAAAAGAAATGCTGCAGCCCATAGGGATCTCCTGGAACCCCAATACCCTGGGTACCTCAGTACCATATACTAGGGAATTATAAGGGTGTTCCAGTAAGCCAATGTAAATTGGTAAAAATGGTCACTAGCCTGTTAGTGACAATTTGGAAAGAAATGAGAGAGCATAACCACTGAGGTTCTGATTAGCAGAGCCTCAGTGAGACAGTTAGTCACTACACAGGTAACACATTCAGGCACAGTTATGAGCACTGGGGCCCTGGGTTACCAGGGTCCCAGTGACACATACAACTAAAACAACATATATACAGTGAAAAATGGGGGTAACATGCCAGGCAAGATGATACTTTCCTACACAACCCCCCCCCCAAACGAAGGACAATAAGACTAGCCATGACCTGATGAGTCTTCATTGTCTAAGTGGAAATATCTGGCTACTCCCAGGTCTATGTTCCACTGTATAGTCCATTCCCTGTAGGGATATGGACCACCTCAACAATTTAGGATTTTCACCTTTCATTTGTTTTAGCCAAAGTAGAGGTTTGTGGTCTGTCTGAACAATGAAGTGAGTGCCAAACAGGTATGGCCTCAACTTCTTCAGAGCCCAGACCACAGCAAAGGCCTCCCTCTCAATGGCAGACCAACGCTTTTCTCTAGGGGTCAACCTCCTACTAATAAAAGCAACAGGTTGATCCTGGCCCTCAGAATTAAGTTGTGATAGGACTGCCCTTACTCCTAATTCAGATGCATCAGTTTGGACATAGAATTTTTTAGAGTAACAAGGGCTTTTCAGGACAGGTGCAGAGCACATGGCCTGCTTCAGCTCCTCAAAAGCTTTCTGACAGTTTGCTGTCCATAATACCTTTTTAGGCATTTTCTTGGATGTGAGGTCATTAAGAGGGGCTGCAATGGAGCCTTAGTTCTTAATGAACCTCCTGTAATACCCAGTGAGGCCTAGGAAGGCTCTCACCTGAGTCTGAGTGGTAGGGGGAACCCAATCAATAATTGTTTGGATTTTCCCCTGAAGTGGTGCAATCTGTTCCCCACCAACAAGGTGTCCCAGATAAACCACCTTACCCTGCCCTATCTGGCACTTTGAAGCCTTGATAGTGAGGCCTGCCTTTTGCAGGGCCTCCAAAACTTTCCATAGGTGGACCAGGTGATCATCCCAGCTGGAGCTAAAGACAGCTATATCGTCCAAATATGCTGCACTGAAAGCTTCCAGCCCTTGCAGGACTGTGTTCACCAACCTCTGAAAAGTGGCAGGTGCATTTTTCAAACCAAAAGGCATTACAGTAAACTGGTAATGTCCTCCAATGGTAGAAAATGCAGTCTTAGATTTAGCATCTTCTGATAATTTGATCTGCCAATACCCTGCAGTCAAATCAAAAGTGCTTAGATACTTGGCAGATGCCAGTGTATCTATAAGCTCATCTGCCCTGGGTATAGGGTGAGCATCAGTTTTGGTTACCAAGTTGAGACCTCTATAGTCTACACAAAACCGCATTTCCTTCTTTCCATCTTTAGAATTGGGTTTTGGTACCAATACCACAGGGGAAGCCCATGGACTGTCAGAGTGCTCAACCACTCCTAGTTCCAACATTTTCTGAACTTCTTGCTTTATGCAGTCCCTGACATGGTCAGGCTGCCTATAGATCTTACTTTTGACAGGTAAACTGTCTCCAGTATCTATAGTGTGCTCACACCAAGAAGTGGTGCCTGGCACAGTAGAGAAGAGTTCTGAAAATTGTCCTAGGAGATTTATGCAATGGTCTTTCTGCTCAGCAGTAAGACAATCTGCCAAAACTACACCTTCCACAAGAGCATCTTGTTCTGTGGAAGAGAAGAGATCAGGTAGAGGATCACTGTCTTCTTCCTGTCCCTCATCAGTTGCCATGAGCAGGGTGAGATCAGCCCTGTCATAGTAGGGTTTCAGGCGGTTGACATGGAGCATCCTAAGGGGACTCCTGGCAGTGCCTAAGTCAACCAAGTAGGTGACTTCACCCTTCTTTTCAACAATTGTGTGGGGTCCACTCCATTTATCTTGGAGTGCTCTTTGGGCCACAGGCTCCAAGACCCACACTTTCTGCCCTGGTTGGTACTGAACCAAAACAGCCTTCTGATCATGCCATTGCTTCTGGAGCTCTTGGCTGGCCTGAAGGTTTTTACTGGCCTTTTTCATGTACTCAGCCATCCTTGATCTGAGGCCAAGTACATAATCCACAATATCCTGCTTAGGAGCTTTTAAAGGTTGTTCCCAACCCTCCTTTACAAGTGTGAGTGGACCCCTAACAGGGTGTCCAAAAAGAAGTTCAAAGGGGCTGAAGCCCACTCCTTTCTGGGGTACCTCCCTGTAGGCAAAAAGGAGGCATGGTAGAAGGATATCCCATCTCCTGCGGAGTTTTTCAGGGAGTCCCATAATCATGCCTTTGAGAGTTTTATTAAATCTCTCCACCAGTCCATTTGTTTGTGGATGATAGGGTGTTGTGAACTTGTACGTTACACCACACTCCTTCCACATGGCCTTTAAGTATGCCGACATGAAATTGCTTCCTCTGTCTGATACTACTTCCTTTGGGAAGCCCACCCTGGAAAATATTCCCAGGAGGGCCTTTGCCACTGCAGGAGCTGTAGTGGTCCTTAAAGGAATTGCTTCAGGGTATCTTGTGGCATGGTCCACTACCACCAAGATAAACCTATTGCCTGAAGCAGTAGGAGGGTCAAGGGGGCCAACTATGTCAACCCCTACCCTTTCAAAGGGAACCCCAACCACAGGCAGTGGGATAAGGGGTGCCTTTGGAGTGCCACCTGTCTTGCCACTGGCTTGACAGGTTTCACAGGACTTACAAAATTCCTTTGTGTCCTCAGACATCCTAGGCCAATGAAACAATGGAACCAATCTGTCCCAAGTTTTCATTTGACCCAGGTGCCCAGCTAGGGGAATGTCATGTGCCAGTGTTAGGAGGAACTTTCTGTACTCCTGAGGAATCACTAATCTCCTGGCAGCTCCAGGTTTAGGATCCCTATGCTCAGTGTACAAGAGGTTGTCCTCCCAGTAAACTCTGTGAGAGTCACTGACATCCCCATTAGCCTGTTTGACAGCTTGCTGTCTGAGACCCTCTAATGTGGGACAGGTTTGCTGTGCCACACTCAGCTCCTCTCTGGCAGGCCCCCCTTCACCCAAAAGCTCAGCAGTGTCTGCTTCCAGCTCCTCTGGTGTAGGTTCTGCACAGGGAGGGAATTCTTCTTCCTCAGAAGTTGAATCCACTGTAGAGGGAGGGATAGTAGGAAGTGGTTTGCTTCTACTAGCCCTAGCTTTAGGGAGCACTTGGTCCATTGTTCCAGGATCCAGGCTTCCCTGTCCCTTTTGCTTTTTGGCCTGAGCCCTTGTCAAAGCAAAAATATGCCCTGGGATGCCCAGCATTGCTGCATGGGCCTCCAACTCCACATCTGACCAAGCTGATGTCTCCAAATCATTCCCTAATAGACAGTCTACAGGTGTGAAGCTACCACAACTTTCTTTGGACCAGTTACCCCCCGCCAGTTGAGATTTACAACAGCCATGGGGTGGCTTTGTGTTATGTTGTGAGCTTTGTCTTTGTTTTCATTTCCATGAGAAATGTTTTCTTTTATATTATATGTGAGGAATGTTTTAATTAGATGCTAGAATGCCCCTGCAGATAACAGGCTGGTCCAATGTATCTTGCTATGTTGCAGATAACAGGCTAGTCCAATGTATCTTGCTATGTTGCAGGTAACTGGAAGTATGAAGGATGTTTAGAGAAGCTGCATTATGTAGTATCCTCAGAAATTAATGTGCTCCAGTTTTTGTATCTTTTTGCTTTAACCTGATAGGAGTGTTTTATGGGATCTATTTGAAGGGGTAGCAAGTGTTAGAATTGTGTGCATTAAGTTAGTACAATGTCTATGAGACTTCAGAAGCCTTTTTAGATATACTTTTACCTCTTTTCAGACAGTATAGAACAGAGTAGGGTGCTCTCTTTATGGAAGGACTGATTTTTCTTAACTGTTGCTTGTGAAGCGATTTTATAATAGCTTGTCTTCTTACTTAAATGACTTAGCTTGATTTGAACTTCATATTTACTGATGCTTCCATGTATTGATTACTGATTGCCACCAGTCTGATGATTTGAAATTCGTAAATATTTAATCTTTAATGATGTTCTTCACGTTATTTAAATGTATTGGTTTGATGACCAGCCTCAGTCATGGATTTTGATTAATCAGATAGCTCTTTATGCGTCATGAATTTGCTCAAAGATAATCAATTACACAGGGTTTCCTTTTCCTGACATTTTCTTTGGTGCGCTTATTGTCAGGGTCTGCAGTGTTCCTGCTCCATCCGGGGAGTCAGGTTACATTGTATGTTTTGTAAGACCTATGACAAAGAAGTGAAAGACTGGTGGAGAAGTTGAATTAGCATTGATGATTGCAGCACCAGTGCAGAAGCCCAAGTGCCCCTTTCACACGTATGTTTCAATGTAATTCACGCTGTTAAACGTAGCTACACTGTGCATTTCTAACAGGGGATTTCCTCTGTAATTGTATGCTCTTAGGATTTTTTTCTCCTAACTTGAAGAAAAATAACACCAGGATGAGACCAGGCAGAACCCGACTATCCTCAAGATGTGGAAGAAGAATGGAGGACCACACCCCAGCCCATCATCTAGCAGTTTTTATTTTAAATACCAGCTGAAGCTAAAACAGGTTACCGCAAAGTTTCTGATTGGCAGGGTAAGCCAAAAACAATTCAGACATGATGTCAGCAGGAAAAAGAGCCCATTCAGTACTTAAGGCATGCAGAAAGATCTAAACACACAAGATTCCCACAAAATTAATGCACCAAAAAGAAGGCACCAAGAATAGGAGGGGGCATCAATGTCTTCCACTGCAATCCATCATGTGTCTAACCTGAAGATAGACCGAGATGTAGCAGAAGCCCAAAACTGGGCCTATACTGGGCTACATTTTGTCAGTTATGGCAAGGTCAAATCAGTTAGTGAGCAGAGTGCCACATTGAAGAAACACATGGCTGCTCAACAAGCCGCTTGTAAAAAGTATTATTCTGAGATCCTATCTTACTGTTATCTTTAGTTATCTCCAAAAAACAGGAAACATACTGAAAAACAAAAAAAAATTGCATTTTTTTAGAACCACCTTTAATGGTTTAGAAATAGAAAAAAACAGTATGCAGCCTTCTTGTTTGTAACTGACTGAGAGTCAACCACTATATTTTAAATGGGGGGGATTGGTATTTTTAACTTAAGGTGGTGTAGCGTCCAAACACCCTGCACTGTATTCTGTCAAAGTGAGAACAAAAAAAATCACCATATCTACTAACATATGGCTCTTTTTTCTCTCCCCCACCAATCACACATTTTTGACTGCCATGCAGATATCCTTGCACCATACTGAAACGGCATTTGGGTTCTGTGATATATATGATTTTGTATTGGAAAGCTGTGTGCAGCTCATGGTCATTCCCTGTGCTCAACCTATCATGGGACAGACAACCCCTACTGTGCAGCACCTATGCAGGGCAGCCACACTCTTTATTTAATTATATTGTGGTTCTGTGGACACCTGCAAAGCTATTAATCATTTGGTCATACTATGATAAGTCACAAGGACCTAGCTGGGTTCCATAGTGGTGTCACAGAACTGGTAACAAAAATAACTTTAAAAAAGAGATGAAATTACAGGGGGACCCCTGTGGCTGCCACTGGTAGGCCTGGAGATCAAGGGGTGCCCACCTGGCCCCCTTTTATGGCCTTGAGTTTTCTTTTTTAGGAGCCGGGAGAGAGTCCCTAAGCCCTGTAAAGAGAAGCACAACAATATCTCCCAATGTTGAGGCCAGCCAATGAGAATGCTCACTGTGGTGGCAAATTGGCTGATGGGAGAAATATCTCCAGCAGCCAATCATAGGAGGCTATTTTTTTATTTTTGGTACTGAAAGAGTAATTCAGATAGCTCTAGCTTTTTCTGAGGATTAAACCCTTCATGCCCAACCTGCCCCCACTTTAAACAATAAGGGTTATATTTATGACCCAGTTTGCATCACTATTGCACCACGCAATGTGGTGCAAGAGTGACGCAAACCTTAAGTGAGCTTTATGAAGTAAGGTAATGAAGCACAAATCACTATGTTACATTACTCTGCACCAGGGAAGGGTTTCCATGGGTGTTGGATGGGTGTTCCCATGCAACATCCATGGATTTTGACGCATTCTCAGATTTACAAGAACGTGTAAACCTGGGAATGCACCAAAAAAGATATGTCTCCCCAGGAGGGGCGTAACGAGGAGAAATATCTTTATTTCTCCTAATTTTATCCTCTTTCTGTGTGTGTTGCATTCTGCAGCACATATAGAGGGAGGAAAACGCCTCTCAGGATGGTTTTTGTGCAGGAATGTGTCCCTTTTATGCAGGAAGTTGTCTCTTCCTTAACAAAAACAATTATGCTTGTAACATAGGCCCCCTTACACTATGGTGTAAAGGTACCTGTGTTGGCGCTAGGCTGCCAAAATGGCATCAGCGCAGGGGGAAATGACAGGAATGTGCCGTATTGGAAAAATACTGTGCATTCCTGCCCTTTCCCTGTAACGCAAGGCAGCACAGCAAGGTGACTTGCTGCGCTGCCCTGCATCACAAAGCCCATAAATATGGGTCTAATTTTTACAAAATGGTTAAACAGATTTACACCAAATCACAAAAAACACTTTCTGAGTAAATTACTATTTCTCTGCCTAATTTGGTGTAATTCAGTTCAACTGTTTTTTCCGTCTCAGAAAGCAAACCTTTCTATGAGAATAATAGAGGACCCATATATCAGAACTGTGGTGCAATATCATAGAGGAGGAAAGAAGGGCAACATCAAGATGGGTTGCAGTCTTGGAATAGATGGGTGTAGTGCTTTATTTGAGTCAGTGGTTTTAAGTTTGTCCCACCAGAACTTATTTCTAATAATTATGCTTTCGCCCAGAACAAGGAAGAGAAAGGTAGAAAAGGGGGAAAGAAGGAGGAGAAGAGAGAAGGAAAAACAGTGACATAGAGAGAAAACAGCAGTGACAAAAGAAACCTGTGTGAGTGAGACAAAAGAGTAGGAAGTGTATGTTTATGGAAAAAGAAGACTGAAGTGAAGAGCAGAGTAATCTTGGATTTTGGCAACCCTGATATTTGGCATCACTGGCCGCAGATTTCTGAGAAAAATTGGACCCGGCACTTATTGTTTTTGAACAAAAGAAGCACTGAAAAGGAGTGTTGTTAATCAGAATTGTCATATATTGGAAGAGCTGAGTGGGACCAGGCATAGGAGATCTGATGCATCGTAACTTGGACTAGGGTGAATTGTCAGAGCAGTGTTTGGTTCACAGGCCTGCAATAGCAGAGGATACTCCATGTTTACAAGCACTGGCAAAGCCAATATGTCTAGCCCATGAAAGAGCTATTGCCTTTGGCAATGTGTTTTAGCCATGTTTTACACTAATGTGGCTGTTGTTCAGCATGGTTAAAAGTTAGTGGTGTGGAGTGGGATGGAGTGGGGTAGATTGGAGTGGAGTAGATTGGGTAGGAGTGGAGTAAGGTAGGTTGAGTAGAATGGAATGGGTTAGAATGGGGTAGAGTGGAGTGCAGTAGAGAGGGGCAGAATGGGGAGACTGGTTTACATTGTAGTGGAGTAGAGTGAGGTAGATTTGAGTAGAGTAGAGCAGGGTAAATTAGAGTTGAGTAGACTGGAGTTGCATGGGGAAGTTTGGGGTGGGGTAGATTGGAGTGGGTGAGTGGGGTAGATGTGAGGGAGGTTGATTGGAGTGGGTGAGTGGGGTAGACTGGTGAGGGGTCGAGTGGCGTAAGGTAGATTGGGGTAGAGTGGAATGGGATAGACTGGCATAGAATGGATTGCAGTTGAGAGGGGTAGAATAGGGAAGTTTAGCATAGATTGTACTGGAGTAGGGTGGAGTAGATTGGAGTAAGGTAGAGTGGGGTAGATCAGAGTGCAGTAGAGTGAAGTAGATTGGAGTTTCATTGGGCAGTTTGGAGTGGAGTGGAGTGGGATGAGTTGGGGCCGGGTAGATTGGACTGAGGTAGATTGGAGTGGGTGAAAGGAGTAGATTGGAGTGGGGTACATTGGGGTGAGATAGATTGGATTGGTTAGATTAGGGTGGAGTGGGGTTGATTGGAGTGGAGTGGGGGAGACTGGAGTGGGGTGAGGTGGACTGAGGTGCATTGGAGTGGGGTGGAGTAGATTGGGTAGAGTGGAATTGGCTAGATTGAAGTGGAGTGGGGTAGGCTGGAGTTGGGTGGATCTGGGTAGACTAAAGTGGAGTGGGTTGATTGAGTTGAAGTGGAGTGGAGTAGATTGGAGTGGTGTGGGGTAGATTGGAGTGGAGTTGAGTCTGGTAAATTAGGGTAGAGTGAAGTGGGGTACATTGGAGTGGAGTGGTGTGGATTGCGATAGGGTGGCGTAGACTGGAATGATTAAAGTGAAGTAGATTGGAATGGAGTGGGATAGATTGGGAAATGGAGTGGGGTGGGGTAGATTGGAGTAGGGTGGATTAGGGTAGGTGAAGTGGGTTACATTGGAGGGGGTGGGTTAGATTTGAGTGGAGCTGGGTAGATTTGTGTGGATTGGGGCATAGTGGAGTGGGGTGGGGTAGACTGAGTGGAATGGGGCAGGCTGAGGTAGAGTGGAGTGGTGTAGACTGGGGTATAGTGGAGTGTGGTAGATTGAGGTGGAATGGGGTGGGGTAGATTGGAGTGGGGCGGGGTAGGGTAGGTGAAGTGGGTTACATTGGAGGGGGTGGGTTAGATTTGGGTGGAGCTGGGTAGATTTGTGTGGATTGGGGCATAGTGGAGTGGAGTGGAGTGGGGTGGGGTAGACTGAGTGGAATGGGGCAGGCTGAGGTAGAGTGGAGTGGTGTAGACTGGGGTATAATGGAGTGTGGTAGATTGGGGTGGATTGGAGTGGGGTAGATTGGAGTGGGGCGGGGTCATTTGGAGTGGGTAGATTAGGGTGGGGTGGAGTGTGGTGGGGTAGATTGGAGTGGGGTGAATTGGGGTATGTTGGGGTGGAGTGGGTTAATTGGAGAGGAGTGCAGTAGATTGGGGTAGATTGAGTTGGGTAAATTAGTGTGGGGTTGATTGGAGTGAGTGGAGTAGATTGTGAGAGAGTGGAATGTGGCAGATTGTGGTATAGTAGAGTGGGGTTGATTTGGGTAGAGTGGAGTAGGTTTGGTAGACTGGAGTGGGGTAGTGTAGAATGGGGTAGATGTGAGTGGAGTGGAGACTGGGATGGAGTGGGGTAGACTGCAGTAGGGTAGATTGGAATGGGATAGATTGTAGAGGCAGATTGGGGTAGAGTGGATTGAAGTGGGATAGATTGAATGGAGTGGGGTAGTTTGGGTGATTGTAGTAATGTAGATTATGGTAGATTGGAGTGGAATGTTGTAGACTGGGGAGAGTGGAGTGGAGTTGGGTAGATTGGGAGATTGGACTGGGGTATTTTGGGGTACCTGGGAGTGGAGTGGGGTAGTCTCTGGTGGAGTGCAGTGTGGTAGACGGGAGTGGGGTACATTGCAATACATTGGAGTAGGGTACATTGGAGGCAAGTGCGGTAAATTGGAGTGGAGTGTGATAGAGTGGAATGGAGATTGGAGTAGAATAGAGTAGATTGGAGTGGAGTGGGGTAGATTGTGTTGGGTTAGAGTGGGGAAGATTATGATAGATTAGAGTGGGGTAGATTGGAGGTGAGCAGAGTGGGGTAGATTGGAGTAGAGAGGGGTAGATTGGAGTGGAGTGCAGTGGGGTCGAGTGGGAGACTAGACTGGGGCATATTGAAGTGCAGTAGGGTAGATTGTGGTGGAGTCAGGCAGGTTGTGGCAGATTGGAGTAGGGTACCTTGTGATAGGTTGGAATGGGGTACATTGGAGTTGAGTGTGGTAGATTGGAGTGGAGTGGGATAGAGTGGAATGGAGACTGGAGTAGAATAGATTAGAGTGGAGTGGAGTGAAGTAGATTGTGCTCGATTGGAGTGGGGTAGATTAAGATAGATTGGAGTGGGGTAGATTGGAAGTGAGCAGCATGGGGTAGATTGTAGGAGAGTGGGGTAGATTGGAGTAGAGTATAGTGGGGTAAATTGAAGTGGGGTAGTTTGTAGCAGAATGGGGTAGATTGGGGTACAGTGGGATAGATTGGAGTGCAGTGCAGTAGATTGGGCTGGATTGGTGTAGATTGGAGTAAGGTACATAGGAGTAGATTGGAGTGAGTTAGATTGGGGTACATTGGTTTGGATTGGAGTAGAGTGGAATGGGTGCAGTGTGTTAGATTGAGTGAAGTGAGGTAGTTTGCAATGGAGTGGGGTTCAATGGAGCAGATTGGAGTGGAGTAGGGTAGATGCAGGTAGATTGGATTTGAGTGGTGTAGATTGGGGTGGAGTGGAGTGTGGTAAATTGAAGTCAGGTAAATTGGAGTGGAGTAGATTTGGGTAGATTGTAGTGGAGTAGATTGGGGTAGATTGGATCAGAATAGAGTGGATTAGGGAAAATTGAAGTGAAGTGGGATAGACTGAGGTATTATATTTGAGTGGAGTGGGGTAGATTGGAGTGAGGTGGGGTAGATTGGAGTGGAGTGGATTGAGGTGGAGTGGGTTAGATTGAAGTGGAGTGGGGTAGATTGAGGTAGATTTGAGTTGGATAGTTTGGTGTGGGGTGGATCAGAGTGAGAGGGGGAGATTGTGGAGAGTGGAGAGCGGTAGTTTGGGGTAGAGTGGAGTGTGCTAGATTTGAGTAGAAAGAAGTAGATTGGGTTGGTTGGATTGAGGGAGATTGGAGTGGAGTAAGGATGATTGGAGTGGAGTAGGGTAGGTTGTGGTAGACTGGAGTAGGATAGATTGCAGTAGATTGGAGTTATGTAGATAGAGGTAGAGGTGAGTGGAGTAGAGATTGGAATGGGGTGGGGTAGATTGGAGTATGGTAGATTGGCATGAAGTAGATTGGAGTGGGGCAGATCGGGGTGAAGTGTGGTAGTTTGGAATGGAATAGGTTAGGCTGACGTTGATTGGAGTGGTGTTGATTGGAATGGAGTGGGGTACATTGGAGTGGAGCGGGGTATATTGGGGTAGAATGGAGTGGGGTATATTTAGGTAGAGTGGAGTGGGGTAGATTGGGCTAGATCTTAGTTAAGTGGAGTAGAGTGGGGTAGACTGGAGCGAAGTAGGGTAGATGCAGGTAGATTGGGTTTGAGTGGGGCAGATTGGGGTGGAGTAGAGTGTGGTAGACTGAAGGCAGGTAAAAAGGAGTGGGGTACATTTGGATAGGTTGTAGTGGAGTAGATTGGATCAGAGTAGAGGGGATTAGGGAAGACTGGAGTGAAGTGAGGTAGATTGAGGTAGATTAGAGTGGCGTGGGGTGTGGTAGATTGGAGTAGGGTGGAGTGGGGTAGATTGGGATGGAGTGAGTTTGAATGGAGTGGAGTGGGGTAGATTGAGGTAGATTTGAGTTGGATAGTTTGGTGTGGGGTAGATCAGAGTGAGTAGGGTAGACTGTGGGAGAGTGGAGTGTGGTAGATTTGGTTAGAAATGAGTGGATTGGGTGGATTGCATTGAAGTAGATTGGAGTGGAGTAGGTGGAGTGGGGTAGGTTGTGGTAGACTGGACTGGGATAGATGGTGGTAGATTGGAGTGGGGTACATCAGGGTAGGTGTGAGTGGAGTGGAGTGGAGTTGGGTAGATGTGAGGGGAGTGGAGATTGGAGTGGGGTAGTTTGGAATTGGGTAGATTGGAGTGGGGCAAACTGGGGTGGAGTGGGGTAGATTGAAGTGGAATAGGGTAGGCTGAGGTAGATTGGAATCGAGTGGGGTAGATTGGAATGGAGTGGGGTACATTGGGGTAGAGTGGAGTGGGGTAGATTTAGGCAGAGTGGAGTGGGGTAGATTTGGGTTGATCATAGTTAAGTGGAGTTGGGTGGATTGGGATAGATTGGAGTAAATAGGAGAAGATTGTGGTAAATTGAGTGGAATAGGGTAGATTGGAGTGGGGCAGATTGGAGTGGAATGCAGTGGATTGAAGTGGAGTGGGACAAGTGGTGTTGAGTGGAAGGGTTTAGAATGGAGGGGTGCACAGTGCAGTAGAGTTGAGGGGAGTGGAGTGGAGTGGCATAGAGTAGAGTTGCATGCTGTAGAGTGTGTTAGAGTGAAGGGCCATAGAGTGGGATAGCACATGAAGAATGGAGTGGCATGTTGTGGAGTGTAGTGACATGGAGTATTGCAGAGTGGAATGTATTGTCATAGAGTGGAGTGTTGTGTAGTAGAATCGAATGGCATGGCACAGAGTGGAGGGGCATTAGGGTGGAGTAGAGTGTTGTAGGGTGGAATGATGTAGAGTGGAGTGGCGTACTGTGGAGTATGCATGGTTTGGTAGCACACTGCCATTACAGGCAACAGATTTTCAGTTGAAATGTCCTTTACCTTTTCACAAACATGCAGTTCTATTGCGCAAAAACAATAATGTGTGGAAATTACATCACCTAGTGTATTGATGTGTTTTGATTGTATTCAAATATTAGTTTCCACCACATTTCAGAATTTTAAAAAAAACTTAATTTGTACTTCTCTGATTCTAATTCTGATATATTCTAAAGTATCACCACAGTTCATTTTTATTCTGTGGAAGAAAAAAAACTTTAATTTCACAGAGAGATTGTCACATAAATTCTTTCACTTTGAAGTTAGAGAAACTAAATTAAACCCCAAGCCCTTCGGAAGACAAAGCCTGGTCTTTGACCTCTCTCTGAATACACAGCAAATGTGATAAGAGAAGAACAGGTTTTAAAGGCCTGTTTCTATGAAATGAGCATCCAATGGTCAGCAATGGGCAGAATACATTGCCAGGGAAGCTTTCAGAATGCCCACAAGAAGTTGTTAGCTTTCTGTCTGGTAGGATTTGACCTAAAATGAGGTGCAGTGTATGCGCTGGGTGTTAGTTAAAACACTAACATGACAGGATTTTTGGAAGATTGCAGAGATTTGACATGAGTGCGTGTGTTCTATTACTAAATGAGTAGAGATGATCCACCTGAATTGGGGTATCGTGCAGGGTTGTGTGAATTACCTTGTTACATCAGTGCCTGAATCCTTTCCAACTAATAGTGGGGTGTTGATGTTGGTTCTGTACCGGAAGTACAGTAAGAATACAGAACTAAAGAACAATGCTCCCTGGAATGTGTGGGAAAAAGGCAGGGCAGACACCATCCTTTCATTCTTGGGAAAGACATGGCAGATGCTTCCAACCACTGAAAAATACCCAGGGTCATATTTACCAAAGAGTTGCATCACTCTTGCAGCACACAATGTGGTGCAAGAGCGACTCAACTCAAGTTAAATTTTTCAAGCCAGGCAAGGCCACCTTGCATGGCCTTGCCTGGTTTGATAAATCTAGAGAAACGCAGCACAGTGCAAATTGCTACGTTGTGTTACTCTGCCCTGGGATTTTGGCACATTCCCAGATTTACCATTACTGAACAAAGGCAGGAATGTGCCATATTCTTTTAAAAATGATGCATTCCTGCCCTTTCTCTGTCATGCAGCATAGCACTTGCTGTGCTGCTCTGCGTGACTTGGCCTTAAAGATGACCCTGCATGTAAGACCTAGCATCTAGCCATAGACTGCACCTAGTTATCCTGCCTCTAATCCCACAGTGTACAAGATATGGTAGTGTATATTGGATCCTGGTTGCAAGGCATGGCCTCAGATTAAGTCTTGTACCCAGCCACTATGTGCGCTGCCCTCACTCTGCACTGTCTGTTGGCTCAGGAATGTACACTATGGTCTCTGTGTTACTGGGACATAGTGTTACTGTATGACATTGAGGCTATGAAGGTGAAGTGTGCCTGACCTTCATCTATCTTCCTCTGTGCCTGTTATCTGCCAGGTATCCACACACAGGTCACTGGCCCCTTTTCACCGTGTGCCTAATAACCTGTTCATTTCTTGCTTCAGAATGACCCTTTCCCATTGCATCTCCATTCGTTTCAAATAATTACCTTGGTGTGGCATCTGCCATTATTCCTGGTGCTCTTCTGGCACAAAATATGTCCACTTTCCAACCTCTGCCAATGTAACTGCCATTGCCCATCCTCAATGTCATTCTCGAGCACAGTACTGTCACAACTGTGGCAACAATTGAGTTCAAAGCTCACCATAGCCCTTGTGTCGGCCAAAAAGGAAAAAGCATTGCTTGCATGGTCAGCTGGCATGTTCTGAATACTGCACTAGGTGCGTCATTGTGCACCTGTGTGTCCAGATCTGCCCTGATGTGTCCGTAGTGGGGCCACCCGGGGTGTGTGACACTGACTGTTTGAAACTCAGGGCATAAATGGCAGCAGCAGGATCACAGAATGCAGCACAGGGAGAAATATTACAACCTTGAGCCTCTTCACTTCCCAAGTTAACGGCATGATTTGCAGAATGAAGAGATGGCCAAGTATTTTAACAGGGATGCTCCAAGACAGTGGGCAGTCCATAAAACGCTGTTAGTGAATCCAAAACCAAAATCTAATGATACCTTTTTCCTGATATGTTATTATGTTAAACCATATATAAGGAAACAGTTCTAAGTGGAAGATACGTTGCAATACACGTGCCCCCTCATTTTCTGCCACACCACCTCACAGAAATCAGCTGGGGACAGGTTTGCTGAGGAAGAAAGTGGGTGGCTGCCGAGAGGACTGATACACCATAGGGGTGAGATGCTTAAGACTGAGCTATAAGAGATTGAGTGCTAGCCCATCCAGTAGTGACAACTGCACCTGTTCTCTAATCACACTAATATCTCCTGCCCAGAGGGAGGGACCATCTAGAACAGAAAGGGACCCGGACACAGACGCACAACACTGCCTGATAGCACCCAAGGACACTAAATTGTACGTGGCAGTCTTAGTGGCTAGTATTGCCTTCTTGTGAGCATTAATGATTTTTCTTTCATGAAAGATGAGCATTGGTTTGGACAGTTGTTGGACTTTGGCAGAGGTTCCCCTTGATTCCAGAAGTGTTTCTAAAGTTTGTAAGTTTGGGTGCCCTTCTTATACCCATTTTAGTCTTTGAAGTCACCTTCCTTCAAAGGGGACTCACACCTTCTTGTGAAATCCTGCCTTGCCCAGGCAAGGCCTCAGACACACACCAGGGGGTTGGAGACAGCATTGTCAGAGGCAGGCACAGTCCTTTCAGATGAGAGTGACCACTCCACCCCTCCCTCCTAGCAGAGATGGCTAATCAGGAAATGCAGATCACACCCCGGCTCCCTTTGTGTCACTGTCTGGTGTGAGGTGAAAAACAACCCAACTGTCAAACTGACCCAGACAGGGAATCCACAAACAAGGCAGAGTCACAGAATGGTTTAAGCAAGAAAATGCTCACTTTCTAAAAGTGGCATTTCCAAACTCACAATCTCAAAATCAACTTTACTAAAAGATGTATTTTTAAATTGTGAGTTCAGGGATCCCAAACTCCACCTGTCCATCTACTCTCTAGGGGAATCTACACTTTAATCATATTTAAAGGTAGCCCCCATATTATCCTATGAGAGAGAGACAGACCTTGCAACAGTGAAAACGAAATTGGCAGTATTTCACTGTTAGGACATATAAACCACATTACTATATGTCCTACCTTATCCATACACTGCACCCTGCCCTTGGGGCTACCTAGGGCCTACCTTAGGGGTGCCTTACATGTAAGGAAAGGGAAGGTTTAGGCCTGGCAAGTGGGTACACTTGCCAAGTCGAATTTACAGTGTAAGAATACACACACAGACACTGCAGTGGCAGGTCTGAGACATGATTACAGAGCTACTTATGTGGGTGGCACAACCAGTGCTGCAGGCCCACTAGTAGCATTTGATTTACAGGCCCTGGCACCTCTAGTGCACCTTACTAGGGACTTACTAGTAATTCAAATATGCCAATCATGGATAAACCACTTACATACAATTTAAACAGGAGAGCATATGCACTTTAGCACTGGTTAGCAGTGGTAAAGTGCTCAGAGTTGAAAAGCCAACAGCAACATGTCAGAAAAATATAGGAGGCAGGAGGCAAAAAAGTCTGGGGATGACCCTGCAAAAGCAAAAGTCCAACACGACCCCCTACCAGCCTAAAGCCAGGGGAGAACAATCAATACCTTGATGTACTTCCCTGATTGGGGCGATAGAACAGGGACCCAGGCCCACAACAGCAGGGGCATGCTCCAGTTCTACGCCTTCCTGACTCCAGTTGGATCCCTCTGTCCATACTCTCAGGGCCCACTAAGCTAACCCATGGGGAACCCTTCTCCACATCTACAGACACCATCTGTGCAACACCTAACTTTACTTTGCTCACAGATGTATTGCAATGGGCAGATAGTACCACCAGGGCCAACACAGTGGTGTTGCCCACTCCACCCCCGGGGTGTGACTCTCGTCCTCCCCCCCCCAGGGGCAACTCTGTCCACCAGGACAGCAAGCCACAGTGGCCCCAGACAACTGTCAGGGATGAGAGCCCGACCTCAGGCCTCTCTAACCACTGTGACTGTGGAGAGTGGGGGGTGGTAGCCCCAGGTGCCTGGCACCCTTTGACCACTCTCTCTTCCACCAGGTCAGGGATGACAACCTGACCCTGGTCCTCCCCTCTGGGGCTCTGTACCCTCCCTGCAGAAGCGGCACCCCCAGAGTCCAAAACTGTCAGGGTGCTTGTAGAAGCAGTCCTGCACAATTCTTCCATCAGTGCAGGGATGTTAACCTGCAACTGATCCTCCAACCTGGGGTCTGTACCTTCAGGTTGGACCAGGGCTAGGGGTGAGGCTTCCCTCCCCCTGCCCTCTCTTCTGGGGTCCTGAACCACCCAACTAGGAGCGGCCCCCCCAGAAGACAACATGGTAGGGGCACTGTTAGCAGTAGCCCCTTCCTCCAGGTCAGGGGGGACACCCTTAACCTGGCCTCCCAATCCAGGGTCTGTACCCACAGACTGGATCACTGCCTGGCAACCCAGGACTTCCTGGGGGGCATACCTACCCCCTACCAGGTCAGAGTTTACCCTCTGAACCTGGTCATCCAACCCAGGGTCACCACCCTGCGGTTGAACCACTGCCTGGCACACCAGGACTTCCTGGGGAGCACACTTACCCCCCATCAGGTCAGAGTTTACCCCCTGAACCTGATTATTCAACCCAGAGTCACCACCCTGCGGTTGAACCACTGCCTGGCGCACCAGGACTTTCTTGGGAGCACACGTACTCCCCATCAGGTCAGAGTTTACCCCCTGAACCTGATCATCCAACCCAGAGTCACCATCCTGCGGTTGAATCATTGCCTGGCGCACCAGGACTTCCTGGGGGGCACACCTACCCCCCACAAGGGAAACACTTTCCCCAAGGGCCATACAAGAGTCTGGCTGGCGCAGGTCTCCTGACCTCTGCCCATCTGCCAGAGTCTGGATTCCCCCCAGCCCAGAAATGGTCTCACCAAGGTCATTCCTGGGGGGCTCTGCACTCAGAGCTGACCCCTGACCCTCCAGGTTCTCCACTGGGGTCCGCAACCCCCTCTCAACCCTCTGTCTGGACTTCTGCAACCCCTCACTAGGAGTGGTACTGCCAGACACCAGAACTGGTGGGACGCTGGCTACAGCCGCCCCCCCAAGTTCTCCTGACACTGTGGGGTCTCCCTCAACAGATGGCCCTATGGTACAGGCTAGGCTCCCCTCCTGGGGTTCCCGCAGGGAACCCTCCAGGACCTGGGACCGGATCTCGGGCACCTTGGGCCTCAACCCATCCCCATTCCCTCTCCTCTGAGACTGGACATGGGGTCCCTCACCCATCCCACTACACTGGGACCTACCTGGGACACTACAATCCTTCCCTACCTCACCTGGTTGGGAACTACCTAGACCACTCCTCTCAGGAGCACCCCCAAATGCCTCTTCAGACTCTCTGGTACTCACCCAGAAGTCTGCCTCCATTGTAAGCTCCCTGGGGTCAGAGAACTCACACTCCACCTGGTGTTGGCATAGCTCTGGAAAATAAGGACTAGACATATGCTCTCCAGCAATTACATCACTCAGCCCCTCACATGAATTAACCAAAGTACCCTTCACCCAACCATCCAGTGACTCTGCTTTGAAAAAGCACCCCACATCACCCTCCTGAGACTGGTGAGACAGTACCTGACTGTCCCTGACACTCAACCCACACTCTTCTGGGATGTTTTCACACTCCATAACCAGGACTTCTACCTGGGGGGAACCCCTCTCCCTGTCACTCTCAACTAGAGTCAGTAGAGTGTCCCTCCCACCAGTAGGAATATGACTCCCCATGCCAGTTCCCCAATCCACCTCAGGGACCCTGTGCATCACTGGAGCTACCTCATACCCCTGAACCTCCTGGCGTGTGTTAACTCCCTCCTTCAAGTAGGGCACCACCTCTCTGGGCATGTGCACTTCTGCAGCATCACTGGATATACAATTGTTGCTGCCACCATTCCAGCTGGACTCAGCCCTCATGACTTCCAGCTCTTTCAATTTAAGCTCGTAAGCATAAATCATTTTTTTAATCTCTAAGTCCCTCCTCCTTTCTGCCAGGGCTAAGGCTCTCTTCTCCTCGGCCCTCTTAAACTCTTCCAGACTCCGGATTCGAGCTAGGAGCCTATCATCTCTTTCTGTTCCCTCCTCAGGGCCACTGCCCTCCTCTTTGGAGTAATCCTCCCCCTCAGAGTAGTTATCCTCCTCAGACTCATTTGGTGGTGTTGCCTGACAACGTTTCAATTCATCCTGAAACAGGGCTGACTCAAGATCCTCCCTTCTGGATTCCTTGTTCACAGCCAGTCCCCTTTCCATGCAGAATGCTTTAAGCTGCCACTTTTTATACATAGATAGGTGCCAGAAATTGACTTCCATTTCTGCAAAGGCTTCACAACCAAAAACCAAAGTCCAAAAATATTAGCAATACTTCCAGGAGGACATCAGAGAACAAAAAGCAGAATCACAAGACAAGTAGTATGTGGTCACGTAGTGGTCTGAGATCAAAAACAGTAGTGTACACTCAATTACTGTATGTCAAGTACAAACACAAGTCCAATCCCGACCGCTGGTCACCAATGTTAGAAATGGGGTCTTTGGTTGACAGTCAGGTTACCCCCTGTTCAAGCAAGGACCCTCACTCTAGTTAGGATAAAAGAGAATCACCCTCAGCTAACCCCTGCTTACCCCCTTGGTAGCTTGGCAGAGCAGTAGGCTTAACCTCAGAGTGCTGGGCGTAAAGTATTTGTACCAACACACACAGTAACTTAATGAAAACACTACAAAATGACACAACACCAGTTTAGAAAAATAGGAAATATTTATCTAGACCAAACAAGACCAAAACGACAAAAATCCAACATACACAAGTCAAGTTATGATTTTTTTAAAGGTTTAAAATAAAAAGAGTCTTTAGGTAGTTGTAACAACACACTAGCGCTGCTAGCGTGTAAATGTACCTGGTTTGCGTCAAAAATAACCCCGCACGGGCTGTTTCGACGCGCATCGCCGTGCCGAGTTGTTTTCGACGCATATAACCGTGCAGGGTTATTTTCGACGCGCACAGCCCGTGCGGGGTTATTTTTGACGCAAACCAGGTACATTTACACGCTAGCAGCGCTAGTGTGTTGTTACAACTACCTAAAGACTCTTTTTATTTTAAACCTTTAAAAAAATCATAACTTGACTTGTGTATGTTGGATTTTTGTCGTTTTGGTCTTGTTTGGTCTAGATAAATATTTCCTATTTTTCTAAACTGGTGTTGTGTCATTTTGTAGTGTTTTCATTAAGTTACTGTGTGTGTTGGTACAAATACTTTACGCCCAGCACTCTGAGGTTAAGCCTACTGCTCTGCCAAGCTACCAAGGGGGTAAGCAGGGGTTAGCTGAGGGTGATTCTCTTTTATCCTAACTAGAGTGAGGGTCCTTGCTTGAACAGGGGGTAACCTGACTGTCAACCAAAGACCCCATTTCTAACAACAGTCATTTATTGCGCTCCACACTGTCGCCGTGAGAAGTCTGTTTGCCTGCTATCCTACCACTGAGACTCAAGTGGTGAAGGCCCAATTTGCAGACACTGGGACATCAGAGGTAAATGTCCTCAACTTTCAAAGTTGAGTTCCAGTAACCCCTGCTTGCCCCATGGTCTCCTGAAGAGGGCCTGCTGGAGATCATATCCCTTTTCATGATTCTTATTCATCTCCCCCTAGGAATGTTCTCTACTGTCATCATTCCCTGTGCAGATAAACTACTTATTCCTCCTGATCCTGTAGCCAGACCTACCAACCTTCCGTCTTTCTTCCCTCCCAATACCACCACCTCTATTACCACATTCCTAAGAGCAAAATTAGGGTACAAGGTTCCAGGCTTGATTTAAAAGAGGCGTGGTAAAATAGAGTGGAAGTTCACTGACTGCTTAGAAATTTCATGACGTGACAGCAAGTTTAGCTTTTCTTCAAAACGAGCCGGCTGTGCCCTGGCAGAATCTTTGCCAGAATGTCAGCTGTAGCAGATGAATAGGGTTTATATAGGGTCATCCACTGTACTCTGCCAATATAGCTAGTGTTTTATGTCAAAGTACTTCCCTCACAACAGACTGTACCCTTGCCTGCACGAATTTGCCTTTTTTTTAAATACACAAAGTATGTTCATATGAGAGAGAGGTCTATTTCTTGGCAGAATTTCCAAAGAGATTCGTAAGTATATGAAAGACTGCAACTGTTAATAAAATGTTACTAAAAATTAAGAGACAAGATGGTCAAGCTTGGTTAATTTATGAACATGTACCTGTTACTGACAATGAAACATTCTCTTTCACCTGAAAGCAGAAATATTATTTTATTTTTTACAAAACCTATTTATGAATTTAGCATTTGCAGAAGGAAGCCAACACGTATTTTTTATTGTATTTCTGTTTTATATTTAGCGCTCACTCTATGGATGTGCTTCAAAGTGCTTTGCATGGGTGTGTGAGCAGTTATTAAAGAAGGGATGGATCGCAGTGGCAGTTTATCCACAGTGCTAGGGTCCAAACCCTGCAAGCTTTTGTGGAACTGGGAACCAGTATTACTAACACACAGGACCAAATTCACTGGAGAGAGGAAATGGTCGTTCTTTAACTCGTGGTACAGGTTTGTACCTTTGGCAGTGACGTTTTAAGAAATAGGCAAAGTGGACGATTTCCCAGGGCCTCCACCTTCCAAGGACCACTGGGAAAGTGAACCGCCTTTCTGCTCGACTCTGTCTATGCTTTTTTCTACCTAAACCTTTCTACCCCTCTGCCTTTCTCTACCTCTGTCTCTCTACACAGTGCCACCTCAAGGTTTTTTTGGGTCCTGGACAAGACATATTTCATGTGGTTTGTGTCCCCCCATTAGAGTTTAACATATAGGTTAGTACTGTTTGACATCTTGTGGGCTTGAATTAGCAAGACATGGGGACAAAAATTTAAAATTACTTCGTACAGAGGTCCCAAAAAATATATTTTGCATGGGACTCCCAAAATCTTTAAGATGACGGGTCTTTGGGTTTATGAAAAGGGCGAGTCTGAGATTTCTGGGCAATTACCCCATTAAAATCAATTAAAAAAAATAAAGAAGAGGGAGAAAGATACTGAATTCTAAAAAAAAAAAAAACTGCGTTTTTATTGTTGTATGTAGATACAAAAGTGTTGAAAAGTGGTGTAGATCAGTGAGTTGAACATATGCCAATGATATTGGGGCAGCTCCAAGTTACAGACCCCAAACCACATCGCTCAGGAATGTCTGTTGCAGTGATCTGTGTGTCTAGCCTGCAAGACACAGTTTCAAATGCTACAAATGAGTGTGTGTGTTTGATGTTAATAATCAAATATATTATTCACTCACCTCCAAGGAGTACAATATTTATGTCAGGGTGGCATCACCAACTTGAAGGACTTCATGTGCAACAGTATCGGATCTGTGTTGTCCGATTTAATATTAGGCATATTTACAGTATGAAGAATATCGAGAGGCAGATCGATTTGCCCACAACCACACAGTTTTTGATCACATGCCTAACAAACATTTAAACCCAGGTTTGTAGGTTGCAAAGTGAAATGTGCACATTTGAATGTGGCGATGAATAAAGCTGTTTTTCACATGGGGGCAATTAATAGTCTCCCTGTTCCACAACGCAGTTCTCAAACACTGGGAATTAAGCATCCCTCTAACATTTAGCACATGGATTTATTTAAAAGAAAAACAATATAATATATAGACGTAGTTGGTAATGATGGGTATGAAAGCCAGGACTTTCTTTCAAAAGAGAAGTAGCTGGGAAGTATGAACGGAAATAAGAAAGGTTCTAAGCATATTCCCCACTCCCTAATATAAAAATGCAAAGAGGCATGTTGTGTACATTTGTAAACCTCTCTCACACACTCCTCCTATCTCTCCCATCACACCAAAGGTATTGTCTCATTGTTTGTCTATGATGCTCCAAAAAGCTGATCAAAATAGTGAACAAATATATGTGCACTAATCACCGAGGCAAATTTGTTCACAGTCATACCTCTACAAGCAAATTTACATCTTTAATTCCTGCCAGGAAGTCGTTAAGGGCTTTCTGCTAGGTATAAGCCCCTTTGAGCTCTGTTAAGTGTGTGGAGATATCCTCCATTCTAAGGATGTGGGGAAATGGGTGTTTCAAGGTATGAGTAGCACTAGAACTTTATGAATGAAACCAAACATGTAAGTTAGTGGGCATTGACAAACTCTTTTCATTCTTCTTTCATTTTCATTTGCACCCTAGAAATTGTAGTTTTTTTTACACCACCCAAGGGTTGACATAAATACCTTTCATGGGTGGGAAGGGGAATGGATCACCCTCAGGTTTGCTGGGAGTGAAGAAGAAGAAAAGATTTCCCCACAGCGAAAAATGTTTTCCCAGAGAAGGAACAAAATGTGCCTTTTTCAGGGCATCCTCTTCCCACTGTGTGGAGTTCTCAGCCACGGAAAATGTAGGGAAAGTCACATTATCTTCTCAAGAGAAAGCCAGGTAACATGCCGCCGGAGCAGCTTGCTTTGCCTTATTTTGACAATGTTTCTGAATTCCAGAAAGTCAGAAAATTGCATCCAGGTAGAATTGGAGATGTCTGCTTGTTATAATCCAAAACTAAAATCCAAAAGAAGGAGGCATATAGTGAATCTTGATGCTATATTATTGTATTTCCTTTAACCGTGCTTCATCCCAAAACGATAAACAGCACAGTTTCAGTGTACCGTTCAAAATACATATTTTATCAATTCCTTGCATTTAAAAGTACAGCCAGCCAACGGGTATTTCGATGGACGAACCCTCCTCCTCAGGGCTGAGGAATTCATGCAAATGAATCTTTTGGCACAGAGGTTGATATTTAGCTGGCATTTTCTTAAACATACATTTCTCATTGCCCCATTTTGATATCAGCAATGATGCTGTATCAGCATAATCCCCTTGATATAGTTGCTTGCATGTAATAAAGTGTCAAGATTCACTTTACACCTCCTTCTGTTGGATTTTACTTAGTGGGGCTACTTCGGAGGTGAAGGCGCCGGGCCACATATCCCTAACCCCATTATTTGTTGGCTGTTATGTAACTTTTATTGTGACTCAGACCCTATGTCTTTCACAAATGGAGAAAGGATAAGACACATAGCTTAAAATGTGAAAGGTTTCTGTGCTTCATATAATAAAACTACCATTAAGTCTCAATGCATGTCAGTTAGCCCTTTTAAATAACCCTGCCCTTGGTAGAGTGTGGGGGCCGAAGGTCAAGCATTGCCATACCATCTCATTGTTCTGGGTTCCGATTACCAGTCGAAGAATGTTTTCATTAGTAAGAGAGACACCACAGTCTGCATTTACTCCATCACTTCTTTTCAATAGGTCATGCTATACATTTCTACAGCTGTTATTCCTCTATCCTCCTAAGACGTCAATCTGTTTGACCGAAAGACCCACATTGTTCTACTCTTAATGTTTTTTCGGCAATTATTGTGCCTTTAAGCAGTAGGCTACTTAATTGTGCATCTTGTTTTTTCAAATTGTATATAGCACGAGCTTGGCCCAAGGGCACTAGAGTACTTTACACAATAATCAGATCACATAAAGAAAGAGGGAGGGTGCTCACTGGCTAGCACACCAACACACAGGTTATCCAGGTGCACGGTGTTAAAAGCAGTTCATAACACTCTTTTTTCCAGATTTACTAAAAAGTGGCGTAGCACGGTGCGGTGCTAAAATTGTGCAATGCCGCGCTGCTTATTAGAATACGGCACAGCCCTGCATTTCCCCCTGCGCTGGTGCTAAATTTATCTGCCAACACAGGCACCCTTGCACCATCATCATCACCTTCCCACCATCGTGCAAGGATGTCTACATTGAGGGGTTCGATTTTTATGTGCGGGAAGGTGTCCCTTCCTGCACATAAACAATCTACAATGTTGATTTGGCACTTCTATGTCTGCTGCAGAACGCAGCACACACAGAATCGCCAAAACGTTTTTTGAAAGATTGTTTAAGTGCAGGAAGGGACACCTTCCCGCACATAAACAATAATTTCTGGCATTTTGCTATTTCTATGCATGCTGCAAAAAGCCACCGGGTTGACGAGCAATGAGGGGGAGCGCTCAGCACTCCCCCTCACTAAGCATGTATGTTTAGTCATCTGTCTCAGGCAAGCCAAACACACATGGGCAGAAGGGTCTCTCCAGCCCAACAACACACTTGACGGGCTGGAGAAAGCCTGCACACGCTCGCAGTCTGCCTGGGAGTGCCCTGGCTGGGCTGGCCTGGGCAGGCTGGGAGCCTGTGTCTGCAGCGAGACGGAGGAGCAGTGCAGCATGCCGAGGAGTGAGGTAAGTGTTTTTTTAAAAATATTTTTTGTAATGTAATGTGTCCCCCAGGACCCCACCCCCCACGCGCTGTCTCACCCCTTCTGCGACCCGCGAGCTGTCACTGGGACACATGAAGTGTAAATTCACATTTTTTATCATCTACACAAATTTGCACTCTTACATGATGGTATTAGGCATGTAGGTATTAATACAAGTGCAAAGTGCAAAAATACCCTGCTGAATTTGAATACTTCATGAATACCTAAAAACTTTTTTTGAGTTTCTGGGATTTCACGTGCTTTGTCAGGCAACCTCACAATTGAGTGCCCAACACCTACCCTTCTGAACACATTTAACTTTCAGGTCAAAGTTGAATAGCATTGCTACACACTTTGTTGTTGCATCTTGTTCTTTTTGTTGTAAACATGACATTTTTGTCAGTTTTTTGTGAAAATGCAGTACATTTGCATTTTTATCCACGTGTACGTGAGATCCAAACTTTCATTTGCAAGTCTGAATTTGCAGGTGAAAAAGGGGCTGCATTGCTGCTGATGAGTTTGTATGGTAATGTTTTACTTTGTGTTTTCTGCATCTACTTAACTGTATTTGTATTCTATATGTGCTTTGCGAGATCTGTTTGAATGGTTGCTAATTGCTTTTTCCTATTTGTGACTCTTAAAAATTATTTTGAAATTTGGGGCTAGATGTGTCAAAGGATTTTGCTTTCGCAAACGGTGCGAATCGGTAAAATTCACTGTTTGCGAATGCAAAATCTCCTTTCACTATGTATGAAAGGCATTCGCAGGGCAATATTAAGGAATTGCAAAAATATCATCTCCTTAAATTTGAGAATAGATTTTGCGAATTGCAGACTGCGATTTGCAAATACCGAATCGCAATTCATCAAGCATAGGCAAATTGCGATTAGTTGCAGAATGGGTTTTTGCATGTGTAATTTACCACAAATTGAAATCAGGTGGTAAACAGGTACAACCCATATCAAGAGGCTTGGAATGCATCAGCTCTTTTCAACAATGGCTGCACTCTACGTCATGGCAAGGAGGATGAGAATCATGGCAGGATTGAGGAGAGGGAGGAGGAGACATAAGCGCATTTTTAGAGTGCACATTACCGATTTGAACAGACAGAGGAGGAGATTTTTTACAAATACAGGTTGAACTCTGCCATAATACTTGACCTGATAGCTGATTTTCAACCCCTATTGCAGTGACACACATACAGAACCAATGCCATACCCACTTACATGCAGGTATTATGCTCCCTGCACCTCTTAGCATCAGGAAGCTATCATGGGGTCATAGCAGCAGCTGGAGGTGTATCTCAAAGTGCACTTTTACACTTCTTTAATGCATTCCTAAATAACATGTTAACCAAAATCCATCTGCAAATAAAATTCCCCAACACCCCACAGGATTTGCAAAAAATTAATTTGATTTCTACCAGGAAGCACAATTTCCAGCAGTCATTGGCTACATTGATGGGACACATTTAGCGATCTGTCCACCATCTGCCACAGGGTATATATATCGGAAAAGGAAAAGTACACATTCCATGAATATCCAGGTCATATTCAATGTCTCCAACATAATAACGGAACTTGTGGCCTGATAACCAGGTAGCACACATGATTCCTACATCTTCAGGCACAGTGAAATACACACAAGACTTCTTGCTAGGGAGTTTGGCGAAGGATACCTACTTGGTAATGTAACGGTGAACAATGTCGCATAACATCTATGTGATGTCACAGATAACAATAACTCATTTTACTCTCCTGTCATTCTAGGAGACAGTGGCTATGCAGTGCGGTCCTTTATCTTAACACCCTATCTCAATCCTGCCACGCTAAGTGAAAGGAGATACAATGCAGCACACAGGAGGACACATTACACGATTGAGAGGACCTTCGGCCTGCTGAAGAATCATTTCCGATGCCTGCTCAAGAGTGTGGGTGCACTGCAATACAGTCTAGAAACCACCTCCAAAATTGTGACCACATTGCAATCTCACCGACAAGAGGCATACCAGTGGAACCCACAGAGCCCGACTCTGATGAGGATGATGACCCCTTGCCACCACTTCACCCAGCAGACAGAACCAGTGTAGCAGAGGGCAGATAAAGATGTGCTGGGATTACACGCAACTATTTCTGATGTAAGTAATGACAACACCACGTCTATTTTCATTTATTGCTGTAGGTATCACATTTATTGCCTTGACTTCAGGTAATATATGTGTGAATAGGACATAGGTGTACAGAATACTCAATCTGGTCCCAGTTACAGTGTGACACTTTTGTCATCATAGTATCAATGCAGTGCTACATGATGTGCAAGTCCCCTGTACTTCTTCACATTACTATTTAAGTCCACACGCTCCACTTGAACGCTCAGTGGTCTCAGTGGCACCTTTTGTTGCAGGTTCAGAGATATACTGTATCTGGAACCGCGATGCCTAGGATCCACCACAGGGGCTGTGTCACTCCAGACTGTCTGCATTGTCTCCTATACATTGATGACTTGCACCAATCCTCGTGCAAAGTCCCAACTGTAATGTGCCATCTCCACTTGCATGCCCACAGCACGTTGTGACCCCAAAGAAGTTGTGGTAGTGAGCCGATTGACAGATCTGCTGAACCCATCCAACCTGCCCATCAATTGGTGATGGCGCCTACGTTGGTGACATGCTTCTGCTGCATTACAGTGCAGAGTTCCTGAAATGAGTAGTCGTGAATACGTCAAATAAAGAGGATGTTTATTTCAATTCCAAACATAAATCAATCCTGTAGAAGAGGGGCACAGGCACCGCAACCAACCGTCACTTCTCTACATCTGTCACCTGGAATGCCGTGACATCACTCTATACGATGTCACACGATTCCAGGTGACACATCCTGATTCTAACCACATCACCACACTTCTTCCCCTCTTTGAAACACTTCTTCCCCCCCTTTGAAAACTCTACCCAAACTAAATTCATAAATTAAACATTAAGCAATACACTAAAATAATTCTAAGAATACCAACAACATCTCATCTACAATTATCCGCCTACAAATAAATTCTTAAGAAACATGTGATATACAAATAAACTCTATAGATCATACACATTTTTTTTTTTAACATCATGACATTAATCCCGACATTTTCTTTTTTTTTTACATCATGACATAATCTCGAAATTTTGCAGGTTTATATCCAACTCTCACACTTTTCTTCCCAACATCTTCACTAGTTTCAGTCGGATCATTAATCCTTAATTGTTTTTTCATGCCCTGCATTTTCATGGTGGGATCCAAAGCTATTCTTGAAGTACTCCACCAAGTTCCATCTGACAATTTGACAGCGTTCCTACGCAATTCTTGAATTTGCAGAGAATCCCTGAATTTTGACATACCTTTCCTCACCAACAAAGGAATCTTCACCCGCACCCAATCTCCAACATGCAGTCGATCACCTTTGTCTTGTGACCCACACATTTTCCTTTGTCCCCTAGTATTCAAATTAATTTCAGCTATTTGCCAGATTTTTTTCACATCCGCCTCTTCATGAAATAATTTGACCATCCAGAACGGGCATAATTCAGTTGTAGCAACTCTACCCCTCATGAGTTCAAAAGGACTTCTCCCAGTAGCTACATGCGGTGTTGTGCGATAAGACCAAATTAAATCTTTAACACTCCGATTAACTGACATATTGCTTCTACATGCAGCTTGAACACAATCCACTAAAACTCGGTTAAATCTCTCCACCATTCCATTGCTTTGAGGATGATATAAAGGTGTTCTAATGTGTTTAATACCACATTTATTTAAGAATTGTACCATTTCTGATGAAACAAACTGAACACCATTATCAGTCAAGATTTGTTCAGGAAAACCTTCACGAATAAAAATGTTCCTTAAGCAATTGATAACATTTTGGGTGGTAGGGGCCCTAACAAATTCTACCTCAACCCATCTTGAAAGATGGTCAATAATGACTATAAAGTACTTCATATCAGGTGGTAATACATGATATGGACCCAAGAAATCTAGACCTAGCTTTTGCCAAGCCCTAGCTGGAGATGGTACGAAAGAATCTGTGCCTTTCCCTGTGATCAAAACCTTGTCACTCATGGAGCACTTAGTACAACTCCTTACATACTCCTCTATCTCTTTATCCATTCTGGGCCACCAAAAATCTGATCTCAACCTCCTCTTCGTGATGGTCGCACCTAAATGACCAGAATGAGTGCCAACAATTAAATCCCTTTTCATGCTTTCAGGAGGAATAAGTTTATCACTCCTCACCAATTTGTCCCCTTCAATAGATAATTCATCTGATACCTTCCAAAATGGTTGAAGATCCAGTGAAAGATTTTTCTCTTTGGGCCATCCAGACTTCACCAAACACATCACTTCACTCAATAAATCATCCTTCTTCACTGACTCAATCCAACTTTCCTCATCTAAGGATTTACAACCTTCAGAGATATAAGCTACAAAACATTCTTCAATCTCTGTTTCCCACTCTTCTTCATCATCCTCTTTGATCGGTAATCGAGACAGAAAATCAGCCCTACTGTTTTTCCCACCAGGTATATATTCAACAGAAAAGTTAAATTCTAATAATTTGGCAGATAACCTAACAATTCTAGCTGTAGAACGTTTAATCTTTCTCCCTGACAATATGTCTACCAAAGGCCTATGATCTGTTTTTAACATAAATTGCCTACCCCACAAATATGGTTTAAATTTCTCAACACTCCACACACATGCCAACAGTTCTTTCTCTATCACTGAATATTTGCGCTCCACTAAGCGTAGAGTTCTCGATGCAAACCCAATAGTCCTTTCAAAACCATCACTCGAAATTTGTGTTAAGACAGCACCTAAACCATATTCACAAGCATCTACCGTAACCACAGTTTGCAAACCTTCTGTAAAAGGTCGCAACACTGGTGCTTTAATAATGTCTTGTTTAACTTTTTCAAATGCTGTGTTGCACTCATCTGACCAAGCAAAAATCACATTTTTCCTAAGCAGAGCTCTAAAACACTCAGTGGTATTGGCAACATTTTTCAAAAATTTCGCATAAAATTCACATAGTCCTAAAAATGACAACAATTGTTCTTTAGTTTCAGGAGGAGGCGCCTCTAAAATACTTCTTACTAAGCCCGGCTTTGGTTTAATCCCTTGCTCAGATAAAATATGACCTAGGTACACAACCTCCCTTGACTTAAACACACACTTCTCTTCCCTTAAGGTTACCCCTCTATCTTCTAATGTGCTTAAAACATTTTCTAGAATTTTATCATGTGCTACTTCAGTGTCAGAAAAAAACAAAATATCATCCTGAAAAACAACAACATTTGGATTATCATTGAACATGCTAGACATAAGTCTCTGAAAAACTGCTGCTACCGAAGCTAACCCAAAAGGCAGCCTACAGAACTGAAATGTGCCATCAGGTGTGACAAAAGCCGTCAAATGTCTGGAACAAGCATCAAGCTCT
This sequence comes from Pleurodeles waltl, assembly GCF_031143425.1. Classification (NCBI taxonomy): domain Eukaryota; kingdom Metazoa; phylum Chordata; class Amphibia; order Caudata; family Salamandridae; genus Pleurodeles; species Pleurodeles waltl. The sequence goes on from NC_090447.1 coordinate 332,341,462, forward strand.
ACTTGATGGTAAGCTGATTTTAAGTCCAATTTTGTAAACCAGCTAGACACACCAACTTTTGTGATCAAATCTTCAATCCTTAGTAAAGGAAAGTTGTCTATCCAAATTTCTTTGTTCAAGCTTCTCAAGTCCACACACATTCTTAAATCCCCTGAACTCTTCTTAGTTAAAACAATTGGAGACAACCATAAAGTGCCCTCAACTTTCTCTATAACACCTTGTTCACACAAATCTTGTAACAAGTTTGACAATTCTGTCCTTATACTAAAAGGTACATTCCTTAATCTATGTTTGACAGGAACTGCATTTTGTTTAATTTTGATAGTATGTGTAAAGCTAGTTATCTTCCCTAGTTTATTTTGAAATAACCTTTTAAATTTCTGTTGCCATATGCTTGTCCCCTTTGCAACAGTGTTCACAGGACTAGCTCTGTTCTTTTCAATATACACAGGTATTTCTAGTCCTGGTTTAATAACTAGGTTAAATTCAGCCTGGTGAATCAACCCTAAGACATTGATTCCCTTTTTAGCCACATAGACTTTCCCATGAATAGTTTCATTATACATAGTTAATGACGCACAAAAATAACCCAGTAGATCAATTCTACTCCCTTCAAAAGCAACTGTGGAAACATCAGGACTACATAGTGGTTTTGGCCCCCAGAATTCATCATATTTATCTTTTGACACAATAGTAATGCGAGCTCCTGTGTCTACTAATAACTTAATAGCCACCCCTTCTATTGATACAAGAATGTCAGGATCCACAATCAATTTGTTACTTGTATGTCCAGCCTCTTTCACCATCAATACAAACTCGTTCTTTTTTTGTTGTTCCATTTGAATATCATCATTAAGAACACAGCGGACATTGTTCTTCCGAGGACCTCTGCAAACTCGTGAAAAATGACCAGTTTTGTTGCAATTCCTACACTGTTGGCCAACTGCATTACAGTTTTTGAAAGAAGACACATGAGAAGAAGCCCCACATCTATAACAGAAAATTTTCTGACCAGATTTACATATAGAAAAAGTTCTAGGTGACATAACACCATCTTGTTTTTTCTCCAAACCAAAAAACTTCTTATTGTCAATACTCTGAACATTTGTTACTGCACCTGATATTGTTGTATTTGCTAAGGCAGATTCCAACTGTTTTGCATCTTCCAAAGAACACTCAATACTTTTCGCAATATCAATAGCTTTATCTAGAGAAGGATCTTTACACGTAAGCAATTTTTCTTGAATTTTCCTAGAAAAGCATCTTGCTACCAATTGATCCCTAATCAACTGAGATGTAAAATTCTCAAATTCACATTTTGCAGCTAATACTTTCAATGCAGTAATAAAAGTAACAATACTTTCATTTGAATTTTGCGATCTGGTGAAAAATGTATACCTATGCACTACAATATTCTTGGTTTTTACAAAATGTTTATCCAATTGTGCAATAGCCATATCAAATTCATCTAACTCTTCTTCTTCGCCCATTTGATACGCAGGTAGATGATCAAAAACATTTTGTCCTTCAACTCCTAAATAGTAATACATTAGACTTTTTTTCCTTTCAGGTCTGAATCTATGACCATCAATAGCTCAGAGAAAAGCTTTAAATGATTGTAACCACAGTTTCCATTCCAAAGGAGGATCCCCAGGATCTTGCAAGAAAGGAGCAGGTGGATGAATATTCTGCATTGTCCAATCAGTTGAAAATATAAAATACTTCCAAAATGTATTTTATTTTATTTTTTATAAGAAAAACTATTTTCCCTTCTTTTGTTATTATCTTGTAAATATATTCTTCCCAATGTAAGATGGCCGACACGAAAATTGTAGAATATCCTGAGTCGCTTTTCTGTTTTGCTGAAAATCTCGTAACAGGAAGTGCACAGAAGAACAGTAACACCGGAGCCTGAAGAGGAGTTGGAAGCCGAAGGTGAGAATTGCATAAATAACTTTAATTTTAATCCTTAATCAAACTTTAATTGACCCGATTGATGCGTGTGCACAACAACTTGTTGAAATGTTTGCTGCGCGATCTCAAACTACACCGAATTGCGCGCGTGTGTCCTGCGCGCGACATCGTATTTCACTATTTGCTGCACGAGCGTCAAAACTGTTCAAACTGTCTCGCGCTGCAACCAACAGTCTCGCGCTGCTGCCAACAAGCTGATTTGTAACTGCCTTTTATACTTAAAAACTCTGAGCCCCCCGCATCTCTACCGCAGTTACTGTACTTGCCGTACTCGCCGTCAAAAACACCCGATTACGATTTTTTCCACAACTTCTCTTCACTCCACCATCGCTTTAAATATTCCATGTTCAAAAGTGTTCCTGAGCATCTTGGTTCTTTCCACTCGTCGCCACATGAAATGAGTAGTCGTGAATACGTCGAATAAAGAGGATGTTTATTTCAATTCCAAACATAAATCAATCCTATAGAAGAGGGGCACAGGCACCGCAACCAACCGTCACTTCTCTACATCTGTCACCTGGAATGCCGTGACATCACTCTATACGATGTCACACGATTCCAGGTGACACATCCTGATTCTAACCACATCACCACAGTTCCCTAATGGCATTTGTCATCTCCCTTACGTGTTCTACTGTAGCTTGCTATCCCTCATCAGCTTGCACATGTTGTTATTGAGAGACACAAACTGCCTGTGCATTGATCCCATTTTGTGATCGATAGACACCAACTGCCTGTGCATTGATCTCATGTGTTTACATTGCAGGCGCTGCACTTTCAACAGAGATGCCTCAAGGCTACCAAACAGTGATGGGCCCTCACTTTGCTCTGTGCACTGTCTGCCTTCTTCTCCATGCCTCCTGAGGGGAGTAGACTGACGCAGGTTATAGGGACTGCTGTCTGTCGGTGCTTCTAACCTCTGGAGATGATATGGGTACTTTTTCCTGCAATTCGGCAGAGTCCAGGGTAAACTCAGGGAGGGGTAAAACTCTTGCCCTGCATCTAGTTGGTGCTTGTACGATGGACTCACTGGTGTTTGAATCTAACTGTGGCTGACTTTCGTCACTCCCCCATTTCCACTTTCTGCTGCATTAGGGCCCGGAACATCTGCAAAAACAATGCGCAGCATGTCATTCATGATGTACAACTTGGATTTGTAATCTCACAGTTACTTTCATGATAAACATTTCCCCTGGCATAGTGTCCCTAGTTGTCTGTTGTGTTATTTCTCTGTTTGGTTTCATACTAGTTTGCTATTTAGGTAGTAGGTGCACTTTTAGGGTATGAACTACCACTCCCTTAAAGGCATTGTTGTGTTGAATGGAATATGTGGTATGGACTATTTATCATTGCGCATCGTGCCATTGTAATTTTCTAAGGGGCATTTGTACATGCACATATGGTGATTCAAATCATTACTGCCCTAACCTTTGCTGGTGCTAGGTGTGCCTGAGGTATCAATGTCAGTGACACCACTAACTGCTTCAAACAGCAGTGTTGACTACTCAATGTCTTCCATGGGGGTGGACGGTGTCTGGGTGGGTGGTCCTCCTCCAGTGTTCCCTGCCTCCTTTAGCCCGCTTGCTACCCTCTCTTTGGCACGTGATCCCAAGTCATACCAGCACTTGCACATCTCCTCGATGGAACGCTGCACAACACCCAGTGCGCAAGTTTTGGTCTGGATGTCAGTCCACATTTTCATCTTCTCACTTTCTGGGACCTGTAGTGAGTGTTTGCCAAATAACTGGTCATGGTTCTTGACCACCTCTTCTGTGAGGACCTCTAATCCTACTCGCTGAATTTCAGTTTACGCTTTTGTTATGGTTTCATGCATTTGTAATTCACTGTGTAGTCGTGTGGGGTTCCAGGGATGGTGAGGTAATAGGTGGAATCCTGTGATGGGGATTCCAGAGAGGACGGTTGGAGTAGGACGAAGGTGAAGGAGAGATGGAAGATTCATGGGCTGCCTAAGGGTGGATGTTCATTGTACCAGAAGTTATTTATCTACAAATAAAAGTATTGAAAAGATACATCATGTCATTGGCGACGAGCTACGGGACGAACATCCACCGTTTTTCAAGAATCCACGCGTTCTATATTCATTGTGTTTTTCTGGAGTGTCAAGCGCTGCAAGGGAAACGAAGGACTCAACTACGACTGGAAGTATGATTTTTTTTTTTTTTTTTCATGAGCTGAAATACTGTTTTAGAAGACGTGTTCATTTTTAGAAATACGCTGTTTGGATTTACGCATATGTTTTTGTGTGTATTTGGGGATACAAGTGATACGTGCAGCAAGCATTTGACGCTTATACTACGAATGAGAAGTTCACGTTTAATCTTCTGAGGAGTTTAATTTGAACTTGTGTGATTTCAACTCTAGACTGTACAGTTAGTGTACACGCGCTTGACGATTGTGCTGCAACGCGTTTTAATCTGTATTTCAACTCCAAACTGTACCGTTAGTGTACACGCGCATGACGATTGTGCTGCAACGCGCCTGGCATTGAGCGCGCATGAATTTCCGATTTGTTGTTGTCTAACATACGCTGCAGGAACGCGTATTTCTTTTCGACTACAAGCATTTGGAGCAGTTTACCTCGTTCTTGAAAGGGAACCAGTTCGGTTGTGCCGATCTTGATATATATTTTTTTCACAGGAAGTAAGGAAGGAAAATTAAAATAAAAAAAACGGAAGAGCTATAAAGAGCCGACATCTAGACTGCTGACCTATTTAGAACTATGGAACACAAACAAGTTATTTAGACACCGCTTTAAGAGCTAATAACTAGAGTGCTGACTTATTTTGAACTGTGTTAAGATTCTTATTTAATGTATATAGTTAAACTATCTTAACTTCTTATATATTTGTTATCTCTTATTAACACACATTATGTCGCAGCATTCTCCTCTCAGCATGTCTCAACCATCTCAATTTTTGTCTGAACGCGGTGAACCTGTTTTGCCATGGAAGAAATGGATAAACTTATTTGATTCGTATTTGATTGGCATTGGTGGAGAGAAATTCTCACCAGCAAGGAAACAGGGAATTTTATTGCACAATTTGGGGATTGAGGGACGTAACATTTATGATAGCCTTGATTTTATAAACATTGGTTCTGCTGAAGGTGAACCAAGAGATGTGTATGAAATGTCTCTCATGATGCTCAAAAAACATTTTGATGGTCGCATCAACATTGTTATGGAAAGACATACATTTTTTATGAGACATCAAGCGAAAGATGAGAGAGTTGGAAATTACATTGCGTCACTTAAAACATTGGCTCAGACGTGTGACTTCGCAAATTTAACTGAATCTTTAATACGTGATCAGTTGGTTCGTTGCACAAACAATCCCAGAGTTCAAGAAAGGTGTTGGCCAAGAATCCTTCGCTAAATGATGCTATTATAGTTGCTGAGAGTATTGAACATGCCATTCTTTGGGTTAAGGAAATAAAAGATGTGGGTCCTATTACTGGTACTCATATGGACTCTGGACAAACAGCTATGTCAGCTGCGATTTCAACTTCAGATGGCATTTGTGAGAATGAGTTAGTACATAAAATTGCTGAAAAGATGAGAATCAGTAATGATGTACAGAGAGATTCTAAAATTAGATGTTTTAACAATCCTAAGTGTTTTGCAAGGAATGTTAATTGCAGGAAGTGTGGGAAGAAAGGACACTTAGCGAAGGTTTGCAGAAGTTCTAAGATAAATATGGTTGGGGAGCCTGTGGATAGTCAGCAAATTGTATTGTGTATTAATAAATCGGATGCTGGGGATTTGCAATCTAAGGAAATTTCATGTGATAAACTTGTTATGCCTAAATGTGATATCGACATTGGGGGGAGAACTGTTTCAGTACTTGCTGATTCTGGATCCCCTTTTACATTGATAGGTGACAGGAATTGGGAAAGAATTTTTGGAGACAATAACATCAAATTGATTCCACCTGATATTGCTCCTATTGGGTATGGCGGACAGAAAATTGATTTATTTGGTTACTCCATAATGTCAATTAAATTTAAAGGTGCGTGAGACCGTAGGAAAAGTTTATGTTGCTAAGCGTGGCAACAATCTTTTGGGGTGGCGTCATCAAAGAGATTTGGGAATAATTCTGAATCCAAATGCTCCTGACAAGGGTTCTTTCAGTTTCCAAAATGGGTGATGTTGAGGGGTTTGCCATTGAGTTTCCTGAAGTTTTTTGTGACAAATTAGGCCTACTAAAGAATTTTAAACATAAGATCATTTTGAAATCAAGTGCCAAACCGATTGTATACAAAGTAAGGGAAGTTCCCCATCTGATGTTACAGCCATTACAGGAAGAATTGAATAGATTGTTGGATTTAGGAGTCATAGAATAAATTGAGTCTTCTGAATGGTTGGCCCCCATAGTTTTGGTCCCTAAAGACAATGGTAAAAAAATAAGATTATGTGTTGACCTTAGAGGTCTTAATCAGTCTATATGGGTGGACCGTCAACCATTACCAAATATCAGTGAAACTTTGACTATGCTTAATGGTGCTAAAGTTTTCAGTGTCATGGATCTGTCAGCAGCCTATCACCAGATTATGCTTCACGAGGAGTCGAGACATCTTACCTCTTTTGTTACTCCTTTGGGAGCGTTCAGATTTCTGAGGATGCCTTTTGGGCTGGCCTCAGCTGCTGCTTGTTTTCAGAGAGTGATGAGAGAGGTACTCAAGGGTCTTAATTCAGTCTTGTTTTTTCAAGATGATATACTTGTTTATGGTGAAGATACAGTTAAGCATGATGTTGTTCTAAGAACTGTGCTTGATAAACTAAGAAGTAACAGTTTGACTTTGAAGAGGGAAAAATGTTTGTTTAGAGTTAGCACAGTCTCATTTCTTGGTCACACCATTTCTGGAGATGGCATTAAACCCAAGCTGGAATTGGCCAAATCGATTTTGTCTGCACCAACACCTATTAATAAAGATCAAGTCAGGTCATTTCTTGGTCTTGCAGAGTATTACTCGAAGTTTGTTAGGAACTTTGCATGTGTTGTTCAACCTATTAGAATGGTTTTAAAGAAAGGTGTACAATTTGAATGGTCTCCAGAGTGTGATGAAGCATTTAATGCAGTAAAGGAAGACATTGGCAAATTGCCTACGTTGGGTCATTTTGATGTTAAACGCAAAACTATTTTATCTACTGATGCCAGTTTAAAGGGACTGCGTGCTGTACTATCTCAACTGGTTGATGGAGAGGAGAGAGTGGTTGCTTTTGCCTCACGTTCCCTTAGGGGAGCGGAAGAACGCTATTCGGTAATAGAGCGCGAAGCTCTGTCTTGCACATGGGCGATTAACCATTTCAAGTTTTATCTTTGGGGTCTACCATTTACTCTCAGAAGTGACCATAGACCTTTGGTACAATTGTTTGCATGCAGGAATAATGAGAACACCACACCTAGGATTAGGCGTTGGGTTGAGAGTTTACTGGATTTCAACTTTTCATTGGAATATTATCCGGGAAAAAAAGATATTCCTGCAGATTTTCTTTCTAGAATGGCAGTGATGGATGGTGTTATTGAGGAGCCTACTCTGATATCATGGATTAAAGAGACTGCTCTTGATGCGGAAGAATGGACTGAGGAATGCAGTAAGGATACTGTTCGTTGTACAGTGATGAACTATGTGGTGCAAGGGTGGCTGTGTTTGAATGAATGTTTGGTAGAAGTTGGTGCGTTCTGGGGTGTTAAAGATGAACTTAGCATCATAGAAGGGAATTTGTACAGGGGATATAGATTAGTTCCTCCTATCGGTTTGCATGGGAAATTAATTAATTTGGCCCATGATGGACACTTGGGTAAGAATCTTACCAAAGCTAGTCTTAGAGAGCGCTATTGGTGGCCGGGTTTAGACAAGCAAGTTGAAGCAGTGGTTAAGGATTGTGTGCAATGTGCTAGTAATGATAAATCTAAAGTGGTACGAACAGCCCCTTTGTCTCCCTTACCGGTTCCGGATGAGCCATGGGTCAAACTAGGCTTGGATTTAGTTGGACCTTTTGAGTTGTTACCGCCTAGTGAGAGGTTTGTAATTGTTCTTGATGATTACACCTCAAAATGGGTTACTGCTAGCTGTGTAAGTTCCATCACTCCAAAGAATGTGATTGAGTTTTTGACTGAAGTTTTTGCGTGTGAGGGTATTCCCAAAATTATTGTTACGGATAATGGAGTGCAATTTACTTCTTTAGAGATTAAGGTGGTCATTCTGACCTCGGCGGTAAAAGGCGCCTACCGCCGGTCAGAAATCCTCCATAATCCCGCCGCGGTCGCGGAAACCCGCCACGGTCATTCTGACCCGCAGAAGGCAAACCTCCGAAAATCCGACCGCCACAACAGACCGCCAGACCAGCGGTCGGCGGAAAGGTGGAGGTGACCAAACCTCCACCGCCACGCCAACAGAAATACGCCCATCCCATTACGACCCACGAATCCACGCGGCGGTCATTCAAACGCGGTATTCCATTGGCGGGACACACCGCCGCGGTCAGAATACACACAAACGAACAAAACTCAGCCACATTGGACGATTTGCATCCCACACACCTGATACACATACACACACCATTCCCACACACACAATACAATATAAAACACACACCCACATCACCCACAAACCCCTACGCTTAAAAATTCAGGAAGAAGGCAAGAGCGAGACACCAGCATCCAAAAAATAACAGCCACAGCCACTCAACACCATCACCCACACACTATCCACACACAAAACAACACACACCACCACACTCAACTCACTTAAATACACATACTCCACCCCACACATCATACACACCACCCCATGGCACCCCAAAGACAACCCCGCTTCACAGACGAAGAACTCAGGGTCATGGTGGAGGAAATCGTTCGGGTAGAGCCCCAGCTGTTCGGCACACAGATACAATACACCAGCATTGCCCGGAGGACGGAGCTATGGCAGAGGATTGTCGACAGGGTGAACGCAGTGGGACAGCACCCCAGAAATCGGGAAGACATCAGGAAGCGATGGAACGACCTACGGGGGAAGGTGCGTTCCATGGTATCCAGGCACAACATCGCCGTGCAGAAGACTGGCGGAGGACCCCCACCTCAACCCCCACAATTCACATCATGGGAGGAGGAAGTCTTGAACATCCTGCATCCTGACGGCCTCGCAGGAGTCGGCGGAGGAATGGATACTGGTAAGTTGAAGCTTCAATACTGCTTCCCCCCCACCTGCATGCCAAATCAGACCCCAACCCTCACCCCCATCCTCGAACCCCACCCTCACCCCTACCCCCATCCTCACCCCCACCCTCACCCCCACCACCATCCTCACCCCCACCACCATCCTCACCCCCACCACCATCCTCACCCCCACCCCCAGCACACCTATTCCCCGCCAATGTCTCACCATCACAACCCACACATCCCAAAACCTAGGCCTGCATGCGTCCACTAAGCATGGACACCCATCACCAAAGCATGCCCAATGCATATACACATCCCCCCCACAAGCCACCCTCACCAAAGCCCCCACACACGAATGCCAGCACTTGGGGACACGAGAACCCACAGATACACCCATATGCGACACATTTAAACTATAACCATACCTCTATACCCCTGCAGGACCCGACCGTCAACACACCGCGGCGGAGGGGCCAGAATTCTCCACACCCCCCACCCAAGAGGCCGTCAGCGATGACAGCAGCTCTGTCGACCTGGACACCGATGACCAGCCCGGACCATCGGGGACCTCTGGACAGTCGGTTCCCCTCACACAGGCCCAGGCCACTACAGACCCAAACCCCTCTGGGAACACCAGCACAGCTCCCACCCAGCGGGCCCATGCCTCTGTCTCCAGGGCGCGTCAATCTGCGGTGTGTCTACCACTACAGGGCACCCAGGATAACCCACCACCCCAACAACAACAGGGACCTGGGGCAGTGGTAGTGGGCACACCGGCCAGGGGGCAGAGGCCCAGGGAAACAGGGCAACTCGGCGGGCAGCTGTGCGACAGGGGGGGGAGGAGAGGCCCAGGGAACCCACTCTCCACGAGGTCCTCACCACCATCATGGGAGCATACAACCGCTCCCAGGAGACGATGGCGACGGTACTGGCCCGGTTCCAGGAGATCCAGGTGCTGCAGGAGGAACACTATCGGGGGTACAGGGAGGACATCAGAGCCATCAACACCACCCTGGTTACCATGGTAGGGCTGCTGCAGGACCTCGTAAACAGCAGGGCGGACACTGAACAACACCCAAGGGCCCCTGCCACTAGCCTGGACCAAGAACAGCCATCCACCTCCGCCGGCGCTAGTGGACAGGAGGCCCCCGCACAGCAGCAGCCCACCAGACCCCCACCTCCTGCAGGAGAAGAACCACCCCGCAAGAGGGCCCTGAGATCTCGCAAGAAGACAGAGTAGGATGTCAAGACCCCCGCCAGCAAAGGATACCACCTGATGTCATCCCACTGTCCCACATTGTCACCCTGTCCATCCTTGAACTGCCCATGCTCCATCTCTCCACAGGCCTCTGGACAATGCACCTGTGTGACTGTTACTCTGGACTCTGCCATGGACATTCCTTCACCATAGCCCCCACCCACTTGAAACCACCCATCCCATTTTGAGCACTTCAATAAACACCTATTTTGCACCAAAATATCAGGAGTCTGGCTGTGATTTCAATAGATTGTAATTGACATGACAGTGCAAATATGTCCTTGTACATGGTGAAGTCAACAAACAGCTGCCACAAAGCTGTAGTCCATGGGGAAACGAAGCACAGGACTCGTAGTGGGGACCCCAGATCTGAAATAGGGAGGGAAAAGCCAAAACTCAGTCATCATACACTGGGGCAAATAGACAGGCAGCAGAGATGCTGGAGAGTAGTTAACATTTACTAAATTATCTTTGAAATGTTACCTGTGTCCTATTGGAAGTACTGTTCAATGATTCTGTCCCTGTTGTCTGTTTCAGCCCCGTCGTCTTCCTCCTCGTCACTCTCCTCAGGTTCCACCGCTGCCACAACACCACCGTCTCGACCATCCTCCTGCAGGAAAGGCACCTGGCGGCGCAAAGCTAGGTTGTGAAGCATGCAGCAGGCCACGATGATGTGACACACCTTCTTAGGTGAGTACATTAGGGATCCACCTGTCATATGCAGGCAGCAAAACCTGGCCTTTAGGAGGCCAAAGGTGCGTTCGATCACCCTCCTAGTACGCCCATGGGCCTCATTGTACTGTTCCTCTGCCCTGGTCCGGGGATTCCTTACTGGGGTCAGTAGCCACGACAGGTTGGGGTACCCAGAGTCCCCCACTAGCCATACACGGTGTCTCTGTAGCTGTTCCATCACGTAAGGGATGCTGCTATTCCTGAGGATGTAGGCGTCATGCACTGACCCTGGGAATTTGGCATTTACATGCGAGATGTACTGGTCAGCCAAACACACCACCTTGATGTTCATTGAATGGTAATTTTTTCTGTTCCTGTACACCTGCTCCCTGTCTCTTGGGGGAACCAAAGCCACATGGGTCCCATCAATGGCACCAATTACGTTGGGAATATGTCCAAGGGCGTAGAAATCACCCTTCACTGTAGCCAATTCGCCCACCTCAGGGAAAATGATGTAGTTCCTCACGGATTTCATCAGGGCAGACAACACTCTGGATAACACCTTCAAAAACATGGGCTGAGACATCCCGGAAGCAATTCCCACGGTTGTCTGAAATGACCCACTTGCCAAGAAATGTAGTACTGACATGACCTGCACCAGAGGGGGAATCCCTGTGGGTTGGCGGATGGGGGACATCAGGTCGGGCTCCAGCCGGGCACACAGTTCATGGATAGTGGCACGGTTAAGACGGTAGGTCAGGATAATGTGGCGTTCTTCCATTGTCGACAGGTCCACCAGCGGTCGGTACACGGGAGGATTCATCCGTCTCCTCGCCCAACCCAGCGGACGGTGCCTAGGAAGGACAACATGGAGCACACAGTCAAGCAACCCACAGGTACGTACTCACAGCTAGCACAGTATACGATTCTCTATGCAGTGAATGGCGTGTCTGAGTGGCTATGCAAGGCCTAGGCCTGTGTGACGCAGTTGAAATTGAGCCATGTGGGCCCTGGAAATGGCGGCTGCCTGACCTGTGAAGTGTGACAATGGGATGTGAGGTCAATGCGCTGGCGTGGCACACCGCGGCGGGCGGCGGGCGAAGACCGCGGCGCGAAGCCGCATTGGTTAACATTGAAGCCTATGGGTTTCAGGAGCCAATGGCGAAGGGCGCCGGCGGTGGCGGGACGCACCGCCGCGGTACGCACCGCCGCGGACGTGACCGCCATTTTCTATCTACTTATCCACTTGCGACTTGAACTTTCACAGGAGAGGACCTATACTGCAAGTGTTGCTGTGACCTCGGTCTGGAAGGGACAATGGCTGCTGCGACTGGGGAAAGGGCCCCTGCCTTCACTGGAGAGGAGTTGGAGAAACTTGTGGATGGGGTCCTCCCCCAGTATGCGCTACTCTACGGTCCTCCAGACCAACAAGTGAGTTTAATTCAATATGGATTTGGGGCCACTGGCTGGCTTGGGGGCCTGGCGGGGATGGGGGGCATGTTGGGGCTGGCGGGGGGCCTGGCGGGGGGCCTGGCGGGGATGGGGGGCATGTTGGGGCATGGCGGGGGCATGGCGGGGGGCCTGGCGGGGATGGGGGGCATGTTGGGCATGGCGGGGGGCATGGCGGGGGGCATGGCGGGGATGGGGGGCATGTTGGGCATGGCGGGGGGCCTGGCGGGGATGGGGGGCATGTTGGGCATGGCGGGGGGCATGGCGGGGGCCTGGCGGGGATGGGGGGCATGTTGGGCATGGCGGGGGGCATGGCGGGGATGGGGGGCATGTTGGGCATGGCGGGGGGCCTGGCGGGGATGGGGGGCATGTTGGGCATGGCGGGGGGCCTGGCGGGGGGCCTGGCGGGGATGGGGGGCATGTTGGGCATGGCGGGGGGCCTGGCGGGGATGGGGGGCGTTGGGCCACTGGAAAGGAAAATGCTGAGAAACTTGAACGTGGTATTTCTCCCTCCCTGTACGTGTCACATAGGTCCGCGCCCATGAGAAGATCGGGATTTGGCGTGCCATCGCCAAGGAAGTCCGGGCCCTGGGGGTCCACCATAGACGGGGCACCCACTGCCGCAAGAGGTGGGAGGACATCCGCCGCGGGACCAAGAAGACCGCCGAGTCTCTGCTGGGGATGGCCTCCCAACGTAGGCGGGGTGCCTGCCGTCAACTGAGCCCCCTGATGTTCCGGATCCTGGCGGTGGCCTACCCTGAATTGGATGGGCGCGTGAGGGCAGCACAGCAGACACAAGGGGGTGAGTACAAGCATTATCTACTCTGTTGTCGCGCAGTGGAGGTGTCTGGGTGGGGGAGGAGGGCTGGGGGTCCCCCTAGGCCAGGGCGATATCTGTAGGCTGGGCACCCCCGTAAGCCCCTGTGTCCCCAGCCACCACCCTCAGTAGTTTGTCAGTACAGCCATCCCTGGGCCGTGTCATCCATGGGTGCAGTTGTCAACTCTAGGCGTGTAGGGCATGTTCCACGGAATGCGTAGCGTACCCCAAGTGCGCAAGTTAGTGCAGGGGGCATCTGTGTCTGTCATGTCCGCTAACTGTACCGGAGATCCATGTACTCAATATCCCTTTATTTCTCTCTCCCCCCCCTTTTTGTTTGTCTTTCTGTGCTTGTGTGCATCAGCATCATCAGGCGGAGGAGAAGTGGCATCGGGGCAGGAGGGAGCTGCATCTCACATGGCCCAGGAGGGCCATGCCACAGAGTCAGACTGGACCAGTGAGACGGAGGGCGAGGGGAGCTCCACGACGGGGACGACTGGACCCTGCAGCGACACGGACACGTCCTCGGAAGGGGGCTCCCTTGCGGGGGTGGCACCATCCGTGCCCCCCGCCATTACAGGTACAGCCGCCACCCAGCGCACCATCTCCGCCCTCCCAGCAGCCCCTCAGCGTTCGCCCCGTGCCCGCTCTGCCAGGAAGCCGGGCATCTCCTTCGCCCCAGGCACCTCAGGCCCTGCCGCTGTTACCCCCGCTGCCCTCAGTGAGGAGGTCATTGACCTCCTCCGAACGCTCATTGTTGGGCAGACTACCCTTTTGAATGCCATCCAGGGGGTGGAGAGGGAGGTTCATCGCAGCAATGCGTACCTGGAGGGCATTCATTCGGGTCAGGCTGCCCATCAGCGATCGTTCCAGGCTCTGGCCTCAGCACTGATGGCAGCCATTGTCCCTGTCTCCTGCCTGCCTCTACTAACTCCCTCCTCCCAGTCTCCTGTTCCTCTGCCTGTCCCACCCACACCATCAGACCAGCCTGCACACACCCCAACACCCAAGAGAAGCTCATCCAAACATAAGCACCACAGATCACGCAGACATTCACACACGCAACATTCCGATGCAGACATGCCAACAGTCACTACCACCTCTGTGACCCCCACCTCCTCGTCTCCCTCCTCCCTCCCTGTGACGTCTACACTCACACCTCCATTCACCTCACCATTAGCCAATGTTTCCATCACCAGCACACCCTCCACTCCAGTCCGCACACGTGCAGTCACCACCCCCACTGCCATTTACACGTCCCCTGTGTCCTCTCCCACTGTGTCTGTCACCCCCTCTTCCACACCACACAAACGCAGCCACCCACCCACCCAACAGCCATCCACCTCACGACAGCCTATCCCTCCTGCACCTGCACCCAAAGACAGCAAACGTGACTCACCTACAACCACATCCTCTCCCTCCACTCCCATTCCCACTGTACCTACCACTCTCCATTGTCCCAAGAAGCTCTTCCTCGCCACTACTAACTTCTTTCCTGACCCTGAGCCCCCCCCTCCTTCTCGTCGGGGTAAGAAGAGCACCTCAGCCACCACCAGCCCTGCAGCCCCCTTGACAAGGGTGCAGGGGTATTGGAGCCCGCCAGCCCGCATGTCTGGATCTTCGCCCAGCAGCAAGGGGACAGCCAGCCCACCCCCTGGGAAGAGGAGCAGAAGGCGGAAGGGTCGCCGCAGGAGCCCGCCTTCTACATCCCCCCCGGACACCACCCAGAGACAGTCACCAGCCACAGCTCCAAAGGGAGGAAAGGGCCACAGGCCCACGACTAAGGAGGGCAAGGGCAGCAAGTCGGAGAGGTCAGGCAGCAGGCCTGCTGCCCAGGAGGAGCCCACAAGCCCCATAGCCGCTGCCCCGGGAGGAACCGGCACAGCTGCCCCGGGAGAGCCCACCACCCCCATAGCCGCTGCCCAGGGAGGACCCAGCCCAGCTGGCCAGGAGGGCCCCACCACCCACAGCCCAGGTGGGCAGTGAAGGAGCACCATCCCCGCTGCCCAGGAGGGCACCACCAGGCAATTAGCAGTTGGCCATAGACCGGCCGCCGTCTCCAGAACCGCTGAACTGGGCCCCGCCGTCTCCAGAACCGCTGAACTGGGCCCCGCCGTCTCAAGAACCGCTGAACTGGGCCCCGCCGTCTCAAGAACCGCTGAACTGGGCCCTTCAGGGCAAGGAGCGCTGAACTGGGCCCCGCCGTCTCAAGAACTGCTGAACTGGGCCCCGCCGTCTCAAGAACCGCTGAACTGGGCCCTTCAAGGCAAGGAGCGCTGAACTGGGCCCCGCCGTCTCAAGAACCGCTGAACTGGGCCCCGCCGTCTCAAGAACCGCTGAACTGGGCCCCGCCGTCTCAAGAACCGCTGAACTGGGCCCCGCCGTCTCAAGAACCGCTGAACTGGGCCCTTCAGGGCAAGGAGCGCTGAACTGGGCCCCGCCGTCTCAAGAACCGCTGAACTGGGCCCCGCCGTCTCAAGAACCGCTGAACTGGGCCCTTCAAGGCAAGGAGCGCTGAACTGGGCCCCGCCGTCTCAAGAACCGCTGAACTGGGCCCCGCCGTCTCAAGAACCGCTGAACTGGGCCCTTCAGGGCAAGGAGCGCTGAACTGGGCCCCGCCGTCTCAAGAACCGCTGAACTGGGCCCCGCCGTCTCAAGAACCGCTGAACTGGGCCCTTCAAGGCAAGAAGCGCTGAACTGGGCCCCGCCGTCTCAAGAACCGCTGAACTGGGCCCTTCAGGGCAAGAACCGCTGGCCCTTTGGCAGACGTGGCAGGGCAGGATCTATCTCGGGCAGGGCTGTAGGATGTCCTCTGACCAACTTGCCTCCTCCAGTGGCAGTGGGGTCTGTTATGGACTGTATGGACTGTGGCTTTGCTCTCCCCAGGATGGCCCAGTGGGCAGGCCACCCACTGTATGGACTGTATGGACTGTGGCTTTGCTCTCCCCAGGATGGCCCAGTGGGCAGGCCACCCACTGTATGGACTGTATGGACTGTGGCTTTGCTCTCCCCAGGATGGCCCAGTGGGCAGGCCACCCACTGTATGGACTGTATGGACTGTGGCTTTGCTCTCCCCAGGATGGCCCAGTGGGCAGGCCACCCACTGTATAGACTGTTTGGACTGTGGCTTTGCTCTCCCCAGGATGGGCCAGTGGTCATGGAGTCCCCTCGTGGATCTGGCGTCGTGTACTCAAGTGGCTGAGGTGCCCCCCCTTCCCTTCCCCCTGAGGTGCCTGTCCTATTTTCTTTCTGATGCCCCTGCAGTGTTCTCTCGGTGGAGTTCTTGTCGTGGGACTGGGTCTTGCCCCTTTGCACAGGACCCCTGTGATCCACGGACAGTGGTTGGACTACATTTAGTAGCTGTATATATTTTGTACATAGTTTATTTATTTATTGGGATTAATGGTGTACATATTTCAATATATCTGCCCGTTTATGATCTCTTCTTTTGGTCTTTGCATTATTTCGGAGGGGGGTGGTTTGTGGGTTGTGACAGTGATCTGTGGGAATGCATTGATGTGTGTGTTGTAGTGGGTGTGGGTGGGTGGGTGTGTGCCGGTAATCTTTTCCCTCCCCTGTGTCGTAGGTGCCGTACTCACCGATGTCTTCCGCGCCGCCGGGCGTGCTCCTGGTATATGAGCAGGAATAGGAGTGCGGGGATGACCTGCAACTCTGGCTCCATACTGCCGGAATCTCGCGTGGAGTGCGTAGAGGTGAGCGTTTTCCCGTTCGTAGTCTGTTTCCGCCGTGTTCTTATCGGCGGTGCTCCCGCCCCGGAAAAGGTGGCAGATTGGTGGGTCGTAATAGGGTGGGCGGTACTTTGTCTGCCGCCGGGCTGTTGGCGGGAACCGCCGCGCTGTTTGTTTGTACCGCTGTGGCGGTCGGAGTGTTAAGTTGGCGGGCTGTGTTGGCGGTTCCCGCCAGGGTCAGAATTGCATATTTTAGACCGCCGGCCTGTTGGCGGCTTGGCCGCCGCTTTATCACCGACCGCCAGGGTCAGAATGAGGGCCTAAGTCATTTCTTAAGGATTTGGCTATTTCTCATCACCGTACTGCTTTATATTCTCCCCAAGCCAATGGATTGGTGGAGAAGATGAATCAGTTGGTGAGAGCAAGTGTTCAGGTAGCACTTGAGCATAGATTGCCGTTGAAGTGTGTTTTAAGAGAAAAGTTATGGGCTCATAGGAATGCACCTAATGTTATCACAGGTATGTCTCCTTTACGTATTTTAAAGGGCAGATTGGCAGGTTCCAAGTTGAATCCTTCATGGTTGCATTCTGGATCCCAGAAATTAGAAGATGTACCTGATTTTAAGTCTGTCCGGGCCAGAATTGTTGAGAACCAAAATAGGTATAAGAAGAGATTTGATGGAAGGATGTGTGTTAAACAAAGGATTTGGTCCAAAGGAGATTTAGTGTATATTAAAAAACCTGTTTGGTGCCAAAAAGGTGTTTCTAAATTTTCTGGACCTAAGAAAATTGTGGAAATAAAAAAAATGTGGTTGTTCTTGAGGATGGGGAAGTTTGGAGTATGTCTCGTCTTGCCAAGTGTATTAATACTAGGGAATCGAAGGACTCATTGCAACCCGATCCAAATGTGGGTGAGGAAACCAATCCAGGTGTGAGTGAGAAGTTGAGGCGGAGTGTAAGGAACAGAGTTTATCCGAAGCATCTCTCAGATTTTGTGAAATATTAGGATATTGCATTTTTTGTGAAAATGTTTTACACCTTGGAAATGTAATTTCTGTTCATTGTATTTATGATGCTTACATTGTTGTATTAATTTTGTTTATCAAAGCTCTTTATGTAAATGTTGTATTATAGTTATTCTCTTTTACAATGTTTTCTTTTGAAATTTATTTAATGGGTTGTAAAGGGGGAGATGTGTTATGGTTTCATGCATTTGTAATTCACTGTGGAGTCGTGTGGGGTTCCAGGGATGGTGAGGTAATAGGTGGAATCCTGTGATGGGGATTCCAGAGAGGACGGTTGGAGTAGGATGAAGGTGAAGGAGAGATGGAAGATTCATGGGCTGCCTAAGGGTGGATGTTCATTGTACCAGAAGTTATTTATCTACAAATAAAAGTATTGAAACGATACATCATGTCAGCTTTCTCTCTCCTTTGTCCTTCCTATTCCCATCAGTGGCCATAGTTTATTCAGGTCCTGGCTGACTCTCCTGAGTGCCTCCATGGTGCTGTGCTGGGACTCTCTGCCTGCTTCTGTGGCTCAGGCTTCTGGAAACAGCATGCACTGACTCACTTCCTGGTTATGATGTCATCAAGCTGCTCCAGACTACAGAAATTGCAATTTGCGATTTCCAAATACTGATGAACTATTTCACTGAATCGTTATTTGGTACTCGCTATTTGTGATTGTGAATTTCAAGAAATCGTAAAAAAGTCTGCGATGGTGTTGTTACATCACATTTTGCGAATCCCAGTTAGAGATTCAGTAAAAAATGCTAATTGGTATTCGCAAATGCAAACCTTGATACATCTGGCCCTTGGATTTGATTGTCTTGTGTATTGCCATGAAAACATCAGCAATTGTGGGCTAATCAATTATTGGTAAATGATAGGATAAAGCTGCTTTGCTCTGTCACTGAAAATAATACTTTTAAACATTGAGCATTGCAAGATGGCATTCTCAGAACAATTTTTTTACTAGGCTATACAAACTAAAACATGAGTTGAAATGTGCTACACCAGTGCTTTCGAACTTTCAGACCCACAACCAGCTTTATAGAACGACACACATTTGCTACCCACCTATCTTTAATGGGAATGAGGCAGGTGATGTTTTCATGTAGCTAAGGCAATGTGTGGTAGCGCAGTGCCATTTACCGACTGCACATTTTTCACTGAAATTGCAACTAAAGTTGCACAGACATACATTACTGATAAAAAATATATTGCGCACAAATGATGATGTGTTGAAATGGGGTTTCAGCAAATATTTACTTGTGCATGACCAAGTAAAGTATTTTGATATGTTTTGATCCTATGAACACCTCTGCTTTAATCACACTTTAGAATTACAAATAAATTGTGCTTCATTTTTGCTTTTCTAACTCCTGAATGTGTACAATTCATTAACGGGTGTTTACGTTTTGTTCTGTGTTACAAAAAGTGATATCCTACAGCCTTTCCTTTCACACTCTCTGTACCCCAGGAAGATTGTCATATAATTCACTTTTATTTTCTTTCTCTGAGGGCAAAGTGAGAGGATATTGTAAACACCAATCCCCTTGTTAAGAATAAGCAGCAATTTGTCAGAAAAAATAGCCTGAAATTCGAACTCTATCTTTGAAGTGCAGAAAATGTTATTAGGTTCACCCGGGATTTAAAGACATTTTTATTTATTTATTGGACTTTAACGA
The DNA here is from genome assembly GCF_031143425.1 of Pleurodeles waltl. Lineage (NCBI taxonomy): Eukaryota > Metazoa > Chordata > Amphibia > Caudata > Salamandridae > Pleurodeles > Pleurodeles waltl. Next base: position 332,361,193 of record NC_090447.1, read on the forward strand.
CACATCAAAAATGGGCTTAGACCATCCACCTTGTAGAAAGCACTGTGCTGCACTATCAGAATCAATACTCTTCTAAACACGAGGCACTTTGTAGGGTAAGGACTCTGGCATCACCACAGTCAGTGCTACTGAGGAGCTTACTGGTAGGGGTAAGATTATTGTATAAATATATACAAATAAATGTAATAAATCAGATATACCCATGCTGAGTGACTAGATGCTCTGGAATTCAACTAAGCGGTAAAATATGTTTTATAAACCCAGAGGTCATTCCTATGTAAATCAGAACATGGTTGAGTGGGTCAGAGCTTTCAGACTACAAGGGGTGGGTTCTTTCATGTTCTGTTCTCTTCAGCCTACCAAACAGTAAAATTCAGCTGAGTTTTCAGAAAGGGCAACTAATATGCAAATAAAAGAATGTAACTATCTATAAATTTGTCTCACGTGTATTCATTGTGATATCCTGCAGACATTGGAGCCACATTCACAACGTTATTCATGGTGTCCTTTCTTGGTAATTTGAGCTTCATGGAGGTTGGGATGTCTTGAGCAGCTGCAATGATGCATGGAGGCTGGTCAGGAGAATGCAGGAACACAAACACATTTGTATGTTACATGGAGGCTGTATTTGTCAAGTTGGTACATGTAGCAATACAAGTGAAGAAGAAAGAGACTCTATCAGTAACAGAAGTTACACGTAGCACAGCCCTGGTCTAACTGCTTTGGGCACACCAGTGCAGAACCAGCAGCACACCACATTCTTCGATGTCAAACGGAACAGAGGAGGCACGATGGTGCATATGGAAAATAGATGAGGAAGGATACCAGATTGCAAACCGTATGCACACCAAACGTCAGTCTAGATCTAGCTTTCGTTTTGGGTTTAGTGTTTACAATTTAAAAGGAGTCTTAAAATCTTTTTGATTTGACTTTCATAATATTTGCTGAAGAAGACAAAATGATCGAAAGTTTGTACAGAGATCTCATCGCACGGACAAACTAAAATGGATGATTTATTATATTGATCCAAGGGAGAGCAGAGCAAAGATCTAATAGTTCCCAGCAGAAATGTGGCCAGATCAATTATGGTTCGAGACAGGTGATGTTTGTAAAATGACATAATTGGGCAATGAACATTTCTTCAATTCCTCCTGCACCCTAGATGTCGCCATATTACTTGTAAAGAGTTTTTTAACATTACAAATATCCCTTTTAGTCTAAGAAGCGGGAAGCGTAAACAATTCTTTTCATTTCTTTGCTTTAGATGAAGATTGCACATAATTTACCCATGGGATAGAAATAACTTTTACGCGGTTCAAACAATACAGGATAATCTCCTAGTTAAGAGATGTTTGTATATTAGACCAAACAGAGACCCAAATCAGTAATGGTGCAACCTTGATTGAGTCTGACACATATTCCAAACCCAGATCCTCATGTGAAAAAAAGTGTGGTTTCAATGGGGAGAGTTCGAGGAAGCATCTGATGTTAAAATGGGTAAGCACTTCCTCACGTAAACCTCCATCAGAGGCTTGATTGGCTTATTGCCTACCCTTTGGGTGAAGTCAAACACAGCCCCCACTGAACGAGTAAAGCACAAGAAGTGGTTTGCTACACAAGATGACCACAAACATTTAGAATCACACATAATTCCAAAGTTCGGGAAGCTGTAGCCTTGCTCAATACACTTACCCTTAGTCCAAAAAGAATCTGCTTTAACAGCTCCTGCGCTACATATCATATATTTGATTTTAGAAATATTATTTTCCAAGTCTAGTTGTCCATAAAATCGGAAAAGCTGTTCATTAGCACCCTTAGGCCATTAGGAGGATGGGACATCAAAAACAGCATTTCCAGCATAAAGCAGAGCCAGTACTGGTGTGGTCTTGAGCAGGTCGTTCCCTAGGACTTGCAAACTGGCATTTAATCCATTAATGTACAGTAGAAACAGAATGGGTGCCAGGACACAGCCTTGGCAAACCCCACACTGTAAATTAAAGGAATCTACATTCTTCTCCTGGTCCGACCCTTACCGTGGAACCCACCCCTATCTGCAAAGCCCGTAGAAAGACTTCCAGACCATCACCAAGCTCAGGATCAGAAAGAATTGAGCATAATTTACTATGATTAACTCTATCGAAGGCACATCTTAGGTCCATGAAAGAGGGAAGCAGCGTCCCCCTTTCGCAGTCATATACTTATTGATAATCAAGAAGAATTTGAGGTATTGTTCTACTGTACTGACCCCCTCTCTAAAGCTGTATTGCACAGGAGATATCACATAGTTAAGGTCAACCCAGTTCTCGATTCTATTAAGGAGAATACACCCGATGATTTTAACCACAGAATCGAACAAAGAAATATGACTGTAACACTGGTGGTCTTGTCTACAACCCTTCTTGTGAGCAAGAATTACCACACCAGTATGCCAGGAGCTAAGGAGCCAACTTACAGCGGAGCTATTGACAACATTAGTAATGATTGTAGCCCAAAGTTCGATATTCGCCTTGTAGAGGTATATCAGAGCCCCATCAGGCCTGGGTGTCTTCTTGACAGACTAGCAGCAATTGCCTCACGCACCACTATAAGATCAAATCTAATATTCAAGGTAAAAGAAATAGGAGGACACAGGGTAACCGAATGGACTCTCTCCCTAGGGGAAGATTTAATGGCTGTAAGTAGCATTCTGTTAGCCACCCCGACCTCCCCATTAAACCAACCCAAGTCAGGTTTATTATCTTCGAAGGATGGACATAAGTTGTTTTTTATGTTAACATTCAAAAATCAGAATGTTGAAACAACAAAATAAATGGGCTGATGAAGCGACAGAAACAGAGAGAAATTGGATTTAATCACAATATTAAAAACTTTGTGGAGCAATACCTGTAGCTCCGGTTGATACAGGGGAGTGCTAACGCAGATGTCTTAATTAGAAATTTTTAATGAATGTTTATGTATTTTGCATAATGACATGTAGAAAAATGAATAACGTAGAAAAATAATGTGAATGTTTGTCATTGTGACCTCGGAGATTGGCCACGAGTGTTCACGAAATGTACTAAAATATGATTATTCCATATGAAATATTGAACATGTATTAGATTAATGTAGTAATATGTCATATTAAGGGTTATGAATTATGCTTATGCCTATTAATTGTAGGCCTTAACTTAGCAAGTGTCTTGGCTTAGCTTTGCCAGGCCTCATGCAGAAGCTGTATTTCCAAGTGTCTAATGAAAATGCTGACAGGATTAACTAACTGTGACATGCTCATTGTTTTATTAAAATGCTTAGGAGAGGCTTTCTACGAGAACTGACTGACAGGAGATGATGTCTCTAACAATGTATCTAATAGTGTGTATTGTGCATGAGATGTACTTTCCCAGAAAGCAAACAATGAAGACACTGACTGGAGACGAAGAAGCAACAATTTCAATACCTGACGAGCCGGATAATGAGGACATCGTAAAGCTGACCAATCAACGACATGTGAGCAGTGAAATATTAGAAATCATAGATTTGGTAAAGGGAAATTATTTGGTAGGGTAATAACGTACGATTAATTGACTAATTGGAAATTGGGGGAAGGTATGGGGAACTTTGATATAACAACGTGACAGAGGGAAAAAAATACATATCCTGATTTTATGAGGCAATATTGAGTAGAAGAGATTCTGTCATTGGGCTCATACTCTCTGACTGAGAGCCTGATGTGTTGCTGATTGACTGATGACCTGAGGACGAAGACCGATTCTGCTTGCTGACCCGTACCGTGGATAGGTAGATTTGACAATGACTGAATTGCATTTTTATGCCTTTTCTTTCTAGGTACCAACTGCGCTGACTTAGTATTTTCTCTAGGCAGATGGTTTCCAAATTTGTGTTCTAAATTGTTTTGCATGAAGTCCCACATGCTGATGCTAATTGAAGTTACTTGAGGTTACTTACATGACAACTGACGAATCACAGGGACAAAGGGTTTGACAGACTATCTTTCTGAACTTAATGGATTTCATGGTTTTACTGAATTGGGTTTTATTATCGTATTGTGTTGATGCCTTAGAATGTCTTTTGATACAAGCTTTGATTAGGTCACATCTTCTGCATCTTGCTGGTTAACAAGTATTATTAGAATTGTTTTTGATTAAGATTGGATGATTAAAAATTCATGACTTAGTATACTTAAAGAATAGGAAATAAAATTACTAAACTTATACCGAAAGGTGTGGTTATTCATGAGTGAAAATTACTGACTTCATTGATTGTTGAATTGACTAATGGTTCTTGACTATTGTGTATTGATTTCGGATTCTGTATTGAAACTATGGTAAGAACACTCTATATGAATCAAAAGGTTCTTTGACCTATAAGCGCCCCCTTGTAAGTTTACTTATCAAGGAACGGCGCGCCAACAGTTATGGTAGCAGACTGATGGTTAGTTTCTATAGGGGCTTGCCATAGGTGTTCGATATAGAGTGACAGGTGTTGACAGTTGTGTTGGGAGACTGATGGACAGGTGTTCCTAGTTATGGTAGTAGTTCAAAGATTGATCCGTTGGAGAATTCAGTATTATTGAATTTTGGATTTTGTTTTTCAAAATGGCATTTGTAGAAAGAATAATGTTCCCTTAGGTCCAGAAATTACTTTCCCAGAACCTGGATCCCGCTAGTAGTGCTGGGTATGTTCCCGGCATTCCAGTGATAGAGTGAAAGGGATAGGTTGCACTTGCACAACTTATGCAATTCACAGGTGAATTGTGACGTATGTGAGGGAATTTAGGGAGTCTGCATACTCCAGATGAGGTCTTAGTAGGAGTGTGCATACTCCGCAGTATGTGAGTATGGAAGTCGTCAAACTTCATATGTGTGTGACACTTTGTGCTAAAAAATTGTCCACGTGGTTGTTGATGTATGGACCCTGTGTGGTCTAAGACTCTGGAGTATATTGAAAACTGTATGAGACACTAGGTTACATGTTCTAATCTGTCTCGTTTCGTAGGTTGATTGGGTTTGGTCAACAAGTCGGTGTGTACGTTAAGTGAGCGAGAGAAAACTTTTGACTGAGATTTGGCGAGTCCTATGTGCACCAGGACAGACTCATTGATCAGTTGAGAGTAAAATTTGCGTGTTGAATTTTGCTTGCGAATCGGGGAGACTGAGAAAGAGGAATAGCTGCTTGAGCGAAAGGGCAATCAGTGAAAATCTGTAAGGTTTCTGAAGCGATTGTGTTACGTTCCTGTAGTAAACCAGCAGATTTGTTTTTGGTTATTGGATTTTGGTTAGTGCTCGCAATAATTTGCATTAGTTTGTGTGAACTGGAGTTTAGGAGGACAAGCCGCAAGACTTTGTCAGCCGCAGTGTATGTGAGTGTGACGTCACTGGAGCCATGCTGGGATAGGTTGGTTAGAGAGAAGGGTCGCTCACGGATTGGCAGCCGTCTGTGAGAGGAAATTGGTTGAGAATGTGGGTGAAAGGTATCTTGGGAGTAAAAGTCATTTCCTGATCTGAATTTGAATACACAAAGTAGAAAAGATGAATTGTTTTGAGGCGTTAAAGAGTGCCCTCAAGGGAGATATTTACAATAAAGCAAGTGTAGGAGAGCCTGCACCGCCAGGGAATACTCCGGCTTACATTGTAAAGGAGGAGCGAGGTGTTGCGCCATGCCTTTGGATGAGCAGTGGTGCAAGTTGACAGCGAAAAATGGGAGCTTAGCGTTTCCTGAGAATGGGAGGCTCAATTTGAGAATTTTGGAGCAATTGCGGATGGTGCTATGTGAATCGAAGCCCCTTCCGAGACCAGCACAGTTTGAGGCATTGGCAATTTGGGAAATGGTAGCTAGACAGCAACAGCAAATGAAATTTGAGCGGAGAGTGAGAAAGGTAAAGAAGTCACTAGCAGAAGCAAGATGGGATTGGGAGCAAAAGAAATGGAGAGCAGTGACATTGCAGGATGTTAAGTTATTTCCAGCAATTACGCAGGAAGATGAGACGGAAAGAAAGAAATCGACTAGAAAGTAAAATAAGGGGTCGTCTGAAAGTAAGGAAGCAAGAAACTCTTCTACAGTAGAAGAGGACTCTGATACTGAGGACCTTATCACACAGATACTGAGAGATCGACCACCGCCGCATGCGGTGCATGATGATGGTCCGAGTACTAGTGCTGATCCAACAGCCACGGCACAGGCAATGGGGAGAGTGAGTCCGGTACATGTGAATACTAGCCAGACACAGTGTGTGGTGCAAGGACCTAATGTATTGGCTACTCCAGTAGTTCAGGCACAGATGCATCCACCACCCATTCAGAGAATTTATCCAGATGTGCCCGTTTTAGAGACGACTTTGAACTTAGTGGTACCTACGGAGCAAGTGGTTCCAAGACCACTGTTGGTTCAGACTGAGCTGACACCGATTTTGTTGCCCCAGGTTGAGCCACAGGGGATGCCGAGGTTTACACCAATGACAGGGACACAGTCAGACTGGACACCGATTATGAATCAGCGCAAGGGAGTTACTCTCCCACAATGTTCAGGTCCTAAAGCAGCCCCAGATGCAATATCACTGCCAATTGCCGTTGGTCCAGCGGTACCATTATTTGCATAGAAGAAACCAGACATGAATGAGGAAGGGAAGATGTCTCAGAGTTTAGTGAGGAGGGGACCGATTGAACAAGCACAGGTAGTCTCTTCTTTGGGCCGGACGTTTGATGGGTCAAGATCATTGTTAGATCTCAGTCCACTTGTTGCACTTCCAGATACTGTAAACGGACCTAGTGCAGGTCAGAGACTGAAATTATTGACACCAAAGACATCAAGTGCAGTGGTACAGCAAGTGCCACTGATAAATGTAAGTAACATTTTGATACAGGGACTGACAGCTCAGCAGGTGACCGAATGGTTGGACAAGCTGACTACCCCACAGAATGCTTCCAAGGGTGAAGAGCAGATCAATTGTGTAAGGCTAAGCATTGAAGCGAATGAACTGGTTGAGGGAACAGTGGGGGTGAATAGATTAGAGTTATACACAGAGGCAGAGTTGAGATACTTACGCCCGAAAATTACAAGAGAAGTGAGCAAGATACATCAGAGATTAGCAGACTTGGCAGAGAAACATGACAGAGAAATTGAGAAAATGAAGCACCTGAAGAGAAGCTACAGGTTAGATTTTTTTGGCAACGATTTTGAAAACATGAGGTCAGCTCGAATGAAGGCACACCTGAAGTGTGGTACTGAAAATTCTGGACCCGTGTTATAAACATCGTCGTATCACAACGATTTTGGTATCAGCAGACCGAGAATGATTAGAATAGTATGCACAAGCATTGTATTCATATGCGGGTGACGAAATCACCCAAATATCAGAGTTTCCGTCCTGAACCCTCGGGTTCCATTTAAACGACATTTTGTGATTGCCCTCACATAGGCCAATGACTAATGCCGAAAACGAGTCTGAAGGACACGTACATCTTTGCTGACTCCTCTGTGACCTGGGCAAGCTGACTCCACTGCCTGAAGCCAAACCTGTTCGGCCAGTTTCTTTCCCAGTGGCCGAATGAGATTAGTATCAAGGCACAACACATCATAAAACCTTTCATCACACACAAACCATGCCTAATCTTACACGCACCTGTCCCTGTTTCTTTCTTTATGACTTGCTTTACAAGGAGGAGGTGCCTGTTTATATTGGGGGTCCGTCGATATCTGATGAAAGTACTGAGCCTTGCCGGGTAATTGATTGAGGGATGGACAAACTGAAATATGGGCTTGTCATCATAACCCTGCTATTTCTTTGTAGTGAAAATATGTGAATGGTCAACTGCAAAATAAGGAATGTTTGCCTAAAGCATAATATTTTGTATAAAAGAGAAGGTTAGCTTTGCAAGGGCAGCAGTCTCCTGAGAATATACACCGTGTTGTACTTCTAGGATACCTGTTACTGGCTGCAGCCAATAAACAAGATCTTTGACTTCACCAAGAAGACTCTGTGTTTCTGTAGTCTGAAACAGAAAGGACTCGAAGTCTTAGGGTGTGTTCCCTGGCACCACTGGGTTCTGAAAAACCCAGTACTTCACAAGGAATTACTGCAAAGTGCTCAGGTTTGGGGAGCATTAGAAAAGTGGGAAGGCAGATGGGCAAAGAAGAAGGATAAAGTGAAACGAGATTCTGTAGAGGTGACTCAGAATGTACAACAGGGCAAGGATCCAGTAAAGGTTTTACCAATGAAAGAGATTCCAGGGGGACAGTTTGGCCATGTTCCTTAGCATCGGAGTGATATTCTGTCATTCACAAATGATTATTCAAAGTTGAGGGGAAAGCAGGTACAATGGTATCAGCAGATTTGTGAAGCTCTTGAAATGTTTGTGGGAAGAGTTGAATACCTTACTGGAGATAGTGGTTCAAGCAGACTGTGGGTTGAGTGTTGGTAGACTGGCCAATAAGTGAGCTAGAGAGGGATAAGAATACAGGTGCACCATCACCTGAGGTAATGAAACATTACTATAAAGTAATTGAATTCCTGAAGATGAGGATTTCGCTCAAAAATATCAATTGGCAAAGAATTGACAGGACAGTGCAGGAGGTGAAGGAATCAACACATGCTTACTATGAGAGGTTGTTGAAGGCGTTCAAGGAGTACAGTGACAAGGAAGCAATTGAGCCAAAAGACATGCTGCATTTCGTGTTTAGGTTTGTGGAGGGACTGAGACCTGAGATAGGTCAGATGATTAATAGTCATTTGATTTGCTGGCAAGCGAAGCCGATTGATGAGGTGTTGCAGTATGCGAAATACTGTAGTGACGAGATTGAGTTGAAGCAAAAAAAGTTGAAAGAGAAGGTGATGCAGATTAAGGCAGCTCAAACTGGAGTACAAGGGACTTTTGTGCAACAGATGTCACAGCAGTAGGGAAATGTCATGTTCCAGCCTCAAATGAGAGGTAGAGGTCGCGGAGGCAATATGATTCGTGGTCCGGATTTAAACACCGTAGTGGTGCAGGGTGATGTGCAGGGAATGAAGAAGTTATTGCCATGTCACATCTGCGGGGTCGTGGGACACTGGAAGCTGGAGTGTCCGACGACAGTGCAGGAAGGTGTTGTTCAGCAAAATAATGACGTCAAAGTATTTCAGACTATGAGAGGACCAAGATTGAGGGGTCCTAATCCAAATTTCCAGAATAATGTGAATCAATTGCAGAATTTTCAGCCCATGCAACAGGTGCAAATGCCCCGTGCACAAGTGTCACATTTGCAGCCAATGCAGCAGCAGGTTACCATGGTACCTACACAGCAAATGCAGATACCTCAAGCCCTGATGGAGCAGCAACAGATGATGCTTAGTCAACAGGTCACAGGTCAGAGACATGACAGAAGTAGTAATGCAGTACACCAATTCCCATTACACAGTGAGAATTAATTAATTGGTGACTGGGTGAATGATAGTTTGGATGAGGAGGCATGTGTGCTTGCAGCTTCCTTAGAAATGGACCAGAGAGGACCCTATGTGAGAGGGAAGGTTATGGGTCATAAAGTTTAATTTTTGGTAGGCACAGGAGCTACACGTTCTACAGTGAGAAGTGCAGAAGTTCAAAATTTGCCCCTTTCAGGTCGAAATTTTCAGGTTGTGGGGGTAGCGAATCAGTATTTGACAAACCCAATTCCAGATCCAGTGCAAATTGAGATTGGCAATTTTCAGGGACTGCATACATTCGTAGTTTGTGATTCGAGTCCAGTATCCCTACTGGGAAGGGACTTGTTGTGTAAGACCAGGTGTCTGATTACTTGTTCAACCGATGGAATTGAGATCCAGACAAATAGTGATGATGAGGACGATCCAGCCCCAGAACCCGAGTGTGAGACTACCAATGAAGAGCATCCCTTGATTGAATTTTTCCTGATGTTCACCGTGCATTCTGATTTGCAAGGAACGGTTCAAATTGTTTGTGATTTGACAGGGAAAGAAGTGGGTTTAATCAAAGGAGTGGAACCGATTAAGGTCACATTAAAGCTGAATGCAGAGTTTCCGCAGCTTCCCCAGTATAATGTGACACAAGATGTACTGACGAAGGTGGCTCAGATAATTTCAGATTTCGTGAAGCAGGGAGTTTTGAAAGAGGTTTTGAGCAGCCTATGTAATTCACCGATAATCAGGTTGAAGAAGCCATGTGGGAAAGTTCGATTTGTTTAAGATTTGAGGAAAATAAATGACATTGTGGTCAAGTGTTGTCCCGTAGTGCCCAACCCAGCTATAATAATGTTCCAGATACCATGCGATGCAGAATGGTTCACAGGTGGTTGGTTTGTCACAAGCGTTCTTTTCTGTGCCTCTTCATGAGGATAGTCGATTTCAAATTCCTAGATCATATCTACTGCTGGTGTAGACTTCCTCAAGGGTACACAGAATCACCATCCTTGTTTAATCAGATCTTGAAAAATAATTTGGAGTCATTAGAAATACCTTTCCAATCGACTATGGTGCAGTATATTGATGATTTGTTGATTGCATCCAGGACAAGAGATGAGTGTAAGTATGACTCCAATGGTCTATTGAATCATTTGGGAAAGTTTGGTCATAAAGTTTCACCATTGAAGTTGCAGTACTGCCAGAAGGTAGTGAAGTATTTGGGTCACCAGATTGAGAAAGGACCGAGGAAAATATCCAGAGAGAGGATCAAAATGATACTGCAGATGAATCCCCCGACTTCACAGAGAGATGTTAGAATGTTCCTGGGAATGGCAGGGTATTGTCACCAATGGATCCCGAATTTTGCGGAAATCTCAAAACCATTGCAGAAGTTGACCCATAAGGATGTTACAGATCCCATAGCATTTGATAAAGATCAGATTAAAGCACTCACTGAACTAAGAGAGAGTTTGTGCAGAGCTCCAGCACTGGGTATGCCTGACTACACAAAGCCATTCATATTGTTTTGTCATGAGCGTGATGCATGTTCATTGTCTGTCTTGACGCAGGTCCATGGAGGTGCTCATCGCCCAGTAGCATATTTTTCAGCTACCTTGGACCCGGTTGCAGCACTTTACAAGGTTGTTTGTGAGCTGTTGCCGCAGATGGTCAGAGTCTTCACAGTGTGAAGGAGTAGTGATGGAATTTCAATTGAGATTTTGCTGACATGGACGAACACCCAATACTTGACTGGTGCTAGACTGACTAGAAATGAGACGAGTATTTTGGGTGCTCCAAATGTGACACTGAAAAGATGTACAGTGCTGAACCTGGCAACTTTACTTCCAAGTGATACAGCTGAAATTGAGAAAGAGAAGGATGTTGAACACGAGTGTCTCGAAGTAACTGAGTTGTGCACGAAACCGAGATCTGACATTAGAGATACCCGATTGGAAGAAAATGACCAAATTGTTTTTGTCAATGGTTCTTGTCTTAGAGACAGTACAGGGACACTGAGAGCAGGATATGCAGTGTGCACAATTATAGGTACCTTAGAAACTTCCAGGCTTCGAGGAGTGTATTCTGCTCAGGTAGCGGAATTGGTTGCTTTTACTAGGGCGTGCCATGTTTCTGCTCGATTGAGAGTTACTATCCATGCAGATAGCCAATACGGATTCGGAATAGTTCATGACTTTGGTCGATTGTGGTCACAGAGAGGTTGCTTGACTTCTACTGGGTCACCAGTGAGAAATGGAGAGAGAATAAAGGAGTTGTTATATGCGATTCAACTGCCTGAAGAAATTGCCGTGGTGAAATGCAGTGCACATCTAAAGTCACAGGACTATGGTCCTCATTGTGACATTGGCGGTAAGTCCCGCTTACCGCCATGCTGACTGCCCCCAACATACCGCTACTGCGGCGGTATACTGCTACCCATATTATGACCTACACATAGCAATCCGTCACTATACAGACACACACACAAGTCCGCCAGCCCAAAGGTCAGTGATAAACAGGCGGTACCAAAACCCACACCGTTACACCAACAGAACTACACCCACAATATTATGACGCACGAATCACTGTGGCAGACATTCAACCACGGTAAACCATTGGCAGTACATACTGCTGCGCTCAAAATACACATGCAAAACAACACCACATTGGACAATTCAAGCTACACACCCTGACACACATACACACACCACACCTACACCACTATAAAACACACACTCACATTACCCACATCCCTTTACGACTAACAAAAATTGCCACTAGAGAGAGATACAGCAAGAGCACCCACAGAACCAGAGCCACAGAACACCATCACCGATACACCATCCACACACCTCACAGCACACCCCAACACATCACCCCACACACCCTCACACACACTACTCACACTACACCCATGGCACCACAAAGAAACCCCAGGTTCTCAGAGGAGGAGCTAAGGGTCATGGTAGAGGAACTCATCCAGGTAGGGCCACAGCTATTCAGATCACAGGTGCAGCAGACATCTATCACTAGGAAGATGGACCTATGGAGAAGAATCGTGGACAGGGTCAACACTGTGGGACAGCACCCAAGAACAAGGGATGACATCAGGAAGAGGTGGAACGAACTACAGGGGAAGGTGCGTTCCGTGGTAGCAAGACACCAGATAGCAGTACAGAGGACTGGCGGTGGACCCCTCTCCTCCCCCAGAACTAACAACCTGGGAGGAGCAAGTCTTGGCAATACTGCATCCTGAGGGCCTGGCAGGAGTAGTAGGAGGACTGGGCTCTGGTAAATCAAATCTTTACTACTTTCACCACCCCACCAGCATGCCATCACATACCCCCACCGCTACCCTCTCCCCCACCACCCCACTGCCTCACATACACCCCACCATCACAACCCACCCATCCCAGGACCCAGCACTGCATGCACCACCAATGCATGGACACCAATCACAGCCCTGCATGCACACTAGAGAGAATCACCTAGTCCACAAAATAACTACTCATACAAGGCAAAACTGACAGGGCACTCACAACCATAGAGGCCAACACACCCATGCACAAGATGTCACATGCAGAAACAATAACACTGCATTTACATCCCCACAGGTCCCCCACACAACGTCACCGGAGAGGAGGTGCCAGCAACATCCAGTCCCCCGCCAGAAGAGGCCCACAGTGATGACAGCAGCTCTACTCGCCTGGATCAGGATGACCATCCTGGCCCATCAGGGACCTCCAGACAGTTGGTTACCCAGGCACAGTCCCATACCACCACAGAGCCTCCCCCCTCAGGAAACACCACCACAGCACCCACCCAGCGGGCCCATACCTCAGTCCCCAGGACACGTCAATCAGCAGTGTATCCACCACTACAGGAACCCCAGGGCACACCATAAACACAGGACGCTCAGGGACCTGGGGTCACTGGCAGTGGGCACACGGTTCAGGGGACAGAGGCACAGGACAACAGGGAAGCTGGGAGGACTGTTGTGTGACAGGGGGACGACAGGCCCAGGGAACCAACCCTCCATGAGGCACTCAGCAGCATCCTAGGAGCATACCACCATTCACAGGAGACGATGGGACAGATACTGGCCAAGTTGCAGGAGACCCAGCGGCTGCAGGAGGGACAATACCTGGGGATCAGGGAGGGCCTGATTGACATCAGCACTACCCTAGTCACCATTGCAAGGGTGCTGGCAGACATGGCCAACACCATGAGCAAGGCAGTGGCACACCAACGGGCCCCTGACACTAGCCACACCGATGAACAGCCCTCCACCTCTGCTGACGCTAGTGGACAGTAGGCCCCACCACAGGAACAACAGGCCACCAGCACCGTCACCTGCACCACTATCAGCACCGCCACCAGCACCACTGGCAGCAACAGCAGCCCCAGTGGACAGCTGTCTGAGGCCACAGGGGATGGGCTGGAGCCTCCCCCCACCACTGCTAGCACCGCCACCAGCACTGCCATCAGCACCACCACCTGCACCACCATCAGCACCGCCACCTGCACTGCCACCAGCACCACTGCCAGCAGTAGCAGCTTCAGTGGGCAGCCATCTGAGGCTGCAGGGGAATGGCTGGAGCCCTCCCCCAGCACTGGCAGCACCGTCACTAGCACCGGCACTGCCACCACTGAGCAGCCGTCGCTGCCGGCAGGCAGTGTGTAGTTCTGCCTCCATGGAGTGTAATGCATCCTGCCCACTGCAAATCGTGTGGGTCTGACACCCAGGTGAGTGACTGTGACCTTGCACTCCCCAAGATCTGCATCTCAGGGCACAAAGCCCCCTCCAGAACCAGTGAAAGAAGCCATCCACTCACCCCCTCCTTGCCAGGATGAAGCACACTGGGCACAATGCCCCCTCCAGAACCAGTGGAAGAAGGCATCCACTAGAGAGACTGTGGCCTTGTACTCCCAGGACCAAGCAGTGGGCAAACCACCCACTTGAGAGACTGTGGCCTTGCACTCCCCAGGACCAATCAGTGGGCAAACCACCCACTTGAGAGACTGTGGCTTTGCACTCCCCAGGACCAAGCAGTGGGCAAACCACCCACTTGAAAGACTGTGGCTTTGCATTCCCCAGGACATCACACAGGGCATGTTGCCCCCTCCAGGACAAGTGGTGTTGTACCATCTTCCTGCTGAGGTGCCCCCCATTCCCCAGCCCCCTGAGGTGCCTGTGTATTTTTGACCTGATGCCCCAGCGGTGTTCTCACTGTGTTGATGCAGGAGTAAGGTGGGGCCTTGGCCTATGTGATGTGGCCCTGTGGCCCACGGACATTATGGACTGGGCAGTGTCCCTCCATTTGTATATAGTGTAAATACTGTTTTGAATTTTGAGGATGTATTTATAGGTATTTGTCTTTTTACACTCACTTCAATCATTTCCTTTTGTCCTTGCATTATTCCTGAGAGGTACATTGTGGATGTGTAATGTTGTTGCATCTGTTTGTGTGAATGTTGTTGGGGGTGGGGGTGTTGCGTGTTGTGTGTGTTTGTCACTCTCTTTTTCCTCGCCCCTCCTCTGTGTTCTAGGCGGCAGTACTCACCGTGGTCGTCGTCGCTGGCGGTGTTATTCCTGGTGTAGTAGGAGGTAGACCAGCATGGGGCACACCTGCAGTTCGGGCTCCATGGTGGTGTGGTTCTTCCCTGAGTCTCCAGAGGTGAGTCCTTTGACTTCTGAGATCTGTTTCTGCCGTGCATTTGTTGTCGTTGGTACCGCCCTGGAAAAGGTGGCAGTTAAATGCAGGGAAAGGGACAGTGGTGAATGTGAGCCACATTGGAAGAGCAGGAGGTCCATTCAGCAGAATGCAATTGTATTTCTTTGAGATGCCTGCATGTGGAGGTCTGAAATATGTGTTGGTGATTGTGTGCATTTTTAGTCACTGGATTGAAGCGTACCCTACTATGAGAAATGATAGCCTCATAGTAGCAAAATTGCTGCTTAGGGAACTGATACCATGTTTTGGATTTCCGATCTCTTTAGAATCAGAAAGGGGAATGCAGTGATTAAACTGTTGTGTGCAGCACTGAACATTGAGCAGAAGTTGCATTGTAGTTACCGCCCTGAAGCATCAGGACTGCTGGAGCAGATGAATGATACCTTGAAGTCACGAATTGCAAAAATGTGTGCAGCCACAAATCTGAAATGGCCAGATGTGTTGCCTTTGGTATTGATGCCAATACGAAACACACCTGACAGGAAGACAGGATTGTCACCCCACGAGATTCTAATGGGCACAGCAATGAGGTTGCCAGCAGTTCCAGCCAATGCACTTGTCAACATAACAGATGATATGGTGTTGGACTACTGAAAAGGTCTGGCTGATGTGGTTCGCTCTTTCTCTCAGCAGGTGGCGCTCACCACACTGCCGCCAATCCACGATCCAGGGCACAACCTGAGGGCCAGTGATTGGGTTGTTGTCCGCAAGCACGTACGCAAGACGTGTTTGGAGCCTCGTTGGCGGGGACCTTACCAGGTGATCTCAATGACTACGACAGCTGTGAAGTACGCAGGGATCCCTAACTGGATTCACGCGAGTCACACGAAGAAAGTGGCATGTCCACGGGGATCATGAATAAGCGTTGTTGAGAGTACCAACAACTGTGAGACAAATTATAGCACCGGAACCGGAAAAGGAGCAAGGAAGAACTGAAGCTGAACCTGAGCTCATTGAGGACGGTTCTATCACCCCTGTGAGAGACAAAAGTGAAGACCTCCAGGAGGGTGCAGAGGAACCTATTGCAACTGAACCAGCAGAAGAGTCAAGTACTGAGAGGGCTCTCCCAGAAGCAGATGATTCTGAGAGACAAACAGAGCAAGTACCAGAACAAGAAGAGGAGGGAATTGAGTGGGATCAAAGTCAAAGTGATCTGACTCCATCTGAACCTCTTGCAGGTTCATCAAAAGAAAACACCACAGAAAAAGAAAAGAGTTCGAGTCCAACCCTGAAGAGAATACTAACAGAAGGTACACGAGAAGGAGATAAGTGGCCAAATTCACAATTGGAGAAAAGGAAAGAGTTGATTGTCGATCAAACAACAGAGGAAGGAGTAGACACTACGAGAAAAGAAGAACTGAGTGAAGGAGAGTTAAGTGGTCATCGAAAGTTGAAAAGAAAGAGAATAGTAAGTCAAAGATACGCAGGTCCTGAATGAGCATATGCAACTACAAACGAATGGCTACACAAGGTTTTGTCTTTTTGTTTTGATAGGGAAGTTCTGAGTCAGTATTTTGAAGTGACCTGAATAAAATGAATGAACTGAAATGTTGAAACAATCTGAGAAACATTTTTGAGAAAGAGACTGATGAAATACCCGGATGAAACATTGATGACCTGATTTGACATTTGAAAAAGATTTTGACAAAGCTGCTAACCGATTTTGACAAGGAGAAGGGTTCCTGGAAGTGAAACTGAACTGCTAAAAGAAGAATTGTCTATTTTTGATTTTGATGCACTTTTCTGAAGTTACTTCTGCTTTCTGATTCTTTACAGATCATGGCTGATGTAGATAAGCAAATTAGGGATGTGAGGCACTGTAAATATATGAGCATTGGTTTGGCATTTATGTGTGGGATATTGCTTATAGTGTTGATTGTGGGTATGTTTGTTCTTGACGGGAAAGAAGCCAACCATACTTCTGCTTTTGAGACTACTACATTAGCGTCTTTAGAAAGATTTAAGTTAGATGAGAAGTATTTGCATGAGTTTACTAATGTTCAAGGAGAACTTTCTTCTAACATTTTCTATTGCTTATTGAGTGAGTGTGTTGAGACGATGGATGCAAGGGATTGTCTTGTGTGTACGCAGATTCCTTCATCAGTCGAGGAAGGAGTCACTTACCATAGCCTTCCACTAACCTATAGAATAAGTTGTAGTCTGTTACTAACAAGATTCTATAATCAAGAGTACATTCAATATTTTTATTCCAATCACGACCTCGTGTTTTCGTTTGTTACCATTATCAGGTATTTGAGTAGAGTAGCTGAGGATAATAATATAGAATTAGTTAGAGGATTCTTTGAACCTACACTAACATTTGGGACTGCTTATGCTCATAAGAATAACTTCACAGGCTTGCTTACACCTTTAGAGAAGAGCTTCTTAGATCACACTGATGACAGTAGAAAGGCACTTAAGGAGAGATTAGAAAAAGGCTTAGAGAAGAGGACTTATCGAAATGATTATGCTTACACTGCAATTAAAACACAAAGAAAATTAGCTTTCGATGCATTACATGTAGGGAAGCTTTGTATATATAGGTCTAAATCACGTACTGACACTTTATTTGTGGGTTCAAGTGAATGTCCGCATGTGTTTTTGTTTCAAAGTAAATGGACATTTATGTTGAATGGGCAGGACCCTGCGATTCCGGTGGCCTACTATATGTATGGATTTAATGCTTATTACCGTCGTCCAAGAGGACAG
This sequence comes from Pleurodeles waltl, assembly GCF_031143425.1. Taxonomy (NCBI): domain Eukaryota; kingdom Metazoa; phylum Chordata; class Amphibia; order Caudata; family Salamandridae; genus Pleurodeles; species Pleurodeles waltl. The sequence continues at coordinate 332,379,025 of NC_090447.1, forward strand.
TATGGGACAAGTTATTTGAGGATAGTATTCCCAAAGATTTACCAGATAGAGGATTTGAAAAAGTTTCCGAAATTGACAGAATTACATTGTAAGAGACAGAGGAGGGAAACCTCTTCTGCGATAGTGGGAGATTTATTTGGTACGGTGATTCCTTTAGTGCGAGTCATCCTAAATTTGATTAAGATTCGAAAGTTGTCTACTATTGTGGATAACATGCTGACAAATTTTTCAGGGGCTATACTCCTGATAGATACTGAATTGGCTGGGATAGAGCTATGACTCTTCAAAATTGTCTTGCTTTAGACATTCTTTTAGCGAAAAATGGCAGAGTCTGTAAAATGATTAACTCTAGGCATTGCTGTTCTTATATTCCTAACAATAGTAAAGAGATAAGAGACTTAGGCCCTGATTTATACTTTTTTTGACCCTCATTACCGTCATTTTTTTAAGCAAAAGCAGCAACTAAAACTTACAAAATACAATTCTATTTTGTAAGTTTGCGCCGCTTTTACGTCAAAAAATGACGCTAATGCAGCACAAAAAAGTATAAATCAGGGCCTTACTTACTAATCTGACTAACGCAAGTAGTGATTTCAAGGAGTTGAAAGAATCAGGTGTTTGAGAAAAGGTTGGTAAGGGGTTTACTTCAGTGGGGGATTGGCTTAGTAGTATTTGGAATGGGGTACTATTGAAATTCATACAGGGAATATTAATTGTCATAGTTTGCTTATTGGAAATATGGGGATTATGTAAATTATGCAAAAGAATTAAATTAAAAAGGTCTAAAAAATTATCAGAGGGGGGAAGAGATAAATAGGGAAAGAATAAATGGAAAATTCAAGGAGAAGTCAAAATGTTGAAGAGATAGAATTGTGAAATTGTGGGTGGTAAATTTGGTGTGATTACATATTTAGTCATCAGAGGAGGGATTGCTAACGCAGATGTCTTAATTAGAAATTTTTTATGAATGTTTATGTATTTTGAATAATGACTTATGTAGAAAAATGAATAACGCCGAAAAATAATGTGCACGTTTGAAATTGTGACCTCAAAGATTGGCCACCAGTGTTCACGAAATGTACTAAAATATGATTAATCCACATGAAATATTGAAAATGTATTAGATTAATGTAGTAATATGTCATATTAAGGGTTATGAATTATGCTCATGCTCATTAATTGTAGGCCTTCACTTAGCGAGTGTCTTGGCCTAGTTTTGCCAGGCCGCATGCAGAAGTTGTATTTCCTAGCGTCTATTGAAAATGCTGACAGTGTGAACTAACTGTGAAATGCTCATTGTTTTAATAAAATGCTTAGCAGAGGCTTTCTATGAGAACTGACGGACAGGAGATGATGTATCTTGCAATGTATCTAATAGTGTGTAATGTGCATGAGATGTACTTTCCCAGGACGCGAACAATGAAGACACTGACTGGAGATGAAGCAACAATTTCGATACCTGACGAGCCGGATGATGAGGACATCAACGACATGTGAACTGTGAAATATTAGAAATCATAGATTTGGTAAAGGGAAATTATTGGGTAGGGTAATAACGTACGATTAATTGACTAATTGGAAATTGGGGGAAGGTTTTGAGAACTTTGATATAACAACGTGACAGAGGGAAAAAGACAGAGACTTATCCTGATTTTATCAGGCGATATTGAGAAGAAGAGATTTGTGATTCTGTCATTGGGCTCATACTCTCTGACTGAGAGTCTGATGCATTGCTGATTGACTGATGACCTTGGGAGGAAGACCGATTCTGCTTGCTGACCCATACCGTGGATAGGTAGATATGACAATGACTGAATTGCATTTTTATGCCTTTTCTTTCTAGGTACCAACTGCGCTGACTTAGCATTTTCTCTAGGAAGATGGTTTCCAAATTTGTGTTCTAAATTGTTTTGCATGAATCCCCACATGCTGATGCTAATGGGAGTCAGTGGAGGTTACTTACATGATGTCTGACAAATTACAGGGACAAAGGGTTTGACAGACTATCTTGCTGAACTTAATAGATGTGATGGTTTTACTGAATTGGGTTTTATTATCGTATTCTGTTGATGCCTTAGAATGTCTTTTGATTCAAGCTTTGATAAGGTCACGGCTTCTGCGACTTGCTGATTGACAACTATTATTAGAATTGTTTTTGATTGGATGATAAAAAATTTATGACTTAGGGGGTCATTCCGACCTCGGCGGTAAAAGTCGCTTACCGCCGGCCAGAAGGCCGCCATAACACCGCCGCGCCCGCGGGAAACCGCCACGGTCATTCTGACCCGCAACTGGCAAACCGTCAAAAATCCGACATCCACAAAAGTCCGCCACACCAAAGGTCAGCGGGAAACTGGCGATGACCAAACCTCCACCGTCACGCCAACAGAAATACGCCCATGCCATTCCGACCCGCAAATCCCCGCAGCGGTCTTTCAACCGCGGTATTCCATTGGCGGTACACACCGCCGCGGTCAAAATACACACACCTTTACAAAACACTACCACATTGGATAATTCAAAATACACACACCTGAGACACATACACACACCACTCCCACACACCCAATTAACTATAAAACACATACCCACATCACCCACAAACCCCTACGACCACAATTGTGAGTGAAGGACAGAGAGAGAGAGCACAGCATAGAGTACACCATCACACAGAGGCAAATCACAACATCACCCACACAATTTCCACGCACAAAACACCATACACCACCACACTCACCACACTCTACAACACATACACCACCCCTCACCTCATCCACACCACCCCATGGCACCCCAAAGACACCCCAGGTTCTCTGACGCAGAACTCAGGGTCATGGTGGAGGAAATAGTTCGTGTAGAGCCCCAGCTCTTCGGTGCACAGGTGCAGCACACCACCATTGCCAGGAAGATGGAGCTATGGAGCAGAATAGTGGACAGGGTCAACGCTGTGGGACAGCATCCACGCAATCGGGACGACATCAGGAAGAGGTGGAACGACCTACGGGGGAAGGTGTGTTCCATGGTATCAAGGCACAACATCGCGGTACAGCGGACTGGCGGCGGACCCCCACCTACTCCCCCAGAATTCACAGCGTGGGAGGAGGAAGTCTTGCATATCCTGCATCCTGAGGGCCTCGCAGGAGTAGGCGGAGGAATGGACTCTGGTAAGTCAAATCTCCACTGCTTCATTCCCCCCACCCCACCTGCATGCCAAATCATACCCCCACCCCCATCACACCAACTCCTTGCAAATGGCTCACCATCACATCCCACCCATCCCAAAACCTAGCCCTGCGTGCGTCCCCAAAGCATGGACACCCATCCCCAAAGCATGCCCACTGCACACACCCATCACCCCCACAATCCACCGTCACAAAAGCCCCCACAAGGGAATGCCAGCACTTGGGGACACGGCCACCCACCCATTACACGAAATGCCACACACAGAAGCAATAACCATACTCTTATACCCCTGCAGGACCCGAACGCCACCACACCGCCCAGGAGGGTCCAGAGATGTCCATCCCACCCCCAGAAGAGGCCCCCAGTGATGACAGCAGCTCTGTCTCCCTGGACCCTGATGACCAGCCCGGCCCATCGGGGACCTCGGGACAGTCGGTTCCCCACAGACAGCCACAGGCTACACCAGACCTAACCCCCTCTGGGAACACCAGCACAGCTCCCACCCAGCGGGCCCATGCCTCTGTCTCCAGGACACGTCAATCAGCGGTGTGTCCACCACTACAGGGCACCCAGGTTGACCCACCTCCCCAACAACAACAGGGACCTGGGGGCAGTGGTAGTGGGCACACCGTCCAGGGGACAGAGGCCCAGGGAAACAGGGGAACTGGGAGGGCTGCTGTGCGACAGGGGGAGGACAGGCCCAGGGAACCGACTCTCCAAGAGGCCCTCTCCTCCATCATGGGAGCATACCACCACTCCCAGGAGACGATGGCTACGGTACTGGCCAGGTTCCAGGAGATCCAGGTCATGCAGGAGCAACAGTACATGGGGTTCAGAGAGGAACTGAGGAACATTAGTTCCGCAATGGGGACCATCGTCGTGGCCCTAACCCAGATAGTCACCACATTGCGGGACCATGTGGCACCACAAAGGGCCCCTGTCACTAGCCTGGACCAGGAACAGCCTACCACCTCCGCCGGCGCTAGTGGACAGGAGGCCCCCACACAACGACAGGCCACCAGAACCTCACCTCCTGCAGAAGAAGAACCACCCCGCAAGCGGAACCTGAGATCTCACAAGAAGACAGAGTAGGATTGCAAGACCCCCGCCAGCAAACGATACCCCCTGATGTCATCCCACTGTCCCACATTGTCACCCTGTCCAACCTTGAACTGCCCCTGCTCCATCCTTCCACAGGCATATGGACAATGCACCTGTGCGACTGAGAACTGGACTCTGCCACGGACATTACTCCACCATCACCCATCCCCGTTTTACAATCATGTTCCTTAAATTTAGCACTTGAATTAAATCACTTCTTGCACCCAAAAAATCTGGAGTCTGCTTGTATTTTGAACAAATGTATTAGACATAACAGTGCCAAAATGTTCAGTTACATTGTGATGACAACATACCACTGTCACACAGCTGTAGTCCATGGGCAAACAAAGCAGAGGTCACGCAGTGGGGCCCACAGCTCTGAAAACGGAAGGGAAAGTCACAACTCAGTTAACAGGAACTGGGGGGGAACTCAGACAGTAGAGAGGCAGGAGACTTTAAGTAAATGTAAAATGGCGTGGTTGATTCGTACCTGTGTGCTACTGAAAATACTGTTGTATCACTGTGTCCCTGTTGTCTGTGTCGTCCCCGTCGTCTTCCTCCTCTTCACTCTCCACAGGCTCCACAGCTGCTACAACACCACCATCTGGACCATCCTCCTGCAGGAAAGGCACCTGGCGTTGCAAAGCCAGGTTGTGAAGCATACAGCAGGCCATGATGATATGGCACACCTTCTTTGGTGAGTACATTATGGATCCATATGCCATATGCAGACACCTAAACCTTGCCTTCAGGAGGCCGAAGGTTCTTTCTATAACCCTCCTAGTTCGCCCATGGGCCTCATTGTAGCGTTCCTCTGCCCTTGTCGTGGGATTCCTCACTGGGATAAGTAGCCACGACAGGTTGGGGTAACCAGAGTCACCTATTAGCCACACACGGTGTCTCTGTAGCTGTTCCATCACATAAGGGATGCTGCTATTTTGCATGATGTACGCGTCATGCACAGACCCAGGGAACTTGGCTTTTACATGGGAGATGTACTGGTCAGCCAAACAGACCACCTGGACATTCATCGAATGATAACTTTTTCTGTTCCTGTACACCTGCTCACTTCCACTGGGGGGAACCAAAGCCACATGGGTCCCATCAATGGCACCAATGATTTTGGGGATATGTCCAAGGGCATAGAAATCACCCTTCACTGTAGCCAAATCGCCCACCTCAGGGAAAACAATGTAGCTCCGCATGTATTTCATCAGGGCAGACAACACTCTGGACAAAACCTTAGAAAACATAGGCTGAGACATCCCTGATGATATGGCCACTGTTGTTTGGAATGAGCCACTTGCCAAAAAATGGAGTACTGACAGAACCTGCACCAGAGGGGGAATCCCTGTGGGTTGGCGAATGGGGGACATCAGGTCTGGCTCCAGCTGGGCACACAGTTCCTGTATAGTGGCTCGGTCAAGTCTGTATGTCAGTATGACATGTCGTTCTTCCATTGTCGACAGGTCCACCAGCGGTCTGTACACGGAAGGATTCCTCCATCTCCTCGCAAGTCCCAGCGGACGTTGCCTAGGAAGGACAACATGGAGCACAGAGTCAAGCAACCCACAGGTACGTAACCACAGCTTGCACGAAACACGATTCGCTATGCAATGAATGGCTTGTATGAGTGGCAATGCAAGGCCTAGGCCTGTGTGATGCAGTAGAATATAAGCCATGTGGGCCCTTGAAATGGCGGCTGCCTGACCTGTGAAGTGTGACAATGGGATGTGAGGTCAATGCGCTGGCGTGGCACACCGTGGCGGTAGGCGGTCGAAGACAGCGGCGCAAAGCAGCATTGGTTAACATTGAGCCCTATGGGTCTCAGGAGCCAATGACGATGTGCGCCGGCGGGCGTTGTACGCCCGCCGCGGTACGCACCGCCGCGGGCGTGACCGCCATTTTCTAACTGCTTAATCACTCGAGACCTGATCATCCACAAGGAGAGGACCTATACTGCAAGTGCTGCTGTGACCTCGGTCTGGGAGATACAATGGCTGCTGCGACTGGGGAAAGGGCCCCTGCCTTCACATCTGAGGAATTGGAGAAACTTGTGGATGGGGTCCTCCCCCAGTATGCGCTACTCTACGGTCCTCCAGACCAACAGGTAAGTACACAGGGAGCACGTAGTATGGGCTATGCCTGTGTTGCGTGGGGTGGGTGTAAGATGGTGGGGAGGGGTGCGAATGGGGAGTGCAACGCACGACAGATGAGAGCATGTGCCACATGGCAAGGTTGGGGCAAGGTTGGGGAGGGGGGGCCACTCACATCGACCATGCAGGAAAGTGATGATATTTCTTGTTCCATCCTGTCCATGTCACATAGGTCAGCGCCCATCAGAAGATCGACATTTGGCGTGCCATCGCCAAGGACGTCCGGGCCCTGGGGGTCCACAACAGACGGGGCACCCACTGCCGCAAGAGGTGGGATGACATCCACCGCAGGAGCAGAAAGACCGCCGAGGCTCTGCTGGGGATGGCCTCCCAACCTAGGAGGGGTGCCACACGGCAATTGACCCCCCTAATGTCCCGGATCCTGGCGGTGGCCTACCCCGATTTGGATGGGCGCGTGAGGACATCACAGCAGACACAAGGGGGTGAGTATCAGCACATTCTGCTATATTAGCGCACACTGGAGGTGTCTGGGTGGGGAGGAGGGCTGTGGCTATCTCTAGGCCAGGGCGGTTTCTGTAGTCTAGGCCCCTCCGTTAGGCATGGCCCGGTGCCCCCGCCCCCCACCTCTGTAGGGTGCTAAGTACAGATATCCATGGTTGGGCCTCACCTATGTGTGCATTTGTCGTCCATTGACTTGTAGGCCAAGTCACAATAATTGAGTAGTGTACCCCGAGTGCACGGCGTAGTGCAGGGGACTTCTGTGTCTGTCCTCTCCGCCAACGGTGCCGCCAATGCATGCACTCAACATGTCTTTCTTTCTTCTCCCCCCCTTTTTTTGGTTTACCTGTTCATGTGTGCATTAGCATCATCAGGCGGAGGAGAAGTGGCATCGGCGCACGAGGGAGCTGCATCTCACATGGCCCCGGAGGGCCATGCAACCGACTCAGAGTACACCAGTGAGACGGATGGCGAGGGGGGCTCCACAACGGGGACCCGTGGAGACGTCAGCGACACCGACACGTCCTCGGAAGGGAGCTCCCTTGTGGTGGCGGCACCACCCGTGCCCACCGCAACAACAGGTACAGCCGCCACCCAGCTCACCAGCCCCGCCCTCCCAGCAGCCCCTCAGCGTTCGCCCCGTGCCCGCTCGGCCAGGAAGCCGGGCATCTCCTTCGCCCCTGGCACCTCAGGTCCTGCCCCAGTTACCCCTGCTGCCCTCAGTGCGGAGATCATTGACCTTCTCCAGACGCTCATTGTTGGGCAGTCTACCCTTTTGAATGCCATCCAGGGGGTAGAAAGGGAGGTGCATCGGAGCAATACATACCTGGAGGGCATTCATTCGGGTCAGGCTGCCCATCAGCGATCGTTCAACGCTCTGGCCTCAGCACTGACGGCAGCAATTGTCCCTGTGTCTAGCCTCCCCCCTCCAACTTACTCAACCCAGTCCCACTCCCCTGTTCCTCTGCCTATACCAGACACACCTACAGACCAGCCTGCACACACCTCAACACCCAAGGGCAGCTCATCCAGACATAAGCACCACAGATCACACAAGCATTCACCCAAGCAACATCCAAATGCAGACATGCCAACAGCCACTGCCTCCTCTGTGTCCCCTTCCTCCTCGTCTCCCTCCTCCCTCCCTGTGACTTCTCCACTCACACCTGCATGCACACCACCATCAGCCAGTACGTCCATCACCACCACACCCACAAGAACAGTCCGCACACGTGCAGTCACCACCCCCACTGCCATTTACACGTCCCCTGTGTCCTCTCCCACTGTGTCTGTCACCCCCTCTTCCAAATCACACAAACGCAGGCAGTCACCCACCCAACAGCCATCCACCTCACGACAGCCTCCAGCACAAGCACCTGCACCCAAAGACAGCACACTTGACTCTCCTACAACCACATCCTCTCCCTCCACTCCCATACCCACTGCACCTACCCCTCCCATTGCTCCTAAAAAGTTGTTCCTCTCCAAAATTAACCTCTTTGCATCACCTGACCCACCCCCTCCATCTCGTAAGAGTCCAAACAGCACCTCAGCCACCACAAGCCCTGCACCTACTAGGACCATCGTTCAGGGCTATTGGAGTCCACCAGCTCCTAGGGCAGCAACATCGGCCAGCAGCAAGGAGACAGCCAGCCCACCCCCTGGGAAAAGAACCAAAAAAGGGAAGGGCCGGCGCGACAGGCCTGAGACGGCTGCCCCCAAGGACACCACCCTTGCACCGTCACCTGGCCCATCCACAAAGGGAGGCAAGGGCCCCAGAGATTCCACCAAGGGGGGCAAGGGCAGCAGGGCGGACAAGTCCGGCAGCAGGCGAGCTGCCCAGGAGGGCCCCACCAGCCCCATTTGGGGTGTGACGGAGGACACCCAGGGGCCCAGGAGTCCTGCACAGGAGGGCCCCGAAAGCAATAGGTCGGATGGCGACTGAGCGGGAATGATTGCCCAGATCTGGTTCCCTAGGAACACAAGACAAGCACCGCTGAACAGGGCCCCGCCGTGAGAAGCACCGCTGAACAGGGCCCCGCCGTGAGAAGCACCGCTGAACAGGGCCCTGCCGCGTGAAGCACTGCTGAACAGGGCCCCACCGTCTCTGCACCGCTCCGCTGGGCCCTTCATCTCAAGCACCGCTCCGCTGGGCCCCGCCGTCTCTGCACCGCTCCGCTGGGCCCTTCATCTCAAGCACCGCTCCACTGGGCCCTTCATCTCAAGCACCGCTCCGCTGGGCCCCGCCGTCTCTGCACCGCTCCGCTGGGCCCTTCAAGTCAAGCACCGCTCCACTGGGCCCTTCATCTCAAGCACCGCTCCGCTGGGCCCTTCCTCTCAAGCACCGCTCCGCTGGGCCCTTCATCTCAAGCACCGCTCTGCTGGGCCCTGCCGTCTCTGCACCGCTCCGCTGGGCCCTTCATCTCAAGCACCGCTCCGCTGGGCCCTTCATCTCAAGCACCGCTCCGCTGGGCCCTTCCTCTCAAGCACCGCTCCGCTGGGCCCTTCCTCTCCAGCACCGCTCCGCTGGGCCCCGCCGTCTCTGCACCGCTCCGCTGGGCCCTTCCTCTCAAGCACCGCTCCGCTGGTCCCTTCCTCTCAAGCACCGCTCCGCTGGGCCCCGCCGTCTCTGCACCCCTCCGCTGGGCCCTTCATCTCAAGCACCGCTCCGCTGGGCCCTTCCTCTCAAGCACCGCTCCGCTGGGCCCTTCCTCTCAAGCACCGCTCCGCTGGGCCCCTCCATCTCTGCACCGCTCCGCTGGGCCCTTCATCTCAAGCACCGCTCCGCTGGGCCCTTCATCTCAAGCACTGCTCCGCTGGGCCCCGCCGTCTCTGCACCGCTCCGCTGGGCCCTTCAAGTCAAGCACTGCTCCGCTGGGCCCTTCATCTCAAGCACCGCTCTGGTGGGCCCTTCCTCTCAAGCACCGCTCCGCTGGGCCCTTCATCTCAAGCACCGCTCCGCTGGGCCCCGCCGTCTCTGCCCTGCTCCGCTGGGCCCTTCAAGTCAAGCACCGCTCCGCTGGGCCCTTCATCTCAAGCACCGCTCCGCTGGGCCCTTCATCTCAAGCACCGCTCCGCTGGGCCCTTCCTCTCAAGCACTGCTCCGCTGGGCCCTTCCTCTCAAGCACCGCTCCGCTGGGCCCTTCCTCTCAAGCACCGCTCCGCTGGGCCCCGCCGTCTCTGCACCGCTCCGCTGGGCCCTTCCTCTCAAGCACCGCTCCGCTGGGCCCTTCCTCTCAAGCACCGCTACGCTGGGCCCTTCCTCTCAAGCACCGCTCTGCTGGGCCCTTCATCTCAAGCACCGCTGGCCCATTGGCAGGGCCGCATCTGTGTCGGGCAGGGCTTCACGAAGCACTCTGGGCACCATGCCTCCTCCATAACCAGTGGAGTCTGTAATCCACCAGATGGACTGTGGCTTTGCACTCCCCAGGATGGTACAGTGGGCAACCCACCCACTGTAGAGACTTGAGAGACTCTGGCTTTGCACTCCCCAGGATGGTACAGTGGGCAAGCCACCCACTGTAGAGACTTGAGAGACTCTGGCTTTGCACTCCCCAGGATGGTACAGTGGGCAAGCCACCCACTGTAGAGACTTGAGAGACTGTGGCTTTGCACTCCCCAGGATGGTACAGTGGGCAACCCACCCACTGTAGAGACTTGAGAGACTGTGGCTTTGCACTCCCCAGGATGGTACAGTGGGCATGGAGGCCCCTCGTGGATCTGGCGTCGTGGACTCATGTGGCTGAGGTGCCCCCCCTTCCCTTCCCCCTGAGGTGCCTGTGGTTTTATTATCTGATGCCCCAGCAGTGTTCTCTCCAATGGAATCGGGTCTCGTGTGTGGGCTTTGCCCATGTGTTAATGCACATTGGCCCACGAACAATGGCATGTACCCAATATGTGCCAGACTTTTGGACTATGTATACATTGTTCATGTTGTGATTTATTTATTTTAAATATCTCATATTTCACTTCAGTTCAAATATGCTTAAATATACTTCTATTTTAATGATCATTTTATTGTGTCTTTGAATTATTCCGGGGGGTTTGGGGGGTGTAAATCTGAGTTGTTGCTCTGCTTTGGTGTGTGGGGATTTTGGGGGGGGGGGGGGTGTCGCGTATGTGTGTGCCCGTTACCTTTTCTCCTCCCCCCTCCCCTGTGTCGTAGGTGCAGTACTCACCGTTGTCTCCTGCGGCGGCGTTCGTGCTCCTGGTAGAGGAGCAGGTAGACAATCGCTGGTAGGATGTTTAATTCGGGTTCCATGCTGTCCAGATTGCTCGTGGAGTGTATAAAGGTGAGCGTTTTCCCGTTCGTGGTCTGTTTCCGCCGTGTTTTTATCGGCGGGGCTCCCGCCCCGGAAAAGGTGGTGGATTGGTGGGTCGTGATAGGGTGGGCGGTACATTGTCTGCCGCCTGTCTGTTGGCGGTGACCGCCGCGCTGTTTGTTTGCCCCGCCGTGGCGGTTGGAGTGTTAAAGTGGCGGGCTGTGTTGGCGGTTCCCGCCAGGGTCAGAATACCATTTTTTTTACCGCCTGCCTGTTGGCGGATTGGCCGCCGCTTTAACACCGACCGCCAGGGTCAGAATGACCGCCTTAGTATTGTTAACAAATAGGGAATACAATTACTAAACTAAAACCTAAAGGTGTGGTTATTCATGACTGAAAAGTCATGATGAGTGAAAATTACTGACTCCATTGATTATTGAATTGACTAATAGTTATTGACTATTGTGTATTGATTTTTCATTCTGTATCGAAACTTTGGTAAGAACACTCTATACGAATCAAAAGGTTCTTCGACCTATACACGTCCCCTTGTAAGTTTTCTTACCAAGAACCGGAGCGCCAACAGGAGCGAGCAGTCAATGGAAAGGTAAAGGAAAGCTCAATAGGAGTATTATCACTGTATGCACTAACAGGAATGTCAGTAGAATGAGCTAACCTACACATAGAAGGGAGACAAAGATGTAGTTGATAGTGGCGCCAGTATAGGCTACCAGTAAAGGTGGGAATAACAAAATCAGTAGTTCCCAAAAGTTCAGCAGAGTTAACCAACCACTAATCAAGGTGGTACTTGTAGAGCCTTTCACCTCTATGGTCTGTGACCCCAGACTCAACATCCTCCTGATGAACTTGCAATGGTTGAAGCATGGTATAATTTGACTCCAATTTAGTATTAAATCCCCCTGATTATACTGTTTAAACTATTGAACAGTATTGGGGGTGACTGTACGATGAAACAACGACTTCAAAAACAACTACTGCCTTAACAACGAGGTCGGAACACCGACCTCGTTGCTACTACTAATGATTTTACCACGAATGCCTTAACAACGATATTTCGTTGTAAAGGCATTCCTGATAAAATCATTAGCAATAGGCACCATTCACCCTACATCCCTCACCCCACCCCACCCCCCCAACCCCACCCCAAAACCTAAAACCCTCTGACCCCCCACCCACTCCCCAAAACCAAAAACGCCCCACCCCCCCAATCCCACCCCAAAACCTAAAACCCCCTGACCCCCACCCACTCCCCAAAACCAAAAACGCCCCACCCCCCTAACCCCACCCCAAAACCTAAAACCCCCTGACCCCCCACCCACTCCCGAAAACCAAAAACGCCCCACCCCCCAACCCCACCCTAAAACCTAAAACCCCCTGACCCCCACCCACTCCCCAAAACCAAAAACGCCCCACCCCCCCAACCCCACCCTAAAACCTAAAACCCCCTGACCCCCCACCCACTCCCCAAAACCAAAAACGCCCCACCCCCCCAACCCCACCCCAAATCCTAAAACCCCCTGACCCCCACCCCCTCCCCAAAACCTAAACCCACCACTTACCTTCGCCAACTCACTTCATTGTACCTTAACCACGCATGTTCGTTGTTCAGAACATACGTAGTTAAGGCACAAAAAACCGGAGTCGTGGTTAAAAAAAAGCGTTGTTGCGCTTTCGTTAACCACGACTTTCGGAAAAAAAAAGTCGGAAAAAAGGATGTTCCCCATTGGGGGTAGGTCTGAGCTGATATTCCAGTCCCTTGGCAGGGATGTAGTGGGTTAGGGGTCCGAAGGTGCTTCAGAATGTATGGACCAAATGATCACTGTGGCTTCATGTGTGGGGATGGTGGGCCAGGTGGTTTCAAGAGGTAGGAGGGCTGTAAGGGCTGATGGCTCTGACTAGGTCTCAATGTTTTTGCTGAATATAAAGAGGGAGAGCTGGGTACATAGGCTCTGTGAGGGGGTAAAGTTTGTGGAGTTAACTTCTGGTGAGGAGAAAACCTTTATGATTTCCTTGATCTCCAGCCACAATGCCTGGGCCACATTCTCATGGTAGCATTAAAATATGTGAGTCCCTCCTATCCCCTTTTGACAGCCAAGACACCAATCTATCCCATTTGTCTCTATCATGGAACACTCATTGTCTGTACTGCATATGTGTGTATTTATTGAGTCTCAAACAGGTATTCTCCACTTAGCACCGCACATCAGGAAGTTATTGGGAGTCAGCAGGGCCTTTTCATTTTCTTCATATCCCGATTTGCCTTCTTCTGTTCTAAATGTAGTAAAGCTGGTTTCAGTTACACCAAGTACCTGAGTGATATTCTGTCCTCCAAGAGCAGCATTATATGCTTCCTACTTTAAAGCTGTACTATCTGTGGTGTTATAATTACTATGAAAACATTTTGCTGTGGGAGAGTCGGAGAGGCTACAATATGATGGAGGCTTTTGAAGCTCGTTTCGGCGGACAGAACACTATTTCAGTAGGCTTATCCTCCACAAGCAAACATCTTCCTTCAATATAGCTGAGATTCCCTTTAGAAATTAGTGGGACAGAGAAGAAATTAAAAAAGGGGATTGTAGGTTGAGGATATACAGCTGTGAGCTGGAGAAAGGCCATTCTTACCTGAGGACTAGGTGGTGATCTGTGCCTGGCCCCAGCGCTTTAAATTGCCTCCAAGGCAGAGTGGAGTTGTGCTTTGAAAAGGGGGGAGCTACCAGAGAAGAAGGCTGACCCATGATCCACTGACTGCCCTGACATTGTAGGTGGGAGATGCTATGCATTGGAGTAAATTGTGAGTGCCCAACAATAAAAACAGTGACAGTCGGCTCATTGCACAATGATCTGGACAACCCCGGATAGGTGTTGCCGGCAGTAGTGGGTGACTGAGGATCCAGAATGACTCCCCAGTAGACAGGGTGAGCCTTGGTGGGGAAGGGGCTGAAAGGGAGCTGTCTCAGCCACCCAGTCAGTTGTGGAAAATGTCGATAGCAGAGGGGAGTAGTCTCTGAATGAGATCTGGTGAGGAATAGAAAGCGGAAGGGATGTTGAGGCCCACTATCGCTTGCTGCACCATATTCAACACTTGCATACAGTGTAAGGGTGTGAGTCTCATGAAGAACAATGGGATAGGATAGGAGGGTTCTGGACCTTATGCATAGAAACAAACCGGTTCTTGCTTCTATTAATATCTGCATTACAATACCTAATAGCTACCATGTTTTTTGGCACAGTGGCTGACTTTGGACTGGAGGTGACTTTGAGTCTGGCGATTCATCACAATGGAACTTATAAATATACCAGAAGCTAGGGTGCTAGGCTGTAAGTGAGAGCTATGCTGACCACAGCGTGGGCTGAGAGAGAGAGGAGCAAAGTTGAAAGTGACACTTGATTTATCATCTGCGCCATACGAGCATTGCAAGATGGGCAAACAGACATTAAGCAGTATCGCCTCACTTCTGGCACCCACAGGAAAGGCCACAAAATAGGTCGTCTGAGGTCACAGGAGATTCCTTGACATCTGCAGGCATGACTGCTCAACTCCTTGAGATGAAAGTGACCCTAACGATCATCAGCTCCAAAATGAACTGTTTGACACGCTGATCGGATTACTTGAAGGAGATGTTGGATAAACAGCACACAAGCATGGGCATGGCAGAGCAGAGGACACTGAACACTACAGACGATTTGGCACAGCAAACTAAAATTATGAAGGCAATGGCTAGCAAAATGGAAAATATTAACCTAAAAAAATTAAGACTTGTAGGTTCAACAATGCATGAGCAATGTTAGAATCCCTGGCATAGTGAACCTACGGCAATGGGGTACATAGAACATAATATTAAGAAAATGTTATGTACCATTTTTTGGCATATACTGATTATCTAAAATGCTGGTGGTAGAAAGAGCACACTGATCTCTGGCCACAAGACTGGTTTCAAAAGCCCTGCCAGGATCCATCATAGCAATACTCCTTAACAGTGATGAAATATTAAAGCTACTTAGGAGAACAAAGAAAGGCAATATGCATAATGCTGACAATATTTTATACAGACTTTATCCACAGTTTCCAAGAAGCCAGAAAGAAATGTGCTACAATTAGGAGAAAGCTCCAAGGACCCGGAATACAGTACTCTATACTCTACATGGCATGATTGAGATTATGCATGTAGGACAAAACTCACTTCTTCTTGAACCCCAAGGAAGCTAATACATTCCTCTACAAACACCCTAAATCTCCCCACACAGTTGAATGCCCTAATTGTGGTAATATAGAATGTTAGAGGGCTAGGGGACTCCTGTAACTGTCACCATATACTCGTACACCTGACTTGGCATGATACAGAGGTTATATATATTACTGCAGGAGACTCATCTTCCAACTGACAAACACTCTGCCTTGCAAACATTTGAGGAGACAATAGTTTCTTTGCTTTCTATTCCACCTTTTCCTGGGTGTTGCTACAATAATGACAAATCTCTAAACTTTTAACATATTAACGCTATAGCAGATGTACACAGTTGCTATCTTATAGTGCAATAAATGATGAAGAGAACACATAACACCTTGATATAATCCTATGTACCTGATATAGACAGTCCTGGATTCTTCCTTTGTGTCCTATCGTGTTGTCTATCCTTGGAAAAGCACACAATAATATGGGGAGGGGTTGACAATCTTGTCCTAAACCCAACACGGGACTGCACAAATGGATCACTGAGGCATCACAGTGTGGCCTGGGATGCATTAGTGAATATTAGGAAGCGCAGTGAGCTGTTGATCTATGGAGTAAGAGGCACCACTGGAAAGGGAATACACTTATAGTCCTCAGTGCATGACTCTTCATCAAGATTTGACTTCTTGGTGGGATCAAAAGATATTGTGAGTTGGATTACATCAGTCCATTATCTCTCTAGAATCCTGTTAAACTATTCACCAGTGATTTTATCATTATCTCTCCTGACAACTGGCAGCCTCATTTCATATGCGGACTGCTAGATATAAACTTACTGGACTTAGCTTTCTGGGAGAAAATTGGAGTAGCCACAGAATCCTAATTAGGGACAAATAGGGCCCAGTAAACTGTGTAGCAACATTATGTGAGACATATAAAGTAGTGATCCGAGGGAATGCATTTTGAAAGTGAATAGTAGCTTACAATCTACATGTGTACAGTTGACACAGCTTAAGGCAGAACTACTCAATTTATTAAAAAAAAGATGAAACTGCATTTCTCTGTATTCTAGAACCCATGCTACTGCTAACTAAAGAGTATAAAGATTTGTCTGAAAGGGAGATCCATCTTACAAGTAAATACTCAAGTGTCCAAAGTATATGGGGAGGGTGAAAGTCCTGGGCAAAAATAAACTTCAGTTATTAGACCAAAATTGGCAGCCAACAGTATATAAAATATAGTAACATCAAAATGACCACTCAGTTTAGGATTCAGATGAAGCTCTTGATACCTTTGCAGAGTTTTATTCCATTCTACACAGGTCCCGCAGTGAGCAACATTCACAAATACTTAGACAAAGCTACTGCAACATGGCTGCAACCGGGGCAGTAGACTCCATTGTGCTAACCAATCACCATTGAGGAGATTGAGTTCATTATTAAACAATTAAAAAACAGCACTTCCCAGAAGGGGAGTAATGGCCTTTCCATAGAATTCTACAAGACCTACGTAGAGAAATTGCATTGGTGGTAACAGTCACTAGCCTTGTCATTCTGCTTGCTTGGGATCGACAGTCATGAAATACATATCTGAATGCTGGCTTGGGGGCAGGAGTAACCAAATGCAGTGGTGCATGCTGTCTTTGGGAAAATGGTCAACAACAAAGCCATGTGTAGTCCTGCAGCAGGTAGCCAGTACAGTCATGTTGTTTTGTCATTCCAGGTGTTGCAATGGGGCTTTCCACCAGCACAGGCCAAAGTACAACAAGTGGTGGCAGGATGGGAGTGGTTCGACTTGGATCAACACCCAGAATATCCCTGATTGGGCTGTACAACCAGCTCTACACAAGGCACACCCATCCAAAGCCACTCCGGAGGGATCAGTGACATAATATTGGTGGAAACAATGTCAAATCACCAAAATATTGTGAACAAATATTGGTTACAAAAATATTTCCATACTTTCTTAATTTACCACAAAACAAAATTTTAATGATCAAAATATTGCTGTTAGAAATGCCGATTTCTACTAACAGAACCAGCATAAATATAAGAAACAAAAGTATAATTACTAGTAAATAAATATATAAAATATCAAAGGTGTCAAAAACACCCTATTGAGTTAACCAATATTGCAAAAAATAAACCAAAATATTTGAAAATAAAATAATAACTCTACTTATATTACAAAAAAATAAAATTAGACTTCACATAAACCAATAAATGTAATAAAACAATAAAAAAACTGTCAACATAAAGGTATTTAAAACACATTTCAAAATATGAAACAATTTTAAAAAATACTTTCAGCAACTGGTACATTATAAAAATAAACATTGAAAAATAAAATTATACATACTTTTTACATCCAAAATAACACAAAAAACAGAAATATATATTTCACATGATAACAGAAAATAACTGAACAAAATTCAAACAAAACAAACATTAAGCACACTTACCAATCATTAAAAAAGGAATTATTAAACATACAATATAAAAGGAACACAATGTTGCAACACTTACCATATAAAAAAGACTAAAGCTGCCAGAGAACAGCACTCTGCCAGTGTGCCAAAAGAATAACTACCTCCACAATAAAGTTAAACATTTGTTTTGACATTATTGTAAGTAACTTATTAAAAACAAAAACTGTAAAATATAAATAACTAGCCAAACTCTCCATTTGTATTTATCAACCAAACTTTAGGTGCTACAGGAGAAGTACAAAACCATCTACAACTTACAAACACTGCAACAAAAAAATCCAACAATCGAACACTTAGAAAAAAGCACATTAAAAGTAAGTGAAAAACAAACCACTTATAAATATCAGCTAAACCTTAAAAGTAAAAAATAAACCAAACACTTCAACTCCTACATACTACCCACAAATAAACGTGTAATATAATAAATACAACTTTTTCCCTACAATAGAAAATAAAGCACCTAATCCACATTACAATACCTTTGATGGAGACCTGGAAAAACGAACTGCAGATATGTAAGTATCGACTACAAACCAATTATATAATATTTTATGTGTATTAGCAATAATTACAATTTATTTAAAATATTCACACATAGAATGACAGAAAGAGTAAGATATATAACCTCACAGAAAGAAAAAAATACTCTTGCAAGTACTGAGAATGTTAATTGGAACTATACAAAATGCTACTCTAATTCATGATATGGGAGGGCTACTTTGAAAATGATGTTATTATTAACATGAGAGACCATGACCACTCCCCAAATCTTAACGAAATCTTAACGAAATGGAAGTAAGGCATGTATGTCAGTATTTAAAAGAGGCATGCATTAGTAGCCCTCCACTAAAACTCTAAAAGATATTGGGATTGATTTAGATATCCAATAGGATTTAGATTTTGGCAAACAGGACTGTTGTGATGAAGTAACTCCTCCACCAATATCTACATCAGGCCCATACTCTCTAAAGTACCTCACCGTATCACAGGACAGTTACCAGCTATGACAACTTTAAAACGCTTAATAGCACACACTAAAAAAAGCCACAGTGACACTCCTGCTACCTCTAGAAAATATGATGACACGCAAATTCCTGACCACTTAACCGCTACACATAATAGTGAACCCTTCCACCTAGATGACAACCTAAATAAAATGAAAAACACAATATTATCTTTGGTAAACCATTTAATTTATTAAGACTAAGCCAATGTCAAAAATGGTGCTAGTGGGGACATTTAAAATGTGCCCTAAAGCATTCAGATATACAGCAGAAATGGTTAATATCAAAATACCAATATAACCCTGATATATATGCCTTCCTACCTAATAAACAAAATAGCCCTTAGAACAAACTACTAAACCATTAAAATTAAAACAAACAACAACTTCCCACAAAAAATAATAATTGACTATGAACAAGCTATGATACAAAGAATACTTAAACTGTACCCACACACAGCCATTTAGTGCTATTACTACAACTGTAATCAAAGCATATCGAGACTTCTACAGCAATCTGCACTATATGTAGAATATGCAACAAACAGCTAGTTTGCCTATGAGGGGAAACCGAATAGTACTAGCCTATTTCTATGCAACAGAGGTAGCTAACCACTACAACTTACTTATTGAAAGCTGTCTTATCTAGGTGACTGGTTGACACCTGTTCGGTATAAGTCAATAAGGACGCTCAATGAAGGACCACACGCCAATTAAGAATACAATTTAGCTTTACTAGAGTTTCAGGTAAATGTATGCATTTAGCACGTCAACAATAGTAGAATAAGAATAGCAATGAAAAGCATCTATTTACATATGAGTACACTACAAAGAGCATCTATGCATATATATATAAGCAAGGAGTTCATTGACAGATATTAGCTTTGATTAACTGTAAACCAAAATGCATCACACTACGATGTTCAGGAAGCAAAAATATAAACGAGCTGAATACTTCAGATTATAAACACAGTGCAAGCATAATAATCAATCATAATAAAAGAGCAGAGAATCAAAGGCCTTTCATCCCTGTGTGGAACTTAACTTAGTTCACGAAATGCTGGGAAGCCCTCTACCGCCCGCTTGGACCTCTCCCCCTCTCAAGCATCATGGTCTCTAAGCAGCAAACAGAGAGGCAGCACTGGGTCTGAAGATGGCAGCTTTCACAACCCCATCTGCGAGCTTCAAATCCCTCACCCGCACTCCAGTGCTTAAAGAACTCAAAGCTTGGATTCTATCTCTTTCTGGCATTTTCTAGCTCTGTTATCAGCACTTGTCTCTTGGCTGCTCAGCCCTTCCCCAGCCTTTGTTTTCATTCCATCTTCTCCCTGTACTCTCGTTCTCAAGGTTGAGACGGAGTTTCCTACACAAACAACCTTGAAAATAACATCATGAACTTTTCCACGTTGTTCAGGGGTTTCAGCAGGCATCATGCTCATCTGCACTGCTCAAGCTAATTAACCCTTTGCGTCTCAATGTCTTCCGCACCTTTCCCTATACTGATCAAAAGCCCACTTTACCAACAAAACACAGACAAACTAAGAGCATGATTATGAGTTTCGCGGTCATGGTACCGTCATCGAAACAGCATCGGAATCACCACCACAGCGTTGGCGGTCTGACCGCCCTATTACGATGCATGCGGTTACATAGAGGAAAAACCGTCATGGTCCCGCTGCTGCTGCCAGGAAAATCCCAACCGTGGTTGCAGAGGGATAGGCCAATGGGTCTCTCAGAGGGCGGGCTGCCAGTGTTACCGCCAGCCCAATCACAAATGTGACTGTGGTGGTCCAACCACCACATCTGAGCTGGCGAAAAGGGAGGGATATAAGGCAGAAACTCACCTGTACTCAGCTTCTCACATCCTGTGCCACCATGGAGCTGATCCTACATGCCCTGCTGCTGCTGTTCATGCTTGATGACATCCAAAACCAACATCGTCACGGATGCAACCAATGGTAAGCTAAGCTCTTACCCGTTTACATCAACTCCTCAGGAAATAGAGGCCCCGCCATGGACCTGGCAAGGGGTTTGTGATCCCTGGGTCAAACATATTTTGTAGGCCCCTGTTCAGAATTGTTCTCAATGTATGATCCAATTACGGCTCTATGATTACAGATCACTGAAACTGCAGAGGCACACTCTACAAAAGTCGGTGTGTGTGTGTACATCTCATAATTAGGGATAGTGCGGTGTGCATTATATTCTGTCACACAACAGCCGCTCCTCATCAGTTTCATATCAGTGTCATCCCTGTTACACCCGCACAGTGCCCACATGCTAGGTCATGTTGTGATATCAAAGATACATCTATATGGATGTGTCATGAAACTGAAAAGGACCTTCTCTGCTAAATCTTTGTTAAGGACTCTCACACACCACCCACATTTAAAGGTAATGTTAGGTAAATGGGATTCAAAATAATCAGTGTGAGAAACATTTAAAGATCACAGTACAAAGACTCTCTGCAGGACAGGTGTTAGTAATGGGGTTTCTGGTTGGCTAGGGCATGCACCTCAGCCAGGCAGAAACTACCACTCTAGTCCGGGTAAGTTACACACTAAAGATAACCTGTGCTTACAGCCTGGAAGCTTGGTACAGAGCAGCCAGACTCATCCCTAGAGGTCATGAGTAAAGCGTCTGTGCAACACACTCACACCAGTGACACAATAAATACACCACAAAAGAGACTTCACACTGGATTATATAGAAGCACGCTTCTTTAATATCCTGAGAACCATAATGTCACACATCATAAGTACTGTACATAAACTCAGATCAGATGACGTACATTAGGGCATGATATGGCATGGATAAACACTTGTACCTTCAGGCATAAACACATGAGTCATAAGTACTGTGCACAAAAGACCACTCCTGGAGTGGTACTCATTGTCCTAACCATGCAGGACAAGATCATGAAAACGGTACACCCTGTGCTAGAAACAGTATGTCAGAACCTGACAGTGTCAGGGTATGATATGCATTAGTGCACATAATGTAACCTTGTTTGTGGGCTAAACGTATGAGGCACCATACATCACCATCATGTCATATTTCACCAAATATCCTCATTAGTATTTAGGGTGCACTTGCACTCCCATTAGGCATTCTATGGTGACCCAGGCATAGGGATGGTGTCACAGGAATTATTCCTCAGGACCATAGGGTGCAGGAGCTCCACTGTGCTTTCTAGATGGTATTTAGTAATGTTGTAGCAATCCTCCAAAATGGACACTGTTCCCATGAAGTGAAGTGGAATGGCCTAGTGGTTTATGAGGCAGCCCCCTCACCTACCCTCCGCAACACAGAGAGGGGCACTGTGCTCCATTTTTGGTGAAAGGAGGTGGGGCACCCACCTAAGGTAAGCATGAGAGGCCTTGCTTGTGTTCTCTCTATCACATCACAGGAAGCCCTACGGTGTGCTCCTCAGGCCCAGGTGCGGAAAAACCTCAGCACTTCCAGAGCCCACAGGAGTCTTGGGCAAAGAAACTGAGCAACGAGTGGTTCCCGTAGCTGATTTGGCAGCACAGCACAAACATTAATGGCTTAAGAGCAGGGCCTGCATCAACCCCCCAAATACTCCCTGGGGCAGACAGACCTGCTCTGATATTAGCAGTGCCTTTCAGTGGGGGCCATGCTGAAAGGTGCTGCAGCGGTCCCCTGGCACGGCAGGAAACAGTCATCAAAGAGGCAGTACTGGGAAAGATGGGGACTTGTGATTCTGGCACACTCGTCGTGGGTGGCAGGAGTCACGGGTAGGGCTGGTGGTCCCTGGATTTCGGGACCCGTCCTGCTGTACGTTCTTGATGCAGCTCTCCATACAAGGTAGTAACAATCAGAAGCTCCTCGCACTCATGAGCAGGAGTGAGTAAAAGTTGAGGCACTCACCAAGCAGAAAAATATATTATGCTCCCACACGCATTAGTAGCACCAACACAGTAAGCTCATACCCACTCACCACGCATGGTTCACAGGAGGCTCAAGTCCCAAATATATTTCTCCCCAGGTGCTATGATTAGAGGACCAGGGGCAGCAAATGAACACCAGAAACCCTACACTGGTCTCTGGCAGAACACTGAAGGGGACAAAAAGGCAGGCAGCAGTGTGCAGGGAGGCAAGAACATCAAGGCACTGAATGGCTGCTCCTCCTGGCAGTCCATCAGTGCCTATGTAGTCCAGAGTCAGGGAACAGGCTGGCAGCAGGGAAACAAGCAGAAAAACAATCCAGATAGTAATTTATGTCACCCAGGAGCAGCAGGTAGCAGAGCAACCACGGAAGATCAGTCCAGATGATTCCTTTGTGCAGTCCTTCTGGCAGAGGTTCAGTCCCAGTTCCCAAAAGTACTCTAAAAATCATGGGTCAGAGCACCTAAACTTATACTCCAGGTGCCCAGATTGCTAAGAGGTAGAAGAAGTTTCCAGCCAGATCTGACCAGTTCCAGGAATTACCCTTCTCCCCTACTCTGGCTCCAGACATCAGTAAGGAATAAACAAGTCCTTTGCATGAGGGCAGAACACGGACTATACAAGTGTAAAGTGTGCCCCGTCTCCCCATCTCCAAGCCCAGGAAGGCCATCAGAATGCAGATGATCCCTGTCACACCTAAACCTCCCTGATGGGTGGGTGGCTGGGGAGTATGCACAAAGTAGAGCTGTCACTCTGCCCTAGTCATCGGTTGGAGTCATGCTGCAAAACACCAGAATTACAAGCACAGAGAAATGCTCAATTTCTAAAAAGTGGCATTTCTAAAATAGTCATGTAAAATCCACCTACACCAGTAGGCAGGATTTTTCACTCACCATTACAAACATACCAAACATGCACACTCTACTCCTCATAGATCAGAAATTACCACCTAGACATATATAAGGGGATTTCCCAATGCAAGCCTACGAGAGGAGCAGCACTCACAGCAGTGAAAAATTGAACTAGGCTGTTTGTCACTACTAGGACATGTAACACATTAAAATATATGTCCTACCTTTTACATACACAGCACCCTGCACATGGGGCTATCTAGGGAGTACTTTAGGGGTGACTTAGGTGTAGTAAAAAGGGAGTTTAAACCTTGGCAAGTAGTTTGACATGTCAAGTCAGTGTGGCAGAAAACTATGCACTAGCAGGCCTAAGACAGGTTTGAAAAGCTACTTCTGTGGTTGGCACAATCAGCACTGCAGGCCCATTAGTAGCATTTAATTTACAGGCCCTAGGAATATGGTATACCACTTACAGGTAAATTAAATAAGTTAAACAAGTGTAAACCAATTATACCAAGTTTTAGGCGAGAGAGCACATGCACTTTATTACTGATTAGCACTGGTAAAGCGTCTAGAGTCCTAAAGCCAACAAAAAGAGGGAAGAGGAAGGCACAACGTTTGGTGATAACCCTGTAGAAAAGGCCATTTCAAACAATAGGTATGCATCTACCAGAAGGACCCTTTAAAGGCTGGGACCCTGGGCCACAATCCACTTTGCACGTGTCTCAAAACATCTATATGCACAGGACCCGTGACTTTAAGTATATCAGGGTCAACCAATAGTATAACCAAGTGCCATGCATACATATGTGGGAAATGTGTAAGTGCAAGTCATGAAAGCAAACACAGCAGTAACATAATTTGTCACACATTTAGATTAACTAGGTACAAGATACACCCATTAAAATGAACATGCCCATAAAAATGTCCACAAAGGTAGGATGATTTAACAACCTCCATATGTGGTTAAACGAATCTCTAACTCGCACACATTATACACATATTGAACCTACATCATAGGGAGAAGTGTAACTTAAGTGATGTTGACATTAGCCAAGCCAAGCTAAAATACCTACCATATGAAATACCACCCAATGCAGTGTCAGCCCCAATTGGAATTCATCCCACATATCCATCCATTGAACATTTCCTCTTTCCTGGGTGACTCCAGCACTGGTTCCAAGGTCAGATCATACTAACCACATCAAATGGCTCATTAATTAGGGTGAAACAAAAAGTCATATCACAAAGTATCCAATAACATCAAATAGTTAGAAAAGTAATGGGAGGGCTAATGTGTTCCAAACAAAGCAAATCTTTAATTTTATAAAACAATCTTTTTGAATAAACCAAAGGCTAATGGCCAATGGTCAGTCCCTGTTACAATGTGTGGACAAACACACTGGTGTGCAACTAATCTCGACTCTCATGACACTGCCAAAGAAACCTCCCCAGGAAGGGGCATCCAGTGGCCAGTCCAGGCACCTCAATGATGTCACCTAGGAGGGGTGGGATCAGTATTAGAAGGGGTGGGTTGGGTTTTGGGAGGGGTAGTCCTGACTTTGGGAGGGTATGACTTTGGTTTGGGAGGGATTTTAGTCTTGTCAGCAGTATGGTGGGGGATCCGGTTTCTCAGGGTTGAATTTTGATGTGGAAGGGATGGTTTGGGTGTGGGAAGGGTCTTTTTGGCTTTGGGAATGAAAGGATGGCTTTGACGGGGCAAAGGCAACAGCAAATAATAAGCCTTCCTTTGGGAAATGGGTAGGATGTTCTTGAGGGAGAAGGGGTTAGGAGGTAGAGGGATTTGAAGTGTCATTTGTAGGTGGGTGTGTTTTTGGTGCAGGTGTCTGGTGTATCTTGTTTTGTAGGTGTCTGTTGTGTGGGTGAGTGGCTTAGTGTGGGCATTTGAATTTTTTAGTTGGTGACGTGCTGTGTATGCTGGGTGTTGTGAATGGGTCTGGTAGTGCAAGTGTGGTGTCTGGCGTAATGCTGGGGGTGGTGGATGGGTCTGGTGGTACAGGTGTGGTGTCTGGATCAATGCTGGAGGTGGTTGATCAGCCTGTAGGTGCGGGTGTAATGTTTGGGGAAACAATGGGGTGGTGGGTGGGTCTGGTGGTTCGGGTGTGTTGTCTGTGGTAATGGTGGGTGTAGGGATCTGGGTTCTGGTTGCAATACCCTCCCCTTTTGCCTGTTGTTTAGATGCAACTTTGACTGAAGTGCACTAGGTTCCTGCTAACCAGGTCCCCAGTGCCAGTGTTCCTTACCTAAAACAAGACACCTGGTCATTTGATCCCCAAGTGACTAGGCTCATGAGCACCTTTGTAAGTTCCTACCAAATGGTACCCCTGGTACCTAAAGCCTGGGTACTGAAAAGGGCCCCTCAGAGCTCCATCACAACTTGTGCCACTCTGAGGAACCCAGCACCAACCTTATGCAGACTGCCATTTCAGACTGCGTGACGAGGTGCTCCGAAAGTTGAAAACACGACATGGCACATACTTGTGTGCCATGGCCCTTAAAGACTGCTTGTCATATATGTAAGTCACCGCTACAGCAGGGCTTCAGCCCTAAGATGAGATGCATTATATTACAAGTGAGGAAATATATGCATGAGCAAATATGCCCTTACCATGTCTTTGTCAATTCTTAGACATAGTAAGTAGACAGGGAAGCTATTTTGAGTACATGTGCTGGACACCGGTCATTAGGAGTTCCCCAGCTACATGATGGCTTCTCTGAACATATGGATGTTTGGTATCAACCATCTTGAATTGATAAGGCCACACTGATTCCAGTGATGGATTTATCAGTACAGGCATCCAGAGGGTACCTTAGAGGAGCCCCCGAAAATATACCAACAGCTGGTGTGCCCACTGACAGGTTCTGGCCAGCCTGCCACCAACAGATGAGGATCTAACCTCCCAGGGTGAGAGCCTCCGCTCTCGAGAGGTCTGAAACAAAAACCAGTCCGGGCTGGGGTGTTACCCACCCCTCACCACAGGAGGACATGCATTCCAAGGCAAGAGCTTCAAAGAAGCCCACCGCCTTTGGTATGCAGATGTGGCTCTCCTCAGAGAGAACAGCCAATCCCCCTGCCTCAGTGCCCAGCTGGCACCTTTACAGGTGGGACAATTAGCTATGCAGGAGGCGTGTTGCTCTTCCAGGATGGACACACCCCCAGGGTGGCCAGCCTGAAGTGGACATAACTTTAGAAATTCTGTCATCTTGCATGTGGTATAATTTAGGTACTCTGGGTAGGGTGGTGCCCACTCCCCACAGGAACTGGTCATCTAGAGGGTGTAGTGAACCCAAGGGTAAATAGCTCATTGAATACCCTTCACTCCCCCCTTAACACCTGCTAGTTGAGGATTTAGGGGGGTCCCTGATACCAGATCCTCAGATCCTTGCTGAATACAAAAGAAGGAGTGGACAAGAAGCCTGCTGAACCCGAGAACCGAGGAGCACGACTGACTTGGCGCCAACCCTGCTGGCCTGCCTGCTGCATCCGACCCTCGAGGAGCAACTGACCTGTCCTGCTGCTGTAACCTCCAAGAAACCAGGAGAGCTGCCAGTGCTTTGCCAATCACCAGGAGGAATGCCCTTGGAGTAGAGGAGCTGCTACCCTGCATCCAGAGGCACCCAAGAAAGGATTGAGAGGACAAGGACCACCAGAAACATGACGCCAGACATCACCACTGCAACCTGACACAGCAGCCTGTGTTGAAGTGGGCCACCAGTGTCAGCATGGTCCCGAGGCCCTCCAGAGACAAAGCCCACCAATGTTCACCCATTGTGGACTTCATGCTGGGCTCTGCAGCCTGTTTGTGCAAACCGTCTGCAACTGCAAGTGACCAGGTGACAAACCCTAACACCTTAGGACAGCTGTGCACCCGTCCGCCCTGGACCCAGGAGAAAAGAACCAAGGGTACCCCATATCTCCCCACCTCACAAGACCTGAGCCCACTTGTTGGCTTATTCGGACTGGACCCCCAGTCCACAGTTACAGAGTGATTCTGCACCCCCCTGCAACAGCAAGGAACTCCAGCGCCAGACCCAATGCCAGAAGGCACACCTGTACCTGTGGTCTACAGCCCGAGGAGGAGTGGACAAATCATGTACCCATATGCCTAAGGACCTCAAGGGTTGAGGCCCCCTGTGGGTTACCCTGGACTGACCTTCTTGTCCGTCCCTGCAACGACTTTGTAAACAGACCGGTTACCATAGATTTAAATGAGACTCCCGAAGCCATAACATACCTCTACACCCAAATTCATAACTTAAAAAGTACTCACCCGATTCCGGTGATATTGGTATCAACATTTATAGAAAAGTATGTGTTATTTTTATAAATTGGTGTTGAATTTCTTTATTGAGTGTGTGTCTCATTTACTGCATGAGTGGGTGCCTCACATACTTGGCACTACCCTCTGATATGCCTAACTGCTCGACCACACTACCCAGAAACAGAGCACTTGGGATGTCATTTGGGCCCCTGTGATATATCTAGTGATTGCTTGGACACTTTGCACAGTGTACCTCATTTTGTTCCACTATATAAAGAGCCAGCTTCTTACACTGGGTGTTGGGAATGGGTCTGTTGCTGCGGGTGTGGTGTCTGGGGGTTTGCTGGGGGTGGTTGTGGTGGTGAGGGAGTGAGTGTCTGGTGAGTGGTTGCATGCTTCTGTGTTTTGTGGTGTTTCTGTTTGTATGTGCTGCTTGGGGTTAACTGTAAGTATGTCTGACTAGGGAATTTGAATGGAGAAGAGGCAGGAGGTGGGGTGGAAGTTTGGGATTGGTGGAAGGATGCCCTGAGGGAGGAGGCCAGAGCCTGAAAAGATCTCTTTAATGCAGACATATCACCGTGGATACTTTCTAGGTAGGCCCCTGGATGGCTTCAGTAGTCCCGTCTGACCCACAGAGATGTTTCTCAGAGGTCAATAGACTTCTCACCTCGCAGGGGTGGAGGTGCCCAGAGCGAAGAAGACTGCTCTCCTCTTAGGTGAGCGGGCCCGGCCAACTGGGTGGGGAGCAGCACGAAGGGTGGAGATGGAAGGGGGTGACAAACAAGGGTGGTGTAGGTTCTGGTTCTGTGTGTCCTACCACCACTAGGGATTGTCCACTAGTGGTTGACTCTGAAGATGTTGACTTTGAGTCTGTGTCCTTCGTGGCACTCCCCTCACCCTCTGGGCCACTTGTTCCCTCCTAGGCTGTAGTGTCATGACCGTAGATACTGTGGCCAGATGCTTCCCCAAATAGGTCGGCTCTGTCTCCTCCACTTGCCTGGGATGCTGCTGAAATAGCACATAAAAATAGGTTTATTGCATGTGCTAGAATGCACTAGAACAACAACTTTGATCACAAAACATTAATAATTTGTACAGAAGCCTTCAACTACAATGTCCACTATAGTGGCTCCAACATTAGCAAGAACACATGCATGCATGCTACATGACCTGCAAACATTTGCTCACAGTGAAGTCATAAACACGGGCATCTCCAACTGCATGAGTGAAGTTTTCTGATCACCATCCTCATGAATCTAGTAGGATACTTGATCATCTTGTTTAGTTTGGCTCATGTAGCATACCTTATTAACCTGATGTCATCAAATAGTATAGCAATGCCAAATTCATCCCTACAGATTCCACACAAGGCCTTGCAATCAGCACATGTTCATATACCTAATACCACATCATGACGAAATGTTGGTCAACTAATACAGCTATGTTGCAGCCACATGGTGAGAATACCGTTCTTACATTGAATTCCTAAAAGCCATTAGTCCGTTGAAGGTTGTTGAGGGTCAGGGAATCTCCATTACCTGATTGGTAGTTCCTCTTTCCTATTAGGAAGGCACATCACTGTACTCCTTTGTCATGCAAACACAAGTTCCCTTGTAATACTGAGTGTAGACACTCACATATGATTACTACATTTTTGCATGTCACTCCCTGATGCATGTTATCGGTCAGTGAATGAACCTTCACAAATCAACATGTGCAAATCACATGGCTGAATACCTTCACATTAATGACGTGGACATTCATACTGCGAGAAACTACTGTAAGTCTAGCTGTCATGTCCTTCATTGCTTAATTAATTGGACATTACTAACGGCATTGAATAATGGCTTAGGGTATGTGTGACCCACCAATCAATGTCTACACACTCCTGACTGTGGTAACCCATGAACTGTATACTCATCACATATGACTATTTTCTTAAACAGTTTGGCCTACACACACATTTGTGATGGAATCAGACATCAACCTATGAAGCGATGTAGATCATGTATGAAACAGTAGTGCAGATGATACGACAAAAGGGAAAGGTGCACATGCCAATATGTAGGAACTAATACTGATGGCACCAGTGGTGTTTACTATCTCATGTGACTATACATTTCCAACTTACTAAGGGGAGGTATTCCTCAGTGACTGCACCCAAAGTGCATTGTATTCTATGCCACACGAAAGCTGACCACCATCACATGAGACATAGAAGTGAGGTAGCATCACTCATGACACACTGAAGACAAGTTGCCTGTTGGGTAAAATTGTTACCCACAACATCAACCAACATGTGCAGACAGTGTGCATTACAAGGGTGCTGGTGCCCCCTGCTGGTGGCAGCATTGCTGCCGGCTCGATTACAAGCTGACACTTTCCCGCTGGGCTAACTGGCAGAAACCTTGGTTTCCGCCAATCAGCCTATCCGGAAAGTCTTAATGAGGCCGACGGGGAAGGTAGCCAGCATGATGGCAACCACCAATCGGGAGTTTGGTGGACGCGTGTTCCCATCTTCCAAACTCATAATCAGACCCATAGTTTTTAAAGCCAACACTTCAGTATTAGACAATAGAGCTGCAGTAACATCTATACAGGCAGATAGTCTATGCAGATTTTATAAAGATTTCTGTAGCATCTTATGGTGTCGATAGAACCCCCCCAGAAAAAGTCGGTGGCATTTGTGATTCCATATGGCCTCTTGAAGTTGATAACTGCACTTCATTATTACATCTGACGCAAGATATTAAGTTGTGTAATTAGAGGACTGTCTTGAAATAAAATCACACAAAAATGGACTAAAGCATGGGAGCCTCTAAACTCCTTTATTGTTTTCTCTTCACTTACACAATCTGTGTACTGTATTTAGGTTTTTGAATTATTTTTTCCCAAAATTGAGAAATTGACCTTTTCACAATGTACGGCTTGATTCACAAATAGTACTTCAAATGTACTTGCCCTTTTGAGTAACTTTACTACTTTTGAGTACTCACAAATTCAGAATTTAAGTTATTACTAAAAAAAAACACTAGTAAGTCAAGCACTACATATGTCCAACCTTTGGTATAAAGACACCCCTCCATGGAAAGTAATGAGATAGGGACCTACAATAAAACCCATATAAGAATTACAGTCAAATTAAATTACGTTTGTTAAAATATTTAAAAATAGAAATAAACACACATTAATGAAAACAATTATAGAGAATAGTAAATATTTATTATTAACTTATAAAATATTTTATTAACTTATTTTGAATGTTAAATAATTATGTAACAATATACTGTATTTAAAAAAATTAGTACATTTTGTTCCATTGCAGAAAACTCACTACTTCTCACAGAAGAAATACAAAACCTGCCGGAGAATAACACTGCTGGATTCCTCAAACAACAGCAAAGAGGAAAATTGCTAACACATTTACCACTAACTTAACACTTAAGTTAAGAAAATACACTAGCTCAATGTAAACTAACTTATTTGAAAACATAAATGTATAAATAATTAAACAAAGGTTATGTTTCTATTTTTCTTTAGCAATCTTTAGATAACAATCTACAACTACAGAAAAGTACTGCACAATCATTAATTAAATGCAGGAGTAAACACCTGGACAAAGACATGTTAAAAATAAGTAACATTAAGAACTGTATGAAGATCAAATAACACTTATACATAAAAAATAAATAAAAATAAAACCTCACAAACAATCCAAACTTAAATTAAAAAAATTTACTAAAACAAACATTCCCCAAAAGAAGTTAAGGGCCTCATTTCAACTTTGGCGGTCCCACCACGGGATCACCAAAGCCGCGGGAAGGACGCCACCGCCCTATGTTCCAGCCAGTGTGAACGCAGGAGCATTGCAATAGAATGTTCTCGCCAGTCAGACCTGCAGGAACAGTGCTATGAGATAGCACTTGGCTCCCTTAAAGGACTAGACAGTGTGCATTCTGATGGTGCTAGGCCGGGGGGGGGCTGGTGGCCCCAGCACACCTTCACTTCACTGCCAGCCTTTCCATGTTGGTGAAACCACCATGGAAAGGCTGGTGGTGAGGGGAGTAGTAATCAGCCATGGGGCACTGTGTTAACGTTCCCTCATGTGGGGAAGATCCTCTGGAGATGACCCCTGACAGGTGCTGAGAGGTCAGGAGTGGAAAAGTGGTACGTCATTGCCTAGCTGGGGCAGCTCCTTTAGGGGAGCCTCCTCTGCTTCTACCTCTGGCGCTGTTACTTCAGTAGGTGCCCCTGAAGTAGCCTCTGTTGGGTGCCTGGTGAGTCAGAGGACACTGGAAGGATGTGGAGGCATCACAAGAGGTGGTCTTGGTCTTGGAGCCTCCATGGTAGGCTGAGCAGCGAAAGGAGCCATGAGGGATGGGAGTTTTGAAGGGCAAAAATGACTTTCCTAGTCTCCATGTCCATTTTTATCTCTTCCTACATCATCAACGTGGGGCTCGTAGAGATGCTCCCCATCAAACAGGAGGTTGGGGAGATGTTGCTGGACGTCTGGCCGGAAGCAGGATACATGGAGCCAAGTGTGTCAATGGAGGAGCACTCTGGAGTTGATGCCATAATCGGCAGTGTCAACATCATCAATGGCACAGCAGATGGTCGTATTAGAAATGACCTTGCCCTCTGAGACAAGCTCATACCCTCTCTTATGGTGGTCCTCTGGGAGATGTAGGAGGAGCTCCTCCATCTCATCTCACTGGGCCCAGTCATACCGGGACAACAGGTCGATGGAGTTGGCGATGCACCAGTGGTTGGCTGATTGTGCCACATTTGTGTTTGCCAACTGCATTGATGTGCTTCCTTTCCGTGTCCGGTGGTGGTGTGTCACTGATACTCTTGGCGTTAGCCCATTTGTGGCCAGTGAGAACCACTAGGGAGTCAGCAGGTAGTTGATCCGTGATGTAGAGGTGTCTGATGGGAAAGCTTTGTTCTTTTGTTGACTAGGGGGTGATAAACCAAGCCTTCACTGGATCATTGAAAATACCAGGGGCTGGTGTGAGCATGCCATTCAGCATGGGCAAATACTTTGTGGAATGGCAGGCAGAGGAGAGGGTTTCAATTAAGTCCTCCTCAATACGTTCTGTGTGCATGTCAACCTTATGATATGAAACTGCCCTTCCCAGAACCTAGTGGTAAGAAGTAGAGGCATTTGGAGCAGAAGGACAGGCAGGGTAGAGGCCAGGGTCCGTAACCCCTGGAGGGTCAACATCATGAGTCCCAGGGGTCTCCCAGCAGAGTCATGTCATAGGGATCCCCACCGCAGTGTCCCTTAAAGTCAGAGTGTGGTGATCCCTTTGGTGTGTAGGGAAGGGGGCAAGCTGGTGAAGCAGGTGGAGATAGTGATTCTCATGGTCTTTGAGGTGTGGTAGAAGGGAGAGGCAGTTCAGGCTCAGGCAGAGGACTAGTGGCCTCATAGTGCTTTTCTGCTGCTTGTCTGATGGGGGTAGCTCAAGGACTTCCTCGAAGCTGAGCTGTCGCTTGGAAGACTGAGAGGTTGTGGCCAGTGGTCAAGTGAGAATGTGGCCTATGTGGGGGTAGAAGACTATGGGCCTCATTATGACCCTGGCGGGCGGCGGAGGCCGCCCGCCAGGATCCCGCCCTCCAAATTACCGCGCCGCGGTCAAAAGACCGCAGCGGGTATTACGAGTTTTCCCCTGGGCTGGCGGGCGGTTCCAGTAAAACCGCCCGCCAGCCCAGGGGAAAACGACCTTCCCACGAGGATGCCGGCTCGTAATCGAGCCGGCGGAGTGGGAAGGTGCGACGGGTGCAGTGGCACCCGTCGCGTATTTCAGTGTCTGCAAGGCAGACACTGAAATACTTTTCGGGGCCCTCTTACGGGGGCCCCTGCCGTGCCCATGCCATTGGCATGGGCACGGCAGGGGCCCCCAGGGGCCCAGGGGCCCCGCGACCCCCCTACCGCCATCCTGTTCATGGCGGCTTTCCCGCCATGAACTGGATGGCGATAGGGGGGGTCAGAATCCTCATGGCTGCGGAGCGCGCTCCGCAGCCATGGAGGATTCCAAAGAGCAGCGGAAAGTCAGCGGGAGACCGCTGACTTTCCGCTTCTGACCGCGGCTGAACCGCCGCGGTCAGAATGCTCATTGGAGCACCGCCAGCCTGTTGGCGGTGCTCCCGTGGTCGGTGGCCCTGGCGGCCACCGGCCGCCAGGGTCAGAATGACCCTCTATGTGCCTCTGACAGACATCAATTTCTTCCTGCAGCTTTTGGATGACCGGTTCAATGGAGCTGATGGTCATTTTTCCTATTGGGTTCAATGTTTTTGGTGCTGGCACCGATTCCAGTTTTGACACTGATGGCTTTGGGTTGGTACATAGCGGGGAGCAGTCTGTGGGAAATGGGTGGGTCCATATCTTCTGTGCCAAGCCAGGCCAGGTGTGGTGTCTGAAGCAGACAGTTGGTGCTAACCATGGCAGGTCTCTGTGGGTCCAGAGGGCTGTATGCCCCATGGGAAGGGGCTCCTTTTAGTGTGACTGGGGTCAAAGGTGAAGGGGAGAGGGAATCGTAGTCACAAACAGCTTAACAGGCGGGAGATCTTTGATCTCAAGGTCACTGCCGGAACTGCCATTGGATGAGAAAGCCTCCTTTTCAGTGGCAGACAGCTCTGGGTGATGCTCCTCCTCAAGGTCCAGGGTGCCGAAGCGGTCTAGGGTGTCATCTCTGCACCTGCGCAACATCTTGAAGAGACAGGCATGGTGGTCTGAAAGAGTCTTCTTCAACCAAAAGAAGCAGCGAGTCTCGTGGATGCCTTGTTGCGCTTGGGTGAGAGACAGAGATTACAGACCTGTTAGAGGTCGGCCGAGGGGTATTTCGCATGACACCCAGGGCAGTATTGGAAAAGGGGCTGTTTCTTCACAAGCGAGGCATGGTGAGAGTTGAGGAGACAGGCAGGGAAAGCCCCGAATGGCAAGACCCCACCAGGGCCGAAGGTGGTCAAAGGTTCGCCCTGGGCAAAACTGCAGATGTCGACCTAAAACAAAAGCACATGGAATGCAATTGCAGACATACACCTGGAGGGAGAAGACTCGTGGAGACCAAAAAGAACACTGCAATGCCATTAATCCGGAGGATAGGAATACACGTTCATACCAGATGGCAGAAAGAAAACAATCTAACTACATTACCTGCAAGAAGTGGAGTCCCACTGCTTCATGACTAAAGAAGACTTCTTTGAAGAACAACAACTTGCACACACCAGGGCAGAATGCTAGATAGCAGGGGTATGCACATGATGTGTATCTATGGCCACACATGCCTCAAACATATACTTTTGCTGAACCTTATTGCAAATTAATGTTATATATTTATTTTAAACTGTAAGTGAAATTGCAATTACATTTACAGTGTGCTCAATACTCATGACAAGGCATTAAAGTGCTTTACGTCAGGCAGAACTCTGCTCAAGAACATGCAACTTTAGGTTAATCCAGTTGTTACTGGATTTAGTTTTCTGCTCTACAGAAGACTATCTCATGCATTAACTCCATTGTTTTTGGGGTGGATTAAATTAGTAGAAGTTGGGAGCGCTCATTAGTGCATGGAGTTTGCAGATTCGTGCAGATGGGTTGGTTGGATTAGTATATGAGCAAGAGGAAATTGGTTATTGCTAGGTTGCAGATTGTGACTTTCAAAGGAGGGCAGATTATGGTCTCGGCAGTGTGAGCACTTTACAGAAATACATGCACATGACATAGGGAGTAGATCTCCTCTGCCTGTCACGAATCACTACACCATTCTACACAAAGGCTGTCTTCCCATAGAAGTTTGAGAAAGATACTTGTAATAAAACCTCTACTTTATTTTTCTCGGATTGTGAATGTTAAAGGTATCCCTTAGAAAGTAGGGGAAATTGGATATCCGTACTCTTTGGTATCCCCGTAGAAAAAGACAGGAAAACACAGGGGAGGGTGTAGTTTGGCAGAAAAGTATTGTATTCACCCTGTCAACATAAGAGAATGTCAAATTGTACCCTGGTAAGTTTTAAACCTCAAAACATAGTGGATACCAAATATTATGGCTCAGATATGCCATTATATTTGATATACCCTAAAGGAGCTGGAACTGAAAGTTTGTGGAATTATATCAAAAGTGCTAAAACACACTGTAATTTGCTGTCAAATAAATGTAACCAACTTGTCAATGGTTAAAAGGATATCCGTGAAAAGTAGGGGGTTACCAGATATTACAGCGATACATGATCCATAATATTTGGTATCCTCATAGAAAGAGACAGTGGAAAACACAAGGAAGGGTGTGATTTGTCAGGAAAAATATTGTGTTCATTCCACCAGCATAAGACCATATTAAATTGTATCCTGGTAGGTTTTAATCAAAGAAACATAGGGATACCAAATATTACAGCCCCTATGCATCATTATATTTGGCATCCCCAAAAAGGAATCAAATGTGAAAACTTGTGGAATGATATCAAAGGTACTAAAGAATACTGCGATCTGCTGTCAAATAAAAGCAATTTGAACTTGTCAATGGTGAGATTGTCACCCATGAAAAGGAGGATATACAAGATATTACAACAATGCATGAGCCATACTATTTGGTATAACCATAGAAAGAGGCAATGAAAAACAAAAGGAATGGTGCAATGCCACAGAAAAATACTGTCTTTAGCCCAGCAACATAAGGCCATGGCAAATTGTGTCCTGGCTAGTTTTACACTAGAAACATAGGAGATGCCAAATATAATAGCCCCTATGAGGCATTGTATTTGGTATTCCCCAAGGGAACCGGATCTGAAAGCTCATCTAATGAAATGAAAAATGTGAAAAATAGTGTAATTTGTTATGAAATGAAAAGGAACTTCAATTGGTCAATGGCTAAAGTGCAACTCATGACAAGTAGGAGACACGATATTAAAGCAATACATAAGCCATAATATTTGGTATCCCTATAGTAAACAATACTGGGAAAATCAAGGAAGGGTGGTAGTTGACAGACAAATAATCTGTTCTCCCAGCCAGCATAGGACCCTGTCAATTTATCTTGTTATGTTCCAGCCCTAGAAACCTAGGGGATTCCAAATAATATAGTTTGTATGGGCCATTATATTTGGTATCCCCCAAAGGAACTGGATGCCAATGTTTGTGGAATTAAATCAAAATGTTAAACAGTTCTGTAAACTGCTAGCAAATAAAAGTCAACATCAGTTTGTCAATGGCTAAAGGGTAAGCCATGAAAAGTAGGGAGTACAAGATAATACACCAGTGCATGAGCTATAATATTTGGTATCCCTATAGCTAACGATGTTGGGAAACATACTTTATCCACTCAGGCAATAGAATGCCATGACAAACTGAATCTTGGTGAACTCTAACCCAAAAAAACATAGGGGATACCAAATAGTATAGCCCACATGAGGCATTATATTTGGCATTCCCTTAAGGACCCAGATGTGAAAGCTTATGAAAAGAAATCAAAAATGTGAAAAGATAGTGTAGTTTGCTAGCGAATAAAAGGGAACTTGTTTGCTCAAAGCCTAAAAGGCAACCCCTGAAAAGTAGGGGATACCAGATATTACAGCAGTGCAGGAGCCATGATATGTGGTGTCCCCAAAAGAAAAAAATGTTGGAAAACATAGGAAAGGGTGGTATTTGGGAGGAAAATACTTTGTCCACCCAGACAACAGAACCCCATGAGAAACTGAATCCTGGTAAGCTCTAGCCTGAGAAACATAGGGGATGCCAAATAGTAAATCCCATTTGAGGCATATGTGGTATACCCCAAAGGAACCGGATGTGAAATCTTGTGGAATGAAATAAAAAATTTGCAAATATCCTGTAGTCAGCTGTAAAATAAAAGGCACCTTGAGTTGGTCAGTAGCTAATCCTAGGATCCTAGGATAATCCTAGAAAAGTAAGGGGTACAAGATATTACAGCAGTACAGGAGCCATAATATGTGGTATCCCCATAGTAAAAGACGTTGGAAGACACAGGGAAGATTGGTATTTGCAAGGAAAATACTGTGTTCACCCAGCGAACGGAAGGCAATGTCAAAATCCTGGTAAGCTCTAACATGAGAAAAATAGGGAGTAACAAATATTATAGGCCATATGATTCATTGTATTTGGTATTCCTAAAGGAACCAGATCTGAAAGCTTGTGGAATGAAACTAAAAATGTGACTGCAGTCTGCTATCAATTAAAATGCTAATTGAATTGGCCAGTGGCTAAAAGGTAATCCTTGAAATGTTGGGGATACCTGATATCACAGCAACACAGGACTCATAATATTTGGTATCCACATAGTAAAATGTGTTAGAAGACA
This sequence comes from Pleurodeles waltl, assembly GCF_031143425.1. NCBI lineage: Eukaryota > Metazoa > Chordata > Amphibia > Caudata > Salamandridae > Pleurodeles > Pleurodeles waltl. The sequence goes on from NC_090447.1 coordinate 332,417,226, forward strand.
GAGGTGAGGGTGCTATTTAGCAGACAAATACTGTGTTCACCCAGCCAACATAAGGTCATGTCAAATTGAATCCTGGTAAGTTTTAACCCGAGAAATATAGAGGATACCAAATATTATAGACCATATGAGGCATTATACTTGATATCCTCAAAAAGGAATCGAATGTGAAAGCTTATGAAATGAAATCAAAAATTTTTAAAAATAGTGTAGTCTGCTATCAAATAAAAGGCAACTTGAGTTGGTCAGTGGCTAAAAGGTAACCTAGAAAGTAGAGGATACCGGATAATTCAGCAATGCAGGAGCCGTAATATGTGGTATCACCTTAGTAAGAGATGTTGAAAAACAAGGGGAAGAGAGGTATCAGCAAGGAAAATATGGTGTTCACCCAGGCAACAGAAAGTAATGTGAAATTGAATTCTGGTAAGCTCTAACCTGAGAAAAATAGAAGCTACCAAATATTATGGCCCATATGTGGCATTCTATTTGGTATCCCCCAAAGGAACAAGATGTAAAAACTTCCGGAATTAAATCAAAATTGTGAAAACATAGCATAGTCTGCTATTAAATAAAAGGCAACTTGAGTTGGTCAGTGGATAAGAGCTAACCCTAGAAAGTAAGGGATACTAGATATTACAGCAATTCAGTAACCACAATAAGTGGAATCCCCAAAGAAAAAGATGTTGGAAGACACAGGGAAGAGTGGTAGTAGCAAGGAAAGTCCTGTGTTCACCCAGCCAACAGAATGCAATGTCAAATTGAATCCTAGGAAGCTCTAACTTGTGAATAATACGCAATACCAAATATTATAGCCCATATGAGGCATTCCATTTGGTATCCACCAAAGAAATCTGATGTGAAAGCTTGTGGAATTAAACAAAAAAATGTGAAAAGTTACTATAGTCTTCTATCAAATAAAAGCCAACTTGAATTAGTCAGTGGCTAAACGGTAACCACTGAAAAGAAGGGGATACCAGATAACACATAGCTGCAGGAGCCGTAATATGTGGTATCCTTGCAGTAAAAGATGTTGGAAAACACAGGGAAGGGTGGTATTTAGCAGGAAGATACTTTGCCCACCAGACTGCAGAATGCCATGACAAATTGAATCCTGGTAAGGTCCCACCTGAGAAACATGGGTGATACCAAATATTATAGCCCATATGAGGCATTATATTTGGTATCCCCCAGAGGGACTGGATGTGAAAGCAAGTGGAATGAAATCAAAAATTTGAAAACATACTGTAGTCTGCTATCAAATAAAAGGTAGCTTCTGTCAGTTAGTAGCAAAAAGGTAACCCTAGAAAAGTAGGGGATGCAAAGATTACAGCAATGCAGGAGCCGTAATATGTAGTATCCCAATAGAAAAAGACATTGGAAGACACGGGGTAGAGTGCATTTGCACAGAAAATACTGTTTTCGCTCAGCCAACATAAGGCAATTTGAAACTGAATCCTGATCGGCTCTAACATGAGAAAAATAGGGGATAACAAATATTATAGGCCATATGAGGCATCACATTTGATATCAACTGAAGGAACAAGATGTAAAAGCTTGTGGGATGACACTAAACATTAGAAAATATACCATAGTCTACTATCAAATAAGAGGCAACTTGAATTGACCAGTGACTAAAAGGTAATCCTTGAAAAGCAGAGGAATACCACATATTACAGCAAAGCAGAAGCAGTAATATGTGATGTCTCCACAGTAAAAGATGTTGGAAAATGGAAGAAAGGTGGTATTTTGCAAGAAAATATTTGGCCAACCAGATAACAGAATGCCACGACAAACTGAATCCTGGTGAGCTCTAACCAGAGAAACATAGGGGATACCAAATGTTATAAATTATATGAGGCATTATGCTTCGTATGGCCTAAGGGAACCAAAGTTGAAGGCTTGTGGAATGGAATCAAAAACGTGGGAGGACAGTGTACTCTGCTACCAAAAGGCAAGTTGAGTTGGTCAGTGGCTAAAAGGTAACCCTAGAAAATTAGCTGATACCAAATGCTACAGCAATGCATAAGACATAAGGGGGGTCATTACAACATTGGTGGTAAAAGCCGCTTACCGCCGTGCAGAAGACCGCCAACACACCGCCGCGGACGCGGAAATCCGCCACGGCCATTATGACCCACAGCTCGGAATCCGCCAAAATTGAGACACCCACACAAGTCCGCCACACCAAAGGTCAGTGATAAACTGGCGAAAACAAAACCTCCACCGTCACACCAACAGGAATACGCCCACACTGTCACGACCCACGAATCCACACGGCGGTCTTTCAACCGCGGTATTCCATTGGCGGTACACACTGCCGCGCTCAAAATACACACACTCCTACAAAACACAACCACATTGGACAATTCCAAATACACACACCTGATACACATGCACACACCACTCCCACACACCCAATACAATATAAAACACACACCCACATCACCCACAAACCCCTAAGACCAAAATCCCGAAAGAAGGCCAGAGAGAGACACTACAATCTACAACCAAGCATCCACAGGCACACAACACCATCACCCACATAACATCCACACACCCCACACAACACACCACTAAATATCAGCCCACATATCACAACACACACCACCCCACACATCTCCCACACCACCCCATGGCACGGCAAAGACACCCCAGGTTCTCTGAGGAGGAGCTCAGGGTCGTGGTGGAGGAAATCATCCGGGTAGAGCCACAGCTTTTCGGATCACAGGTGCAGCACACCTCCATAGCTAGGAAGATGGAGCTATGGTGCAGAATAGTGGACAGGGTCAACGCAGTGGGACAGCACCCAAGAAATAGGGATGACATCAGGAAGAGGTGGAATGACCTACGGGGGAAGGTGCGTTCTGTGGTATCCAGACACCACCTTGCGGTACAGAGGACTGGCTGTGGACCCCCACCTCCTGCCCCACAACTAACAACATGGGAGGAGCAAGTCTTGGCGATTCTGCATCCTGAGGGCCTCGAAGGAGTAGCTGGAGGAATGGACTCTGGTAAGTCAAACCTTAACTACTATATCCCACCGCCCCTACCTGCATGCCATCACATACCCCCACCCTCTCCCTCACCCCCATCACTCCTACTCCTCACAAATGTCCCAATATCACAAACCACACATCCCAACAACAATCCCTGCATGCAACACAAAAGCATGGACACCCATCACCAATGCATGGCCACTGCACATATCCATGCACCCCCTAAACCATCATCACACAAGGTCCCACACAGGAATGCAAGCACTGGGGTACACGGTCACCCACCCATTGCACACCATGGCACATGCAGATGCAATAATCATGCTTTTACACCCCTGTAGGACCCCTACCCAACGTCACCACACAGGAGGGTCCAGACATGTCCACACCACCAACAGAAGAGGCCCACAGTGATGACAGCAGCTCTGTCCAACTGGATCTGAACGACCAGCCCGGCCCATCTGGGAACACAGGACAGTCGGTTCCCCTCACACAGTCACAGGCCACCACAGAGCTTCCCCCCTCTGGAAACACCAGCACAGCACCCACCCAGCGGGCCCATACCTCTGTCCCCAGGACACGTCAATCAGCAGTGTGTCCACCACTACAGGGAACCCAGGCTAACCCACCACCCCAACAACAACAGGGACCTGGGGGCAGTGGCAGTGGGCACACCGTTCAGGGGACAGAGGCCCAGGGAAACAGGGGAACTGGGAGGGCTGCTGTGCGACAGGGGGAGGACAGGCCCAGGGAACCCACTCTCCACGAGGCCCTCTCCAACGTCATGGGAGCATACCATCATTCCCAGGAGACGATGGCAACGGTACTGGCCAAGTTTCAGAAGCCCCAGCGGCTGCAGGAGGAACAGTATTTGGGCTTCAGGGAGGAACTCAGATCCATCAATTCCACCCTGGGCACCATCGTAGGGGTGCTGAAGGAAGTCCTCAACACCAGGAGGGACACTGTGGCACAACAAGGGACCCCCGACACTAGCCTGGACGATGAACTGCCCACCACCTCCGTCGGCACTAGTAGACATGAGGCACTGCCACAGGACCACCACACCAGCACCCCACCCCCTACAGATGGAGAACCACCCCGCAAACGGTCCCTGAGATCCAGGACAAAGACAGAGAACGATGCCAAGACCACCGCCAAGAAATGAGACCGCCGTGAATGTCATTCTTTTGTCCCACCTTGTCACCCTGTCCATCCTCAGACTGCCCCAGCTCCACTTCCTATGCCCCTTTGGACAATGCACCTGTGAGACTAATAGACTGGACTCTGCCATGGACATTCCTCCACCATCACCCCTCACCATGTTACAGCACCCTCCAATATTGAGCACTTAAATAAACACCCTTGAAGCACAAAACAATCTGGAGTCTGTCTGTGATTTTGAAATAGTGTATTAGCAATTACAGTGACAAAATGCACTTTCAAATGTAATGTTAACATACCTATGTCACACAGCTCTAGTCCATGAGGAAACAAAGCAGATGTTACACAGTGGGACCCACATCTGTGAAATCGTAAGGGAAAGTGACAACTCCCCTGACCATACACTGGGTGAAAAGGACAGACAGTAGAGAGGTAGTAGTGTTAAAGTACATGTAGAAGGCAGGTTTGTCTTCTTACCTGTGTCTCACTGGAAGTATTGCAGGATCACAGAGTTCCTGTTGTCGATGTCCTCTTCTTCTGCTTCCTCGTCTTCACTGTCCACTGGCTCCACAGCTGCCACAACACTTCCATCTGGACCATCCTCCTGCAGAAAAGGCACCTGTCTTCGCAAAGCTAAGTTGTGAAGCATACAGCAGGCCACAATGATCTGGCACACCTTCTTTGGTGAGTAGAATAGGGAACCACCTGTCATATGGAGGCACCGGAACCTGGCCTTCAGGAGGCCGAAGGTCCGCTCTATAATCCTCCTAGTTCACCCATGGGCCTCATTGTAGCGTTCCTCTACCCTTGTCCTGGGATTCCTTGCTGGGGTCAGTAGCCTTAACAGGTTGGGGTAACCAGAATCACCTGAAAATGGCGAAGGACAACTGTTAGACACCCACTAACCTGTAGGGATATCCCCAGACCCAGACAACGATTCCCACTGACTTGCGTACAGGTGCTCACCTAATAGCCACACACGGTGCCTCTGGAGTTGACCCATCACATAAGGGATGCTGCTATTCCGCAGGATGTAAGCGTCATGCACTGAGCCAGGGAATTTGGCATTAACATGAGAGATGTACTGGTCGGCCAAACACACAATCTGCACATTCATCGAATGATAACTCTTCTGGTTTCTGTACACCTGTTCACTCCTGCGGGGGGGACCAAGGCCACATGTGTCCCATCAATGGCACCTATGATGTTGGGGATATGTCCCAGGGCATAGAAGTCACCTTTCACTGTAGGCAAATCCTCGACCTATGTAGCTCCGCATGTGTTTCAGCAGGGCAGACAACACTCTGGACAACACGTTGGAAAACATAGGCTGGGACATCCCTGATTCTATGGCCACTGTAGTTTGAAAAGACCCACTTGTTAGGAAATAGAGTACTGACTGCACTTGAGGGGGGATTCCTGTAGGATGGCGGATAGCTGACATCAGGTCTGGCTCCAACTGGGCACACAGTTCCAGGATTGTGGCACGATCAAGCCCATAGGTGATGATCACATGTCTTTTCTCCATTGTCAACAGGTCCACCAGCGGTCTGTACACCGGAGGATGCCACCATCTCCTCACATGTCCCAGCGGACGGTGCCTATGAAGGACAACAGCGAACACAGAGTCAACCAACTCAGAGGTACGTAAACAAAGCTTACTCAGAAAACCATTTATAACCCAGATATTGCCTGTATGAGTGTTGAGGCAAGGCCTAGGTATGTGTGACGCAGTTAAAATAAAGCCATGTGGGCCCCTGAAATGGCGGCTGCCTGACCTGTAAAGTGGGACAATGTGATGTGAGGTAACTGCGCTGGCGTTGTACACCGTCGCGGTAGACGGTCAAAGACCGCGGCACAATTCTGCATTGGTTAACATTGGACCCTATGGGTCCCAGGAGCCAATGACGATGTACACCGGCGGTAACGGTATGCACCGCCGTGGACGTGACCGCCATTTTCTATCACTTCAATCACTCGATACCTGATCTTTGACAGGAGAGGACCTACACTGCAAGTGCTACTGTGACCTCAGTCTGGAAGAGACAATGGCTTGTGCGTCTGGGGAAAGGGCCCCTGCCTTCAGCACGGAGGAGTTGGAGAAACTCATGGATGGGGTCCTCCCCTAGTACACGCTACTCTACCTTCCTCCAGACAAACAGGTAAGTACACTGGGAGCATGCTGTATGGGCAATGCCTGTGTGGAGTGGTGCGGATGAAAGGTAGGGGTGGGGAGAATGATGCGTGCATGAAACGACGGAGAGTGCATGTGCCACATGGCAAGGATAGGGATGCGGGCCAATGACTGTGATGGTGCAGTTGGAAATAAGTTCTCTTTTTCCCCTGTACAATTCATGTAGGTCAGCGCCCACCAGAAGAAGGATATTTGGCGTGCCATCTCCAAGGACGTCCGGACCCTGGGGGTCTATCACAGACGGAGCACCCACTGCCGGAAGAGATGGGAGGACATTCGCCGCTGGAGCAAGAAGACGGCGGAGGCCCAGCTGGGGATGGCCTCCCAACGTGGGAGGGGTGCCCGTCGCACCATGACCCCCGGATGTTCAGGATCCTGGCGGTGGTGTACCCGGAGTTGAATGGGCACTTGAGGGCATCACAGAAGCAACAAGGGGGTGAGTACACACTCATTCTGCTGATTCAGCGCGCAGTGGAGGTGTCTGGGTGGGGGAGGTGGGCTGTATGTTTCCCTAGGCTAGGGCGAGTGTGCTAGTTAAGTTGTCTTTTTTAGGCAGACCCTGTGGCACCCCACCCCACCTGGGTACAATGCCAACTACACCTAGTCAGGCTCCTGTGACATCCATGTGTGCAGATATCGGCCATAGCCTTGTAGGCCATGTCCCAGGGATTGTATAGTGGACCCCAAGTGCGTGGCGTAGTGCAGGGGGCTCTGTTTCTGTCGTGTCCGCCAACGGTAGCTGTAATGCATGCACTGAACATGTCTTTCTTCTGTCTCCCCCCCTTTTAGTGGTCTCCCTGTACATGTGTGCATTAGCATCATCAGGCGGAGGAGCAGTGGCTCCAGAGCAGGAGGGAGCTGCATCCCACATGGCCCTGGAGGGCGAGACAACGGAGTCTGAAGCCACCAGTGGGACGGAGGGCGAGGGGAGCTCCACGGCGGGGACAGGAGCTGACACCAGTGATACGGACTCGTCCCTCTGATGGGAGCTCCCTTGTGGTGGTGGCCCCATCTGTAACCCCCAAATCTACAGGTACAGCCGCCACCCCCTTCCAGCACCGCCCTCCCAGCAGCCCCTCAGCCTTTGCCCTGTGCCCGCTCACCCAGGAGGGTGGGCATCTCCTTCGCCCCAGGCACCTCAGGCCCTGCCCCAGTCACCTCTGCTGCCCTCAGTGACGAGGCCATTGACCTCCTCAGGTCCCTCACTGTTGGGCAGTCTACCATTTTGAATGCCATCCAGGGTGTTGAGAGGCAGTTGCAGCAAACCAATGGATTCCTGGAGGGCATTCATTCTGGTCAGGCAGCCCTTCAGCAAGCTTTTCAGACTCTGGCCTCTGCACTGATGGCAGCCATTGTCCCTGTCTCTAGCCTCCCCCCTCCAACTTCCTCCACCCTGACCCAATCCCCTGTACCTCAGCCTATCCCAAGCACACCATCAGACCAGCATGCACACACCTCAACACACAAAGGAAGCTCAGACAAACATAAGCACCACACATCCCACAGGCATTCACGCAAGCATCACACACATGCAGACATAGCAACATCCACTGCCTCCACTGTGTCCCCCTCCTCCTCGTCTCCCTCATCCCTCCCAGTCTTGTCTCCACTCACACCTGCATGCACTACATCTACAGCCACTACTTCCATCACCAGCACACCCACCACCACATCCCGCTCACGTGCACTCACCACCCCCACTACCATTCACACATCCCCTATGTCCTCTCACAGTGTGTCTGTGACGCTACCTCCCAAGGTACACAAACGCAGCCACACACCCACCCAACAGCCATCCACCTCACAACAGCCTCCAGCGCATGCACCTTCACCCAAAGTCACCAAACGGACACCTCCTACAACCACAACCTCTTCCCCCACTCCCAAACCCCCTCCAGCTACCCGTCCCAGTGTTCCTAAGAAACTTTTCCTGGCCACCCTTAACCTCATTCCCACACCTCCCCCACCCCGTCAGTCTCCTAGGGCCCGACTCTCCAGGTCCCAACCTAGCACCTCAGCCACAACAGCAGTGGGACCAGTGGTGCCAGTAGTCACCGGATTCTGGAGTGCACCAGGCAGCAGGGCAGCCAGTGTGGCAAGGAGCCACAGCACGGACAGTCCCCCACCTGTCAAGCATCAAAAGTTGGCCAGTGCCCGGCGGGAGAGGGGGAAGACAACAGCCAGCAAAGCCGCTCCCAGGGGTACAGGTGGGAGTGTGGAGTCAGCTGCGACACCTTCCAAGGTGGGGAAGGGGCCCAAGAAACCCGGCAAGTCTGGGAAGAGCAGCACGGCAGAGAAGACTGCCATCAGCCCCGCTGCCCAGGATCCGGCCAGCACCAGCCCCGCTTGCCCAGACAGGACCGCCAGCAGCAACCCCGCTGGCCCGGACAGGACCGCCAGTAGCAGCCCCGCTGGCCAGGAGGCGACCGCCAGTACCAGCCCCGCTGGCCCAGACAGGACCACCAGCAGCAGCCCCGCAGGCCCAGATAGCACCGCCAGCAGCAGCCCCGCAGGCCCGGACAGGACCGCCAGCACCAGCCCCGCTGGCCCAGACAGGACCACCAGCACCAGCCCCGGACCGCCAGCACCAGCCCCGCTGGCCCAGACAGGACCGCCAGCACCAGCCCCGCAGGCCCAGACTGGACCGCCAGCACCAGCCCCACTGGCCAGGAGGCGACCGCCAGCACGAGCCCCGCAGGCCCAGACAGGACCGCCAGCAGCTGAGTCACTGCCAAGGACACCGCCGCCACAAGCACCACTGCCAAGGACACCGCCGCAACAAGCACCGCGGAACAGGACACCGCCGCCACAAGCACCGCTGAACAGGACACCGCCGCAACAAGCACCAATGAACAGGACACCGCCGCCACCAGCACCACTGAACAGGACACCGCCGCCACCAGCACCGCTGAACAGGACACCGCCGCCACAAGCACTGCTGCCAAGGACACCTGCCGCCACCAGCACCGCTGGCCCATGAGCGCCAAGAGCACTGACGCTACTGAGACCGCCACGAGCAGGATGAAGCACTCTGGGCACCAAGCCCCCTCCAGAACCAGTGGAGAAAGGCATCCACTACCTCTGTCCTTGGCAGGATGAAGCACTCTGGGCACCAAGCCCCCTCCAGAACCAGTGGAGATTTACATCCACTACCTCTGTCCTTGGCAGGATGAAGCACTCTGGGCACCAAGCCCCCTCCAGAACCAGTGGAGAAAGGCATCCACTACCTCTGTCCTTGGCAGGATGAAGCACTCTGGGCACCAAGCCCCCTCCAGAACCAGTGGAGATTTACATCCACTACCTCTGTCCTTGGCAGGATGAAGCACTCTGGGCACCAAGCCCCCTCCAGAACCAGTGGAGAAAGGCATCCACTACCTCTGTCCTTGGCAGGATGAAGCACTCTGGGCACAAAGCTTACTCCAGAACCAGTGGAGACTGTTATCCACTTGAGAGACTGTGGCTTTGCACTCCCCAGGATTGTAGAGTGGGCAAACCACCCACTGTAGAGACTTGTGAGACTGTGTCTTTGCACTCCCCAGGATTGAACAGTAGGCATGTGGCCCCCTCGTGGATTTGGCGCCGTGCACTCAACCAGCTAAGGTGCCCCCCTTTCCCTTCCCCCTGAGGTGCCTGTTTTATTTCTATCTGATGCCCCTGCAGTGTTCTCTCCGTCATGTTCGGGTATCTTGTGTGGGCCTCGCCCTTGCAGTGTGGGCCCAGTGTTCCACGGACTTAAATGGTGCACTACCTGGACTTCTATTCTTGGTGTATATATTTGTTTATAGTGAATATATCTTTTTGCATACTGGATTTTAATAGATTACAATGGTTACACTCAATTTCTTTTGTCTTTGCATTCTTCCGGGGGGGTTGTGGGTGTAACCCGCACACCGCCAAAACCAACCTCCACGAGGGACTAAAAGCCATCGCCGACTGGATGAGAGACAGCCGGCTAAAACTGAACTCGGACAAAACAGAGGTCCTCATCCTTGGGCGCACCCCCTCCGCCTGGGACAACTCATGGTGGCCGTCCACGCTGGGTCCCCCACCGACACCCACCGACAGCGCACAAAACCTCAGCTTCACCCTCGACTCCTCACTCTCCATGTCAAAGCAGGTCAGCGCCATCTCCTCCTCCTGCTACAACACCCTCTGCATGCTTCGCAGAGTTTACAAATGGATCCCAACAGAAACAAGAACAACAGTAACCCAGGCCCTCGCCAGCAGCAGACTCGACTACGGCAACGCCCTCTACACCGGTATCCCATCCAAACTCCTCCAACGCCTCCAACGCATCCAAAACGCCTCCGCCCGATTCATCGTCAACATCCCTCCCACTGCCACATCACCCCCCACCTAAGAGACCTTCACTGGCTCCCCGTCAACAGGAGGATCACCTTCAAGCTCCTCACCCACGCACACAAGGCACTCCACAACACCAGACCATCATACCTGAACAACAGACTCAGCTTCTACACCCCCACCCGGCATCTCCGATCCGCTACCCTCGCCCTTGACTCCATCCCCCGCATCCAACGCAAATCTTCAGGCGGCAGATCATTCTCGTACCTCGCCGCCAAGACCTGGAACACCCTCCCGCCGGATCTACGACTGACCCAGGACCTTCTTTCCTTCAGAAAACTCCTCAAGACTTGGCTCTTCAAGCAGTAGAAGCACCCTCCCCTCCCCCAGCGCCTTGAAACCCTCACGGGTGGGGGTGTTGCGTGTTGCGTGTGTGTGTCCCTGTTTTTTCCCTCCCCTGTGTTGTAGGTGCAGTACTCACCGTGGTCTTCACCGCCGGCGTTCGTGCTCCTGGTAGAGGAGCAAGATGATAAAGGCTGGAAATATGTGAAGCTCTGGTTCCTTGGCGTCCTGGTTCCTCGTGGGGTGTGTAGAGGTGAGCGTTTTCACTTCAAAATCCAGTTTCCGCCATGTTTTTGTTTGCGGTGAATCTGCCCTGGAAAAGGTGGCGGATTGGTAGGTTGTGATACTGTGGGCGGTACATTGTCTCCCGCCTGTCTGTTGGCGGTGACCTCCGCGCTGTTTGTTTGTACCGCCATGGCGGTCGGAGTGTTAAAGTGGCTGTCTTTGTTGGCGGTTTCCGCCACGGTCGTGATTCAATTTTTTGGGGTTGGGTTGTAATGACCACCAATATGTGGGATCCCCATAGTAAAAGATGACGGAAAACACAGTAAACGGTGCTATGAGGCATGGAAATACTGTGTCCACCGACGCAAAAGAATGTCATGACAAACTGAATCCTAGTAAGCTCTAACCAGAGAAACGTAGGGGATGCCAAGTATTATAGAACATATGAGGAATTATGCTTGTTATCCTCTAAAGGAGCCACGTGTAAAAGCTTGTGGAATAAAATTACAACTGAAAAAAGATGGTGTAGCTTGCTATCAAATAAAAGGCATCTTGAGTTGGTCAGTGACTAAATGTAACCCTAGAAAGTAGTGGATACAAGATAATTGATCAATACAGGAGGCATAATATATGGTATCCCCATAGTGAAAGATGTTGGAAGACACGGGGAAAAGTGGTATTTGCAAGGAAAACACTGAGTTCACCCAGAAGGCAATGTGAATTTGAACCCTGGTAATGTCTTTCCTGAGAAAAATAGGAGCTCCCAAATATTATAGCCCATATCAGGCATTATGTTTGGTATCCCCCAAAGGAACTGGATGTGACAGCTTGTGGACTGAAATAAAAAATTTGAAAAGATAGTGTAGTCTGCTATCAAATAAAAGGCAACTTGAGTTGGTCAGTGGCTAAATGGTAACCCCTTAAAAGTAGGGGATATCATATTTTACAGCATTGCAAGAGGCGTAATAAGTAGTATCCCCACAGTAAAAGGTGTTGGAAAACACAGGAATGGTGGTATTTGTCAGGAAATTACTTTGTGCACCGAGACAACAGAATGCCATGACAAATTGAAAACTGGTAAGCTCTAACGCGAGATACATAGGGGATACCAAATATTCTAGCCCATATGAGGCATCATATTTTTTATCCCCCAGTGGAACTGGATGTGAAAGCAAGTGGAATGAATTCAATAATGTGAAAACATACTGTAGTAGGCAGCTTCAATTGGTCAGTAGCAAAAAGGTAACCCTGGAAAAGTAGGAGATGCCAAATATTACAGCAATGCAGGAGCCGTATTATGTGGTATCCCAGTAGAAGAAGACATTGAGGACACGGGGTAGAGTGTATTTGCAGGGAAAATACTGTGTTTGCCTAGCTAACAGAAGGCAATGTGAAACTGGATCCTGGTCAGCTCTAACCTGAATAAAATAGGCGCTAACAAATACGATAGGCCATATGAGGAATTATAGCCCTCATTATGACATTGGCAGTAAAAACCTAATACCGATGTGCTGACTGCCGCCAACAGACCTCCACGGAGGCAGACATTCGTCTGCTACATTATGACATATATATCCAAAACTGACAGAAAACAGCCACAACCACAAATCTGCCAGACCCACTGAACGTCGGTACTACCACTCATACCGTTATGCTACCAGCACTACTCCCTCCAAATAATGACCCACCAATCACCACAGAGGACATTCAACAACAGTAAACCATTGACGGCGGATAAGGCCACCTAAAGACAAAACAAGACAACATTGTCTAGAACTAAAAACTCACACCTGACACAAATACACACACCCACCAACAGCACTATAAAACACACACCCACATCACCCACAATCCTTTGCCAACACGACAAGACCGCAATAGCTAGCCACGCACATCACAGAGACAACTTCACACACACAGCACAACCACCCATTCATCCGTCATGCACCCCACACCCAACCACATTAACCTATACCCTCTGCATAACACACACACAACACTCATCTCCCCACAAAGGCACTCCTGTTTCACTGATGACGAGTTGTGGGTCATGGTTGAGGAAATAGTCAGGGTAGCGCCACAGCTGTTGGGAGCAACGGTACAGCAAATATCTACAGCAAGGAATATGGAGCTATGGCGGAGAATTGTGGACTGGGTGAACACTGTGGGACAGCATCCCCAAACAAGGGACGACATCAGGAAGAGGAGGAATGACCCACGGGGAAGGTATGTTCCATAGCAACAAGGCACCAGCTCACCATCCAGAGGACTGGCGGTGGACCACCCACCTCCTCCCCCACAGCTGACTGCATGGGAGGAGCAAGTCTTGGCAATCCTGCATCCTGGAGGCCTCACTGAAGTTGCCGGAGGACTGGACATGGGTGTGTCAATTTTACTACCTATCACCCCCGACCATACCTGCATGCCACCACCACCCCTCACCCTTAAACACATCACTCCACCCCATCCCGTACAGTGCACCACCACAATTAATTAACCCAAATGCCAAGTCCTGCATGCAATACCCACTACGTACACATCCCTTCAAGCCCTGCATGTACACCCAACACCAATGCATGGAGAATTAACAATCCCACAATACATCAACATGCACAAACAAAGGTGGCAGGGCTACAGCAATGATATAGGGGAAGCTTGGGATGCAGAATATGTCACAGACGTAGCATAATACACCACTTACATCCTCACAGGTGCCCCAGCCACGGTCAGCGGCGAGGAGGTGCTACGGCTACCCAGCCCCCTACCAGAACATGCCCCCAGTAAGGACAGCAACTCTGGAGCCCTGGATCTGGATGAACTCCCTGGCCCATCACCCAGTCCACAAACAGAGCCTCTCCCCTCAGTATCCAACACCACAGCAGCCACAGAACGTCCCCAGATCTCTGTCCCCAGGACACGTCAATCAGCAGTGTGCCCACCTGTACTGTACAGGGATCCCATTCCACACCTCACAGGCAAGACAATGAGGGTCCTGGGGTCAGTGACAGTGGGTACACTGTTCAGGGGACACAGGCACAGGGGCCTAGGGACACTAAGAGGACAGCTGTGCACCAGGTGGAGGACAGACCTAGGGAACCGACTGTCCAGGAGGACACCACCATGGTCTCCATAGCAGGGGTGCTGGGTGACATGGTCAACTTCATGAGGGAGTACACATCACACCAGTGGGCCCCTTCCACTAGCTAGTCAACTGACCAGCCCTCCACATCTCCTGCAGCTAATGCACAGGAGGCCCTGCCACAGGACCTACAGGCCACCAGCACCCCTCTCCCTGCAGAAGGTGAACCACCCAGCAAACGTTCCCTGTGACCCAGAGAGACGCCAGAGACACTTGCCAAGACAAAGACTACCGCCAAGAAATGAGACTCTCCTGAATGTCCCCCTTGTGTTCCACTGTGTCACCTTGTCCACTTTGAACTGCTACTGCTCCCCTTCCTATGGCCCCTTGGACACTGGACCTGTGCTACAAACAGACTTGACCAATACCCTGGACTATTCCCAACCACCACCCCACTCTATTGCACTTCCAATTGTGGAACTATTTTCAATAAACACCCTTGGACACAACTTGTGTAATAGTGCTTTATCTACAGGTAATGTAAAATGTAACAAACTGTAATGAACTGCATGATTATGTGTAAGTGCCCAGTAACATGTTGACCCATCCAACAAATCTGTCCTAGCAGTCTGTACACATCACAGCAGTACACTGTTGTAACAACACCAACATCTGCAGTAAGGGAAGATATAGGTGACAGTCAGGTGGGATGCAAAGGGAATGACTGGCATCAGGCTGCAGTCACACAGTACAACACTAAAATGTAGTCTTGCTTAGTTCAACAGTCTTACCTGAGTGTCATTAGAAGTACTGCTAGATCAAATGTGACCTGTTGTTCACATATTCCTCCTCGTCCGCCTCTTCACTGTCCTCAGTGTCCACTGCTGCCCAAGTTGCATTATCACCCCCCTCCTCCTGCAGATAGGTACATGCCGTCTGAGGGCCAAATTGTGCAACATGCAGCACACAACAATGATTCTGCAGACCTTCTTAGGGGACTAGGATAGGGATCCACCTGTCAGATGGAGGCACCTGAACCTAGCCTTCAGGAGACCAAAGGTCCTTTCTACAATCCTCCTGGTATTGGATATCATTATACCTATTTCAGCCCCTGATCTTTGATTCCTAACAGGGATCATGAGCCAGGACAGGTTTGGGTAGCAGAAATAACCTGCAAGAAGTGAGGAACACTCACATTAGCCTTGCACATTGGCGGGGGGGGTTACTCCTGAAGGCATACACTGACACACATTGGGTGGGGACTCAGGCTCTCCTATGAGCCACATGCTGTGCCTCTGTAGTTGTGCCATCAGCTGTGGGACACTGCTATTATTCAGGACAAATGCATCATTCACCGACCCTGGATTCTTGGTGGTGGCATGGGAGGTGTGCTGGTCAGCCAGGCACACCATCTGGTCACTGAGGAGCATATTTATACTCTGTCTGCACCGAATGTGCGTCAAAAATGTTGACGCACATTCGGCGCAAACCTTGCCCCATATTTAAACTTTCACGCCCGAGCTAGCGGACATCAAAATTCCTCCATGAGAGTCATTTTTTGGATGCGGGAAACTGCCTTGCGTTAATGACGTGCAAGGTAGGCGTTCCCGCCCAAAAATTGACTTAAAGGCCTGTGTGCCTTATTTATGCTTCCACGTCATTTTGACGCACAGGAGAGGATGGGCCTTCAAAAACGGCGCACAGCCTGATGTGCGCCGTTTTTTAATGCCTGGGTTAGGGCAGGCGTTAAGGGATCTGTGGGCTCACTTCTATGGTCTCTGACCATGGAAGGAGTCCAGAGGTGCCCTTCCCTGCACCCAGCGACACCCCCTGTCACCCTTGCCCACCCCTGGAGGACACCCATGTATGGGGGGACCCATCCCAGGTAAGTACAGGTAAGTTGAGGTAAGTAATATATATATATTTTTTTAAGTGGCATGGGGGGCCTAATTTGGGCCCCCCTACATGCCACTATGCCCAATGGCCATGCCCAGGGTACAGAGGTCCCCTGGGCATGGCCATTGGGCAAGGGGGGCATGACTCCTGTCTTTGCTAAGTCAGCACTCATTTCAATGGGGGTTGTGCATCAAAAAATGGCGCAAGTCCGGTTTGAGGCATGATTTTTGCCTCAAACCTGACTTGCACCATTTTTTGACGCACAACCCCCATTTTCCCCTACGCCGGCGCTGCCTGGTTTGAGCCAGCTAACGCATTCCTTAAATAAGGCGCCCCGCGTGGCGGGTAGGAATGGCGTTAGCCGACTGTAAAGTATTTGACGCAAACCAGCGCCGGAGCTGGTTTCCGTCAAAAAGTATAAATATGGGCCTGAGTGAGTGGAAACTGTTCCGATTCCTGTATACCTGTTCATTGGCCCGGGGGGGGAGAAGACTAAGGCAATATGGGTCCCGTCCATGGCCCCAATAACATGAGGTATATGCCAGCCTTCACAGTGCGTAAGCCATCTACGTAGGGGAATGTGATGAAGCTGCACGTGTGTTTGAGCAAGGCAGACAAAACCCTTGCAAGCACAATAGATAACATTGGCTGTGACATCCCTGCAGCCAAGCAAACTCAACTGTCACCTGGAAGGAGCCTGTTACCAGGAAATGGAGCACTGAGAGTACCTGCACAAGAGGGGGGATTGCTGTGGTGCTATGGATAGCAGGTAGCAGATCAGGCTCCAACTGTGCACAGAGCTTTGTGATTGTGGCCCTGTCCAGGCGATAGGTGAGTATGATGTGCCGGTCCTCCAGTGTAGCCATGTCCACAAAGGGTCTGTACACCGGTGTTTGCCTCCTCCTATTCCTCCACAGTGGTTGGTACCTAAGGGACCCAAATGTAGAAAAAGTGTCAACAGGAACCATGACCACACTACAGCAGTGCACACAGAGCATATCACAGAGCATGTTTGTATTTTGGACACTGGAACTGTGTAGGTGAGTACATTTGACTACAATGATGCACTTATTAGTCTGTAGATGTGTACCAGCATTTGAAAATGGCACCCACCTGTCCTGTATTCAGGGACAGCTGGAAGTGACCTCACACCGCTGGCACTGGCATCATGGTGGAAGGCGATTCCTCATTGGCTAACATGGCCCTTCATGGAGTATGGTAACCAATGATGATCAACGCCAGCGGTGACGGTGTTCACCACGGCAGATGTGACCGACATTTCCTTTCTACCACCTCACTTGATTCCTGACTTTCCACAGAACGACATCTCCACTGCGTGTGCTGCTGTGACCTGTGTCTGGAACCTGCCATGGCTCGTGCTACAGGGGAAGGGGCCCCACCCTTCACATCGGAGGAGTTGGAGTGCCTCGTGCACGGGGTTCTACCCCATTATGGCCATTTGTATGAGCCTCCAGACCAACAGGTGATTACACCATGGGTACATTGCATGTGACATTACTGCAAGGAGATGTGTGTGTGTGCAGGGAGTGTGTCTGTGGGGGGGGGTGGCTGGTGACAGCGTCAATGCAGCGGTATGGGTCATGTATGTGCTTGATGAGAGGAAGTGCTTTTTGTAGGCATATATGTGACAGGTTGGATTGTCAGGTTCATTGTGTCCCACCTTCTTTGTTTCCTCTGCAGGTCAGCGCCCCTCAGAAGAAGGGATTGTGGCGTGCCATTGCCAAAGACGTGCGGACCCTGAGGGTCTATAGCAGGTGGGGCACCCACTGCAGGAAACAGTGGGAGTACCTGAGATGCTGGGCCTGGAAGACCGCGGAGACCCAGCCAGGGATGGCCTCCCAACGAGGGAGGGGTGCCGGTCAGAACCTGACCCTCTGATGGCCTGCATACTGGCGGTAGCCTACACTGAGTTGGATGGGCATTTGAGGGCATCACAGCAGCCACAAGGGGGTGAGTACAGGGTGTATGTCAACCATCTCTGCTGCCTGGCATGGGATTTGGGTAAAGGGTACTAGTCAGTGGATGCCCAACTGTGCCAAGTCAGATATTGATGTGTGGTCCAGCTCCGGATAATAGGGTTGAAAGCATGTATTAGATAGGTAGGTAGGTGACAAACCCATGTCATGAAAGACTAAGGTGGTCCCAGTTGGTGTGTGGCTGGCAGTGTTTGGCTCCTACCTGTACTTAGCCAATGGTGTGCCAGTGTGGTCCATACTGCCCATCCTTAGTCTCAGTATGTGACAGTGATGTGTCTGCCATCTGTGCTGTTGGTGCTGTGATTGACCCTGTGCTCCCTTTCTCCCCCTCTCACCTTCTGTCATCCTGTCCATCTGTATTAGCATCATCTGGCAAAGGAGCAGGGGCACCGGCGAGTGAGGGAGCTGCAGCCCACAGGATCCAGGAGGCAGAGTCCACCGACGCCGAGGGGACCAGTGGGACGTAGGGCGAGGGGAGCATTACAGTGGGAACAGGAGGAGCTTCCTGGTGGTGGCGGACCCCTCTGGGACCAACCCAGCTACAGGTTCTACCACCACGCCCTGTACCAGCACCGCCCTCCCAGTAGCCCCCCACCAAGTTGACCATGCCCACTCACCCAGGAGGATGGGCATCTCCCTTGCCCCAGGCACTTCAGGCCCTGCCCCAGTCAGCCCTGCTGCCTACAGTGAGGAGGCTATTGACCTCCTGAGATCCATCTCTGTAGGACAGTCAACCATTGTGAACGTCATCCAGGGGCTGGCATCCCAGATGCAGCAATGCAATGCCTTCCTGGAGGGCATCCACAGTGGGCTGGCTGCCCTACAGAGATCGTTTCAGGCTCTTCCCTCTTCACTGACGGAAGCCAGTGTCCCTGTTTCATCCATCCCCCCCTCCTACTACCACTACCCAGTCCCAGTCTCATTACCTCCAATCCACCCCAAGCACACATTCTGACAAGCATGCACCCAAAACAACACACAAGACTCACACAGACAAACAGGGGTACAGCACACTTCAGTCCACAAGCACTCACACAGCCAACACCCAGACACACACACAACATCATTCACTGTCTCCACTGTCTCCCCCTCCTCCTCCTTCCTCACAGTCACATCCTCACTCACAATTGCATGCACTGCATCAACATTACCAGATCCTGCCACCTGGACAGCCTTGTCCACAGTCACCTCAACAGCAGACCCGCAGACATGCACCACATGCGCAGTCACCACCACTACCACCACCACATGCAGCACACCCACCTCACTTACAGACACCACCACAACATTCATCCACATGTCATGTTTGTCCTCCCCCACCATGTCTGCCCCCTCCAATAACACACAAACGCTCACACTCAGACCCACAACAGCCATCCACCTCACAAAGGCACACTGTCCATGCACCTGCACCCAAGTCCAGCACACCTTCTCCTCCTACAATCACCCCCTCTACCTCCACTCCCATCTCCCCTCCCACATCCTGCCCCATTGTTCCGAAGAAGCTTTTCCTTGCCAACCTTGACCTCTTCCCTCCCCCCACCCACATCCTACCCGTAAGAGGAAGGTCACACCACCCCAGCCCAGTACCTCAAGCACCCAGTCTGACACAGCTCCACCCCCAAAGTCTCCAGCTGCCACTAAGGGGCATATGAGTGAGAAGCCAACCCCCGCACCAAGGACACTCCTCCCCCCAAAATGGAGGACTAAAGAGCCGCCCCTCCCAAACAGACTGGAAAGACCATGGGTCCACCTCCAAAACCCAGGGCCAAGGAGGCCCCAACGAAATCCATGCCCAAATAGGCCCCACAAAGATCAAAGGCCAAGGAGGAGCATAAGAAATTAAAAGGCCACGAAGGCACCCCTAACATCCAAGGCCAAGGAGGAGCCCAAGAAATCCAAGGGCAAGGAGGCCCCCCAGACATCCTCGGCTAAAGAGGAGCCCCAGACATCCCTGGAGAAGGACGCCCCACAGGAATCCCTGGACAAAGAAGAACCCCAGAAATCCCTGGACAAGGAGGAGCCCCAGGAATCCCAGGATAAGGAAGACCCACAGATATCCCTGGACCAAGAGGCCCACAATATAGTGGCCATGGAGCAGCATCCGGAACCAGAGGCCAAGAGCAGCATCCAGAACCAGAGGTCAAGGGGGACAATCAGTAACCAGTGGGCAGCCTGTCCCCTCCTCACCCTGTGGGCAGCCAACTCCCTCCTCATCCTGTGGGCAGCCAGTCCCCACCTCATCCTGTAGCAGGAAGCCCCCTCCAGAACCAGTGGTCTAGGAGCCCCCACATAATGAGTTGCAATCTACACCCACCCCACGTCCCCACACCCTGAGGTGCCTGCCCATTTCCAACATGATGCTCCTGAAGAGTGGAGTCCTGATGTTGTCAGGAGTCACGTTGGGGCTTGGAATTTGCCCTGTGGGCATTAGTGACTTTGGACTAGCCTTTGGGCCTGCATTCCTTTATTTCTGCAGTTGTGCATGTGTTTGCATTTTCCATATTCATACAAAAGGAATACAGTAGTTGGAACTGTGTATGTGTCCTGCTTTTATTTACTCCAGGGTTCTGTTGCTGTTCCTGTGCATGTGTTGCTGTGTGTGTGGTGTGTATATGGTGTGTGTTGTGCATGTGTGTGTGTCACTCTTCCCCCTCTCTCCCACTCTTATGTGCTAGGTGGCTGTACTTAACATCGTTGTCTTCGTCGGCGTTGGTGCTCCAGGAAGGCCATGGCATGGTACAGCATCGGGAATACTTGCAGTTCAGGTTCCACTGCGGCCGTGGACTCCTATGTGTCCCAGGAGGTGAGCGTCTCCTTTTAAATTATCTGTTTCCGCAAGGCTTTTGGTGTCATTGCTACCGCCCCAGAAATCGTGGCGGTGTGCTGTGTCATAGTATGGTGGACGGCCTGCTTGTAGGTGGCTATCAGTGTGTTCGGTGTTTGTACCGCACTGGCATTTGGTGTAGTACATTGGCTGTCTATGGGAGGGAACACTGCCATGGTGATGATTTGGCATTCATTACCACCAGCCTGTTGGCGGTGATACTGCCACTTTAAACCTGGTGGTCAGAAGACCCTCAGGGTCATGATGACCAACTATATTTGGTATCAACTAAAGGAACTAGATGTGAAGGCTTGTGGGTTGACACTACAGATTTGAAAAGATAGTGTAGTCTACTATCAAATAAAAGGCAACTTGAATTGACCGGTGACTAAAAGGTAATCCTTGAAAAGTAGGGGAATATCAAATATTACAGCAAAGCAGAAGTCGTAAGATGTGGTGTCCCCACAGTAAAAGATGTTGGATAACAAAAGAAAGGGTGGTATTTTGCAGCAAAATATTTGGCCAACCAGACAACGGACTGCCACGAGTCCTGATGAGCTCTAACCAGAGAAACATAGAGGATACCAGATATTATAGATTATATGAGGTATTATGCTTGGTATGCCCTAAAGGAAGCAAAGTTGAAGGATTGTGGAATGAAATCAAAAATGTGGAAGGGCAGTGTACTCTGCTACCAAGATGCAAGTTGAGTTGTCAGTGGCTAAAAGGTAACCCTTGAAAAGTAGTTGATACCAAATGCTACAGCAATGCATAAGACATAATAGCCCTCATTACAACCCTGGCGGTCGGTGATAAAGCAGCCAACAGGCCAGTGGTAAAAAAAAATGGGATCACGACCACGGCAGAAAACGCCAACTTAGACAGCCACTTTACCACACTGACCACCACGGTGGTAGCAACAAACACCGCAGCGGTTACCGCCAACAGACAGGTGGAAGCCAATCTACCACCCACCCTATCACAACCCGCCAATCCGCCAGCTTCTCCGGGGCGGTACCAATGCCATCAAAAGCTAGGCGGAAACAGGACTTGGAAGGGAAACCACTCACCTCTCGACAACCAAGGAAGAACCAGGACACCATGAAGCCCGAGCTGCAGGTCCTGCCGATGCTGGTCTACCTCCTCATACACGACGGATAGCAAAGGTGGCGGCGATGACCACGGTGAGTACTGAACCTAGCACACAGGGGAGAGGGGAGGAAAAAGAGAGTGACACACACACCCAACACGCAACACCCCCACCCCCAACCCCACCCTCACCCACAACACCATACACACAAACACATGCAGCAACATTACATTTACACAGCGTAACACCCTGGAAGAATGCAAGGACAAAAGGAATTGAGTTCAAACAGTGATATTTTGAAATATGCAGATATAGTTAACAATTTGAAAAACAGTATATTCAGATATTTACAGTATGTACAGAAGGCCGTACACTGTCCCTTGCAAATGTCCATGGCCCACTGGGCCAAAAAATCATGGGCAAAGCCCACACTTGACTCCTGCCTCAAAACGGAGAGAACACTGCGGGGGCATCAGGTCGTAAACACAAAGGCACCTCAGGGGGAAGGGGGGGCACCTCAGCCAGAAAATGGTACAACGCCACTGCTCTTGGAGGGGGCTACATGCCAACTGCTTGGTCCTGGGGAGTGCAAAGCCACAGTCTCTCAAGTGGGTGCTTTGCCCACGGCTTGGTCCTAGGGAGTGCAAGGCTACAGTTTCTCAAGTGGGTGGTTTGCCCACTGTTGGTCCTGGGGAGAGCAAAGCCACATTCTCTCAAGTGGGTGCCAGTTTTCCACTGGTTCTGGAGGGGGCTTTGTGCCCAGTCTGCTTCATCCTGCCAAGGATAGTGATAGTGGATACATTTCTCCACTGGTTCTGGAGGGGTCCTTGTGCCCAGTCTGCTTCATCCTGCCAAGGATTGGGTGATTGGATGCATTTCTCCACTGGTTCTGGAGGGGGCTTTGCGCCCAGTCTGCTTCATCCTGCCAAGGATAGTGATAGTGGATGTATTTCTCCACTAGTTCTGGAGGGGGCCTCGTGCCCAGTCAGCTTCAACCTGGCAAGGATTGGGTGAGTGAATGCATTTCTCCACTGGTTCTGGAGGGGGCTTTGTGCCCAGTCTGCTTCATCCTGCCACGGAGAGGGAGAGTGGATGCATTTCTCCACTGGTTCTGGAGGGGGATTGTGCCCAGTCTGCTTCATCCTGCCAAGGATAGGGAGAGTGGATGCATTTCTCCACTTGTTCTGGAGGGGGCTTTTTGCCCAGTGATGCTGCACTTGGGGTGTGGCAGTTCACATTCCCTCACCTGGGTGTCTGAGGCACGAGATTTGCAGGGAACAGGTAGCATGATACTCCATGGAGGCAGGGCCAGACTCCATCCTGCAGCGACTAAGGCTGCAAACTGGAGGTAGTGCTGGTGCTGGTGGGGGTGCTTCAAGTGGTGGTGGGAGGCTCCAGGCCCTCTCCGACAGCATCGGACGGCTGCCCACTGGGGATGCTTCTGCTCACAGTTGTTACGGCACCAGCTGGGCATATAGCGGTGCAGATGGCGGTGCAGGTGGTGGTGCTTGCGGTGGTGTCTGCGGCGGGGATGCTGCCGGTGCTGGGTGTGGTGCAGGTGCTGGTAGTGGTGGAGGGAGACGTCAGGCCGTCTCCTGCAGCCTCAGATGGCTGCCCACTCGGGATGATGATGCTGACAGTTGTTGTGGTAGCGGCGGTGCAGGTGGTAGTGCAGATGGGGGTGCAGGTGGCGGTGCCTGCGGTGGTGCCTGCTGCAGAACAGGTTGCGGGGCTTTCGGTACTGATGGTGGGCACCAGTCCCTCACCTGGAGCCTCCGAGGCCTGAAGTGTCTTGCCATAGGTTTTCTTCCCCTTCCCTACCTTGGAAGATGCTGCTGGGACCTTGGCACTGGCAGCTTGAGTTTTGGAGGAGGCCTTGCTGGATGGGTCGTGCTTCTTGGCCGTGCTGCATGCTGGCCCTTTCTTCACCTTGGCAGGTGGTGGAATGGATTGGTCCTTTGCAGGTGTGGGTGGCACACTGGCTGCCCTGATGGGTTCCCCCTTTGATCCTCTGGGACTTGCAGCTACCACAGCGTCCGCTGCCTTGTTGGCTATGGTGTTGGCCTGGGATCTGGACACCCTGGCCCGAGGGGAAGGACGGGGGGAGGAGTAGGGAAGAGGTCAATGTTTGCCAGGAAAAGTTTTTTAGACACACTGGGACGGGAAGATTGAGAGGGTTTGGGAGTGGAGGAATGGGGAGTGGTTGTAGGAGGTGTACGTCGGCTGAGTTTGGGTGAAGGTGCATGGGCTGGATGCTGTTGAGAGGTGGATGGCTGTTGGGTGGGTGGGTGCTTGCATTTATGTACTTTGGGAGGAGGGGTCACAGACACACTGGAAGAGGACACAGGGGATGTGTGCATGGTTGTGGGGATGGTGACTGCTTGTGAGGTCTGTGTTGTGATGGGCGTGCTGGTGAGGGAGGTAGTGGAAGAAGATGTAGTGCATGCAGGTGTGAGTGTAGACGCTACTGGGAGGGAGATGGACGAGGAGGAGGAGGGGGACACAGTGGAGGCAGTAGATGTTGGTGTGTTTGCATGGGCACGGTGCTTGTGTGAGTCCCTGTGAGATGAAGTGGGGTGCTTATGTTTGCCTGAGCCACTTTTGTGTGGTGATTTGGATGCATGCTGGTCTGAAGGTGTGCTTGGGATACGCTGAGGTAGAGGGGATTGGGTCTGGGTAGTGGAAGTTGGAGGGGGGAGGCTGGACACAGGGACAATGGCTGCCATCAGTGCTGAGGCCAGAGCCTGAAATGTTCTCTGTTGGGCTGCCACGCCAGAGTGAATGCCCCCCAGGTATGCAATTGTTTGTTGTAAATGCCTCTCGACACCCTGGATGGCATTCAGTATGGTTGACTGTCCAACAGAGAGGGATCTCAGGAGGTCTATAGCCTCCTCAATGAGGGCAGCAGGGCTGACTGGGGCAGGGTCTGAGGTGCCTGGGACGAAGGAGATGCCCACCCTCCTGGGTGAGCGGGCACGGGAAACATGCAGCGGGGCTGCTGGGAGGGAGGTCCTGGTAGGGGGGGGGTGGTGGCTGTACCTGTTGTTGGGGTGGGCAAAGAGGTGTCCGCCACTGCCAGGGAGTTGCCATCGGAGGAGGAGTCGCTGTCTGTGGTCTCGCCCTCCGTCCCACTGGTGCCTTCACCTTCGGTGGATTCTCCCTCCAGGCCCATGTGGGATGCAGCTCCCTCCATCGCCGGTGCCTCTGCTCCTCCGCCAGATGATGCTAATGCACACAAGGACAGGGTGAGAAAAAACAAAGGGGGGGAGAAACAGAGGATACACTTGGTCAATGCCAGCAACACCACTACCGTTGGCGTACACAACACACAGGGAGCCGCCCTATGCACTAGGCCATGCCCAACCATTTACTGAGACAGTCACCAGCCCATGGGGTATAATGCCTAACACCAGCATCTGCACACCTGAAACCACCAGGACCCTGCAAAGTAGTATATGACCACTTATACCATTGGGGTAGGAGTGCGCCAGAGCTTGCCCAACAAGGGACATACCCTGCCATGATCGCCCTGGCCTAGGGGCACCCACAGCCCACATCCCCCCACCCAGCTACCTCCTAAAGTGTGTAAAGTCAGCTTTCAGAATCTGTACTCACCCCCTTGTGGCTGCTGTGATGCCCTCAAGCGCCCATCTAACTCCGGATAGGCCACCGCCAGGATGCAGAACATCAGGAGGGTTATATTGCGACAGGCACCCCTTCCACGTTGGGAGGCCAGCCCCAGCTAGGCCTCTGCCGTTTTCTTGGTCCAGAGGCACAGGTCCTCCCATCTCTTGTGATAGTGGGTGCTCCGCCTGTGATAGACCCTCAGGGTCCGCACCTCCTTGGCGATGGCACGCCAAATACCCTTTTTCTGGTGGGCGCTGACCTGGAGGGAAAAGACAGCAGAAAAGGAATTTACTCACCCGTCCAGACCGGCATACTCGTTGCCCACCAGTACCCACCTATGCCCTGACGCACATGCACTGACCACCTCTCATGCAGCACTCAGGCCAGGATGCCTCAGCACCCCCTAACATGTGGCTTACATCCACACCACTCAAAACATACATTGCTCACACATCAGTGTACTCACCTGTTTGTCTGGAGGACCGTAGAGAAATGTGTACTGGGGTAGGACCCCATCCACCAGTTTCTCTAACTCCTCCACAGTAAAGGCAGGGGCCCTTCCCCAGACACATGAGCTATTGTCACTTCCAGACACAGGTCATAGCAGCACTTGCAGTGTAGGTCCTCTCCTGTTGAAGGTCAGGTAGCAAGTGAGTGTTAGAAAATGGCGGTGACGTCCGCGGCGGTGCATAATGTCACCGCCTGTGTACATCGCCATTGGCTCCTGGAACCCATAGGGCCCAATGATAACCAATGCAAAGTTGTGCGGCGGTCATCGACCGCCTACCACGACGGTGCACAACGCAAGAGCACTTATCTCATTTCCACTTGTCCCTCCTCACAGGTCAGGCCGCTGCCATTTCAGGAGGGCACAGGGCATGGCACCTAACTGCGTCACAGCAGACATTGGCACATCAACTGACTCTCGAGTTCACATTCTGTTCCTGTAAAGTAAACAAATCAACATTAGTGCAAGATATGTGGAAATATGACCCTCTGCTCACCGTTCTCTTCAACCGTTGAGGCAGCATATGAGATGGCTGCATCCTCCGGTGTACAGACCCCTGGTGGACCTGTCGACAATGGAGGACAGACACATTATCATCACATACAGACTTGATCGTGCCACAATCCAAGAACTGTGGGCCCAATTGGAGCCATAACTGATGTCAGCTATCCGCCAGCCCACAGGTATCCCCCCCTCTAGTGCAGGTCCTGTCAGTGCTACATTTCCTGGCAAGTAGTTCCTTTCAAACTACAGTGGCCATGGCATCAGGGAGGTCTCAGCCAATGTTCTCCAACGTGTTGACCGGAGTGTTGTCAGCCCTGCTGAAACACAAGCGCAGCTACATCGTGTTCCCCCAGGTGGATGAATTGGCCACAGTGAAGGCTGACTTTTATGTCCTGGGACATATACCCAACATCATTGGTGCCATTGATGGTACACATGTGGCATTTGTTCCCCCGCCCCGGAGAAATGAACAGGTTTACATGAATAGAAAAAGCTATCACTCTATGAATGTGCAGATGGTGTGTTTGGTGGACCAGTACATCTCCCATGTGAATGCCAAATATCCTGGCTCTGTTCATGACGCCTTTATCTTGAGGAATAGCAGCATCCCATATGTGATGGGCCAACTCCAGAGGCACCGGGTGTGGCTAATAGGTGAGTCAAAGGTTCCCACGAGTATCAGTTGGTGTCTGGATATGGCATTACCCCTAAGTGTTAGTGTGTATCTAACAGTTGTCACCCTATATTTTCAGGTGACTCTGGTTACCCCAACCTCTCATGGCTACTGACCCCAGTGAAGAATGCCAGGACATGGGCAGAGGAACGTTAGAATGAGGCACATGGGCATACAAGGAGGATAATTGAGAGAACCTTCGGCCTCCTGAAGGCCAGGTTCCGGTGCCTCCATCTGACAGGTGGATCCCTGTACTACTCACCCAAGAAGGTGTGCCAGGTCATCGTGGCATGTTGCGTGTTGCACAACCTGGTCTTGAGACGGCAGGTGCCTTTTCTGCAGGAGGATGTGCCTGGAGATGGCAGCGGTGGAGCCTGTGGACAGTGATGGTGGACAGTGATGAAGAGGAGGCAGAGGAAGAAGATGGTGACAACAGAACAAATATTACACAGCAGTACTTCCAGTGACACACAGGTAAGACACTGCAACTTCACTTTACATTTCAGTAACTGTTGGACATTGTGCATGGCAGCCTCTTACCATATGTCTATGGCCACTGACTGTTCCATTTGGATTCTCTATTTTCAGATCTCTGTGCCCTATTCTTGTTCCTTCTATATGTATTGCTGCCCATCAAAGGTCATCCTGTAGTAGTTTTCACTGTACATATGCGTTGCAATACTTTGAAAATGTTGTACTAATACATTTGAGATTCATTACACTGACTCCAGTATGGTATTTGTTTCAAGGGAGTTTATTTAAGTGCTCATACGTAGGGGGGGATGTGCAAGAGGCTGGTGTGATGGTGGAGGAATGTCCAGTTACAGTCCAGTCTCTTGATATCACAGGTGCATTGTCCAAGGGGGCATAGGAAGAGAAGCAATGGCAGTTCAAGGTGGACAGGGTGACATAGTGGGACTCCTGTTACTCCTGCAAAGCCCTCAGGCTGCATGATCGCCAAGACTTGCTCCTCCCATGTTGTTAGTTGTGGGGGAGGAGGTGGGGGTCCACCACCAGTCCGCTGTACAGCAATCTGGTGTCTTGCAACGACGGAACGCACCTTTCCCCGTAGGTTGTTCCACCTCTTCCTGATGTCATCCCTAGTTCTGGGGTGCTGCCCCACGACGTTGACCCTGTTCATGATTCACCACCATAGCTCCATCTTCCTAGCAATTGACTTCTGCTGCACCTGTGATCCGAATAGCTGTGGCTCTACCCGGATGATTTCTTCCACTATGACCCTTAGCTCCTCCTCAGAAAACCTTGGGTGTTTTTGGGGTGCCATGGATGTGGTGTCAGTGATATGTGTGAGGATGTGTGTGGTGATGTGTGGGGTGATGTGTTGTGGTGTATGCTGTGATGTGCGTGAATAGTGTATGGGTGAGGGTGTTCTGTGCCTCTGATTGAGTGGGTGCTCCTTGCTTGTCTCTCTGTGCTTGGTCTCCTTTTTTTTTGCTGTAAGGGGTTGTGGGTAATGTGGGTGTGTGTTTTATATTGGTGTGAATGTGTGTGTGTAGTGTGTGTATGTGTGTCAGCTGTGTGTATTTTGAATTGTCCAACGTGATGTAGTTTTGTAAGTGTGTGTATTTTGAGCGCGGTGGTATGTACCCCCAATGGTTTACCGCGATTGAAAGACTGCCGTGGTGATTTGTGGGTTGTGACACTGTGGGTGTATTCCTGTTGGCGTAACCGTGTGGGTTTTGCTATCGCCAGTTTATCACTGACCTTTGGTCTGGTGGACTTGTGTGGGTGTCTATATTGTGGCGGGTTTCTATGTGTGGGTCATTATACCTGTGGCAGATTACCGCCGCGCTCACGGAATGTTGGCGGTCGTCAGCAGGGCGGTAGGCAGAATTTACCACCAGGGTTGTAATGAGGGCCAATATGTGGTATCCCCATAGTAAAATATGATGGAAACACAGGGAAGGGTGCTCTGAGGCATGAAAATACTGTGTCCATGAGGCAACAGAGACCCATATTTTTACTTTTTCACAAAAATCTGCATTAACACAGTTTTGCATGAAAAAGTTTACCGCCGGCTAGCGCCATTCCAAAACGGCGGCCTGGCGTCCTATTTATAGAATTGTGCAATCCAGCGCAAAGAGTGGGCTAACGTCATGGAGATTGACGTTAGCCGGGTGGCGGTATGGGAGAGGGGTGTTTTGCATCAAAGAATGACATTAGGCTGGTTAGAGTAAAGAAGACTCTAACCAGCCTAGCATCATTTCTTGATGCAAAACCATCCATACCACATGACTCCTGTCTTATAAAAGAAAGGAGTCATGCCCATCACCGCAATGGGCAGCACAGAGGACAACGGTCCCCTGTACATGACCATTGCACCCAGTGCCATGTAGGGGGGCCCATTTCAAAATACCTACCTATACTTACCTGGGATGGGGTCCCCAACCCCTGGTGTCCCTCTGGTGTGGGTGGGAGTGTCCCTGGGGCCTGGGGAGGGCACCTGTGGACTTATTCCATGGTGTTCCACCATAGAAATAAGCCCACAGGTCCCCAACACCTGCCATGACCCAGGCATTAACTAATGGTGCTAAGCAAGCTTAGCACCATTATTTAGGCCCGCCTCCCTCCTGTGCACCATTTTTGCATGGGAGTATAAATAAGGCATCTGGGCCTTAGAGTCATCTTGCCCTGGAATGCTTACCTTGCAACTCATTGACACAAGGTAGGTTCACGCTAGCAAAAAAAGAATTTAACTCCAATATTTTGGTGCTAGACTAGTCTAGCATCAAAATATAAATATGGAGTTAAGTTTGCACTGAATTAGCGCAAACAAATTACGCTAATACAACGCAAACAGAGTATAAATCTAGGCCCAAGTATTATAGAACATATGAGGAGTTATACTTGTTATCCCCTAAAGGAGCCAAATGTAAAAGCTTGTGGAATAAAATTACAAATGTGAAAAGGTAGTGTAGCCTGCTATCAAATCAAAGGCAACTTGAGTTGGTCAGTGGCTAAAAGTTAACCCTAGAAAGAAGGGGATACAAGATAAAACAGGAGGCGTAATATATGGTATCTCCCACAGTGAAAGATGTTGGAAGACATGGGGAAGAGTGGTATTTGCAAGGAAAATACTGAGTTCACTCAGCTAACAGAAGGCAATGTGAATTTGAATCCTGGTAATGTCTTTCTTCAGGAAAATAGGAGCCACTAAATATTATAGCCCATAGCAGCCATTATATTTGGTATCCCCCAAAGGAACTAGATGTGAAAGCTTGCGGAATGAAATAAAAAATGTGAAAAGAGTATAGTCTGCTATCAAATAAAAGGCAACTTGAGTTGGTCAGTAGCTAAATGGTAACCCCTTAAAAGTAGGGGATACCAGATTTTACAGCATTGCAGTATGCTTAATAAGTGGTATACCCACAGTAAAATATGTTGGAAAACACAAGGAAGGGTGGCATTTGGCAGGAAAGTACTTTGTCCACCCAGACAACAGAATGTCATGACAAACTGAATCCTGGTAAGATCTGACCCAGAAAACATAGGGGATACCAAATATTATATCCCAAATGAGGCATTATATTTGTTATCCCCAAAGGAACCGATGTGAAAGCTTGTGGAATTAAATAAAAAATGTGAAAAGATAGTGTAGTCTGCTATCAAATAAAAAGGCAACTTGAGTTGGTCAGTGGCTAAAAGGTAACCCTTGAAACATAGCGGATACCAAATATTACAGCAATGCATGAGCCGTAGTATGTGGTATTTCTATTTGGCAGAAAAACAAAAGTGTTCATCCAGAAAACATAAGGCCACATCAGATTGTTTTCTGGCATGTTCTAGCTGTATAAAAATAAGGGATACCAAATATTAGGAGCAATAAGAGCCATTATGTAGCTCGTAGAATTATATTAAAAGTTGAAAAAATTAACTGTAAACGTCTAACAAATAAAAAAGCCATTTAAACACGTTTAGAGGATAAAAGAAAACCTTTGAAAAGTGCGCTCTAAGATATGTCAATGCGTGAGCAGTTATTTTTGGTATCCCCATACACAAATATATTGGAAAATACAAAGATTGGTGCATATTGTTAGGAAAAAATATTGTATTCACTTAACCAATATGGACATATTGTGTTACCTACCATTTTATTTTTTTTCCAAAATGTGAAACTAGTGGCACTGTAGCTTGCCTACTGGTACCTGGCACACTAACCAAACTAAGCAAAGAGTCCATCCACCACCAACCCCTGATAACATATTGAGGCAAAGGATATTTGGTCATTTTCAGTTTTTTTCTATTTGAAAAATGTTCCTTTGTATTTGGCACGCCCTTCACTTGGCATCTTTAGCAACCTCCTAGTACACTTATGTCTATAACTATAAACCCTGACTGTAACTTTTATGTGTTAAAAAACTTGAGCTGCAGGTGCAGGAAAGTCCAGATTCTCTGTTGGTTGTTGACTGCTGCACTATTGATTCACACATAGCACTTTTAATGTTCCTAAGCCAGCTAGTCTTCTCCGTTTATTCTTTTTAGCTAAAAGAGAGCTTTGCTTGCTACAATTTTTCATCCACGTTGTCAATCTTTAAAGAGAAACTACAAGTCCAAGACTAAAAAGTGAAGACTGACATCTCTCATAATAAATATAGCCACTTGACACTGGGGTTGCACCAGAAAAACATATAGGGGGTCATTCCAACCCTGGCGGTCGGTGTTAAAGCGGCGGTCAAACCGCCAACAGGCTGGCGTTAAAAAAAATGCAATTCCGACCCTGGCGGAAACCGCCAACAGAGACCGCCACTTTAACACACCGCCCGCCACGGCGGGACAAACAAACAGCGCGGCGGTCACCGCCAACAGACAGGCGGGAGACAATGTACCGCCCACCCTATCACAACCCACCAATCCGCCACCTTTTCCGGGGCGGTAGCCCCGCCGATAAAAACACGGCAGAAACAGACATTTCAAACGGAAAACGCTCACCTCCATACACCCCACGAGGAATCTGGACAGCATGGAACCCGAACTACACATCCTACCAGCCATTGTCTTCCTGTTCCTCTACCAGGATCACGAACGCCGGCGCAGAAGACAACGGTGAGTACTGCACCTACGACACAGGGGAGGGGGAGGCAAAAAATTACGGGGACACACATATGCGACACACCCACCCTCACCCTCACCCACTACAACACACACATCAATGCATAGCAACACATCACAGTTACACCCCCAAACCCCCCGGAAGAATGCAAAGGCAAAAGGAAATGATTATAAATATAGAATTATATTGTAAGACTGAGTATAAAATATATCACACATCTATAACTTTATATACATAAATTGTCCAGTCCTATAACCACATCCTCTTACTCCACTCCCATACCCACTACACCTACCCATCCCTCTCTTTGCAAATTGCTTTTCCTTTCCAAACTTGACCTCTTTCCTACAACTCCCCCACCCCGTCCATCTCATAAGACTCCACTCAGCACCTCAGCCATCACAAAACCGGGACCAGTGGACAAGCGGTGCTTGAGACGGCGGTGCCCTGTTCAGCGGTGCTTGAGATGAAGGGCCCTGTTCAGCGGTGCTTGAGACGGCGGTGCCCTGTTCAGCGGTGCTTGAGATGAAGGGCCCAGTTCAGCGGTGCTTGAGACGGCGGTGCCCTGTTCAGCGGTGCTTGAGACGGCGGTGCCCTGTTCAGCGGTGCTTGAGACGGCGATGCCCTGTTCAGCGGTGCTTGAGATGAAGGGCCCAGCGGAGCGGTGCTTGAGACGGCGGTGCCCTGTTCAGCGTTGCGTGAGATGAAGGGCCCAGTGGAGCGGTGCTTGAGATGAAGGGCCCTGTTCAGCGGTGCTTGAGACAGTGGTGCCCTGTTCAGCGGTGCTTGAGACGGCGGTGCGCTGTTCAGCGGTGCTTGAGACGGCGGTGCCCAGCGGAGCGGTGCTTGAGATGAGTGTCCTGGTCAGCGGATCCGGCCCAGGCATGGATGTCACTCGCCACCTGACATGTGGCTGGCGGGGCCTTCCTGCCCATCTGTCTAGTGGCTTGCGGGCCCTCCTGGGCTGCAGGTCTCGGCCTGTGGGTATCCTCCTGCCCACCTGGGACATGGCTTGCGAGGCCCTCCTGGGCTGCAGTACCGGGCCTGTGTGTGTCCTCCTGCACACCTGGGATGGGGCTGGTGGGGCCCTCCTGGCCAGCTGGCCTGCTGCCGGACTTGTCGGGCGTGCTGCCCTTCCCACCCTTCCCTGCACGCTTGTGGCCCTTTCCCATCTTTGGCGGTGTGCCAGGTGGCACCTGAATTCCTGCCGGAGCCAATGTAGGGATTTTTGTCCCTGGGGTCTTTGGTCGCTCGCGCCGGGCACTGGCAATCTTAGGATGCTTTTCCGGTGGTGGGCTGGCCGTGCCTTGGCTCCTAGCTGAACTGGATGCCCTTGAGGGTGGGGGACTCCACAGTCCAAGGACAACAGTCTTCACTGGTCCCGGTTTTGTGATGACTGAGGTGCTGATTGGAGTCTTATGAGATGGACGGGGTGGGGGAGTTGTAGGAAAGAGGTCAAGTTTGGAAAGGAAAAGCAATTTGGAAAGAGAGGGACGGGTAGGTGTAGTGGGTATGGGAGTGGAGTAAGAGGATGTGGTTGTAGGAGTGTGAAGTCTGGTGTCTTTGGGTGCAGGTGCTTGGGCTGGAGGCTGTCGTGAGGTGGATGGCTGTTGGGTGGGTGGCTGCCTGCGTTTGTGTAGTTTGGAGGAGGGGGTGACAGACACACTTGGAGAGGACACAGGGGACGTGTAAATGGTAGTGGGGGTGGTGACTGCACGTGTGCGGAGTGTTCTGGTGGGTGTGCTGGTGATGGACGTAGTGGCTGAAGATGTTGTGCATGCAAGTGTGAGTGGAGACGTCACAGGGAGGGAGGAGGGAGACGAGGAGGAGGGGGACACAGTGGAGGCAGTGGCTGTTGGTATGTCTGCATGTGGATGTTGCTTGTGTGAATGCTTGTGTGATGTGTGGTGCTTATGTCTGGATGAGCTTCCCTTGGGTGTTGAGGTGTGTGCAGGCTGGTCTGTAGGTGTGTCTGGGATAGGCAGAGGTACAGGGGATTGGGTCTGGGTGGAGGAAGTTGGAGGGGGGAGGCTAGAGACAGGGACAATTGCTGCCATCAGTGCTGAGGCCAGAGCGTTGAACGATCGCTGATGGGCAGCCTGACCCGAATGAATGCCCTCCAGGTATGCATTACTCTGGTGCACCTCTCTTTGTACACCCTGGATGGCATTCAAAAGAGTAGACTGCCCAACAATGATGGTCCTTAGGAGGTCAATGACCTCCTCACTGAGGGCAGCAGGGGCGACAGGGGCAGGGCCTGAGGTGCCTGGGGCGAAGGAGATGCTCACCTTCCTGGGTGAGCGGGCACGGGGCAAACGCTGAGGGGCTGCTGGGAGGGCGGTGCTGGTGCGCTGGGTGGCGGCTGTACCTGTTGTTGCGGTGGGCACGGATGTTGCCGTCACCACAAGGGAGCTCCCTTCAGAGGATGAGTCGCTGTCACTGACATCAGCACAAGTCCCCGCTGTGGAGCTCCCCTCGCCCTCCGTCTCACTGGTGAAATCCGAGTCAGTTGCATGGCCCGCCATTGCCATGTGAGATGCAGCTCCCTCGTGCTCTGATGCCACTTCTCCTCCGCCTGATGATGCTAATGCACACATGAACAGGAAGACCACAAAAAAGGGGGGGAGGAGAAATAAAGACATGTTGAGTGCATGGATTACCGCTACCGTTGGCGGACAAGACAGACACAGAAGCCCCCTGCACTACGCCGCGCACTTGGGGTCCACTACGCAATCCGTGGGACATGGCCTACAAGCCTATGGAAGACAACTGCACACATAGATGACACAGGGCCATGGATACCTGTACTTGGCACCCTACAGAGGTGGGGGGCGGGGGCACAGGGCCATGCCTTACGGAGGGGCCTAGCCTACAGAAATCGCCCTGGCCTAGGGATACCCACAGCCCTCCTCCCCCACCCAGACACCTCCACTGCGCGCAAAGTCAGCAGAATGTATTTGTACTCACCCCCTTGTGTCTGCTGTGATGTCCTCACGCGCCCATCCAAATCGGGGTAGGCCACCGCCAGGATCCGGGACATCAGGGGGGTCAAATGACGACTGGCACCCCTCCTACGTTGGGAGGCCATCCCCAGCTGAGCCTCCGCCGTCTTCCTGCTCCAGCGTCGGATGTCCTCCCACCTCTTCCGGCAGTGGGTGCCCCATCTGTTGTGGAGCCCCAGGGTCCGGACGTCCTTGGCAATGGCACGCCAAATCGCGACTTTCTGGTGGGTGCTGACCTATGTGACATGTACAGGGAGAGAAAAATTGTCATCAAAGTGGCCCCCCATCCCCACCCTTGCCATGTGGCACATGCTCTCATCTGTCGTTTGATGCATGCCTCAATCGCTCCCCTCCCCATCATCTTTCATCCACCCCACTCAACCCAGGCATTGCCCACTAAGCATGGTCCCAGTGTACTTACCTGTTGGTCTGGAGGACCGTAGAGTAGCGCATACTGGGGGAGGACCCCATCCACAAGTTTCTCCAACTCCTCCGCAGTGAAGGCAGGGGCCCTTTCCCCAGTCGCATGAGCCATTGTCTCTTCCAGACCGAGGTCACAGCAGCACTTGCAGTGTATGTCCTCTCCTGTCGAAGATCAGGTATCGAGTGATTAAGAAGATAGAAAATGGCGGTCACGCCCGCGGCGGTGAGTACCACGACCGCCGGCGCACATCGTCATTGGCTCCTGAAACCCATAGGGTTCAATGTTAACCAATGTGGCTTTGCGCCGCGGTCTTCGACCGCCTACCGCCGCGGTGTGCCACGCCAGCGCATTGACCTCACATCCCACTGTCGCACTTCACAGGTCAGGCAGCCGCCATTTCAAGGGCCCACATGGCCTAATTACCAACTGCGTCACACATACCTAGGCCATGCACAAACACTCATACAAGCCATTCAATGCATTGGGAATCGTGTTATGTGCAAGCTGTGGTTACGTACCTGTGGGTTGATTGACTCTGTGCTCGCTGTTGTCCTTCATAGGCACCGTCTGCTGGGACATGCGAGGAGATGGAGGAATCTTCCCGTGTACAGACCGCTGGTGGACCTGTCGACAATGGAGGAACGACATGTCATACTGACATACAGGCTTGACCGAGCCACTATACAGGAACTGTGTGCCCAGCTAGAGCCAGACCTGATGTCACCCATCCGCCAACTCACAGGGATCCCCCCTCTAGTGCAGGTGCTTTCAGTACTCCATTTCTTAGCAAGTGGGTCATTTCAAACAACAGTGGCCATATCATCAGGGATGTCCCAGCCTATGTTTTCCAAGGTGTTGTCCAGAGTGTTGTCTGCCCTGCTGAAACACATGCGGAGCTACATCGTTTTCCCTGAGGTGGGGATTTGCCTACAGTGAAGGGTGATTTCTATGCCCTTGGACATATCCCCAACATCATAGGTGCCATTGATGGGACACATGTTGCTTTGGTCCCCCCCAGCAGGAGTGAACAGGTGTACAGGAACCGGAAGAGTTATCATTCCATGAATGTACAGATGGTGTGTTTGGCTGACCAGTATATCTCCCATGTTAATGCCAAGTTCCCTGGGTCAGTGCATGACGCCTACATCCTGCGGAATAGCAGCATCCCGTATGTGATGGGTCAACTCCAGAGGCACCGGGTGTGGCTATTAGGGGACTCTGGTTACCCCAACCTGTCCTGGCTACTGACCCCAGAGAGGAATCCCAGGACAAGGGCAGAGGAACGGTACAATGAGGCCCATGGGCGGACTAGGAGGGTGATCGAGCGAACCTTTGACCTCCTGAAGGCCAGGTTCAGGTGCCTCCATATGACAGGTGGATCCCTAATGTACTCACCAAAGAAGGTGTGCCAGATCATCGTGGCCTGCTGCATGCTTCACAACCTGGCTTTGCGCCGCCAGGTACCTTTTCTGCAGGAGGATGGTCCAGATGGTGGTGTTGTAGCAGCTGTGGAGCCTGTGGAGAGTGAAGAGGAGGAAGCCGAAGAGGACAACATAGAGAACAGGAACACAGTAATACAGCAGTATTTTCAGTGACACACAGGTAAGAGTAGACACCGGCATATTACATTTTCTTAATGACTCCTACCTCTCTACTGTCTGACTTTTTCCCCCAGTGTATGGTAACTGTGTTGTGACTTTCCCTTCCGTTTTCAGAGATGTGGGCCCACTGCGTGACATCTGCTTTGTTTCCCCATGGACTACAGCTGTGTGACAGCGGTTTGTTAGCATCACAATGTGAATGAACATTTTGGCACGGTCATGTCTAATACATTTGTTCTAAATCACAGCCAGACTCCAGATTGTTTTGTGCAATAAGTGTTTTTATTCAAGTGCTCTAAATTGGATGGGTAGTTGCAAATCGGTGAGGGGTGATGGTGGAGGATTGTCCATGGCAGAGTCCAGACTATCAGTTTCACAGGTGCATTGTCCAAATGCCTGTGGGAAGTGGAGCAGGGGCAGTTTAAGGTTGGATAGGGTGACAATGTGGGACAGTGGGATGACAATCAGGGCGGTATCCTTTGCTGGCGGGGGTCTTGACATCTTACTCTGTCTTCTTCCTGGATCTCAGGGCCCGCTTGCGGGGTGGTTCTCCTTCTGCAGGGGGTGGGGTTCTGGTGGCCTATTGGTCTTGTGTCGGGGCCTCCTGTCCACTAGCACTGGCGGAGGTGGTAGGCAGTTCTTGGTGCATGCTAGTGTCAGGGGCCCTTTGAGGTGCCACAGTGTCCCGCAATGTCGTGACTACCTCATTCAGGGCCACTACGATGGTACCCATGGCGGAACTTATGTTTCTTAGTTCCTCCCTGAACCCCATATACTGTTGCTCCTGCAGAAGCTGGATCTCCTGAAACCTGGCCAGGACCGTCGCCATCGTCTCCTGGGAGCGGTGGTATGCTCCCATGATGGAGGAGAGGGCCTCTTGGAGAGTGGGTTCCCTGGGCCTGTCCCCCCCCCCTGTCGCACAGCAGCCCTCCCAGTTCCCCTGTTTCCCTGGGCCTCTGTCCCCTGGACCGTGTGCCCACTACCACTGCCCCCAGGTCCCTGTTGTTGTTGGGGTGGTGGGTTAGCCTGGGTTCCCTGTAGTGGTGGACACACCGCTGATTGACGTGTCCTGGGGACAGAGGTATGGGCCCGCTGGGTGGGTGCTGTGCTGGTGTTCCACGAGGGGGGAAGGTCCACTGTGGCCTGTGGCTGTGTGAGGGGAGCCGACTGTCCCGAGGTCCCCGATGGACCGGGCTGGTCATCTAGATCCAGGGAGACAGAGCTGCTGTCCTCACTGTGGGCCTCTTCTGGGGGTGGAGTGGACATTTGTGGACCCTCCTGCGCGGTGATGTGGCGTTCGGGTCCTGCAGGAGTATAAAAGTATGGTTATTGCTTCTGTGTGTGTCATAGCGTGCAATGGGTGGGTGCCCGTGTACCCCAGTGCTGGCATTCCTTTGTGGGGGCTGTTGTGACTGTGGTTGGGGGGGGTTGTATGTGTATGTGCAGTGGGCATGCTTAGGTGATGGGTGTCCATGCATTGTGGACGCATGCAGGGCTAGGTGTTGGGATGGGTGGGTTGTGATGGTGAGACAGTTGCAAAGAGTAGGATGTGATGGGGTGAGGGTAAGGGTGGGGGTATGAGTTGGCATGCAGGTGGGGTGGGGGGAAGAAGTAGTTAAGATTTGCCTTACCAGAGTCCATTCCTCCGCCTACTTCTGCGAGGCCCTCAGGATGCAGGATGTTCAAGACTTGCTCCTCCCATGTTGTAAATTCTGGTGGAGGAAGTGGGGGTCCGCCGCCAGTCCGCTGCACCGCGATGTAGTGCCTGGATACCTTGGAACGCACCTTCCCCCGTAGGTCGTTCCACCTCTTCCTGATGTCGTCCCTATTTCTTGGGTGCTGTCCCACAGCGTTGACCCTGTCCACTATTCTGCTCCATAGCTCCATCTTCCTGGCAATGGTGGTGTGCTGCACCTGTGCCCCGAACAGCTGTGGCTCTACTCGTACAATTTCCTCCACCATGACCCTGAGTTCATCATTAGAGAACCTGGGGTGTCTTTGCGGTGCCATGGGGTGGTGTGGGTGATGTGTAGGGTGGATTGTGTGGTGCTAAGTGTGGTGATGTGTATTGTTGTGTTGTGTGAAGTGCGTGCAAATATTGCTGGGTGACAGTGAATTGGGCGTCTGGGTGCTCGGATGTCTTTTCTCGGTGCGTGTTCACGAATCTCTAGCAGTGGAGGTTTGTGGGTGATGTGGGTGTGTATTTTATATTTAATTGGGTGTGTGGGAGTGGTGTGTGTATGTGTCTCAGGTGTGTGTATTTTGAATTGTCCAATGTGGCAGTGTTTTGTATATGTGTGTGTATTTTGAGCGCGGCGGTGTGTACCGCCAATGGAATACCACGGTTGAAAGACCGCCGCGTGGATTCGTGTGTCGTGATAGTGTGGGCGTATTTCTGTTGGCGTGACGGTGGAGGTTTGGTCATCGCCAGTTTCTCGCTGCCCTTTGGTATGGCGGACTTTTGTGGATGTCTGTATTTTGGCGGTTTGCCTGTTGTGGGTCAGAATGACCGTGGCGGTTTACCGCGGTGGTGTTATGGCGGTCTTCTGAACGGCGGTAAGTGCCTTTTACCACCGAGGTTGGAATGACCACCATAATTTGGTAATTTTTACGATTCTGGGCCAGCCAAGAGTTGGCACAAAAAAAGGTAATGGTGTCAAATGCCCTATTTTCATGCGTAACAACCATGGTTTCTTTTAATAATCATTGTAGGAAATCACCATATTTTGTGCGGTGTTCCTCCAGATTTCTTCCATATCTGCTTTGGTGGCTCTAGAACTCTGTGAAATTTGCCCCTGATGGTAGAGTACCTGTGCGGCCTCTTCGATATGGTTAATTTGGCTCATTACTCATTGGAGGATTGAACTTGCCTGGAAGTCCCAACGATATGGTGTAGAAAGTGAACTCAGGGTCTGGAAATGTAGTGGCTCTAGAGGACTGCAGTAACTAAGGTTCTATCAACTACAGAGGCAGTGCAAACATGGCTTCAGGCCTACCATATGTATCCTGACTGCTACACTGTAAAACCTACTGTGCATTCTTTCAACATAACTTTTTCGACAGGTGAAAAATATTCATGTTAAATATAAAAAAGTCACCCCTATGCAGGCTTTGTAGCCCACAAGGCAGGGTGCATAGTATATAAAAATAGGACAGTAGATCTTTAAAGTTAACATGCCCTTATAGTTACAGGCACCCAAAATGTATTTTTACTGTAAGAAGGCTCTTGCTATCCCAAAAAGAAACATTGGGAAGCAATAGTAAAAGTAAATGTTGGTATCTCGGGTTACGGTCATTAAAATACCAACTCAATGGCATGAAGTCGTATTTTTAATGAATATTAAGGAAAGGTATATTTTAGAAAGTTGCCCTTTCCCTGCCCAGAGCTGCTGGGTGCTAAGTTGCTTAAGCAGAGGCCAAGCCAGGAGTAAGTTGTGTTGAATGGTATGAAAACTGGTGAGGTACAATGACTTGGGGGTCAGGAAGTGTTTTTCTCTTCCCCTGGCATGAAGCCAGGGGTGAATCCAAGAACGTAATTTAGTTTGAAGGGGTGTCCCCTGTAACAGGCAAATGGTTAGTGATGTTAATATTGGATTAATCGATGTTGATGCACACAATGATACATTCATATATAAGAACAAAGTTGCATCACCAATATTAGATTCCCCCGTGGTAAACTCCTCGTCACCCCTGACACATAGGTACATGATCAGGCAGGCTCTGAGACCTAGGTATGAGGTTACTGACTGACAGGCCTAGGTCTGAGGTTACTGACTGACAGGTCACAGGTGGGGTAACACGTAGCCAGCAGACAAATGCACAACCAGGAAACATATCAAATCCCACAGATAGATGCAGCGCCACAACAAGGGTCCCAGCAGAGTGGCCCCAATAAAAAACACATGGCCAGAAGGGTGCATCCATTCCCAAAACATCATAAAGTTAGATGGCACATGTAGTTAGGAACACTTAGCCAATCAGAACACAGCACACGCAGTGGC
Source organism: Pleurodeles waltl (assembly GCF_031143425.1). Classification (NCBI taxonomy): domain Eukaryota; kingdom Metazoa; phylum Chordata; class Amphibia; order Caudata; family Salamandridae; genus Pleurodeles; species Pleurodeles waltl. Next base: position 332,458,743 of record NC_090447.1, read on the forward strand.
CACCCACCCCTCAGGCTGGACATCTGGACAAGTACGCACTGGCCCACGTTGTGTCCATGCAAGGTTGAGGCTTACATACATTTGTTATCAGGACCTTATTTATGACTCCTTGACAACTGTTTGTATTCTTCACCAAGAAAGGAATGTTTTTATTATTGTATGGTACTCAGAGAAATGTATAAAACCCCACTCCAAACTGATGTACATTGAGAGACAGTCTTCAGACCTCAGTTCTGTAACTGCTCTCCTGGCCATAATATTTAATTAAACAAACGGTTTCTGTTTTACCAGATGTCTCTTATCTTTTTGCTCTTTAAGGAAAATTCACATTCGAACAAAATTGACACATTGAAAGGCACCAGCTTTTGTCCTCCTAATCAGGCTGGTACCAACACACAGTGGTGGAAAAGCTACATTCAGAATTAGTTAGGGTGACCTAAGAGACGGAGAGTGTTTATCAGCCTGGTCACACCTCTGGGTGGGCACACAGGCTCTACACAAAGAGTAAAGGATTTCACTCATATCGGATTTTAAGAGTGAGGGGGCACTGTGGGGTTGTTTACAGAAGGACAAACAAGAACAGTTTTAAAAGTGGGTAGGTTTTACCCCTGGGAATGTTTAACCATTCACTCATGGGGAAGCCAGGAGCAATACACTAGTTGGTGCCAGGCATAAATATGGCACCTCCAGACACCCTTTTTAGAACATTTTATGGAACTGTGGAAGAAGAGAAGAGGAATGGACCTACTGTCTGTAACCAGAGAGGAGCCTCAAATAATTGGACCTGTTTCCCCTTGTCACCAGGACAAAAAAGTGGACTTCAAGTGTCAGTTGGCTGACCTGCGTAACCACAGGGCCAAAAGAAGCTGCAAGATGACTTTTCCTTGAAGTGCATAGCTCACCAGTGTAGGAAAGTACCATCTTGCCTGGCATGTTACCCCCATATTTCACTGTATATATGTTGTTTTAGTCTATGTGTCACTGGGACCCTGCCAGGCATGGCCCCAGTGCTCATAAGTATGTGCCCTGTATGTGTTCCCTGTGTGATGCCTAACTGTCTCACTGAGGCTCTGCTAACCAGAACCTCAGTGGTTATGCTCTCTCTGCTTTCCAAATTTGTCACTAACAGGCTAGTGACTAAATTCACCAATTCACATTGGCATACTGGTACACCCATATAATTCCCTAGTATATGGTACTGAGGTACCCAGGATATTGGGCAGCATTTATTTTGCCTCCCATAGGGAGCTCTGACAATTCTTACACAGGCCTGCCAGTGCAGCCTGAGTGAAATAACGTCCACGTTATTTCACAGCCGTTTACCACTGCACTTAAGTAACTTATAAGTCACCTATATGTCTAACCTTCACCTGGTGAAGGTTGGGTGAAAACTTACTTTGTGTTTGGGCACCCTGGCACTAGCCAAGGTGCCCCCACATCGTTCAGGGCAAATTCCCCAGACTTTGTGAGTGCAGGGACACCATTGCACGCGTGCACTGTACATAGGTCATTACCTATGTACAGCGTCACAATGGTAACTCCGAACATGGCCATGTAACATGTCTAAGATCACCCCAATGCCATTCTGGCATTAGGGGGACAATTCCATGATCCCCCGGGTTTCTAGCATAGTACCCGGGTACTGTCAAACTGCCTTTCCGGGGTCTCCACTGCAGCTGCTGCTGCTGCCAACCCCTCAGACAGGTTTCTGCCCTCCTGGGGTCCGGTCCAGGCAGCCCTGGCCCAGGAAGGCAGAACAAAGGATTTCGTCTGAGAGAGGGTGTAACACCCTCTCCCTTTGGAAATAGGTGTGAAGGCTGGGGAGGAGTAGCCTCCCCCAGCCTCTGGAAATGCTTTGATGGGCACAGATGGTGCCCATCTCTGCATAAGCCAGTCTACACCGGTTTAGGGATCCCCCAGCCCTGCTCTGGCGCGAAACTGGACAAAGGAAAGGGGAGTGACCACTCCCCTGACCTGCACCTCCCAGAGGAGGTGCCCAGAGCTCCTCCAGTGTGTCCAAGACCTCTGCCATCTTTGAAACAGAGGTGTTTGTGGCACACTGGACTGCTCTGAGTGGCCAGTGCCAGCAGGTGACATCAGAGGCTCCTTCTGATAGGCTCTTACCTCTCTTGGTAGCCAATCCTCCTTCATAGGTAGCCAAACCTCCTTTTCTGGCTATTTAGGGTCTCTGCTTTGGGGATCTCACCAGATAACGAATGCAAGAGCTCATCAGAGTTCCTCTGCATCTCCCTCTTCACCTTCTGCCAAAGGATCGACCGCTGACTGCTCAGGACGCCTGCAAAACCACAACAAAGTAGCAAGACGACTACTAGCAACCTTGTATCGCTTCATCCTGCCGGCTTTCTCGACTGTTTCCAGGTGGTGCATGCTCTGGGGGTAGTCTGCCTCCTCTCTGCACCAGGAGCTCTGAAGAAATCTCCCGTGGGTCGACGGAATCTTCCCTCTGCAACCGCAGGCACCAAAAGACTGCATCACTGGTCCTCTGGGTCCCCTCTCAGCACAACGAGCGTGGTCCCTGGAACTCAGCAACTCTGTCCAAGTGACTCCCACAGTCCAGTGACTCTTCAGTCCAAGTTTGGTGGAGGTAAGTCCTTGCTTCCCCACGCTAGACTGCATTGCTGGGCACCGCGTGATTTGCAGCTGTTCCGTCTCCTGTGCACTCTTCCAGGATTTCCTTCGTGCACAGCCAAGCCTGGGTCCCCCACACTCTAACCTGCAGTGCACAACCTTCTGAGTTGTCCTCCGGCGTTGTGGGACTCCCTTTTGTGACTTTGTGTGGACTCTGGTTCACTCTTCTTCCAAGTGCCTGTTCAGGTACTTCTGTGGGTTCTGCCTGCTTCTGTGAGGGCTCCCTGACTTGCTGGGCGCCCCCTCTGTCTCCTCCTCCAAGTGGCGACCTCCTGGTCCCTCCTGGGCCACAGCAGCACCCAAAAACCTCTTCCGCAACCCTTGCAGCTAGCAAGGCTTGTTTGCAGTCTTTCTGCATGGGAACACCTCTGCAAGCTTCATCGCGATGTGGGACATCCGTCTTCCAAAGGAGAAGTCCCTAGCTCTCTTCTTTCTTGCAGAACTCCAAGCTTCTTCCATCCGGTGGCAGCTTCCTTGCACCCTCAGCTGGCATTTCCTGGGCTCCTGCCCACTTTCGACTTGGTCCCCTTGTCTTACAGGTACTCAGATCCGGAAATCCACGGTTGTTGCATTGCTGGTGTTTGTTCTTCCTGCAGAATCCCCCTATTGTGACTTCTGTGCTCTCTGGGGGTAGTAGGTGCACTTTACACCTACCTTTCAGGGTCTTGGGGTGGGCTATTTTTTTAACCCTCACTGTTTTCTTACAGTCCCAGTGACCCTCTACCAGCTCACATAGGTTTGTGGTGCATTTGTGGTTCACATTCCCCTTTTGGAGTATATGGTTTGTGTTGCCCCTATACCTATGTGCTCCTATTATACACTGCTTGCATTACTTTTCTTGCTATTACCTGCATAATTTTGGTTTGTGTACATATATCTTGTGTATATAGTTTATCCTCACACTGAGGGTACTCACTGAGACACTTTTGGCATATTGTCATAAAAATAAAGTACCTTTATTTTTAGTTCTTCTGTGTATTGTTTTCTTGTGATATTGTGCATATGACATCAGTGGTATAGTAGAAGCTTTACATGTCTCCTAGTTCAGCCTAAGCTGCTTTGCCATAGCTACCTTCTATCAGCCTAAGCTGCTAGAAACACCTCTTCTACACTAATAAGGGATAACTGGACCTGGCACAAGGTGTAAGTACCTCTGGTACCCACTACAAGCCAGGTCAGCCTCCTACATTCGTTGTGCAGCGGTGGGATAAGTACTTGTAACTACTTACCACTTTGTCATTGTGTACTTTTCATAAGAGAATAATATACAAAACAGTTCAGTGTATGTACACCTAACCAAAAAGTTTTCCTTTTCTCCTCTAAACTTTTTTACAAAGTTCTGAAAAGTATTCTAAAACTTCAAACGTTTCTAAAAAGTTAGAAAAAGCTTTTTTTCTCTGTTCTTTAAAAAGTTCTGAAACTTTTTCTTCCTTCTCACTATTTCTAAACCTTTCACTATCATGTCTGTAGAAGACTCTACTCTTAAAATGGCCAATACTTCTTATGACAATTTAAATTACAAGAGCCTAAGGAGTCTCTGCTTAGATAGAGGTTTAGTGATAGTAAAGAACCCTACAAAAGAGTTTCTATTTAACATGCTTATTGTGAATGATGAGTCCCAAGCAGGCACTTCAAATGAGAGGTTAATAGAAGGTTCCCATTCTGACTCAGGGGATCTCCTTGTGGGAGGTGGGGAGGGTTCTGTACCAGCTCTGCCCCCTAGCAGGACACCCAGTAATGTTGGTAGTAATGGAGGTTCCTATCATAGTAGGGGAGTCTTTATTCCTGGAGGCCAAGTTGCTAGGGTTCAGTCAGTTAGGGACAGTTCCCCTCTGTTGTTTCCAATTTATCTTCTGTGTCCAAGCATTCCCAACCCACCCACCCTGAAGACAACATGTTAGAAAGGGAACTCAAAAAGCTGAGAGTTGAAGAGACCAGACTGAAGCTTAAACAGCAACAGTTGGCCTTAGATAGGGAATCCTTAGACCTGGAGAAGGAGAGACAGAGATTGGGGTTTGGACCACATGGTGGCAACAATAGCAGTATTCCTGATAGTAATCCTGTTAGAGAGCATGATTCCAGGAATCTGCACAAGGTAGTCCCCCCTTACAAGGAGGGGGATGACATCAACAAGTGGTTTGCTGCACTTGAGAGGGCCTGTATGGTACAGGGGGGTCCCTCAAAGTCAGTGGGCTGCTATATTGTGGCTATCTTTCACTGGAAAGGGTAGGGATAGGCTCCTTACTGTTAGAGAAAGTGATGCTAACAATTTTGCAGTTTTGAAGGATGCACTCTTGGATAGATTTGGCTTAACCACTGAACAATACAGGATTAGGTTCAGAGACACCAGAAAAGAGTCCTCACAAGACTGGATAGACTTTGTTGACTGTTTAGTGAAGGCCTTGGAGGGGTGGTCACATGGCAGTAAAGTTTCTGACTATGAAAGCCTGTATAATCTTATTCTGAGAGAGCATATTATGAATAACTGTGTGTCAGACTTGTTACACCAATATCTAGTGGACTCAGATCTGACCTCTCCCCAAGAATTGGGAAAGAAGGCAGACAAATGGGTCAGAACAAGAGTGAACATAAAAGTTCTTAAAGGGGGTGACAAGGATGGCAAGAAGAAGGATGGTAAGTCTTCTGACAAGGGTGGGGACAAAAGTAAAACTGAGTCTTCATCAGGCCCACAAAAATTCTCTGGTGGGGGTGGTGGGTCCAAATCCTTTTCCAATAATCAACCTAAAAAGCCTTGGTGTTATTTGTGTAAAGTCAAAGGCCATTGGACAACTGATGTCAGTTGTCCAAAGAAAAACACCAAACCTCCCACTACTACAACCCCTTCTGCAAAGTCTAGTGCCCCTAGTAATAGCAGTGGTGGTGGGAGCAAACTTACTAATAGCCAATCCAAGGGAGTAGCTGGGCTCACTTTTGGTAATTTAGTTGGGGTTGGTCTTGTTAGGGAGACCACAGAGGCTGTGTTAGTCTCTGAAGGTGCCATTGATTTGGCCATGTTGGTTGCTTGTCCCCTTAATATGGATAAGTACAAGCAACTTCCCCTAATAAATGGTGTTGAGGTTCAGGCCTATAGGGACACCGGTGCCAGTGTTACCATGGTGATAGAGAAACTGGTGCACCCTGAACAACACCTACTTGGTCAGTAGTACCAAGTGACAGACGCTCATAACAACATCTGGCTGTTGTGAATCTCAACTGGGCGGGGGGGGTCACTGGTCCAAAGAAAGTTGTGGTTACCTCAGATTTACCTGTAGACTGTCTACTAGGGAACGAATTAGAAACATCAGCTTGGGCAGAAGTGGAATTGGAGGCTCATGCAGCAATGCTGGGCATTCCTGGGCATATTTTTGCTTTGACAAGGGCTCAGGCCACAAAGCAAAAAGGACAGGGTAACTTGGATCCTGGAACAATGGACCAAGTGCTGCCTAAAGCTAGGGGTAGCAAGGGTAAATCCCTACCCACTATCCCTCCCTCTACAGACGATTCTCCTTCTGAGGAAGAAGAATTTCCTCCCTGTGCAGAACCTTCACCAGATGAGCTGGCAGCAGACACTGCTGAGCTTTTGGGTGGAGGGGGGCCTGCCAGGGAAGAGCTGACTGTGGCACAGCAAACCTGTCCCACACTAGAGGGTCTCAGACAGCAAGCTGTCAAACAGCAAAATGGGGATGTCAGTGCCTCACATAGATTTTACTGGGAGGACAACCTCTTGTACACCGAGGCAAGGGACACAAAACCTGGAGCAGCCAGGAGATTGGTCATTCCCCTGCAGTACAGAGAGTTCCTCCTAACTCTTGCACATGATGTTCCTTTGGCTGGGCATTTAGACCAGATCAAAACATGGGAAAGGCTTGTCCCCCTGTTTCACTGGCCTAGGATGTCAGAGGACACTAAAGATTTTTGCAAGTCTTGTGTGACCTGCCAAGCCAGTGGCAAGACTGGTGGCACACCAAAGGCTCCCCTTATTCCACTACCTGTGGTTGGGGTCCCCTTTGAAAGGGTAGGGGTTGACATAGTTGGCCCCCTTGACCCTCCTACTGCTTCAGGCAATAGGTTTATCTTGGTGGTTGTGGGCCATGCCACAAGATATCCTGAAGCAATTCTTCTAAGGACCACTACAGCTCCTGCAGTGGCAAAAGCCCTCCTGGGAATCTTTTCCAGGGTGGGTTTTCCAAAAGAGGTTGTATCAGACAGGGGTAGCATCTTTATGTCTGCATACTTGAAAGCTATATGAAAGGAATGTGGTGTAACCTACAAATTCACCACTCCTTATCATCCACAGACTAATGGACTGGTAGAGAGGTTTAATAAAGCTCTCAAAGGTATGATAATGGGACTCCCTCAAAAACTCAGGAGGAGATGGGATGCCCTGTTACCTTGCCTCCTTTTTTCTTACAGGGAGGTACCCCAGAAAGGAGTGGGCTTCAGCCCATTTGAACTCCTCTTTGGACACCCTGTAAGAGGTCCACTAACACTTGTGAAGGAGGGTTAGGAACAACCTTTTAAAGCTCCCAAACATGATATAGTGGACTATGTACTTGGCCTAAGATCCAGAATGGCCGAGTACATGAAAAAGGACATTAAAAACCTTCAGGCCAGCCAAGAGCTCCAGAAGCAATGCCATGACCAGAAGGCTGTTCTGATCCAGTACCAACCAGGACAGAAGGTGTGGGGATTGGAGCCTGTGACCCCAAGAGCACTCCAGGACAAATGGAGTGAACCCCATCTAATTGTTGAGAAAAAGGGTGAGGTCACCTATTTGGTGGACCTGGGCACTGCCAGGAGTCCCCTTAGGGTGATTCATGTCAACCGTCTAAAACCTTACTATGACATGGCTGATCTCACCCTGCTCATGGCAACAGATGAGGGACAGAAAGAAGAGAGTGACCCTCTCCCTGATCTCTTTTCCACCACTGAATCTGATGCTTTAGTGGAGGGAGTAGTTTTGGCAGATTGTCTGACTGCAGAACAGAAAGACAACTGCATAAATCTCCTTGGACAATTCTATGAACTCTTTTCAACTGTGCCAGGCACCACATCTTGGTGTGAACACACAATTGATACTGGAGACAGCTTGCCCGTCAAAAGTAAAATCTATAGGCAGCCTGACCATGTCAGGGACTGCATAAAACAAGAGGTTCAGAAAATGCTTGATCTAGGAGTGGTTGAACCTTCTGAAAGCCCATGGGCAAGTCCTGTGGTGCTTGTACCAAAGCCTCACTCAAAAGATGGAAAAAGGAAGTTGAGGTTTTGTGTAGACTACAGAGGTCTCAATCAGGTAACAAAAACTGATGCTCACCCTATACCCAGGGCAGATGAGCTCATAGATACACTGGCATCTGCCAAGTATCTAAGCACCTTTGATTTGACTGCAGGGTATTGGCAGATCAAATTGGCTGAGGATGCTAAACCTATAACTGCATTTTCAACTATAGGAGGGCACTACCAATTCACAGTGATGCCCTTTGGTTTGAAAAATGCACCTGCCACTTTTCAGAGGTTGGTGAATACAGTCCTGCAAGGGTTGGATGCTTTTAGTGCAGCATATCTAGATGATATAGCTGTCTTTAGCTCCACCTGGGATGAGCACCTGGTCCACCTATGGAAAGTCTTGGAGGCCCTGCAAAAGGCAGGCCTCACTATAAAGGCCTCAAAGTGCCAGATAGGGCAGGGAAAGGTGGTTTATCTGGGACACCTGGTAGGTGGAGAACAGATTGCACCACTGCAGGGGAAAATCCAGACAATCATGGATTGGGTTCCCCCTACAACACAGACCCAGGTGAGAGCCTTCTTAGGCCTCACTGGGTATTACAGGAGATTCATTAAAAACTATGGCTCCATAGCAGCACCACTTAATGATCTCACTAGTAAGAAGATGCCTAAAAAGGTATTGTGGACAGCTAGCTGTCAGAAAGCTTTTGAGGCGCTCAAACAGGCCATGTGCTCTGCACCTGTCCTAAAAAGCCCATGTTACTCCAAGAAATTAATTGTTCAAACTGATGCATCTGAATTAGGGGTAGGGGCAGTCTTATCACAACTGAATTCTGAGGGCCAAGATCAACCAGTTGCTTTTATCAGAAGAAGGTTGACCCCTAGAGAAAAGCGTTGGTCTGCCATAGAGAGGGAGGCCTTTACTGTGGTCTGGGCACTGAAGAAGTTGAGGCCATACCTGTTTGGCACTCACTTTATTGTTCAGACAGACCACAAACCTCTACTTTGGCTAAAACAAATGAAAGGTGAAAATCCTAAATTGCTGAGGTGGTCCATATCTCTACAGGGAATGGACTATACAGTGGAACATAGACCTGGGAGTACCCACTCCAATGCAGATGGACTCTCCAGATATTTCCACTTAGACAATGAAGACTCATCAGGTCATGGCTAGTCTTATTGTTCTTCGTTTGGGGGGGGGGGTTGTGTAGGAAAGTACCATCTTGCCTGGCATGTTACTCCCATATTTCATTGTATATATGTTGTTTTAGTCTATGTGTCACTGGGACCCTGCAAGGCAGGGCCCCAGTGCTCATAAGTATGTGCCCTGTTTGTGTTCCCTGTGTGATGCCTAACTGTCTCACTGAGGTTCTGCTAACCAGAACCTCAGTGGTTATGCTCTCTCTGCTTTCCAAATTTGTCACTAACAGGCTAGTGACTAAATTCACCAATTCACATTGGCATACTGGTACACCCATATAATTCCCTAGTATATGGTATTGAGGTACCCAGGGTATTGGGGTTCCAGGAGATCCCTATGGGCTGCAGCATTTCTTTTGCCTCCCATAGGGAGCTCTGACAATTCTTACACAGGCCTGCCAGTGCAGCCTGAGTGAAATAACGTCCACGTTATTTCACAGCCATTTACCACTGCACTTAAGTAACTTATACGTCACCTATATGTCTAACCTTCCCCTGGTGAAGGTTGGGTGCAAAGTTACTTAGGCGGTCATTCTGACCGCGCCGCCCGCCATGCGGTCACTGCCATTTGGCCGCTCAGAGGTCAAAAGACCGCGGAGGCCATTCTGGCTTTCCCGCTGGGCCGGCGGGCGCCCGCCAAAGGAGCGCCCGCCGGCCCAGCGGGAAAGGCCCTGCAACATAGAAGCCGGCTCCAAATGGAGCCGGCGGTGTTGCAGGGGTGCGACGGGTGCAGTTGCATCCGTCGCGATTTTCACTGTCTGCTAAGCAGACTGTGAAAATCATGCTGGGGCCCTGTTAGGGGGCCCCTGCACTGCCCATGCCAGTGGCATGGGCAGTGCAGGGGCCCCCAGGGGCCCCACGACACCAGTTCCCGCGATCCTGTTCCTGGCGGTAAAAACCGCCAGAAGCAGGGTGGCGGGAAGGGGGTCGGAATCTCCATGGCGACACTGCTTGCAGCGCCGCCATGGAGATTCAGCCCAGACAGGGGAAATCCGGCGGGTAACCGCCGGATCCCCTTTTCTGACCGCGGCTTTACCGCTGCGGTCAGAATGGGCAGGGAAGCACCGCCAGCCTGTTGGCGGTGCTTTCGTGGTCATCCACCGCCAGGGTTGGAATGACCCCCTTAGTGTGTGGGCACCCTGGCACTAGCCAAGGTGCCCCCACATCGTTCAGGGCAAATTCCCCGGACTTTGTGAGTGCGGGGACACCATTACACGCGTGCACTGTACATAGGTCACTACCTATGTACAGCGTCACAATGGTAACTCCGAACATGGCCATGTAACATGTCTAAGATCATGGAATTGTCACCCCAATGCCATTCTGGCATTGGGGGGACAATTCCATGATCCCCCGGGTCTCTAGCATAGTACCCGGGTACTGCCAAACTGCCTTTCCGGGGTCTCCACTGCAGCTGCTGCTGCTGTCAACCCCTCAGACAGGTTTCTGCCTTCCTGGGGTCCAGGCAGCCCTGGCCCAGGAAGGCAGAACAAAGGATTTCCTCTGAGAGAGGGTGTAACACCCTCTCCCTTTGGAAATAGGTGTGAAGGCTGGGGAGGAGTAGCCTCCCCCAGCCTCTGGAAATGCTTTGATGGGCACAGATGGTGCCCATCTCTGCATAAGCCAGTCTACACCGGTTTAGGGATCCCCCAGCCCTGCTCTGGCGTGAAACTGGTCAAAGGAAAGGGGAGTGACCACTCCCCTGACCTGCACCTCCCAGAGCTCCTCCAGTGTGTCCCAGACCTCTGCCATCTTGGAAATAGAGGTGTTTGTGGCACACTGGACTGCTCTGAGTGGCCAGTGCCAGCAGGTGACGTCAGAGGCTCCTTCTGATAGGCTCTTACCTCTCTTGGTAGCCAATCCTCCTTCCTAGGTAGCCAAAGCTCCTTTTTTGGCTACTTAGGGTCTCTGCTTTGGGGATCTCACCAGATAACGAATGCAAGAGCTCATCAGAGTTCCTCTGCATCTCCCTCTTCTACCTTCTGCCAAAGGATCGATCGCTGACTGCTCAGGACGCCTGCAAAACTACAACAAAGTAGCAAGACGACTACTAGCAACCTTGTATCGCTTCATCCTGCCGGCTTTCTCGACTGTTTCTAGGTGGTGCATGCTCTGGGGGTAGCCTGCCTCCTCTCTGCACCAGGAGCTCTGAAGAAATCTCCTGTGGGACGACAGAATCTTCCCCCTGCAACCGCAGGCACCAAAAGACTGCATCACTGGTCCTCTCGGTCCCCTCTCAGCATGACGAGCGTGGTCCCTGGACCTCAGCAACTCTGTCCAAATGACTCCCACAGACCAGTAACTCTTCAGTCCAGGTTTGGTGGAGGTAAGTCCTTGCCTCCCCATGCTAGACTGCATTGCTGGGTACCGCATGATTTGCAGCTGCTCCGGCTCCTGTGCACTCTTCCAGGATTTCCTTCGTGCACAGCCAAGCCTGGGTCCCGACACTCTAACCTGCAGTGCACAACCTTCTGAGTTGTCCTCCGGCGTTGTGGGACTCCCTTTTGTGACTTCGCATGGACTCCAGTTCACTCTTCTTCCAAGTGCCTGTTCAGGTACTTCTGCGGGTGCTGCCTGCTTCTGTGAGGGCTCCCTGACTTTCTGGGTGCCCCCTCTGTCTCCTCCTCCAAGTGGCGACCTCCTGGTCCCTCCTGGGCCACAGCAGCACCAAAAAACCTCCACCACAACCCTTGCAGCTAGCAAGGCTTGTTTGTGGTCTTTCTGTGTGGGAATACCTCTGCAAGCTTCATCGCGACGTGGGACATCCGTCTTCTAAAGGAGAAGTCCCTAGCTCTCTTCTTTCTTGCAGAACTCCAAGCTTCTTCCATCCAGTGGCAGCTTCCTTGCACCCTCAGCTGGCATTTCCTGGGCTCCTGCCCACTCTCGACACTGTCACGACTATTGGACTTGGTCCCCTTGTCTTACAGGTACTCAGGTTCAGAAATCCACTGTTGTTGCATTGCTAGTGTTTGTTCTTCCTGCAGAATCCCCCTATCACGACTTCTGTGCTCTCTGGGGGTAGTAGGTGCACTTTACACCCACCTTTCAGGGTCTTGGGGTGGGCTATTTTTCTAACCCTCACTGTTTTCTTACAGTCCCAGCGACCCTCTACCAGTTCACATAGGTTTGGGGTCCATTTGTGGTTCGCATTCCACTTTTGGAGTATATGGTTTGTGTTTCCCCTATACCAATGTGCTCCTATTGCAATCTAATGTAATTTTACACTGCTTCCATTACTTTTCTTGCTATTACCTGCATAATTTTGGTTTGTGTACATATATCTTGTGTATATACCTTATCCTCACACTGAGGGTACTCACTGAGATACTTTTGGCATATTGTCATAAAAATAAAGTACCTTTATTTTTAGTACTTCTGTGTATTGTGTTTTCTTGTGATATTGTGCATATGACACCAGTGGTATAATAGGAGCTTTACATGTCTCCTAGTTCAGCCTAAGCTGCTTTGCCATAGTTACCTTCTATCAACCTAAGCTGCTAGAAACACCTCTTCTACACTAATAAGGGATAACTGGACCTGGCACAAGGTGTAAGTACCTCTGGTACCTACTACAAGCCAGGTCAGCCTCCTACAACCAGTAACAACTGGACTTGACTTGGAACCTGCTGGTGGCCTCTGCTGGAAACCTGAGCTCTGTCTAACTGCATGTGTCATACTACCTCTGAAAAGCTGGGACTTACAAACTTTTTGGATTTCCAGACGCCTGGAGGACTGGAACAAACAGCCTTGCTGATTTCGCTGATTTGAAGAGATGTCTCTCACTCAGAGCTTCTCTGCAGCAGCAAATCCATGGGCCCTGTGCGATATGGTACCTGGCCTCATGGAACCCATAGTTGGATACAGTCTGGCAGCTTGACTCACTGTAGATTTTGAATACAATTTCACTGACTGAGGGGCTCATTATGACCAGGGCGGGATTCCCCATCGTGTTCATGCTGGTGGTCTAAACATAGACTGCCAGCCCCTAGAAGACCCCGCTGGCCCCATAATATACATTCCACTGTGCCGGCGGGCGGAAACAGTGTTTCTGCCAACCGGCCCAGCGGAATGTTGGGCCAGGACATTGCTGATGGCTCCACATGGAGCCGTCGTCAATGCCGTAGTTCGGCGAGTGCAGCAGCCCCGGTCGCACATATCACTGCCCGTAAATCGGGCAGTGACTTGCGTGATGGGGCTGTGCACGGGGCCCTTGCACTGCCCATGCCAAGTGCATGGGCAGTGCAGGGGCCCCAGAGTACCCCTTCCGCCAGCCTTTCCCTGGCAGGGGAAACCACCAGGGAAAGGCTAGAGGAACAAGTGTTCTCTATCCAGAGGGCAGCTCTGCTTGCAGTGCTGCCCTGTCGGATAGAGAAATCCACCATCGCCAGGCTGCCTGTCGGCAGAAGCCTGTCAGTGGCGAAGAGCCGCCTGTAGCAGTCTTCCCTTGTTCATTATATAGCAGTCCAGACCGGCATGCCAGTGGCGGTAATTTCCGCCGTCGCTGGCATGGCGGTCTGGACCGCCATGTTCATAATGAGGCCCTGAGTCCCAACATAAAACTCTATTGTGACCATTAGCTATTATTGGTGCATAATTGTTTTCGGTGCTATTACTTCAATTGTTAAAAATGCATATCTTTGGTACCCCTTAATGGATTGTTCTTGTTTTGGTGTCATTTTCCTTATTAAATTTCACTATATTGTTTCTAATTCAGTTTGGAATTTGTATTGCTTGGTGTTTTGACTTTATTACTGCTTTGACAACGGGTAAATATGTCACACACTACCCTAAGGTAAGCCTGCCTGCTCTGTGCCATTGCTATCAGGGGTGGTGCTCAGGTTAATTAGTGACTTAGAAGGTTCACTGCTCTGATTTGGCCCAAGATGTTATCCTGATAATCTGTCACAGGAGGGGCCCATCTGATTGTTAGATGGTCTGTGGAGTGCTGAGGCTGACTTGGGCTGTTGTGACATGTGCATGAATGGGCTCCACTATGAAGAAATGGGAACTGAATAAAACAAATGGCTGGGCTTTCAATATGGCCTTGACTGGGCCTGCTGCGAAAGGGGAAAGATGCTCTGGGTGGCCCTGAGGAGGGGCTGGGATCATGCTGGGTACCCTGTCGCACATCGCTCCAGACAGAAGAATGGGCTGATGCGCTCACACAGATGTTGGCAGACCACACCTGCAGTACTGTGAGACGTACAAGGGAAGGAATAAGGCTGGCGGTGGCTTCTGGACTGCAGCAGCCGGAATAGTGAGCCTGCTGGTATTGCTTACCTGAAGCTGGAGGCATCCTTCCACAGCTCCTGGAGGTAGGATACAGTTACGTCTAACCACCCCTGTGGTGAGGCCTTCTTGCCTGAGTGACACAGGGCACCAGGCCGCTGAAGCTAAGTGGAGCTGTCAGGACAGAGACTCTAGGGCCTGGTGACCATCCACACATTTCAGAAGTGGATGATACAGCCAAACACTGAGGGGTGACCACCCAACATCTTACCTCCTGGATGATGATACTGGGCACTTCACTACCACAAGGTAGGTGCTAGTTTGCACCACGGAGGGGGGCCACTCTTATGGCCTCTTCACGATTTCTTTGATCCAGCACAGCATTTTTACAAGCAAAAAGCACCACTGCAGCGAACCTTACTTGACACCTTCCCCCTTAGACAACTAGACTTGTAAAGGCACAGCTCTATACAGTGCAACCAGGTGGGCTGGCTGAGCAGTCCTTGCAGGGGATGCCAGTGGCATAGGAAATATGGCAGGTGGCCCCATTCACTGTTAAGGCTCCTGAGTGGAGGTGATTAGAGGGTAGGGCCAGAATCCTAACAGCAGGAGTGCTAACAGTGCCACCTGGGACTGAGCAGTGGATTATGCTTTGCTTTGGCAGCCCGAACTAATATTCTCTAGCTTAGATGCTGATCGGACCTACCTCCCTCGCACTGCTGGAAAAAATATCCCCATCCTCACCTGTCTGATGCACCACAAAGGGGGTATAGGCAAACCCAGGGCCAGACAGTGCCCCAGCCCATCTCAAGGTGGTAGACACTGCACCAACTGAAAGAGGAGAAATGGCAGACACTGAAAAAATGGACCCTCCAATGCAGTAGCATATCAAGAAAAAACTGGCCACTACTGTCGACATGAAGACCACCCTGTAACTTGACATAGGTGTGGTCTCAGTGGGCCTGGGCCTGCTGAGGGCAGAACACCACAGCTTGCTGATAAGGTAAAAGGTGTAGAATCAGGGCTCGAAGAACTCTGACCATCACAGCTTGAGATGGTTCAGCAAATTGAGGCATTGTCAGACAGCGTGCGCATGCTGGAACACTGAGCTGAGGCCACAATAAACGAAACAACGTCAGCATTGTGGGCCTCCCAAAGAGTGTTGAAGGAAAGAATATGGTAATATATCTTGAATATTGGATGAAGACAGAAATTGCCCCAAATCAACTAATGCCCTTATAAGCCATCGAGCATGCCCACAGGGGGCTGCCCAGACCCACAGCTCCTGATCAACAACCCCACCTAGTGGTGGCCAGACTACTTTATTTTAGAGACAGAGATACTCTGCTGCAAGTGGAGAGGGCAAAGGGTTCATATGCTATTGACAATGGCCTTGTGTCACTGTTTCCATACTACATGGCAGCTGTGCAAGCAAGAGAGCCTCCGATGTAACAGTGAAGAAAGCACTAAGAGAAGAGGGGCTCCAATATTTGCTGATGTTTCCAGCAAAACTAAGGATCATGCTACATGGGAAAACGCATTTTTGCGAAGACCCACAGGCAGCATGAAACAGTCTCGACAACTACAGAGAAGGATAGAACCCAGCAGACCCCAGGCAGGAGGAGAGAAAAAACAAGCTCAGATTCAGCAAACGATTCCAAAAAGCTAGGATCCGGAGTATCCCACAGAAACCGAACAAGTAAGAAGCAGAACAGGAGCGCGCAGCTGCATTGCAGGCAGTGCCTGAACTGGCGACATGATATGCTTCCAAATCAGAACTGGAACACACATCCAATAAACAATCTGTGGAATCTGATTCAGAGGATTCGGCACTGGCCAGGGCAGACTTGCCAATAGTGACTTCACAGACGGTTGACGACTTTGTTTGACTATGGACTGACCTAACCATCTCCAGCTACTAACTGTGAAGTGGCCTATAGTCCTACTGCTAGTGGACTAATGGTAATATGAGGATTCCTGTTACTGGAAGTACTCATCCTATTGAGAAAGACCCCGATGCCTGAGACAAGAGAGATGGCTGTATAGAGCTGGATGTATGGATTGGGTGAGCCTGATCCTCCCTGCCCATGACACAACGGCCATGGAGGGCCATTGCTGTGTGGTCCTGGATATGGGGAGTTAACTGTTGGGGAGTGTTAGAAATGGGGTCTTGAGTTAGCAGTTGGTTTGCACCCTGTCCAAGCAGGGACCCTCACTCTAGTCAGGATGAGAGAGAGACCCAGCTCAGATAACCCCTGCTCACCCCTTTGGCAGCTTGGCACAAGCAGTCAGGCTTATCTCAGAAGCATTGTTTAAAGCCTTTGCACATAACACATAGCAATACAGTGAAAACACTACAAAAGGCACCACACCAGTTTTAGACAAATAGCCAATATTCATCTATGTAAAACAAGACCAAAACGAGAAAAATCCAACATACAGTGATAAAGATATGGATTTTGCAATAATTAATTAAAAATACAGTTCCTTGAATTCGATAGGTCCCTCTAGGACTATCACTGCATCATGAACAACAAACCCAATAGTTCAGCTGGCTGTGGCGTCGCATGACAGCCATGGTGTCAGGAAGATCCGCAAACAGTACCTTGGAAATGTAGGGTGTTGTGATCCTTGTGATGAGATCTGGAGTGCGGCATCGCAGGTGTCGGTTCCGCAGGTCGATGCGGAGGGGTTGTCGGGCCCTTGTAGTCACACGCATTGCAGATCGAATTCTGGGCTGATGACGAAGTCAGGAGGGCTGGTGTGGATGGCGTCGAGGCTTTGGTGCGAAGCGGTACGGTGCGGCATGCGGTGCTCACAGTGCAGGCAGTGGCTCGGTGACGGCGTCCTGCGGCATTGGTGAGACCAGGGCTGCAGTGAGAAGAGGGGTGGTGCGACATGGAGTGTTTCCAGGACACGGTGCAGGCAGCAGTGTCATTGTGGCTGAAGCATTGTCATCGGTAGACACAAGAAGGTGGAGCAGTGCAGACAGGGGCATCTGTTGATGACACTGGAGTCAATGACACTGGTGTCAATGGACCGGGGCTGCGGTGCAGGACAGGACAGTGCTTCGTGTGGATCACGAGCGGTGCCCACAGGCCACAGTGTCAGCATAGAGCGGCATCATAGGAGATGTCAAGGCTGCAGTGTGAGCAAGGCGATGTGGAGTGCGGGGCCCACAAGTCACAGTGCAAGCAGCGGCTCGGTGATGGCGTCAGGTGGCGGTGAGGCCAGGGTTATGATGTGATATAGGGCACGGCTCCATGTGGTGTCGTCAGGTCACGGTGCAGGCAGTGGCATCGTTGAAGGAGTTGTGGTGGTTTTTCTTCTGTTGTAGCACAAAACACACAGTTCCCAGTGCAGTAGGCAGATGAAGCTGAAGTCTATGATATCCCTGAAACTTCCAACAGGTATCCCTGAGACTTCCAACAGGAGGCAAGCTGTACTCCAAGCCCTTGGAGAAACTTCACAAGCAGGATACCCAGCAAAGTCCAATCTTTACCCTCTTTAAAGCAGAAGCAGCAACTGCAGGCCAACCCAAACAAGCACACACAGCGAAGGGGCAGTACTCCTCCTCCAGCTCTTCAGCTCTTCTCCTTGGCAGAGGTTCCTCTTGATTCAGAAGTGTTCTGAAAATCTCGGGTTTTGGGTTTACTACTTTTACCCAGTTGTGCCTTTGAAGTAGATAAACTTCAAAGGAAAGTCTACATTATTGACAAGATCCTGCCTCGCCCAGTCCTGGTCCCAGACACACACCAGGACGTTGGAGTCTGCATTGTGTGAGAGCAGGCACAGCCCTTTTAGGTGTAAGTGATCACTCCTCCCTCCACTCTAGCCCAGATGGCCCATCAGGATATGCAGGCTACACTGTCAAGAAGGAATTCACAGCAGCCCAACTGTCAGTCTGACCCAGACGTGGAATACACAAGCAGGCAGAGGCACATAATGGTTTAAGCAAGAAAATGCCCACTTTCTAAAAGTGGCATTTTCAAACAGACAATTTAAAAAACAACTTTACAAAAATATGTGTTTTTAAATTGTGAGTTCAGAGACCCCAAACTCCAGATCTCAATCTGCTCCCAAAGGGAAACTGAACTTACAATTTATTTAAAGGCAGCCGCCATGTTAAACTATGAGAGGGATAGGTCTTGCAATAGTGAAAACCAAACTTGGCAGTGTTTTACAGTTAGGACACGTAAAACACAGCAGTACATGTTCTATCTTCTAAATACACTGCACCCTGTCCATGGGACTACCGAGAACCTACCTTAGGGATGCCTTATATGTAGTAAAAGGGAAGGGTTGGACCTGGCAAGTGGGTACACTTGCCAGGTCGAATTGGCAACTTAAAACAGTGCACACAGGCACTGCAGTGGCAGGTTCGAGACATGTTCATAGGGCTACTCGTGTGGGTGGCAGGACCAATAGTAGCATTTGATTTACAGGCCCTGGGCACCTCTGGTGCACTTTACCAGGGACTTACCAGTAAATCAAATATGCCAATAATGGTTGAACCAATCACCAATACAATTTACATAGGAAGCACTTGCACTTTAGCACTGATCAGCAGTGGTAAAGTGCGTAGAGACAATAAGCCAGCAAAAGCAGATCAGAAAAAATAGGAGGACGGAGTCGAAATGTTTGGGGATAACCCTGCAAAAAGGGCCTATTACAACAGGGAGTTTGTTATTCCTTTTTTCTGAGCGATTGCTATTGGGAGAATTGGGAAGAGCAGATGTTGACTTTGCTGGGCAATGTATGGATGTATCTCCTGTTTGAACTGTCACCATGCTTACAGACACACGGAATATATATGCATGATCTGGAATATTTGGGGGATGGGGTCAGCAGCCAAAAGACACAGGTATCTGAGGCATAGAGGAGTGCATGTCGCTATGCTCCAGGAGACCCACCTCACAGGGGTAGAGCTGGAACACCCACACCGCAGAAGGTGAGGCCACCTCTATGCCACCACTTACTCTGGTACATTGAGTTATGTTAGATCTCGCACTCCTTTTGTGCTCCTGCATTCCTGGGTTGACAAGGAGGCACGATATGTCGTGGTAAAAGGCAGATTGGCAGGGAGAGAAGTTACATTGGGTAGCATATATGCACCCAACCAAGAATGATTGATCTTTCCACAGTCCTTGTCAGCCTCACTGGGTATTGAGATGGGGGGGAGACATACTAATAGGTCGAGACTTTTACTGTGTTATTGACGTACATTTGAACTGCTCTAGACCTCCTGAGCTAGGAGCATAAGCTCACACAGTTGCAAAGGTGCTTCAAAGAATGGATATTGCACTGGGAACTACTAGATGTATGGGGTACAAAACATGGGGAGGAGCGTGATTACTCCTTCTTCTCTTACCTATACTACCTTCACACCAAGGTGGACATATTTCTGTGTACTACTGGTCTGGGTCAATACCCCACCTTCACAGAATATTTAGGGTGAACATTATCAGACTACAGTCCATTGCTATTGGGCCTTAGGTTGATGGATGATAGGCCAGCGATCCCGATGGGGTGCCTTCAGCCAGTGACATTGGAGGACTCCAGTTATAGGGAAGCGCTCTGTGCAGCTACGGCAGAATATTTCAACATAAATCAGAACATGGCATCCTCTACACTCATAGAATCGGAAGCCTTTAAGGTGGTAGTTATTGCATAGGGCAGTCCGTGGGTGTCAACAGGGAGCTCCACGCAGAGTTATGCTCCCTAGACGTCACACTTCACTCTGTTGACAACTCCATGGGGACAGACCCAGCTACTCACAGACTCCTGACAAACACAAAAGAACATTACAATGCCATACTAGAAAGGTTACTCTGTCATGATTATAGGGCCTACATAACTAGAGCCCACAATTCAGAAGACAAATTGGGACGACTATTGTCATGGCTGATTTGTCCTGAATTACGCACCTGATGTTGGCCGCCGGGTCACATAATTGTTTCCGGAGATAAATAAATGAGGGGTTTTGGAATTACTATGAAACCCTATACAATAGACCTGAGGCTCTCGCAGATGACGTGCAGGACGAATTCATGATTCATCTCACTCTCCCATCATTGGCACCAGAAGCACTGAGGAACACTGAAGGCCCTGTGACTGCATAGGAAATCGGACAGTGTAGGAAAGTACCCTCTTTTTGGAATAGTTACCCCCATTTTGTGCCTGATGTCAGTGTGTTTAACTGGGTTCACTGGGATCCTGCTAACCAGGACCCCAGTGATTATGTTTTTCTCCTCTAAAGTTTGTCACTGCATACTGGTAACCCAGTATTTCACCCAAAATTGGCATACTGGTCCCTCCTCATAAGTCCCTAATATATTTGGTACCTAGGAACCCAGGGCATTGGAGTTCCAGGGGATCCCAATGGGCTGCAGCATTTCTTTTGCCACCCATAGGGAGCCAATGCAAAGGCTTCTACTGGATTGCCATTGCAGCCTGTGTGAAGATGTGCATGCACCCTTTTACTGCCATTTACACGAAACCAGGTCACTTATTAGTCACCCCTATTATTTCAGGCCTTCCAGCCCTGAAGGCAGGGTTCAGAGTACCTGTGTGTGAGGGCAACCCTGCATTAGCAGAGATGCCTCCACAACCTCCAGGGCCATTTTCCTGTACTTCATGAGTGCGGGGACACCATTTTACGCGTTCACTGGACATAGGTCACTACCTATGTCCAGCTCCACAATGGTAGCTCCGAATATGGCCATGTTTGGTATCAAACATGTTGGAATCATACCATAATGTTTTTGCAAGCATTGGTTGTATGATTCCATGCACTCTGGGATCTCCTTAGAGGACCCCCAGTACTGCCATCCCAGCCTTCTGAGGTTTTCCAGACAGCCCCAGCTGTTGCCACCGCTCAGACAGGTTTCTGCCCTCCTGTTGCTCAAGCAGCTCTAGCCCAGGAACGCCGAACAAAGGATTTCCTTCGGGAGAGGGGTGTTACACACTCTCCGTTTGGAAATAGGTGTTACAGGCTTGGGAGGATTCACCTCACAGAGCCTTTGGAAATGTTTTGAAGGGTACAGATGGTGCCCTCCTTGCATAATCCAGTCTGCACTGGTTGAGGGACCACTCCCCTGTCCATCACCACCCCAGGGGTGGTGCTCAGAGCTCCTCTAGAGGGTCCCTGGGTTTTGCCATCTTGGATTACAAGTTGGCAGGGCACTCTGGGAGCATCTGAGTGGCCAGTGCCAGCAGGTGAAATCAGAGCTCTCCCCTGATAGGTGCTTACCTGTGTAGCTGACCAATCCTCCTTTCAGAGCTATTTAGTGTCTCTCTCTCAGGTGGTTCTTCAGATTCGTATTGCAAGACTCCAGAAGGAATCCTCTGCATCTTTTACTTCACATTCTTACCAAAGAAACTGCATCTGGACCCTCCAGGAACTCTACAAACTTCAACAAAAAACAAAGACGACTTCTGCAACATTTTATCTTCAGTTCCTGCCAGCAACTGTTTCTAGGCCGTGCATCCTCTGAGGACTGCCTGTCTTCAGCCTGCACCAGAAGAATGAAGGAATCTCCCTTGGAACGTAGAAGTCACTCCCCTGCTTCAGCAGGCACCCCTCTGCAGTGACAACTGGTGACATGGGTCCCTTCTCCTGATAAAGTGCATCGATTCAGCAACACAGATGGTAGACTGAAGTGGTCCTGACGGTCCTGATGTCCATCTCTCCAATTTTGGTGGAGGTAAGAGCTTGCCTCCCCACGCAAGACAGTGCCCCTGTGAACTGCGTGTTTTGCAGTTGCCAAGGCTTGTTGGCATCCTTCCATGAAGTTTTTTGTGCACTGTGCAGCCCTGGCCCCCAGCACTCCGTCCTGTGATACACAGCTACCTGAGTGGTGCTCGGGCAGCGTGGGTTCCCTTTGAGTAGTGCTGCATGGGCTTCCTTTTGCACCTTCTTTGTCCGCACGCTGTGGAACTCCTGTGCATGCTGTCTGGTCTTCTGAGGGCTCTCTGAGTTGATGAGAGCACCCACTGACTCCCCCACTTGAGTAGAGTCTACCTGGTCCCACCTGGCCTCTGGCAGTGCCATTTTTTGCTAACTGCAATCTTTGCATGTGCCAAGGCTTGTGGGAGAAATCCAGCGACACAAACCAGACTGCAATCATCCATCCAGCGTGGGACATCATCTGCACCAACCAGGAACCTGCATCTGTCTTCTTGGGTGCAGTACTGTCTGTTGTTCTTCACCGTTGGTTCTTCTTTTGCACCTTCATCCGGGTTAGCAGGGGCTCCTGTGCTCCTTGGACTCTTCAGTGCCTCTTGGACTTGGTCCCCTTCTTCCACAGGTCTTTTGGTCCAGGAATCCATCATTGGTGTCTTGCAGTCTCTTCTGGTTTCTCCATAATCTTCTTTCTTTGTGTGTTCTAGGAAAGTTACTGTGATTTACTCCTGCTTTGCTGGGCTCTGGGGTGGGTTCTATTACTTACCATTGGTGTTTTCTGATACTCCCAGCTCCCCTCTACACACTGCACTTGCCTAGGGGGGAAACCAACTTTCGCATTCCACTTTCTTACTATATTGTTTGTGTTCCCTCTAGGCCCATTTCTAACTATTGTGATTTTCACTATTTGCACTTTTTACTAACTGTTTTTACATCTATATCTGCATACTAGTGTATATAATTTGTGTATTACTCCTAAGGGAGTACAGTCCCTATGCTATTTTTGGCATTTGTGTCACCAAAATAGAGTACCTTTATTTTTGTGACACTGAGTATTTTCTTTCATGTGTGTGAGTACTGTGTGACTACAGTGGTATTTCATGAGCTTTGCATGTCTCCTAGTTAGGCCTTGGCTGCTCTTCCACACTACCCCTAGAGAGCCTGACTTCTAGACACTGTCTACATTTCACTAGTAAGGGATAACTGGACCTGGTATAAGGTGTAAGTACCTTAGATACCCGCTACAAACCAGGCCGGCCTCCTGCAGACAGGCCAATAAAGGCCTGGCCACAGGTAAGATTCCTGAACCAGATGGGCTCCTAGTGGAGTTCTATAAGACCTTTGCAGATATCATAGCGCCCAGATTAGAAGCATTAGATGCTGAGTCACTGAAGGAGATCTCCGAGATACAACACGAGGTGGGACCGTTGTCCCACTCAATAAGACCACAACCCCTGGCACCCCAGACACCGCGTTCTGCCCCCTGTACATGCTCACTTTAGACTTTAAGATCCTGAGCAAAATATTGGCAACCAGACTCCTCCCGCACATTCAGGCCCTAGTGCACAGAGATGAGAAAGGCTTCATTCCACACTGTTGTACCTCTCTCACCCTCAGGAGACTTTGTCACATTCTTTATCACCCTGAGAACAAGTGCTCCCCAGCCACAATGCTCATGTTGATAGACCTTAAAAAGGCTTTCAACTCATAACAGGTGGGTTTACTGATGAAAGTAATGCATAATGGGAATGGGGGAACAATGGATTAAATGGGTGGCCTTCCTTTTTTCCAGACCCACTGCAAGGGTTAGATTCGGTAGGACCATCTACAATGCCTATAAAGTCTCTAGAGGTATGCCACAGGGGTGTCCACTGCCACCCTTACTGTTCACACTGGCCTTTGAGCCACTGGTGGAACTATTTCAGGAGAAGAGGAGAAAAGGGGGTGTAACACTAGACAGACACACACTTCATCTCCTTCTACACAGACGACCTCTTCCTGTATCTGGCAGCTGGCACGACGGGGGGCCAAGTGGCAGTCCACCACCTTGACATATCTGGGGAACTCTCTGGTTTGAGAATTAACTGATTCAAAATGTGCCTGTTCCCTGTGTCCAGGAAACTTCCCAACCACCTGATCTACCTGAAGAGATTGCATGGTCACCAGTAACCTTTAAATATCTAGCCATTCAAATATACCATGTTAGGAGACCTGGAGGAGGGAACCTGGGATGAACACTGCACTCCCTACGCTCCCATGTTACCCTTTGGAGGTCCCTGTAACTATCACTAATGGCCAGAGTGCCCATCTCCAAAATGGTGATGCTTCCCCAACTACTGTACTCCCACTCAAGATCCCAGTGGCATGGTTCTGATAGATGGCTATCCTCCTTTGAGAGCTCATATGGGAATTGCACTTGTGATTCAGAGGTGCCTCCCTGTGAGAGGTGGCCTTGGTGCCCCTGACTTTGAGCTGTACTGTTTGGCAGGAAAGCTGCAGTGGGTGGCTAGGTGGTTGGGTGGCCCCCACAGAGGTGCTCTGGACTTAATAGGATTGGCACCACATCTGGGGCTTTTGCTGGCTATGCTACTATGCTCTCACTTGTCCATCTCATGACCAAGTGGTTTATTGCAGATGGTCCTATATAGCTGGCGCCACTGCAGCATGAGGGCATGGAGGGCCACACTGTATGCACCGGCACTGCCACTGGTGGGACTACCACGTGGTACCCTGGTTGGCTGCTTCACAGCAACTCAACTCCAGGCTTGGAGGGATCAGGAGTGCTCACTGTGGTGGACTGCTTCTCGATTGGCACCCTGATGCCCCAGGAGGAGTTGATAGACAATTGCTCTGCCACATGGCCAGTTGCTGACTTATGAAGCATTGGTGTGGACATATGCAGACCTCTGGATTGGAGGGAGAGAGGAGTCTCGCAACATGCAGTGCTCCAGTGGCTGCTCTTGCTGGGCTCCGCACAGCGCCAGGTGACGTGGTTTGATCACTCCTTACTTGAGATGGGGCAGGACCAATGGTGGCACTCAGGGCTCGATGGGACGGCAACCTGGGACGGGTGACCAATGACAGGGAGTTGGATAGGATGCCAGCCTTCATGAACAAAATCTCCCACAACACGTAGTATGTACAATTCAACATACTGCATTTGAACTGCCTCACTCTGCATAGGTTGCAGGGTAGAAACCGAGGAGAACCATGCAAATGCCTCAAGTGCCATTGGCTTGACGCAGACTTTATGCATATGATATGGGGGTGCTCGACACTACTGACCTACTGGGTTGAAATATTGCACCAACTCCATGGGGCCCTGTGGCACTCTCTCCCATGCTCCATAGAAGTGTGCCTACATGTGAACTTTTCTAGACCCAAACCGTGGAGTGTTGGCACTAGATTCTTAGATCTCACCCTTGCCCATGCTAGGCAAAAATTTGGGCTGAGCTGGAAATTGAGAATGGGACCTACGGTGGGGAAATGAGCCAACAACCTCACCATAAGGGCCAGAGCCAAAGAGAGCATACTCAACATGGAAGATGCTCAATGTATTAGGAGATGCCCCATAGGCGGTCTGTGGGCTGAGATTTTGGAGAGCTCAGAGCACCCAGAGGGAGACACAGATTTTGAGCAGGGTGATGCCAGAAGTTGGGGGGAAGAGACTGTGGAGTAAGGGGATGGCTCCAACAGTGTGCAAGTTAACAAATACAATGACAGACCCTATCACACATGGGCCAACACCCTCATTCTGACGGACATTGTGCACAGCACACATAACACTGACAGTTGTCAATAACACCTTGTAACATATCATTATACAAAAACCAAAACACTTTGGACCATATTTATACTTTTTTTGCGCCACATTTGGGTCACTTTTTGATGCAAAAGCAGCACAAACTTACAAAATACAATTATATTTTGCAAGTTTGCGCCAATTTTGCGTAAAAAAATGACACAAATGCAATGGAAAAAGAAGTGTAAACATGGGTCTTTATTTCACTGTTTTAATATCTTGCTTTTTTCTCGTTGTCTTTTTTTGACTGCACCCTTTAATTTTTGCACGTTTTGATATTAGTTTTTCCCTTATTTTAACCCCTGCTCTTGTTTCAATTCTCTTTCATTCTGTTCCTCTCTTGTTTATTTCGTTAGGATTCCATATGCCCCACCCAGTATTTTCCTTGCTTTCACTATGTATATTAACTTAATTGTCCTTTCTAACACCTTTCATTCTTTGCATTTATCACGCTTTCTGTCTCTCGCGCAGCAATGATCGCTGCAACATTAGACATGGTACAGGTGGTTTATAGCCAGAGGTGAGTTTAGTATCCACCTGAATCGTGCATCCCCTAACTGAGCCCAAAGAGAGAGCGGCTGCTTCTGTCTGAACCAGCCCGGGCAAAGATTTGTTTCTGAAAAATGTAGAAGAGCAGGTAATACAAGATACGATGGGGATACCAGATATTCCTGGCAGTGGCGTGACAAAGGTACCTGCCGCCCCGTGGTGCGGGGGCGGTCGAGCTCCTGGGGGGGCCCTCAGCACAGTACACAGTGCACGGGTGGCACACCCCTGACTGAGTCCAGGGGTGAGGATGACCCCTACAAGTAATGGTGTAGGAGCCCTACTTAAGTTTCCTTACACCACTGATTTCGGTAGGGATTGCTTTGAAAGTGCCAGGGAAAAGCCAAGGGGCATATATATACTTTTTGATGAAAAATTGCATTAAAAAGTTTAGCATCGGCTTGAGCCATTCCTGAGCACCAGCCGGGCGCCATATTTATGGAATGGCGCAAGCCGGTGCAAAGGGTGGGCTAGCGTAAAAAAATGACGTCAGCCGGGGTGGGTGGCAGTATGGGAGAAGGGTTTTTTGCACCAAGGAAAATAAATGCCTCTAACCAGCCTAGCGTCATTTTCTGATGCAAAGCCATCCATGCCACATTACTCCTGTCTTAGAAAAGACAGGAGTCATGCCCACCACCCAAATGGCCAGCACAGGGGACCAGTGTCCCCTAGGCAGGGCCATTGCACCCTGTGCCATGTAGAAGGCTCCAAGTTGGGCCCCAGATGGCACTTTAATAAAAAAAAAATACTTACCTATACTTACCCTACTTGCCTGGAATGGGGTCCCCCATCTTCTGGTGTCCCTCTGGTGTGGGAGGGGGGTGTCCATGGTGCTTGAGGAGTGCATCTGTGGATCCATTCCATGGTGTTTAACTATGGAAATGGGTCAACAGGTCCCCTAATGCCTGCTCTGACCCAGTCACGAAATAATGGTGCAAAGCAAGCTTTTCACTATTATTTAGCCCCTCCTCCCACCCGTGCATCATTTTAGCACGGGGGATTAATATGGCACTATGGGTTAGCACCATTTTTTAGATGGGAACGCCTACCTTGCATCTGATTGATGCAAGGTAGGTTCATGCATCTAAAAAATGGTGTAAACTCCAATATTTTTACCTTAGAAGGGTCTAACATCAAAATATAAATATGGAGTTTGTTTTGCGCCGAATTTGCGTTTAATAAAAATGATGCAAATTCGGCACAACTGGAGTATAAATATGCCCCCAAATGCCAAAGGATTGTGTGAAATGTGTTGATATTTGCGTCCTAATTGCTGGCAGTTTCCCAATCTTGATACACACAC